>NC_138049.1:18094693-19294693 GCF_964194185.1 Rhinolophus hipposideros | reverse complement strand
TATAATGAAAACATTATAATTGTCACCTTCAAAATTGGTGACATTCTTTGAGTATTCATTCTTCACAGAGTATTGTGTTAAATTTGTTTAATTCTTCTAGAATAACTTTTGTACAGTCACTAATCTTTCTATTCCAAACTAATTGATGTCAAGAGCATAGGATAAGAATTTTCAGAAAGAAAAGAATTAATAAAGGATCACAGTTACTTTGAAATCATAGAGATTTCAACATTGATTTGCCAGTTCTCTTTTGAAATGGACAAAGAATTGAATGGAATACAAAGTAGTTTTTTTCCTATGCATTCTCATTTCCCACACTTATTTCCTAAAAAGCATGTATACTGATCAGTACTGTGACAGAAATCTTTATAAAAGTCATAGTATTAGTTTTGACATTCTCTACAGGTGTTGGACTGTGGGAAGTGAAGGTCTCACTTCCCAAGGTCTCAGGAGACCTTGGGGTGATACTACTCCTTAATTTGCATGCTCTGTGGAGATAAAAGTTGAATGAAAGTCAAGATATTAGGCACCAGAAAGAAAGTCCTCAGTTTAGAAAATAGCTCCTGAAAAGCATGATTATGCCATGGGCTGTGTAAAGTGAAAAGGGATGAATTAAGGAAATGAAGAATGTTGGAATTTATGGGTGTATTGTGGACGAATGCAAAGGTATCAAACTTTATTTTTGTTAAATGTAATTTTTTTTGAGGAAATATTATCTTTGTACAGTACAATTTGAAAGCCCTTGTTTTCTTTTTAGTAATGTAAGTCATATAAGCTAATGAATGACATTTTCATAGTATAATAAAAAAAGACAGGAGCAAAAATCATCTATCATGAAAGAATACACCCCCATTGTTTCATTTTTTTTTATAGGTACATATGGACACACACAGGCAACAAGCATATATTCATAAAGAATTTTATGATATCTAGAGTTTCAAACCTTCTTTTAAAAACTTATCTTTAATCCCTTTGCCTACAAGTGTGTTTGTATCACATATTGGAGATAGGCATAGTATGTTGATACATATTTTATTTTTTATTGTCCTATTCCTCCATTCATGTCCATTTAAATTACCAATTTTCACTATTGTAAAAAAATGCTATGAGGAATATACTGTTAGCTAAATCATAGCAGACATTCATAATTATTTCCTGAGGATAAATTATTAGCCCTGAAAATATTTGGTCATGGGATAGATCTGTTGTAAAGTCTCATTCGTATTGTGAAATTGCCCTTCAGAAATGTACCCAGCAATTATCAGTGAGAATTCCTTCTTGCTTGTTTTAACCACACCTTTGAGAACGGTAGGCAAAGAATCATGTTTTTGTTATTTAATTAGAACATTTTCCATCAGTTTGTAGACAATTTGTAGTTCTTTCTGAAAAATTGCTTTTATTGTAATACTGACCATTTTTCTATCACCAGTTAGGTCTCTTAATTTAGAGCTCTTTACCTGCAACAATTAATTAATGCTCAGTATGTTGTCTGTTATTTCCATATTATTTTTTTGTTACTTTAGTTCCTGTTCTGTTCTGTATATTTTTGAAAATACTGTTATTATATATTTTTAAAGGATAAAATCATCTTTTTCTTCATTATTTCTGCCACTCGTGGAGAAAGGCAAACTCTACTCCAAGGTTGTGTAATTATTTGCTTATATTTTCCTCTAGCTCTTTTATAGTTTCATCTTTTTACCTTTAATGCTTTGATCCTTCTGGAATTTATTTTGTGTATATAATGAGATAAGGCACTACCTTTTTTTCCAAATAGTCAACCAATTATCTCCGGACTGTTTATTGAGTAGTTATTCTTTCCTCACTCATTTGACATGCTAATTTCATTTATTCATTTTGCATGTTGATTTCTTTGTTTTCTGCTTCACTGATTGGATCCTCTGAAACGTTCTTCAGCTGTTTAGCTATGTGGCTTTATTATTTATTTTAACATGTATTTAATGGATTCCCTCTCTTTACACTTCTTTTTTATTTTCTGGATACACTCTTATGAATTTTAAAATTATTATGCTCTAAAAAAATACTGTTAGAAGTTTTGATTTAAATTTATAGATTTGTTTTGAGGTCAGTTGACATCTCTGTTATATTAATTCTTTTTAGTTACATGGTATGTCTCATTCCCGCTGCTCCCCCGCCCCTCAATTCTTTAGATAATTTTTTTGGTTATTTTCTACATAATGTTTTTGTTATTTTCTTCATAAACATTATGTATATATGCAAAGAAGTTTATACATACATATTTATTTTATATACTATAAAAGTATGCCTTTTCTCTTTTTTACTAATTGCTTATGGCTGGTACATAGGTGATACTGGTTTTTGCATATTTAATTTTTATTCATCTTTGTATACACATACATTCAATTAGTATTTTTCAGTTGATTCTCATTTTTTTTAAAGGTAAAGACTGCAAATAATGATAAGTTTGTCTCTTTTGGAAGTACTCACTCTTAACTCCTATTTAATCTTATTTCAGATTTGAAATAATAAAGATGATATATACAAATCATGAGTTCACAGCACATTTTGTTCACTAGAGCAAATCAAAATAGACATCAGTATGTAACATAATCATCCATTTTTTCAACGTTGTGTTTTTAGATTTAAGAAACATGCGTGTTTCACATTTTAATGTATTTACACTTAAAAATAATGTAAACTTATTTTCAATGCAAAATTTAAATAACATTTTCATCCTGAGCTTAATGTTTTATTCCATACCTTAAATATCATTATTTTCAATGCAGTCATTTTCTTTACAATAAAATCTATTAGCATAGATGGTAGGTATACTGCTTCAGTTTAATTACTTGTAGTTAATCTCTTAGTTATTTTTTGTAGTTCTCAAAGACTATCCTAGTCAGTCAGTACATAACCACTGAAGGAATGCAGAAAGCCTTAACTTCAGAGAGCATGGCTGTGGGCATTGTATTTTTTTTTCTTTCTTTTTTTTCTCCCTGATGGAGAATACTTGAGAGAAACATTTTAGTGCCTTTATAAATACCAATAATTGACACGGCCAAGTTAAGTGTTTAAAACCTTCGTTCACTGGTGAATTTGCAATTTTTATGCCTTCCCAAATATGATTTAATGATGTGAGATTAAACATAGACTTGAGCTCCTTTAAATGATTTGTTTAAATAGGTGCAACAGCAGTAGGGTAGATATCCATGTTACTGTTTGATTGAGAGAACTTTGTAGTTTTAATTTTGTAATCCAACGTTCTCGCTATAACTCTCTGATTGCAATGCTTGCCAAGTCAGACTTATGAACTTGAGAATCAAGTTATCATCATACCATCCAGAGTATTACCTTTGCATATTATGACGATTGTAAGACCAAAGCTTAGACATGCTAGTTCTATGATTTACTAAGATGAAATGGTTTTGTAGTGCTTATACAACAGATTATATGTTAAGTCATCTAATTACAGGATGTAATCCTTGCAAGTAAATACAGTACACATCCTGTGTCTCCTGTAGTAATCAAGGAGATGAATTCATTATTAATTTTTTAGAATTGTGAATTCCAGGATAGTTCGGCTTTGCCATCTTGTAGTTATAGAAAATAAAAATGATTCTTTACATGTAGAGTTATGATGGAGATAATGAGTGTTTGTGTGTGACAAGTGGAATTTATACTTAAATTCAGATTTGGTAATTATTTTAGTATTTTAATACATTCCTTGGTGTTTGGATAATTAAATATTTTAATTTGTATTAGTAACTTAAGAATGCTCACATATTAATAAGTTGTGGAGTTTTGTAAACCTTTGGCAATTCTCAGATATCTAGGGAGTCATAGGCTACTCTGAGTAGAAGAAAAGTTTTTAGAAAATTAAGGTTGTAGAAACTTTTATAATGTTCTGAAAGCTCAAGTGAGTCTTGGTATTTTTATTTTCTAGAATATTCTGAAGGATCTGGAAAAGAGAAAAGCTGATTTAAACACCATCACAGAGAGTAGCGCCGCCCTCCAGAACTTGGTAGAGGGCAGTGAGCCTGTTTTAGAAGAGAGGCTCTGTGTTCTCAACGCTGGGTGGAGCCGAGTGCGCACCTGGACAGAGGATTGGTGCAGTACCTTAATGGTATGTTTTGGGAACAATTTAATGATCACATCTTCTCTCCTTTAATTATTTAAAAATGAATACAGTTTTGGTTAGAATTCCAAATCCTATTTTCCATGTGTCGCAATAATGTTTTGCTTGTGAATTAATTTCATGAGACTACATTTTATTTTTTCCTTTGAAAAGATACCAGAGTTCAAAATGTCTCCCTTAAGTACTATATCATGTATGATATACATTGAAATATATACTTTAACATCTTAGTAAATATATCTAATTTTTTACATTTTAGTGATTTACTACTGTATTTCACTTTCACATAATTATAAACTATATGTATAATGTTTATAATGCCCTAAGAATGGTATTACCAGTTAAGTGCACAACTTTTAGTATCCAATGGCCTAAATACAAATTTTAACTATTAGCTGGGAGATATCGGTCAAGTTACTTAAATGCTCTCTAAATCTCAGTTTTCTTCTATGTAAAATGGGCATTATTAGCATTTATACCTCATACAGTTTTGTTATGATTATATGACATAAAAAAATGTAGTGCTCTTACATAACTGTACTTAAAACAACAAATTTTAGATATTATGATGATTATGATCATTGTTAAATATCGTATGTTGTTAGTCTTTGGTTATACCACTACACTGTTAATTATTTTATAAAATTTTGACCATTTAATTTTCATAGTGATTTTCGGACCCTCTTATACTGCATTGAATATATGGCAATCTCATCCTTCCCTCCCTTAGAGGGTGTTATCACAAATTATTATTTCTAACTTAGATAGGACTTCTTCCAAATTCGTAGAACAACTGGCTAATGAACAGAGACAGAGAAAAATAAATCATTGTGTGTTTGAGAACTTATTAAGATCGATCAGAATGCGTAGGTCATTGAAGTTCATGGGTTTACACCATGGTTTGTGAGATTTCATATCGAGAGTGCATCCATGACTTAATTATGTGCATAACCTTGTATAAATTACTTAATGTCACTAAGCTTTAATTTCCCAATGCATAAAATGCAAGTAAAAGAATATACTGACAGTGTTAAATGTTGAATAATGAATGTGAAAATCTTGACTCACAGAATATATAAAACATTTTATGTGTTCATTTTTGTTATCATTAGATTTCTTCCACGTTTATGGTCCTTAGTTCTGTATGCGTCAGTCTGTACCTTCCAAATTCTTTTTTCAAATAGTATCTTTCTAGTCCTATTAAACATTTGATTTACCTACATTATTGGGGTAAATAGTCTGTTGTTCATCAGTTCTTCTTACTTGGAATTCAGACCATTGTCTGAACTTTTCTCACGTCATTTATTAGTTCTCCTTCAATTTTTTCAGCTAGTTTCACATATTATAGATTAATAATTTGTTTCCTCGTCTTTTAAACACTTTTCTTCTAAGTTTTTTCCCCTAGTTTCCTTTATCCTATAAAATAAATTTCTTAAAAGTTGTTAATTAATAAGGCTCCCCCACATTTTTTGATCTTGCCTTAACCTCAGCATTTTTGCCCGGTTTTATTCGGCTTAACTATTTGATTCTGTATTTAAATTTATTATCTCAATGACATTTTATATTCTACTCTGAGGAATATTACTGAGGTCTATGTCAGGTGTAATATTAAATGCCTGTAATACGGAGGTGAAAAGACACAGGCCCTGCCCTCTAAGCAGTTACAGTTTTTTGAGCAGGGCGAATCTTATTCAATCTATATTTTAATCATTTGTCTATATTATTACTTCCTTAAATGAGTTTGTAACGTATATGATCAAGTGGGGCAAATGAGATTACTTATAAAAATGAGGAATAAGGAATACAAATAAAATGAAAGTGAAAAAGAAACTCACCTTTTACTATTCTTCAACTTTTTATTATACTGAGGTCTAAATCAAGTAAATTTGAAAAGTACTTTACCATAGCTGTGCACTTTTAGGAATGAGATTTATTCACTGGGGAGAGATTTGCAGTAAGGTGGGAACTCTTTAAATTCAGCATACAGTTAGCTCTTTGAAGGACTTTTAAATCTTCAAAGATGTATCGTCTTAAATATTTCATATGATTGTATCAATGTTTTATTCCTTTCTAGGACCATCAGAACCGGTTGGAAAAATTTGATGGGAATGTTGCTCACATAAGTACTTGGCTTTATCAAGCTGAAGCTCTCTTAGATGAGATTGAAACAAAACCAGCAAGTAAACAGGAAGAAATTGTGAAGGTGACGAATGCAGAGATCAGTACCACCTCTCAGAGTGGCAGGTTTTGCTGTAGTCTTTTCTCCTGTGGAATGTGTCCGGTTACTGTGCACACGTTCTTCCCATGCAGTAGATTCATTAACTTTTATTTTGGTGGGCGAAACAAGTCTTGAATGAGTCTTAATATATGAACAGCTTACTCAAGTTGATTGTGTTGAAACCCTTTATTAAGCATCACAGACCTTTATTTAAATGACCTTGAATTCTGAGTTAGCATCGCGGCTCATGTTCGGTTTTGATTTTTCCCGTGTGATAATTTTGTGTTTTCTTACAATTAGCGTTTACTCTCTGAGCTGGATGATGCCAGCCTCCAAGTTGAGAAGGTCCGCGATCGAGCCGATGTTTTGATGAAAGCTCGTGGAGGCTCAAGCAGGGAGCTTGTAGAGCCCAAATTAGCTGAACTTAATAGAAACTTTGAAAAGGTGTCTCAACACATCAAAAGTGCCGAAGTGAGTATATTTTTATATAAAACTATTTTTCATGTAATTGTGTATCTAAATGATAGATGGTAGATTATATGGCATATACATTAAAAATTTTAAAACTAAATTTTTCTTTGAATGGAGCATGTGTTCTTATTTATGATTTTGCATATGAAGGAGAAAAAATATGAAATGAGTATTGAAGAAAACCACCCAGTCGAGAGAAGTTTTCAGAATCTCCACTGAATGTTAAAATTGACTAAAATAATGAGACTAATTCCCAGGCTAAGCATGAATATCAACTCAATATTTTGTAGACATACTTTATAAACTCGTGTACACTATATACTTGTGAAATTGTTTTTGTGTTTTACATGCTGACACATTGCAAGTAATTTCACAATTTAGACTTAGTACAGAAAGCTACTACCTGGTTTTATACATTTAAAAAGGGCCTTATATACATAAATAAGAGAATAATAAATAAGAGCATTCCCAGAAAACAGTATTTATTTATGCGTCCGTATTTCAATTTTTCTCCATGTGTATATCTTTTCTCATTCTCTTTCTTCTTACCCTTGTTTCGTGAGGGGAAGAAATGCAACATTTTATTATATGGTGTTCACAAGGAGGGCGGGGCACGTGGTTTGTGCTCAGTAATAATGTTTCTATTTCATGAAAACATTTTGAAGATTTGCTAGGGAAAAAAAACCGAAACAAAACCACATAGCAGATATTGGAATTTATTCAAACCAAAGGTGTTCATTCTGACAGAGGATTTTGAGTTTTTTAGGATCTTGAATATGGCCATATGATGGCGTGTGTTAGTTAATTCCACCTCTAGAGAGTTGTGTATTGAAATTATTTAGGAGGAATGATCCTCTTTTTTTGCAGGGAGTGAATATTGTCTAACTCTGCTTTAATTTGAAATATGACATAATAGACCAACCTATCTTTCATAGCATATGAATATATTTAGATTGGTCACAATTGAAGACAAACAAAAGTCTTGCTTTAACTTTTGTCTTGACCTTACCTCCTTATATCCTGACTCATGCTCATTTATTTTTTTTAATAGCTGTATGGGAGATTTTTCTTGGCATAAAAGAGTAATATATGAGACATAGGTTGGAGTGAGAAAGAGTGCAAAGGAACAAAATTATCATTGTCCCCATAAATAACCTCTGTTAACATTTTGGCATACATGTCTATTCTTACTCATGTACATGATATTAAAATATCACAGATTTTATATTGTTTTATATATTCTCCTTTGACATGGTTTTTAAAGACTATGGAGTATTCCATTACACAATCTGTTAGAATTTTCTATCTCAGTGTTTCCACTTTTATTGTGCTTTTATAAATACTGCTTTGTTAAAATACTTTTATGCATGTCTTTT
Organism: Rhinolophus hipposideros; assembly: GCF_964194185.1. NCBI lineage: Eukaryota > Metazoa > Chordata > Mammalia > Chiroptera > Rhinolophidae > Rhinolophus > Rhinolophus hipposideros. Next base: position 19,286,514 of record NC_138049.1, on the reverse strand, counting down.
TGATCATCTCTTAATATGCCCTAGGATCAATTCTTAGAGTTCCTTGAAACTGTAGCAAAAATTGTATACATAAATACTGTTAAATAGATTTTCTGGAGTCCTACAGAAAGTTTGGGCCAGTTTATATTTTCACAATCAGTGTCAGAGTGCTAGTTTTCCCATGTTCAGCCAATGCTGCATGTCATTTTCCTGCACAGTATTTGGTTTTATTAAAGTTGTTACATTGAGTTTAGTCGCATACATGTAAAGTCTTTCTAAACATATATTGTCTGAAAATACCGCATCGGAAACTATGCATTTCTTTGAATTTTGAGTTATCAAAATCCAAGGGGAATTCTGGGGAAAGGTAACTGGAAGACTTTCTTTGGGATGTACCTGTACTGAGTGGTGACCCCTCTTTTTGTCTGTGGCCATGGCAGAGATGGCTTTTGGATCAAGGTCCCATTTCCTGCTGTGTTCACATATAGTCTTAGAATCCGTCACATAGCATTCGAGGCCACCACAGTCATTTGCATACTACTTCACATCCCTTTCTTAGATTTGGGAGCAAATGGGTAATTCAGAGAAGCCCACCTTGGTGAAATCATTGCTGTATGAATGAATTCAAGTCGGTTCACACAAATGCTAGTTCTCTCTTGACATGCCATCCCTCTTATTAATGATGGAAGGTCAAGTTAAGAATATTGTTTCAAAGAACACTTTTCCTTCTACAGTTGCTAATTGGCCAAGAACCATTATCATACCAATGTCCGGACACCACTGAATCATTTGAAACTGATGTGCCTTTCTCTGACTTGGAAAAATTAGAAAATGACATAGAAAATATGTTCAAAGTTATGGAAAAACACCTGGAAACCAGTCATGAAGATGAAAAGGTTGGTTCAAGGAGATTTTCAAAACTGTGGTGTACTCAGGTTTCTTCGCCGTTAATTATATTTTTACATTAATGTTTTTTACCCAAATGTCTGCCACACATGACAGAACAGATCCAAATGTGATCTTCTGATGAGTGTCAATGTAAGATTTGCTACATGATTTATGTGATGTTTTAAAAAAAGAGACACTGTACTTTCTAAGTAAAGGTAGTATTACCTTAATGCTATCTAACTTCCGCTAAACTAGCATTCTTTATGAGATATTTTAAGTTCAAATATAAAATATGTCAAGAGACATGAATTTTTATTGTACATAATTCAGATGAACATATCTTGACTCATACTTTATAGCTTAGTTCTCTTATTTGGGTACTGATAGTAAGTGACCCTATGCATTTTTCTTCTGAGCAAATGTTTTTCTTTTAAACATTCAGATGGATGAGGAGAGAGCCCAGATTGAGGAAGTTCTACAAAGAGGAGAACAAATGTTACATCAACCTATGGAGGATAATAAGAAAGAAAAGATCCGTTTGCAGTTACTACTTTTGCACACAAGATACAATAAAACTAAGGTATTGTTGTGGGAGAGTTTCTGTCCACTTACGTCAATAACTATTCAACCCTGTCATTCAGATGTTAGATGTTGTATTCATGGACACGCCAAAACAAACCATTGGGAATACTATCTCCTTCTCCTTTCTAGTATGTATTGCTAGATATGTTTATATTTCTGGATAGGGCAAGTGTCAAAGAAAATAGTAACATAAAACATCTCTTGGTTTTCTAATAATGTACTAAACCTTTAAAGGGATCTATCCCTTTTGGTTGTGGCTTGCTTCTTTGGGTCTGTATTTTATATGTAGAAGTGTTGACTACATTAAAAAAAATTCTAGTTTACAAATAACCTAATTTGTGAAATTGACAAACTATAATTTAGATTCTAGAAAAAGATGCACTGCCAGATCCCTTTTCAGTGGCCGTCTTCCCAGCTGCATTATAAATGTGCTGGTTTTCCCCAGAGGTCTGTTCTTGTTATAAATACATGCAAACATCTAGATCAAAGACCATGTTATTGAGTCAATGATTTTAGGCTTGAGTCTTGATGTCATTTAGGAATTGTGGCTGTTTTCAGGACTACTAACTCAGGGAACATGTATTTATGATCATTTTGCTATCACCTTTTCATTTGCAGAGGAATGTCATCTTTTAGAATATCGTTTTCAATGTAGGGACATATGAGGTGTGATCAAAAGATATGGTGAACGTTTAAATAAAAAAATGTATTACAGTAAAAGATACATTGCCATTAATCCCCGTCAGAATACTCCCCCCACTTTGAACACACTTATCCCATCGTTCTTGCTACTTTCTGAAGCAGTTCTGGAAGTCCTCTTTCGTGAGTGTCTTTAGTTGCACTGTCATGGCTGCCTCAATATCCTCAATCAATTCAAAACATTTTCCTTCTATGGTCATTTTGACTTTGGGGAAGAGCCAGAAGTCGTATGGTGCCAGATCCAGTGAATAAGGTGGATGAGGACACACGGGAACGTTTTTATTTGACAGAAATTGCCATATACCAGAAGTGGTGTGTGACATAGAATGTTGTCATGATGGAGAATGAAGTAAAGACACTCACGAAAGAGGACTTCCAGAACTGCTTCAGAAAGTGACAAGAACAATAGGATAAGTGTGTTCAAAATGAGAGGAAGTATTGAGGGGGATTAATGGCAAGGTGTCTTTCACTGTAATACATTTTTTTTTTTTTTACTTAAACATTCACCATATGTTTTGATCACACCTCATAGTGAAAGTGTCAAGGAAGCTACCTTAATTCATCAGTAGATGAGCTGTGGCTATTTGCAAGTAGTTGACAGCATTTATTAAATTATGGCCACCTAGGAGTGAAAGTCTTAACTCCTTGAGGACTAGTGGCCCATCCCAGAGAACATTTTATTATTTATAAAGCTCTGATTAGGACACAGAAAATACTATTATTAGGGCAAATAAGTAGTCCACTCAGTCTAGCTTAATTTTGTCTGAATTTAGCATGTTAGGACCTATTGTCTTATTTAAGATATTCATGTTCTGTAATACTGTTCTCAAAGGTTAAGATTATATTGAAACTCCCATTGAATTTCTATGTTACAGATACATGTTTACTTTACTTATGTTTTCAATAGTGAGGCCCAAAATTATTTAACCTGTGAGATTTTATAAATAGGTAAAATGATAATGGTATTAAAATGTTTTATTTTATACAGAACTTTATGATTTGCAGCATATTCTCATTTCCTCGATAAAATAGAAAAGGACCTGTTATGTTTTCCTGTTTGCTAAATGAGTTTAGGTGGCATAAGTGAAACCACTGAAGCATTGATTTATTTATATTGTTTAAGAGCAGGCGACAGATAAAAATTAGAATGGAGATTGTTAAGGGTTTATAGATAGCAAAGCAGGGCAAAAATATAAAAAATTAAAACTAAGCTTTTAAATTTGGGTTTAGGGCATTGAACTTTTGCACGAAAGAGTCTTATTATTTTTTTTCAATTTTCTATTATTCCTTGTGGGGATATTTTAAGAGGTGTGCGTTATTATTATTTTTAATGTTTTTCCAGGCAGTCCCTATTCAACAGAGGAGAACAGGTCAACTAGCTTCTGGAATTAAATCATCAGCACTCCCTACAGATTATTTGGTTGAAATTAACAAAGTTCTACTTTCCATGGATGATGTTGAATTATCACTTAATATTCCAGAGCTAAACACTGCTGTCTATGAAGACTTCTCTTTTCAGGAAGACTCTCTGAAGGTAAATCTCCAGGCAGTGCACCAGAATAGCCACAGTTAAAGTAGAAATAACAGAAGGAATTCGTCAGTATGCCTACTGATATGATATATAACTTAAAATTTGTGCCGAGGAATTAATAATGTGTATGAATAATAAACCTTTCTTGTATCCATCAATGAAACATTATTTTTAAAATTTTAATTTTTGAAAAGTAGATATGATTTTCAAGTTATTAATTCTTTACACCATTTGAGACATTTTTTAAATCAAACACATGCACAAACCATATTCCTTTCTTATAAACTTGATTGTCAGTTGATGTGTAATTTCAGCATTCACCTTGCCACCTATACGGATTTAAGATTGGCCAATGGCTGGGGTATGGGATGGCATACTGATTGTAAGTTAATTAGGGATCTGGAAGTTTTTAATTAATTCACAGAAGTGTTAAATATCGTCAAGGCTTTTCCATATAATCTGATTGCTCTCGTGTAAAGTCACAATAAAATGGCTAACAGATTTGATAGCTTTGATTGTTTGATAGCTCTTTTCTGTCATTTTAATTAGCATTATTAGATATTTGAAAATATAAATAATTTTAGCTTCAAAGACTTCATTACCGTTACAGAATATTATTGAAGTTTTTTATATGTTATGTACAAATGCCACTTGGAACACCTATGATGATTTTTTTTTCCACCGTTGGGATATTATGTATCATTTCTCATACCTTGACCAATACAGGGTGTTGTTTTTTTTAATTTCTAGATTTTTGTTGTTGAGTTATATGAGTTCCTTATACATTTTGGATATTAGCCCCTTATTGGAAGCATTGTTTGCCAAAATCTTCTCCCATTCGGTTGGTAGCCTCTTTGTCTTGTTGATGGTTTCTTTTGCTGTGCAGAAGCTGTTTAGTTTGATATAGTCCCATTTATTTATTTCAGCTTTTACTTTCCTTGCCTTTGGGGTCAAATTCAGAAAATCCTTTTCGAACCCAAGGTCTGTGATTTCAGTACCTATGCCTTCTTCTCTGTAGTGTCTAGTTTTGATAAGCAACAATTATTATGTCTCATTATATTTTAAATAAGTGTTATACAACGTAGTATTTTGGTCTGTAATTTCATTTTTTTTTATCTCTTTGCTGGATGTTGTTAATGTCTGACAATTTATTTGTAGAATGTCAAAGACCAACTGGACAAACTCGGAGAGCAGATTGCAGTCATTCATGAAAAACAACCAGATGTTATTCTCGAAGCATCTGGGCCTGAAGCTATTCAGATCCGGGATACACTTTCTCAGTTGAATGCAAAATGGGACAGAATCAATAGAATGTACAATGATCATAAAGGGTACGTGTAAATTAAATTGATATTTAATTTAAAAAGGCCATGACAAAGGTCATTACTGTAAGATTAATGAGAGTATGTCTAACATCCTTGTAATAGGCCCTGTTTAATTGTGATAAGTGTACTTCCTTAAAGAAGGAGGAAAGAGATCACCTACAGATGATCATTTGCAATACAACATGTTAATAATTAAAGGAAGCACTTTTAATTCTTCATATCTAAATAGTGTCTATTTTCTTTAAAAAACTTAAAAAGGTTTTCATTCATGTTCACTTTGTCTGTGCACTTGATGATTAATGTGAGTGGAGAACAGAGACAGGGACAGATAATTGGAATCCATGTATAACTGCAAACCCGTTTTAAAAATAACCTTCTGTTTAATAGAATGTTTTTGAGCCTCCTTCTTTCTATATTTTGATTGACTTGGACTATTAATAGGTAGAAATGAAAAAATGATAAGATTTTTGTAGGTAACTGGATATGTAGTGGAAAGACAAATAAGATGTGAAATATCTCAATATAAAGTACCATGTAAGAGGAAAGTTAATACAGAAAAACACGTTGATAAACTTTAGAGACATACGCAAAACAACAAGGCATCATGTTCTTCCTTTGTTTGTTTGTTTGTTTGTGTTTTAGCTTACATATTTCATGTGATTATACTGTCTTTGAAAAGATAACTTTTAATGGCCTTTTGGTATATTCCTCTGTATGGATTTTTAAATTTATCTCTGTACATTTAGAGAATATCATTTTGTGTATCTCTTTATACATACTTCAGACTTTAATTAGATTTAATTATTAGTTGAAGACTATATGGTTGAAAAATGATATTTTAGGGCTCTGGATTGCATCATGAAATTGATGATTATATCCTTGCCAGCAGTATATCAGTATATGCAGAAGTGTCCTTCTTACTGAACCCTTGTTAGCATTGACAGGCCATTTTTTTTTAAGACCGTTGCCAATTGTGTAATGATGGATTACATATCAATTTTATTTTCACTTTTTTGATTTTCAGTGAGATTTCAATATTCTTACATATGGTTATTGTCCTCAGTGTTATTTCTTCTGTCAGTTGTTCGGTCCTGTTCTTTGCTAACTTTTCTATTGTGGCATTACTATGTACTTATTAATTTGCAAAAGCTTTTTCTGCATTAAGGATATTAACCATTCATATTTTTGTTTATTGCTTAATTGTTCACAGCTTTTCATGTGCCCTTTAATTTGGTTGATGGTGTTTTTGACGTCTAGAATTTGTAATTTTATGTAATTAGATAATTACACGTCTTTTCCTTTGTGATTTCAGTTTGTTTACATGCATATAAGTTACCTGTTCACTGTGAGATTATTCAAATATTTATATATGTTTAAAAAATAATTTTGTTTGATTTAAAATTTACATTGAATAACTACTTGAATTTTATTTTGATATGTGTTTTGTGTCAGTGGTTCCTTATGCTGACTCTTCAGTACCAATAGTAGGGTTCACGCATCTCAACTTTTTAAATACTCCTCAGATCATTTTTTTGTGCAGCCGGAGTTAAGAATAATCTGTTCTATTTTGCTTTATTTTTCTTAAATGAATAACCAATTTTCTCATTATTTTTGTTGATTAACATAGTTCTTCCCTATTGTTGTTGATAGTTCCTTGATCATAATTTTAATGCAATCCTATCTTACATTTATTTAATTTTGCTAATTCTGCCTTATCAAACCAGCAGTTTTCATTTAATAACATAACATTTTAATTTTAAAGTATTCTTATAAAAGTTTTTTGTCCAGTACAATAACTTTTATCTTATTGTAACTTTAAAATTAATATTCTTTTTCTACATTTGTTCTTTCAATAACATTTTAGTCATTTCAATCACTTTGTAAAAATATGATCAATTTGAAATGAAGTCTTTCTCTCATTGGTTGATTCCTTTTCTGTGTCTTCAGTAGAATTTCGAAGGTTTGTCTACACCTTTTTCCAAAGGACTATTACTCTTGGTAGTTTTGTGCTTTTTATGTTTGTTATTATAGAGTTGGTGTATGGTAGCTTTCTTCTGCACTCTGTGTGTGTGTGTGTGTGTGTGTGTGTAAAATTGATGTAATTAGCCTTTTTCATTGTACATTTGTATATGATGATAACTTTTTCTTTTAAAAAAATTATCCTATTTGCATATATGCTTCTGGCTAATGTGGTAGAACTTCAAGAACATTGTTGATTAGTAATGTTGATTTCAGACATCCATGCCATTTTCTTCTTTATAAAAATGTTACCTTTTAGAAAATAATATATTGCATGGGGGTTTTCAAAATTCTCAGCATTTGACCATATTCTCTTATGTTAGAAAATTCTCCTCTATCATTTCTTTTATTTTATCATTTTTATTTTTTGTTTACTTGATTACATTTGATAGAAGGTTATTGCTGTTATTCTGTTTCTCCCAGCACGTGGATATATTAATTGATTTTTTTCGTATTCCTATTCGTAATTTTTGGTTTGTTTTTCTCTCCCAATCTTAGTACCTATCCTAAAATATTTATTTTTCTCCATCCCTATTTATCTATTTTTTACAAGCAATAAGTTGCTTTCTATTCTGTTCTTTTTCATAAAGCATCAAGGTCATGGTAAATGTCCTATGCTTTCATGGTTTCAGTTATCAGTCAGAATCGTACTAGGGTGACCACCATGTCCATTTGTCTACACCAGGTCTCTGTGCTGTTTTGCCTACAAAACTTTTCAAGCTTTGTTGGCCAATAGTAAAAGTAAAATAAATTCCATGAAAAGAAACAGATCATCTCTCTTTGAGAACTCCTTTACGCCTACTTTGCAATGGTTCATGACATTCTTATTTTTCCAAATAAGCAATTTTAGAGCCATGTTAGACAAATAATGGAGCTCCTTTTTCCCTGTCAGAGTTCTTCCCTTTCTTTAAGCCTGTTATTTCTTTCTTCTTATCTTGGATCCTTGGATCCTCATGTATCTTCTGTACTAAGAACATCTCCTCAGGTATATATCCGCTGTATCTTCTTTGCTGGCCCTCACTGCTTGTGTGAACAAAGTTCGGACTTCTCATGTAGAGCTTAGAAGCTTTTTAACAGTGTTCTCCAGATGGCCTAAATTCTAATACTTTGTACATAGTGTTCAAAAAAAGGTTTCTTCACTCATTTCATATAAACTTGAGTAAAATTTTTTTGCTTTCTGTACAGTCCCAGTTTTTGATTCTTACTCAGAATTCCATCTTCTACCAGAATAGTGGTTTATCTTAATTTCATCAGGCATTTTCCCCCATCATTTAACAAGTTTTTGAAATTCAATTTTATCATAAGAAAACTTCACCCATTCATCAAGGTCCAAAGTTGTATAGTGTAAAATAGTAGACAGGGCCTTATTAAACAGTGCATAGTGCTATGATGGGGACAATGAAGGAGGCCATGTTGGGGACCTTGAGAGGGAAGGCTTTCTGGAGAATGTGAAGTTAGTCAGGTGAAGGAATAGAGAGAATGCAACATTGCATAAGGTCATAGACAAGAGAGAGTGTGGTGCTTCTAAGGAATTGAAAATAGTACAGTAGAGCTTGAACTCATAGCAGAGAGAGAAAGCCAGAAAGGTCTACAGGGACCGTATCGGAAGGACCTCGTGTATCACGTTAAGTAGTTTGTGATTTACTCTGAGAACATAAGGGAGCCATGGCAGTATTTTACCGGGGGCGGGGGGAGGGGGGATGACAGTCTGCTGATTGTAGAATGTATTGGTAGAGGACAAAACTGAGAGCCAGGAGATGCGTCTGTGCTTGACATGGTGGTAACTTGATTAGAAAAGTGGCTGTGGAAGTGGAAATGAGGGGAGCATTTGAGAATTAAATTGTTGAATCAATAAAATCTGAGATTGGTGGGGCGTTGGAGTAAGCAAGAAGGAAGAGTCAAAAATGAGCCCCAAGTCTCTGGATGAGGACGTAGGTTGGTGATGGTACCCACTGCTAGAGACCGGAAACCTAGGTGGTGAGATGAGTGTGTGGCGGAAGGTAACAAGGCCAGTTGGAACATGAGAGACAGCAAATTTACATGTTTCTACTTCAAATCCAATCTAAGGTTGGGGTAAGGCTTGGACCTTGAGTCCTTTGACCCATAGCCCTTCATAATTCTGTGCTGCTGGATTCAGACAGGAGGTGATGGCTTTGCAAGTTCTACCTGAACATGGCTCTCCTTTTTTTCTTTTTTTTCTTTTTTCATTTTTACAACTCTTTCCTAGACTATTTAATCTAGACTGCTTCGATTTGCTTGAAATTCACGTTCTGTTATGACGGTAATGATATTTACTAGGTTTAATGTGACACTTCTCAAAGTCTTTAGATTTTTGGAGCAGCCTTTCTAGCAACATTTTCTATTCATTATTGCAGCATCTCAGAAGTCAAAATTTGTGTCTGTTATTTAATTACTGCACATTTTTATAACAAGTAATGAAGATTGTCTTAATATCTTTGGCAGTGTTTTGTTTGAAGTGCTCTTGTATTTCTCATGCCCAGTAGAATGTTGCTTCCCTGTGGGCACTCAACAAATATTAACTGAATTTTCAAACTGATTTTTATGGAAGAAGGAAATATAAACAGTTATTTAGGAGTTAGCAATGGTAGGGACCATTTTATTTCTTTTTAATAAAATTTTTTTATTATATAAAGTAAACATTTCATTAACATTATGAAAACCTCAGAGATAATTTTCTAAACGTCTCCTAGCACTGCTAGTTTAAACAAAGGATGGCAGTAAATTCTTTAGAATCCTAATCCAACAAAGCTTTTCCTTTTTATACTTATTTTGGGTTCCAAATATGACAAGAACTGGAGTTTGACTTCATCTTATTTCTGAAGGAGTTAGATTTGGATGGATCTTGAGAATATCATGCTAAGTGAAGTAAGTCTGATGGAAAAGGACAAGAGCCATGTGATTTCACTCATATGTGGGATATAAACCAGAAACCAATAAATGAACCAACAAAAACAAACCAACTCACAGACAAAGATAATAGTACAGTGGTGACCAGAGGAGAAGAACAGTGGGGGCAGGGTGAAGAGAGTGAAGGGGTTCAACTTTATGCTGACAGGGGGAGACTAGACTTTGTGTGGTGGTGAACATACAACACAATATACTGATGATGTGTTACAGAGTTGTATACCTGAAACTTACATAGTGTTATTAACCAAGGCCACTCCAATAAACTTATTAAATAAAAAAAATAACGGAGTTAGGTTTAACTAGACATCTCTGTAGTCCTTTGTCTTGTTGCCTAACCTGGGCTTTGCAGGTCCTTCCATATTGTGCTATGTTCAGGTGAATGGAACACTCTGGATTAGTCTGCACAGAGTATGTTAGTCTGTTAGGCCTGCCATAATAAGATAGCACAGACAAGATTGCTTAAACAACAGACATTTATTCTCACTCAGTTCTAGAGGCTGGAAGTCCAAGAGCAAGGTGTCAGCAGGGCTAATTGTTGGTGAGGCCTCTCTTACTGTCTGGCCGATGGTCACCTTCTCCGTGTCCTTATATGGCCTTTTCTCTGTGCCTGTGCAGACACAGAGAAATACAGAGGGTACCAAAAAAAACGTATACACATTTTAAGAAAGGAAAATAAAAACTGTATTAAAATTGTAATACAATGAATGACGTGAGCATTCAGTTGATTAACTGCATCTTTTGAGCGAACGTCATAGGGCACTTTGCTATCGTAATTCAATTCAATTTTGAAAAGTAATACCTAGACAACATCTCTGGTATCTCTTCCTCTTGTCATTAGGACAATAGTCCTAGGGGTTAGGGCCCCACCCTCATGACTTCATTTTTTTTTTGTTGAAAGGGTGGAATTGAATCCTTATTTACAGGACACTGCAAGATATGAAATTCCACATAGAAATAAGAAACCCATCGACTTCATTTTTAAAATGATCACCGTAAAGGCTCCATCTCCAAAAAGTTGCTTTGGGGGTTAGGGCTTTAACATATGAATTTTGGGGTACACAATTCAGTCCATCACACAGAGATAATGAAGTGAAAGGAAATTTTGAAGTGTTTTGGCCTTTCAGATTTTGCTCTACCCGGGAACTAAGTGTCCTGGAAGTAAAACACCATATTTTTTTTCCTAAGAGAACAGTCATGAATCATGTTTTACATTTTGTGGTATTTGAAATGTTAAGTGTTTAAAGTTGGGGGCGTTAACTGCCTGCCGCTGATCAATCTTGATTTTCCAAGCCTGAGAAGGCTATCTTTTCAGTTAATAAGCTGCCTAGTGTGTGCAGGTATGTACGTGAGAGAGAGGGAGGCAGAATGGGGTGTGGGCTGATTGTTTCACACTTGATATAATGCATGTTTCTCTAAAATGAATCATTAACTGTAATCCACTATGAAAACTAATCCTGTGAAGCAGTGAGCTGTGAATTCACTCATTTGCGGGCTCTCAATTTAAATGAGTTTTGAATTTCCTTCTTTGAAAAATTGGTTCTAGACAGCCCTGGAAAGTTGAGAAACCTGTTTTATTTTGTTTCTTGTCCTCTAGTTATTTTGATAGGGCTGTGGAAGAATGGAGACAGTTCCATTGTGACCTTAATGACCTCACACAGTGGATAACAGAAGCTGAAGAATTACTGGCTGATACCTTTGCTCCAGATGGTGGCCTGGACTTAGAGAAAGCCAGGATACATCAGCAGGTGAGTGCTGTCCATCAGCGAATGGGGATCTGCTGAAAAGGTGGCACGTTTATCTAGTATGTGGCATTTAAGACAGATTTCGAAAGCAGGGGCTAAATATATTAATTTTTCAGGAGCATATAGACAATCTGTAATTTGTGTTCCAGTTCTAGTTTCAAAGATATAAGAAAAAATGCTTATTTATAATTTTTAATTAGGATTTTAAAGAAACTTAAAAATCGTTTTTCGTGGCTAAAACAAAAAGCAATTTTATTTTTAAAATTTTATATTCAGAATAACATTTGTAAAAGTTTGTGCCCTAGACTATATTAAGGACAGAAAGATATCAGCCTACCTCACCTCTGTTTTCTGTACTTAAACATTTAGGCATCTTATTTCTTCTTTTATGGATAATTATCATAAAAGTTAATTATTCTTGAGTTGTATCCGGGCAGCTGCTCATGTAAGTCTAATTCAGTCTTGGAAAATATAACAGTAGCCAAATCAGGTATTTAAAAATAATGGTTGAAAGCAAGAAAAATTTCAATTTACCGTTGTTAAAAACATTTTCTCTGTTATTAAACTTGAAACTATATTTAGTATAGAATGTTCATGAAGAGTTAGCGAATGCTTTTATTTTTCTCATATACTTGTTAAAGCATTTTCTTACTTTTAGAGTTATAGAGAAGTGCTTAAATTTTACTTTAAAATAATTTCTTTTAAATCTGTTGCTTAAAAATTTACAGACCAGTGAAGCAATGTCTCAATAAAATGCACAGTGAGGTTTACTTATATGTGGTAGGACATAAGGATGTATGGGTTTATTTTTCTTTTTAAGAGATGCTTTCAAGCACATATTTCCAGATAAGAATCCAGTTTAATCAAACATGATGGATGCTTCTGCTTCAATGTTGTAAACAGCTGTTATTTACTTTATATTATTTGTCCTGTTTCGCTGTATTTTGACTGATGACATTCATGAGAGTAGGTTAGATTTCAAAATAGATTTTATTAAGTGTGTTCATTGAAATGTAACTAAATTGTTTTTAAAATACCTTCTTCATGAACATAAAATATCCTTCCAGGACTCTGTTCGTCTGATCCTTAAATTGACACCATGGTACCTGGGGGGATCCATCTCATCAGAACAGTTTTGTTTAGCAGTAGAATTAATATTGGGTTGTACTCTGTTATAGGAACTCGAAGAGGGAATCAGCAGCCACCAGCCCAGTTTTGCAGCACTAAACAGAACTGGGGACATGATTGTCCAGAAACTGTCCCCTACCGATGGAAGCTTCTTGAAAGACAAGCTCGCAAGTTTAAACCAGCGCTGGAGTGCAATCGTTGCAGATGTGAAGGCTCGGCGGCCAAGGTGATTAAGACACAACAACTTCAGGGCACAGGGATAAAATTATTTTGGGCAGAGCCTTTTTAAGATACTCTCAGATGAGTTCAAAGTTCTTTTATTGTCTGATATTACAGTAGGAGTTTGACTGTCACTTAAGACCGCCACTGTCCATATTCTGCATTTTTAGAACACTGTCCTTTATATTCAGGCAGTCCATAAGGTCTCACTTTTCTATGCAGGGATCATATGTGTAAAAAAAAATAAAAAAATTATTTCTGCTTATTTTGATATGGTGACCATGTGGCAGGAACTCGAAGTAGTTGAAAGAACATTCTGGACTTTCAGTCTGAAGACGTGGGTTCAGGGGCAAGCGTCTCACTTGCTAATTTCCTGACTGGGCCTCACTAGATCGTTCTTAGTGTCAAAGGGTACGCTGCACCCAGGTACAATATCAGTGTGTTGTAGATAACATGGTTTCTCTTCTAGACTGTACAATAAATGTGATATATTATTGTTTGTTTTTATGTCAAATTATGTTACAATGCCCCGGATTTTATTAGGGTGGATTCTGGTTCTAAACATGTTTGCCAGGGAATATAATACTCTATATTATACATATTATTTTACATATTACTTTAAAATTATTTTAAGGTATTATTTTGAGATGGTCAATATTTAATGATTTCTACTTTGCTTAATACATTCCATCTCATAAATGACCTTTTTTGGGGAGTTTAATGGTAGTTTTCGGTTAAAAAATTGCAGATATGTTTTTCCTGCTAATTTCGACTCTGTAGATGCTGTATAATTTTAGTGATAATCTATTATTTTGTTAAAGGCTAATCTTTTTCAAGTCCAATACAGGCATACCTTGGGGATACTGCGGGTTCAGTTCCAGACCACTGCAAAAAAAGCAAATATCATACTAAAGCAAGTCACACAATTTTTTTGGTTTCTCAGTGCATGTAAAAGTTATATTACACTACACTATAGTCTAAGTGTGCAATAGCATTATGTCTAAAAAACCAACTGACATATCTTAATTAAAACATACTATATTCCTAATAAATGCTAACCATCTAAGCCTTCAGTGAATCGTAATCTTTTTGTTGGTGGAAGGTCTTACCTTCAACTTGTAATACAATGCCATATCTGTGAAACACATTAAAGTGAAGCACAATAAAAACGAGGTATGCCTATGTTATAACACGTAATATTCATGTATGAGTATTTGACGTTTGGCTGCTTTTTATAAAATAACATCATCTATTTTTTGTATTTTGGTGAGAGGCAAATAATAGTTTGTATGTGTGGGCTGAGAGATTGCCACGTGGCAGAGATCATATTTGTCACCTTGTACATATTGCCTCACTTAATCCTCACAGCTACTTTCTGAGGGCACTGTTAGGCCAATTGCACAGCTTTGGAAACTGAGGCTCAGAGAGGAGAGGTTACATAACTTGTTCAGACTCTCACAGAAAGTGATGGTGCTTAAGCTCTTAAATACTGTGCTGTGCAAACTTGGAAGACCACAGAGCTCTCTGGCAGAGTTTTCTCCTCTGTAAATGAGAACTGTGGTATCTTCTCAGAGGAGTGTCATGAAGATAAAATAAGTGTTTGTAAAAAGCATATGCCCTAACTATTCATAGTGAACACTTAAAATATCTAGTTCTTATAATAGGAAGTTAACCTAGAACTTATTCTCCAAGCATGCCATTGCTGAATTTTACCAATGATTTATCGATTGATTTGATCAATATTTATTGAGTCTTGTGTTTGGCTCTGAGGATACAGGTATAACTAAGGACTAAGAAAAAGAAAATAATTAAAGGGAAAAAATGCTATGGTGTGATTAAAGAACACATTGTTAAGAAGGTACAGTGTTGTCCCAGAGGCAGAGGTGGTGGGCCGTGGAATTGAGGCACCACAGGGGAGGGATCCTGAAATGGATTTTGAAGCATTTATAGCTGTTCTTATACATACCTCCTAGGGAGGGTCTTCTAGGGAACAGAAGAACAGGCAAAGGTGGGAGGCATGAAATAGTATGGCCAGGTAAGAGATCTGCAAAAGTTAGATGGAGAGGAAGGTTCAGGGACCAGGGCCAGGATTGGAAGCTGAGGTCCCATAGGATTTTCTATGCCATGCTGATGAATATGCATGGAGAATCCTTCTAGCTTGAAGATGATCTATCTCCTGGTATTCATAAGGAAAAAGATACACCTGCTGGCATGGTATTAGCAATACGTGCAGAAATTCCCCTAAAGATTTTTCAGTAGATCTCTGTGGAGCATGAGTAATTATTGCTCACAGAACTAATAATGTGGAACCAATACATATTTTACTGTTTTTTTAAGAAGAGAAACAAATAATGAATCTCTTCTCTGACATCTTATATTTTAACTAAAGCAGTATTTATTTTCATAAATTTATGTTTTACTTCGCTTCGTGTTGTCACTTATCATAAATTGGGGCCACCTTGGAAATTTAAGAGCTTATCTATGTACTGTAAGCACCCGGTTTCATCTGTTTTTGTATTGCATGCCTGTAGTTCAGTACTTCCACAGTTCAGCAACTTACGGTCTTATTCCTTAATGAGCAATTGTTACCTACTGTTTGAGCATGAATTTACAACTTGTTTTTACTCTTAGGGATACCATTGAAAAATATAGATATTATTTAGCTAGTTTGCAGGTGAAAATCTTGTGTGACTCACATATGTCTTATTGAAATTACTTGATAAAGTTAGTTTCCTTCATAGATATATTTTCAAAATACTAAGTTAGTCATCATTATTAAACATGGAAATTTGTATTCTAACAATTTTTTTTGAAACACAAGGTATGTAATAATATTTTAGGTGTTTTCAAAAGTTATTTTACTTAAATACTCTTCGATACAAAGGGTAAATTACCTGTTTTGGTATGGATAGTCTTCATAATTAGTACTATTGCTCGATTTATTTATGTTTTTCATTTTGAAGCCGTGCTCTCTCCTGATGGATACTTAAAAATGAAAACTTGTGATTTTTCCGGCGATTTTCATTCTTTTTTTAAACATTACTGATTATTAAATATATGTGTTTATTTTGCATTTTATTATACATATGCCACGATTTAGGCATTTTTGTGATTAAAAAGACAAAGTCATAGACATAAAAATGTAAATTCTTATTAAGAATGACAGCGTAATTCATTAAAAATTGTATTCTATTTTTAAATCAGTAGCTAGTAGTAGGAGCTATAAAAATAATGGTACCACCACCAAGCTCTAAATAGCTTTCAAACCTTTTTTAAAAAATACATGATTTGGTTTGTCATATAAATTCAAATCATATTCCCATCTTCTGATAGACGGTTTATATACTTATGTTATTCTTACAACATTTAAAAAATCTAATTAAGGTAGTTTTTTTTTTTTTATACTCACATAACTATTTGTTTTTCTATATCTTTTAAAACTTTTGCTTTGTATTTTCTAGATCTCTTTTTATAAGTTGGCTATATTCATAAATAATAGCTAGTTTAGTGAAGTCCAAATTTGCGTTTTTCTTGTATTTTCTAATACTTGTAAAAATTTTTCATTCTCAGTATCTTGCTCTGTTCTTATTTATTTCTTATGAATAAAGTAGAGTAATAGCTGCCACCAATGTGAATAATATGTTACATAATGATGTCTCCAAGGAATACTCAAAGAGAATTATGTGTTTTTCCTTATTATTTTAGATAAAGATATTTTTCATGTTATTTTAAATCCATTGTGTTGTACAATGGTATCTAGCTGTCAAAACATCTTTTGTATTAAATTTCTATATAATTTTTCATAATGAGAGAAGATAACATTCTTTAGTTTCAATTTTTTTGAATTTAATGAATGAAGAATTTTTCTTCCATTTCAGATAATCTTTAGTATTGCAGAATGTGTACATTACTATTAACACATTTAAATACATGTTAAAATAATTATTAGGAGTTATTTCTTATGTGATGTATGTAGTCTGGATATACAAAGTAAATATGTAATGTTCTATTAATACTTAACTGAATAATTTTTCTCAGTATTTTTAAATAATATATTCTTTTAGGCTAAAAGGAGAAAGTATGCAAGTGATGGAATACAGAAAAAGACTAGATGAGATTGTCTGTTGGTTAACAAAGGCTGAGAATACTGTGCAAAAGAGATCCACCACCGAGCTGGAAGAAAACCTGAAAGAATTAACAGTAAGTCGTTGGTCTCTATACTTGCCAACACTTTTTTATTGCACGGACATTTGCACTAAAAATAAGGTAAACTATTAGAAGAAGAAAAGGGGAAGAAACTGTGTACTCTGTGGCATATGTGGTGACCTTTAAAGAGGAATGTCTCTTTTTTTTTTAAGATCAGCTATAATTTTGTTCATGCCAAAATAAGGTTTTACTCACATAAAAATAATAAATCATGTGGTTTTAGTATTAGACCAAAAGTTTTTAGGATATTTTAAACTGACTTCATCATTTTAGAATATAATGTTGCTGTGAAGTATAGTTTTTGCTTTTAGGCTTAGAAGATAA
Organism: Rhinolophus hipposideros; assembly: GCF_964194185.1. Classification (NCBI taxonomy): domain Eukaryota; kingdom Metazoa; phylum Chordata; class Mammalia; order Chiroptera; family Rhinolophidae; genus Rhinolophus; species Rhinolophus hipposideros. Next base: position 19,268,944 of record NC_138049.1, on the reverse strand, counting down.
TTACTGATGACTATTTATAACATTGAATTTTATAGAAACTCAAGAAAACTCGAAGTGATATGAGAGTAACCCAGCACAGTTTACTCTAGGCTTATATGATGTATTAATGAAATGTATTCATGAAATGTTTTTTGTTGATCTGCAACCAACAAGAATTGGTTATAGTTGTATATGTATACTACATATAAAAACACCCATATAGATATGTAAACATAGCCGAATATCCATACATTTTTATATACATAAATTATGTTTTTTGTATTAAGAGTTAAAGTACTTGTTGCAGAACAATAAACATGATGAATTCATATTTTTATTTAAAAAATAAATTGTGTGTACATATACACACAGGTATGCATCAAAGTATACCTAAAATGATATCCACTCATTTGATAAGAGATTTTGTCTAAAGGAGTATGATTGGGGCATTTTGGGAAAGAAACTATTAGTAACGATGAAAACTATTATGTGGTTAAACAATTATTATTTTTTTTCCAAAACGTGGCAAATAGCTAATAAACTTGTTCCTGTTGTAACTAAAAATTTCATTAGTTTCTGGAACATCCCTTCGGTAAACAATTTGGAGGCAATCACAAAAGTTGGGGCAGTACGATAGGGTAGGTGGAGGTAAGGTAGAGACAGATACATAAAATGTTCCTACTGTTTTCTTTTTTTTGCCTTTCATTAAAATAGATATAATTTTCATTATCTAAGAATAGAATGTTACATTATAGATGTAAATATGATGTAATATGACCCTGTTAAGAGCCAGGGGTGGGGGTTGGGAGCACACAGGCACACAAGTGTGCACTGAAGCGGGTGGTCATTCCCGTATGTTACAGTTTGTTAGTATAAATCTAGGCTTCTTATAAGTTTATTTTCCACTTAAAAAAAATTAAATGTCCACATATGTAAGAATACTTTCCCAAACTGGGTTACTTTCTAGTACAGTTCTTGAGCTTTCTTCAATATGACCACCTTTTAACCACACCTCTCTTCTGACATTTTTAGAACTTAACCGATGAGATGGACGTACAAGGTGAAAAACTCAAATGGCTGAATATAACTGAATTGGAAATGCTTTCAGATAAAAGTTTGAGTTTACACGAAAGAGAAAAAATTTCAGAAAGCCTGAGAACTATAAATTCGACATGGAATAAGGTGTGCGTTCAGAATTACTGTGCTACCTTTCTCATGTTTCCTGATTTTCTTGTTATTGATTTTTTCATGTTTATTCATTTTGGGATCATGTAACTGTTTTAAGGCTGTCCAAATATGGGCACATTTTACTAGTGCTTATAATTATTAGTTTTTTTGCATCTGTTATGGCCAGAAGCATATATTCTAAAAGAATTCTTTTTATTTTACATGTCCTTTTTTGGCCTAGGAGATTTATGTGTTATATAGTACATTAAATAATGAATATGTATTAGAACAGGGGTGTCCAAACTGCGGCCCGCGGGCCAACTGCGGCCCATGATCCATTGTTAATTGGCCTGCAGCAAATTCCAAAAATATATTTAGTTTACTTAAATAAACCAGGTGAGGCAATACGTACTTCACCTCGAGTGAGTGGCCCGGCTGTTTATGTATTTTACCGCATATGGCCCTTGGTGAAAACCTTTGAAAAAAGTTTGGACACCCCTGTATTAGAATTAGGCAATGAAAAGCAAATAATTATACTCTGAAAATGAACACATTTACACTTCCTGATGTTGCACTTGACTTTTTATATATGTATGTTTATATTTAATGATCGCATTCATTCAACATGTATTTACTAGGTTCCAGGACGAATATAATGGCATGTGGCTACAAATAAGACTAAAATAAGGTCCTTTTTCTCATACGGTTACTTTCTTTGCAGTGGAAACAGTAACAGGCAGACAAAATCACAGATTTCTATTTATTTTGGTTTGACACAAACCATGTCAGATTATGAGGTCTGTCAGGGACATTGAATGGATATGTCTGTGCCCCTGGTTTGGATGGACCCCATATCAGTCATTTTCATCCCCCTCAGTCCTCTTAAAATGGTAGCCGCCAACCTGTATCTAATGATGTAGGTGCTTTATTGATCAGCTTCTCTTATTTCTGTCTTGATGAGTCACTGTCATGGATGACTTACATCTGTGTCTCCTGCACCTCTCTCCACACTCTGGACTTGCACCTCCATCTGCCAGCTCAGCAGCTCTGCTTGGATGTCTGCGCAGGCATCTCAGAGTGACATACAAAACTGAGCTCCTGCTTGCCACCTCCCTCCTACGCATTAGTATACTTCTCCTGCCTCAGCTATTGATAATTATATCCCTGTTGGTTAGGCCCAGAACCTTGGACTCAATCTTAGGATATGTGACTTACATCTCAAAAACAAACAAACAAAAAAACCCAAATGTTGGAGTTACTGTTATCAGTTTCTCCTTCAAGATACATGTCTATCTGATGGATGACTAGAAAACTAGATGCATCATGAAGCAAATGTAGCAAAATTTTAACAGTTATAGATACTGGATAGCACGTGGGTATTCCCTGCAATTCTTTCAACTTTTCCTAGGTTTGAAACATTTCATAAATTTGACTGTTTCTCACTACCCCTATTTTCCACTAGTTTCAAGCCACTATCATTTCTGTTTTGCTCACTGTAAAGGCATTTTCATGGGTCTCCCTGTTTCCTCCTTTGCTCTTTGTTAATCTCTTCTCAACAAAGCAGGGAAAATACTTAGTAAAACATAATTCAGATCAAGTACCTCCTCTGAGCAGAAACCCACTCATGGTTTTCTGTCTCGCTCAGAGTAAAGGCCGAAGTCCTTACTGTGACATCGTAGGCCTTGCGTGTGCTGGCTTCCTTCTCTCTCTTTGACTGCATCTGCTACTCTCTCACCCTTACACTCTTTTCCAGACATGTTGGCCCCATGTCCAATACGCCAGGCTTAGCTTGTGCATATTCAGTCAGAGCACACGTATTTATTTAACACAAAGTATGCTACTGGGTTTTGTGTAGAATAGGGCATGGCGGACACTGGGAGCAGTATGTTAGATAAAGCCAAGGCTTCCCTTATCCCAGGACTTAATATATTTTACTCAACCTAGGTGAATTCTGAATGTCCAAGACCAAGCAATGCTTATTGTGCAGAGAATTTGGGAAATACTTCTCAGGGGTATTTCTTTCATTCATGTGTTCATTCACTCACTGACCAGGTTTTGATTGGATTCTCACTTGATGCCAGGCACCATTTTAGAACTAGGAATACAGTAAAGAGTATGTCACTCCTTCTAGCCCAAGGAGTTTATCGTGGTGAGACAAGTAGAAAATTGAAAAGCAATTGTAACAGATGTATCTGCAGGGACATAAAAGTAGGGTTCCTATCTGGCCTGGGGGGTAACCATGGAAGATTTGTGGAAGAGGTTATACCCAAGCTAATTTAAAAGGATGGATGAGTCTTGGTCAGGTGAAGAGTGGGGAGAAGGACATTGCAGGGAGAAGAAGGAGCAAGTGAAAGGGACTGGAGGATATGAAAGAGCACAGTGCATTTGGGTTCTGGACGTAGCCCAATATGAAGTGGAAGGACGAGAGTTGCTCGCGGAATCCATATCTTAGAGGCCTCAGCATACATCACAAGGAATTTGAGCTCCGTCTTCAGAACAGTTCACCCTCTTGAGGGTGGTGGGTAGCTATTGATGGGTTTTAAGCAGGAGAAAATTTTGAAAGCTCCCACTATAGCTGAACTGTAGAGATGGATGGAGTGATCCTAAGGATGGATATCCTTAGGATATCAGGGTATCAAGTAACTCCTCTGAGCAAAGCCCACTGTCCAGATTAGGATAACTGATCTGGAAAGATCATTTAAGCATTAGACAATTTTGTGAAGGGGTTGTCAGGGAGACTGATGATGAATTCAGATTTGGACATGTCTGACTGAGAGCCAGACTGATATACTTTAAGGAGTCTTCATCCTCTTAAAACTCTGCGTGGTAAATGAAACCATTAGAAGCCAGGACCCACGGAGAAAGGCCTGAGTCAATGGTCAAAAGAACAAAATACCTACCCTGTAGAATGTTAGAATTTGGTGAACGGGCCGAGGAGAATGGGCTGGTGAAGGACACACAGAAGATGCGTCAGAAAGGTTGGAGGAAGGTCAGGAGTGCAGCATTCGCAGAATTCATGGGAAGGGGCATGGCAGCATTAAATGTTGCAAAGGGCCAGTCCAGCAAAGAAGTGGGTCGCGTTCTTGATAGTCCCATCTGTGGAGTGGGGGCTCAAGCAAGATGCTGTGGATAGTGAAGGTGGAGACAGAAGGCGTTGAGGAGGAAGAAAGGCAGAAGAGCTGTCATTTAGAGGAAACTTCCTCTTTGGAAAATGTATCCTCTTTGTTTATCTAGTACTCTTCTCTTTCTCTTTGGCCTGATGCTATAGGTAAGCAGAGAAGTGCCGAACACACTGAAGGAATGCATGCAGGAGCCCTGTTCTGTTTCTCAGACAAGAATTGCTGGTAAGATACGCTTTATTCCTTAACAGATGTTTCAACATAGGAAAATATGATGGTTATGAGCATCACATATGAATTAGAAAAAATTGCTTAAAAACAAAATGCAATTGTGATTTGTTATCCTACTTTCAATTATTTGAAAAGAATGCCTTCTTTAAACCCAATGAATATTTGACTCCCTGTGTGTGCAAGGTACCCATGGTAGATAAGACTTTTTTGCCTTTCCTGGGACTGGAGTGGGACCTGCTGAAGGGAAGGGATGAGCAAGGTGGGGAAATTGGGAACATGCAGTTTTTCAGAAAATCAGCTATACCCCATGATGCTAGCATGTTCTAGGGGTGTGTAGTTAGATGTTGATTTTGACTGTGAACAAAAGGTTTGGATGTCCTTGGAACCAGGTGGGAAATGGGGATTTAGAAGAGTCCTCCATCTCAGGGACACTGTTTACTGACAAATGCTGATCACTTAGATGTGGAGAAAGAACAGTTTTCTCACTGTTTCTTTCCTTCTCTCCTCGTGTGGATTTGAGTGCAGCTCCAGCAACACGACTGTGCCCCACTGCCCTGCACTCTCTCTGAAACACCCTGCCCTGCTCTCCCTTTGTTGACTGTTCTTGGCCCTTTTCTGTATTAGTTTTAAAATCAGAAATTTGTATATGTCATCTTGTCAAGTTACATGCAAACCTTTTGGGATTTTTAAATTCAAGTTGTGCCGAATCTACAAATTGACTATATTTTGTAGAAAATCATTCAAGCCTTGTCTTATATACCATATGCTAACATGAGTTCCAGATGGGTTTAATAATTAATTTCACTACTTCTTGTATAAAACAAAAGAAAAATGGTTACCAGCCGCCTCCGATCATTAAAAACAAAACAAGACAAAAGCAAACAAACAAAAAACGAGAGAGAGAGGGAAAATACTTATCCAATCTTTGAAGAAGACAAGAATCTCTAACTTTAAAAGTTCTGGGAAAAAAAAATCTCCCAATACTGATTTATGGATTTAATCACCCACGTTTAATAACATCTAAATATTAAAAAAAGAAAAAAAGCATTGAAAAATCCATTTTCAGCAATATGGCAATGGTTCATTTTTTTCTGTAAAAAGAGTTCATGCAAATCGATAAGAAAAGCAGATAAAGAACACAGACAGTTATAAATTATACCACGTTTGGCTAACACACATGAAAAATGTGTACTCTCACTGACAATCAAAAACCCATTAAATGAAGGCCATGGTAAAAGCTGTGTGTTTATCCATTGAGACAGACAATTGTTGGTGCAGATGCAGTGTTTATAGTTCCACACACTGTTGCTGCAAGTCTCAGTTTCCAACTTTTGAGGAAAGCAAGTTGGCAATAAGTATTAAGTACATTAACTTTTTTCATATTTTCTGAACCATCTATACCAATGTGGTGATCAGAAATGTGCAAAATATTGTTCTCAAAAGGAATTTTTCCTTGCAAGTTCTTTTTTTAAAGTAAAATTTAAGGAGCAATCTAAGTAGCCAGCTATAGGAAAAGGGTTAATTCACGGTGAATATGTATGTAGATGATTATATAGGCTTTCACAATGATGTGTGTTAAGAATAACGAATGCACATGTTATAAAGTTAAATAAAAAAGAAGAGAAAACCATGAGAAAATTGGCTTGATTATTAAGGTAAGCATCTTGATAAAATAAAATACCACTCCTAATTTTCTCACAGTTGATGTATTTTTAATTTTATTTTCTCAGGGAATCAGTGTTACTCCCTCCTGAGTTATTGCTGCCCTAGAATATTGTGAGACCATGTGTTTCAGTGGCTTTCTGGCTACCAGAGACCTAGATACTACAGGAATACCATTGCCATTTTCAGAATGAAAACATCACCAACTCCTACCATTGTTTCACTTAAACTAAATGTTACATGAGTACATACACACGTTACCATTTCACCACCACAGTCAGAATATCCCGTGGATGTATTAATCCTTTGCTCCGTTTTTAATTTCAGCTCATCCTAGTGTCCAAAAGGTGGTGCTAGTGTCCTCTGCGTCAGACATTCCTCTTCAGTCTCCTCGAACTTGGGAAATTTCAGTTCCAGCCGATCTGGATAAAACGATAACAGAACTAGCCGACTGGCTGGTATTGATTGACCAGATGCTGAAGTCCAACATTGTCACTGTTGGGGATGTAGACGAGATCAATAAGACGGTTTCCAGAATGAAAGTAGGTGCACGGTGTAAAGCCTGGTCGTGGAAACACCACAAAACACAGGAAGATGTGTGTTAAACGTGTGTTTGAATCCCCTTTGTTTATCCTGAAGTCTGGGAGAACAAGCTTTAAAACATTCTTTATCTGTCAAACAGCTAGCTTGTTTTCCCTTTCCCAGACTAGCTCTGAAGAGGAAAGCTTTTCTTGCATTTGCACTGTTTTGGTAAGATCTGTTTTTCCCAGTACAGCTGTAGACTCCGTATATTTTTTAAGATCAAAACCGATACTGTAAATCTAGTCGTATCGTTATAAATATAAATTAATGTGGCATTTAATGCCTAGTGTGATGGAGGATAATTTCCTGAAGCACCTTTCCAACTTATATTTCATAATGAGCTTACTTGTTTCATTGCTGCCATTAGCAGCGAGTTTTCCTGACTATAATTTATTAGTTTACATAGACTATCCAGTATCAATTTATGAAGTTATTTTCCTGTATTCAGTGCATGCTAGGTCCTCAGCTGTGTGTTGGATAGGGGTACTGACAAGAAGATACCAGATAGAAATTGGGAGTGAACCCTAAAATAATCATAACAGCTGTCACTAACTTTTATTAAATTTCTACGTGTGCTGGGTATTTTTCTAAGTAATTTACATGTAGTACTTCGTTCAGTTCTTTAAAAATCTAGTGAGGTATGTACCAAATTTATCCCCGGCTTATAAATGTGCCCAAACCGAGCTGGAGGCACTGAAGGCATTTAAGTAGACAAGTCTTTGTGGCAAAGCAGCGGGTACTAAAAGCCACAGGGCAGGTACAGGTGACCTGCGAGAGGGCCTGAACCCCGGACGGGAGTTACTTCCATAGTGATAGAAGGCAGACTATGTGGGGTGTTTGACCTCTAGAGACAAAGTAAGTGACATTCCTGCAGTAAGGATCAGAATGAACGAAGGCATGAGGTGGGGGAGCGTGAGGGCTGCTGGGTCAGCATTTGTGTAGTAAAGACGTGTAGTGGGAAGTCAGTAGCAAAGGCAGCTCAAGTTCCCTCTGTGAAGGAACTCGTCGGCCATGCAAAGCCCTTCGGACTTCTCGTCTGTAAGCACTGAGCAAGCATCTTTTCTCCCTTTTTCTTTTTAAAATGGTGGCTGGAGACTAATGGCAGCAATGCTGTACTTTAGTAGAAAGACTGGGCATAGTGCAAGAGATGCTTAACTCAGGGAGAAGAGGCCTTTCTGGGTGGCTAGGATGACGCTGTTGTTGTTAGTGGAAATGCGGAAGGGAAGAAATGAAATGTGGATGAGGGTTTGATTGATTGAGTTTTCGTATGTTGTCTTGAGAGGTTCTTAGGCCCTTTGAAAGGACATGATCAGCATTCACTGACATGTCTCTCTGGGAATTCAGGAGTAGAAGTTGTGAACAATACATTTAGCGATAACGTTTGACACTGTAGAAGTAATCGAAGTCTGCAGAATTAGTGAATTCAGAAAGAGGAAGAGCTGGGAGAGAGAATCTTTGCTATAATGTTTATGCCTATTGGAAATTGTCTTTTGTAATCTTTATGTATTTATTAGTTCTATACTTAAAACCCACCATTTTCCTGATATTGTTAACTTTTCTCCCCATATTTATCAGTACGAAGAGATAAATTCTAGAGCAGCAGTTTTTCGTGTCGAAAATGATTTAATTTGCAATTATTCCAATTAGCGTTTTCGTATACCTCATCCCCATCCCTATAGGTGACAGTAGTTTGTGTCCCTATCTGATGTAGGAGAGATAGGCAAAGCATCATCTGCAGAAACCACTGCTAGTGTTTTCAGCCCATTTTTCAGTTTCTAAAGGGATTTTTTTCATTTAATCTCATTAGACTTGAGCTATGAGTATTTTATTATTTCCTTTTGTGAAAACAAAAAACAGAGAGGGTAAGGGCTTGCCTGACCAAGATGATAAGTGCCAGAGCTGAGATTTGAACCTAGGACCTCTAGACTCCAAATCCTGTACCTTCTCCCATATCACCGATGCCTCACTGTCCCCCATAGGAGAAAAATAACAACTGGATGTCAGCACACCAGCTTTGCTTTGTTAGTATTCTTGTATGGCCTATTGACCTGTATTAATAATCGCTTCTTCTTAAACAGATCACAAAGGCTGACTTAGAACAACGCCATCCTCAGCTTGATTATGTTTTTACACTGGCTCAGAATTTGAAAAATAAAGCTTCGAGTTCAGATGTGAGAACAGCAATCACAGAAAAATGTAAGTTTAAAAAAAAATTATGTCTTCATCCACTTTCACTGAAAATGGTCACACACACGTTCAAAAATTATTCAACCAGAAATTATTATTATTTGATATGTGATACTCTATTAATAAATATAGCTTTCCCTTTTTATTTTTTGTGAACATTGTCATGATTCCCTTATGAATTCCTTAAAGTACTAACATCATTACTTTTAACTAATTACTGATTCATTGGATTATTTGCATTTACATTAGGATTTGTTTTGAAGGAGCCAAGAAAACAAAAGTTAGAGAAACCCACAGGAATGCAAATCCACCCATCCTCTCATTATAATTCATTCATTAAAACCAGATCTTGCCATATCTTTAATTCATCTTTGCAAAATTCATCCCCAAAATATTTATTGAGCAACTACTATGCGCCTCTCTGCTTGGCATTAATTTGGGAATACTTGAGTTAAAAGCAAAACAAAAAATAAACACGTAAAACAACCACAACAGAGATCTTCATTTCAAATTTGCTCTCTGGCTTAAAAGCATCTGTTAAATCTGTATGGCGTGTAAAACAAAGTCTGAATTTTCAAGAATGTCATTTAGGGACAGTCACAGGTTGCTTTCATCATCCCTTGTTCCATTACAGCCTTTGGCCCCTTATAACTATTCTGTACTCTATGTATTCTTTAAAACATCCTGACATTTTTAGTCTTCTTACCTTTATTTGCATTATATTTTTTTCCATCCCTGCCTTTTCTCCCTAGGTGAAATTCTACTCGGCTGCTAAAATGTCACCCCCTCTTTGTACAGTCTTTCTCACCCTCTTCTAGTCCCTGGTGGACTGTATTTTCTGTCTTCAGTTCCTGCTATGGCCTTTCCCCCAATAATTTCATTACGGGTCTCACAGTTACTCTGACTCTCTCTCCCCTCCATAAATTATGAATATTCACCTTTCTGGCCCTGGGGACTCTGAGAGTGCCCTGTACAAATTATATATTTAATAAATATTTGTGGCAGAATGTAAACTGGAATGTATTTTATTACCTTGGCTTATATTTCTCAAGGGTAGAAAGTTAACTATTCCTCCTATAAAAAGTGTGTTTCAATTTCAAAATAAATGGGGCAGCAACAAGGTTGTTAAAAGAGATGAGTTAACAGAGAACTTTTAGTCTCAAAATGTTGGTTTATTTTTTACCAAATTAGCTATTTTCCTTCTTTCTCCTTCTTTACATTGATTGATTGATTGCTGTGCCTTTGATGGAACTCTGGAGAGAGCCCATTTTCTGTCACATGTCAGGGGAGGTTCTCTGCTTCTCCAAATTATTTACCAAGCCATCTCCATTTTGCTTTTTCTATTGTCTTACATTTCCCACCACCACCACCACCACCACTGTGTTTGTCTAGAGTTTCTTTTAAAAGGCGAAAGATTTATACGATCTGAAGAGAAACCAGAGTATTAGAGTTTCTTTTAAGAAGACACGTTCCTTCTCCTAAATATCTTCCCTATCCAATGTAACTCCCTCTGTTTATATATATACATATATACATATATATATGTGTATATGTATTTGTGTGTGTAGAGACTGCAGTCTTTGTCACTATTATATGAAAAACCATTCTCTGCTCGTGTGTACTACCAATAATAACATGCTTTTAGCATTTATTCACAGTGAATAGGAGAATTTGCTTATTATTAATGATAAAAGTGGTATTTGCTATCACTTAATGTCTTTAGTTTTATTTGTTTGATGTTAAGGATTCTATTAGTAATAATTGGTCGTAAATACTTTATGTAACATTTTAACTGACAAGTAGAACATTATGATAGATTTGTTCTCTCCTTAAGTTAAAATCTTTAAAAAATTTTTTTCAATTATAGTTGACATTCAATATTATGTTAGTTTCAGGTGTACAGAATAGTGATTAGACATTTATATAACTTATAAAGTGATCTTTCCCAATAAGTCTTGTACCTACTTGTTTGGCACCATACATATTTATTACAGTATTATTGATTATATTCCCTATGCTGTACTTTACATTACTGTGACTATTCTGTAACTGCCAATTTGTACTTCTTAATCCCTTCACCATTTTCACCCAGTCTTCTAACCTCAGTCCGTCTGGCAACTATCAATTTGTTCTCTGAATCAATGAGTTTGTTTCTGTTTTGATTGTTCATTTATTTTGGGTTTTAGATTTCACATATAAGTGAAATCATATAGTATTTTTCTTTCTCTGTCTGACTTATTTCACTTAGCATAGTACCCTCTATGTCCATCCAAGTTGTCGCAAAAGGCAAGATCTCATTCTTTTTTATGGCTGAGTTATATTCCATTGTATATAATGGACCACATCTTTTGGTCCAATCGTCTGTCAATAGACAGTTAGGTTGCGTCCCTGTCTTGGCTATTGTATATGAAATGTCCTTCTTTGTCTCTTGTTTTAAAGTCTATTTTCTCTGATATAACTATTGCTACTCCAGCTTTTTTTCTACTTCTTTTATATCCATTTGTGTGAAATATCTTTTTCCATCCCTTTACTTTAAGTCTCTTGACCTGAAGTGGATCTCCTTAGGCAGCATGTGTATGGGTCTTATTTTCTTCTCCATTGAGCTACCTTGTGTCTTTTGATTGGAATATTTAATCCATTTACATTCAAAGTAATTATTGATAGGTATTTAGTTATTGCCATTTTATTATTCATCTTTTTAATTTTTGTCCTTCTTCTTAAAGAAGTCCCTTTAACATTTCTTTTAGTAGTGGTTTAATGGTGACAAACTCCTTTAGCTTTTTCTGGTCTAGGCAGTTCTTTATTTATCCTTCAATTCCAAACAATAGCCTTGCTGGGTAGAGTAATCTTGGTTTTAGGTCCTTGCTTTTCATCACTTTGACAACCCCTTCTGTTGAGAAATCAACTGGCAGCCTTATGGGAACTCCCATGCAGGTAACTAACTGCTTTTTTCTTGCTACTTCTAAGATTCTCTCTTTATTTTTTTTCTTCTCTCTTTGTTTTTAACCTTTGACATTTTAATTATGGTGTGTCTTGGTGTGGGCCTGTTTAGGTTCATCTTGTTTGGGATTCTCTGCACTTCCTGGGCTTATATGTCTATTTTCTTTGCCAGGTTAGGGAAGTTTTCCATCATTATATCTTCAAATAGGTTTTCAATCCCTTGCTCTCTCTCTTCTCCTTCTGGTACACCTGTGATGTGAATGTTGTTATGCTTGATGTTGTCCCAGACATCTTTTAAACTATGCTATTTGTTTTCAATTCTTTTTTTTTCTTTGCTCTTCCAATGGGGGTTTCCCATATCTTGTCTTACAAAGTGTTGATTTGATTCTCTACTTCATCTAATCTGTTAATTCCATCCAATGTATTCTTCATTTCAGTTATTATTTTCTTCATTTTGGACTGGTTCTTTTTTATGGTTTCTGTCTCTTTATGTAACTCATCACTGACTTCATCTATTCTTATGCTAAGTTTATTGAGCATCCTTAAACTAGCCCTAAACTAGTTTTGAACTCTGTAGATTGCTTGTCTCCATTTTCTTTAATTCTTTTTCTGGAGTTCTGTCCAGTCCTTTCATTTGGGAAGTTTGTTTTTTTTTTACTCATGTTATCTGCCTTCCTGTGTTTGTTTCTATGTATCAGGTAGATCTGCTACATATCCCAGTCTTGGCAGGGTGGCCTTATGCAGTAGGTGTCCTGTGAGGTCCAGAGGTGCATACTCCCTGGTCACCTGAGACAGGTGTTCTCGGGGTGTCCTTTGTGTGGGTTGTGTGTGCCCTCCTGTTATAGTTGAGCCTTGATTGCTGTTGGCAGTCAGTAGGTAGGATTGACCTTTAGGCTAACTGACAGTGAGGACTGGCCATGACTGCAGTGGAGTAGCTGTTGTGTGGGAGCTGACCCCACAAAGCAGGATTTATTTTAGCTGGGCTCTGGTGCTTGCTGAGTCTACCCCTTGGGTGTATCATTTGTGGAGCTAATTGGGTGGTGCTCTGGTGTGGTCTGAATCTGGCCACCAGATATGTTGCTTCTGGGGCCTTTTGGGAGGGAGTCTGGTACAGGCCCATGTCAGCCACTACCTTTGCCTGGCCCAGGGCCACCAGTGAGGAGCCACATTGTGGTCTGTGGTTGATAGCTGCCTGTTCTTGACTTGGAGGTGCCTGGGAGAGGCTCTTCTGTGATCCAAGACTGGCTGCCACTACCATCTTTCCCTGAAAATAAGACCAGATCTTATATTAATTTTTGCTCTATTAGGGCTTATTTTAAGGGGATGTCTTATTTTTTCATGTACAACAATCTACATTTACTCAAATACAGTCATGGCATCTTCTGGAACATCATCATAATGTACTAAATGTATCCGTCTGGCTGAGATCTTAACTGGGGCTTATTTTCAGCATAGGTCTTGTTTTTGGGGAAACATGGTAGTGCCAGGGGCAGCTTAGCAAGGGGTATAAGGCATGCCGAGGCCAACCACTGCTTGTTTGGGTCTTGTGGACCTTTGAAAGATTTTAGCAAAGTCTGCCACATGGACCCAGGCCTGCATCTTGTGAGGAAAAGCTTCTGAAAGAGGTTCAAGCCAGTGCATGAGTTGGATGGGGTGGGGGCTCAAGGAATCATGAACGTGGAGTGATTAGTGTTAACCAAGTTGATGGTGGCTTAGAGATGGTGCCTTGCTTCACCGGCCAGATGTTTGGGGGGAGGTCTCAACAAAGGAACAATAACTTCTGCCAGCATTTCTGTGTTGGAGAAAGCTGCCTCTCCAACCCTTGCCCTGAAGCCAGGTAATTCAGTTTCTCCCCATATGTCTCTAATGCTTTTCAAGCTGCTATCGCTTTTCTGAGCTTAGGGCAAGTGTTTGTGAACAACTGAGTCTCTGCACGGGCCCTGTAAGAGGACACCTGGATTTATAGCAGCCCTTTGTTTTACTTGAATGGAATCCCCACTGATTTTCACAGCCAGATGTTGCTGGGAGACCTCTTCTTGGCATGGGGATCCTAGGCTGGAGAGCTTAATGTGGGGCTGGGACCACTCACTCCTCTTCAGGGAAGACTTCCACAGCTGTGCTATCCCTCCTGATTCTTAACTGCTGGACATGGGTGTGGAACCTGCCTGTTTTGCGTCTCCGTCCCTCCTACCATTCTTGGGGTGGCTCTTATTTATATCCTTAGTTATAGCACTTATGTTCAGCTAGTCTTCACGTAGTTCTCAAATGTAGTTGTTCTATAATTTACTTGTAATTTTGAGGTGGTCATGCGAAGAGGTGAGCATAGTCTTTACCTATTCCGCCATCTTGACTGGAAGTCTACAATCTTAAGCAATTTACTTAAACTTTTACTTAGATGGTATAAAATAGATTAAGCCATTGAATTTTTTTTTTAGAATTATTACCTGTAAGTATAATTTCCAGCTTTCTGAACAATCTTGGTTTACTATAACCCTGTATTATCCCAAGAATGTTACCAAAATGTTCCATTTTAACTCAGCTGGAATGTTATCTTATAGTTAAGTTCTTCTTGGCCTGGTACTTAACCACAGCCCTAAGTCTGCCTGGCATTCAGAACATCTTCTAGAAGTTTGTTTTTAACTCTCTACCTATTTATTATCAATGGATTGTTGAAGATATTCAAAACTATTGCTTACTGGTACTTCAAGATCATGAACTTTCCCTGGAGTAATTAATCAAAAGTTTGTTTCCTTAGATCTCTTTTTTCTTAACTCCATGTTAAAAAGGAGAAAAGGAGAAAAGGGAAGGGAAAGAGGAGAGGGAGGAGAAAGGAAAGAGCGAAAGAGAGAATGAAAGAAATAGAAAGAAACAACAATAAAATAGACAGGAAAAGAGCCAATATGGATTTTTTTTTTTTATGATAAAGAGCTACTGGGCACATAAAACTTGAATCTACTTTATTTTTAGGGTTACTCTTGAATTTGAGCATAGAAAAAATACTTTCTTTTAGACAGCTTTAATGCTACATAAAGCAAATGTGAAAAGTAGTCTTAACAGGTTTTTCTTTTAACTTTAAAACTACCTTAGAGCATCTTTTTTGAGAATGGTAGCTGACTGTATATGCCTTAAAGTTCAATCATAAAGTACTGTTAAACTACCTTTATCAAAGCTGGTTCTGTAAATGTAAAATGAGATAGGAAATTATTTTCTTGTTTTTTGCTCTATCAATTTATAACAGTAGATATTTTTATCCAGAGATAGTGTAGTGTGTTTAAAATAGAGTTTAAGAATTTTTCTTCAAGAATGATTTCAGAAATATATCAGTTGTATCTAGTATTACTGACGTGTTAAAATTCCTTTAAAATTTATGTAGTAACTTGCTTCCTTTCTCTTTTGTATTGATAGCCTTATTTGTGATAAATTTGGTATCAGGTATTATTTTTTTCCTTTCCTGATAGTTACTTTCTTGGATTTTAAAATTAAAAAAAAAAATTTTTTTTATAATGCCTCCTCCAGTGGAAAAGGTCAAGAACCAGTGGGATAACACTCAGCATGGCGTTGAATTACGGCAGCAACAGCTGGAGGACATGGTGATTGACAGCCTTCAGTGGGATGACCACAGGGAAGAGACTGAAGAACTTATGAGAAAATATGAGGCTCGCCTGTATATTCTTCAACAAGCCCGAAGGGATCCACTTATCAAACAGATTTCTGATAATCAAGTAAGAGTCGGTGGATATTTTTTTGGCAATATCTATTTATTTGATATACTTTTTTGTTCTGTTCACTGTACTTTTTTGGACTCTTGTCATGATGTTTTCCCAAGGTCTTAGAATATACATTGAAGTTTATATAAAGAATTTGACCATGAAGGTTTCTGAAAAATTTCTGGAAGTATAACAAATAGAAATGTACATATATCTTAGATTTACAGGTCACTGATTCTTTGCAAATGGAACATACCCACAAACTAGCACCTAGAAAGAGAATATTTTCAGAATCCCAAGAACCCTCCTTTTGCTCCCTCCACATTGACCCTAAAGGTTATTTTTATTTATGAAATTTCCTGAGACTTTCATTTGAGGGACACTGTGGTGAACAAATCAGGTAATAAGTTCAATTTCTTTGAATACCTTCATAACCAAACTGTTTTATCAGTATCATCAGAGTAGGTACCTTTTTTGTGGTCAGTTTGATTGTAGAGTTGATGGTACTGAACATTTATGGTGTTTTTAAAGTGGTTTTTAAAATTTTCTCTATAATCATAGAGGTATTCTTGAATTAGAGGTTATGGTTTATTAGGTTATATTTTGGAGTAACATTTATTTACCCTTCCGATAGCCTGTGATGAAAGTGTACATTTGTGAGCAACATAATACATGGGAATCAAAATCTAAAACATGAAAGTATGTTTTTGTTCTTCATACATAAAGACTTTCCATGGTTACAGTTTAAAAAGCAAGTGTCTGGGTGTCCTGACTTCCTGCATCATTCACTGTGTTTATGATATTTGTTGATTGTTTTCACCAAATGATTCAAAAGTAATAATTGGCAAAGCCCCTGGCACTTAACTAAAGGAATACGATTAAAAAGTGACATCAGTGCTTCAACCCTGGTATTCAGACTATTCTTTTCTAATTAACAGTATGGTTATTTTCTTCTGAAATGTTAGGGTGGATTTTTCCGTCAATTGCTACAAAACACTATAAGAATGTTCATTTGTCATTTAGATTTCATGGGGAAGTATGTTGATCCAGGGTCTCTCAGAGGAGGGGGTTGGGGGCAGGGTGAAAAAGGTGAAGGGATTAAAAAGTACAAATTGGTAGTTACAAAATAGTCATGGGGATGGAAAGTAAAGCATAGGGAATATAGTTAATGATATGGTAATCACTATGTAGTGCCAGGTGGGTATAAGACCACTTCTTAAAACTAACCACTATGCTGGACACCTGAAATTAACATAAAATAATACTGAGTGTCAACTGTAATTGATACATTTAAAATAGGGGGACGGAGGAAGAGGAATACGATTTCCAAATTTCCTGGTATAAAACAAATAAGTCACGGGGATGTAATGTACGGCATGGGTAATATAGTCAATAATATTGTGATAGCATACTATGGTGTCAGATGGTTGCTGGACTTATCATGGTGATCACTTCGTTAGGTATATAAATGTTGAACAACTATGGTGTACACCTGAAACTAATATAATACTGTATGTTAGCTATATTTTTAATAAAAATCTTTTTAAATTTTTCCTTTAAAAAAAAAAAAAAGAAAAAGTGTGTCAAGAAACTAATGCCAATGGACGTACTCAGCATCAGTTTAGCTCTGCAAGCAACTCTCAGTAAACCTTGCTTGCTGCTTGATCCACAAAGCAGTTAACTTTATGAACATACACAGTGATCGAGGGGAAAGAGAGAAGATTTCCATATTGTTGGTACTTATAGGGAACTCTACAGTAGATTCATTCCGATACAATGCAGTTACTATGTGGATCAGATATATAGCAGAAAGAATGAGCAGAAAGAATGAGAAACGAGCAATGGTTTGAGGAAATAAAATATCTGAAAGAGGAAAAGATAATAGTTTTTTAAATGTCATCTCCCAGGTACTGATTACTTTCTTAGACATTTTTCTTTTTCACTTCTATAATTGTTGTCGTTTAAGCTTAGATGCAAGAGTTTGTCCAGTAATTTTTCTTCTTTTGATATCTGTGTCTAAAATATGGTAAAAGTTACAGGGAAGCTCAGGTCTTGGTAATACTGGTTACTGAGTGACTAAGTCTAACAATTACACCTGAAATTACACCTTAGATACTGCTTCAAGAACTGGGTCCTGGAGATGGTATTGTAATGGCATTCGATAACGTGCTGCAGAAGCTGCTGGAGGAATATGGTAATGATGACACGAGGAATGTGAAAGAAACCACCGAGTATTTAAAAACATCATGGATCAATCTAAAACGAAGGTAATGCTAAGTCCCTGGCAGGTGAATGTATGTTGGGAGGTTAAGAATTTGATTGCTTTGGCGTTCTCATGGAAACATCCCAAAATATGTGACTACTAGAAGTACATTTTATTATTGTTTCTATTTTTATACTGTACTGAGTTAGTCTTATCATACTTACACAGAATGTATATTTACACAGAATCTACTTCAATTTCTGCAATGGTGTTTTTCCTTCAATAAGTCTAAACCTTGCCAGTGGTCATTTATGTGTGATTTTTTTTCTGTCTCTTGGTACTACCAAGAGTATACCTTGTAATACTCTGATGGTAAGGAACACTTAGGTATTTATCGCTGCATTAGGTTCATATTGTCCTTAATGGTAACTAAAATAGTGTCCTATTTGGCTGGGCCATCCTCAATTGAGGCTGAGAACACATGATCCAACCCTAGATTTCTGAAATACGCTCTTGTCTATTTAGGGCTTCAACTAATTTATTATTTTTTCTTTCCATTACTCTGTTTAGTCAGTATAATTTGATACAGTCTAAAATAGCATATGTATTTATAAGAGAGATTTTTCTGTCACTTGAACACCTAGGATTTGAGGCCCTATAAACAGTGGTTAGCATCTCTTTAAGATGGCATATTTATAGTCATCATCAGTAAAAATGTGTTTACCTTCTGCATAGCTCTGCGAGTGCCTGCATCTAAGGGAAATTATGGTTTCACACACATCTTTATATATTCAAATGCAACTGCCTGAAAGCAATCAGAGACATCAAAACACACTTATTTTGCAATGAATAAAATGGATAATGTTAGAACACTTTATGATATATATTACTGGTAATAAAGC
This sequence comes from Rhinolophus hipposideros, assembly GCF_964194185.1. Taxonomy (NCBI): domain Eukaryota; kingdom Metazoa; phylum Chordata; class Mammalia; order Chiroptera; family Rhinolophidae; genus Rhinolophus; species Rhinolophus hipposideros. The sequence continues at coordinate 19,250,265 of NC_138049.1, read as the reverse complement.
ATGGTCAAGCATTTAATAACAGTGTGACATGGAAGCATTTTATACGTTTTTGGAATGTCATTTTTAGTTAGAACTTCTAAAATGGATTTTCGGAAATCTCAAAGAAGAGAATTATGAGGGAAGAATATGAGTATGAGTAGGAGGCTGGAAAAACCTAGGATTCTGGAGGAAGTGACTGGGGTAGCAAATACAAAACTCTATAAGTTGTTAAAGCAGATTGTAGCTATAATATTGATCTTTCTAGCATTTTATACAGCTGTTTTCTTTCGTTGTAAGAGATTATTAGGGTATATTATGTAATAAGTATCCCAAAACTAAAGCAGGGAAGGATGTGAATTAAAAACAGCTTTGGAGGGGTAGGAGTCTGGGTGAAAAAGGTGAAGGGAGGAAGACGTACAAATTGATGATTAACAAAATAGTTACGGGATATAAAGTACAGCATAGGGAATATAATCAATAATATTGTAATGACTATGTATTGTGCCAAGTGGGTGCTAGATTCATCAGGGGATGACTTTGTAAAGTAAATGTCTAACTATGTTGTATACCTGAAACTAATATAAAATAATATTGAATATCAACTGTAATTGAAAAATATAAATTAATTAAAACATAGCTTTAAGGTACAAACTTACAGTTAGAAGATAAACAAGTTCTGGGGCTGTAATATACAGCGTGGTAACTGACTACAGTTAACAGTACTGTGTTGTACATGTGAAAGTTGCCAAGAGGGTAGATCCTACAAGTTCTTATCACGAGAAAAAAACTGTAACCGTAGTGATGTATGTTCACTGCATTTACTGTGCTAATCATGTTGCAAAATATACATATATCAAATCATTATATTGTATACCAAAAATAATACAAGGTTGTATGTCACTTATAGCTCAATAAAAAAAAAAACACACACAGTTTTAACAGTAAGAGGGATGGTCCTTAATCATACTTAATCTGTGTTTCCAAAAATCATGTGTAAGAGTTATGACTTTGCTTTTGTTGTAAACAATACCCAGAAAAATTAATCATGTAGGGATGTGTGGCCCGCTTTATTTAGCACCTCCAATTCTTTTTTTGCTTTCTCTTTGTAAATATTTTAAGACAGTCTACATCACTAGTTAGATTAGATGGAAGGGGCAATTAAAAATGAATTATATTCCAAGGTAATCTTTCATTTATCATAGCTAAGACAGCCGCAGTGTTCCAATTTTATGGTAGTTACAATAGTTGTCCTTATTTTCATTCTCCATTATTTTGGGAGAAACAGGTAAGTATATTAATACTTAGACATGATTTGGGTATACTGTTATCTGTAAAATAGTACATGTTTGGGTATACTGTTATCTGAGAGTACAACAAAACTGCAGCTCCCGGGATCCCTTATGCTTAGACAGTTGGGATTTCTAAGCATTTAGAGGAATTTCTCTTTTAAACACAATGATATTTACAATTTTTAACTGTTTTAATTGGAGATTTTCCTAGAATATACAAATCTTTCCTTCTTAAAGAAAGTGTGTGAACGAATATTAAACCTTTTTTAATTCTTGGCATTATTGTTGTGAAGACAGAATTAAGGAACTTTAAGAGCTGAACACAATCTTATGGTTCATTTATTTAAACCAGTATTTTCTTAACCTTTTTTTATGTTGTCGACCCCCTAAAGAAGCCTTTTCAGATCCCTGCCCCCATGAAATTTTAATATCATGATATACTGTGTATTTGTTTCTGTATTTTATAGTTGTCCTCTACACAGAAAAAGAGTAAAGTTTTTGCCATTCCCCTCTGCCACCTTACCCTGCTGAAGAACCACTGTCAGCTCAGTTAAGAATACCTGGTCTGATCTAATGCTTTCAGGCCCAGAGAAGTTTAAGTGACATGTTCAGAGTCACACAGCATAACCCAAAAGATATGTTTCTATACTAAATTATGATCATGCTCTGCCTTCTAACGAATTGGTGGTAAATTTATGCAGGCTGCTACGCTTTGTGAGATTTTGTGCTATATTTTTAGTGTGTAAATTTTATTGGGTATCTGCTCATTGTCAGGCGCTGTGCTCAGCTCTTCACATGCACTTTTTCATTTAATCCTCACAACAACCAGTGGAGACAGGCAGCATTTTCATTAGCACTGTGCTGATGAATACACTGAAGCAGAGAGAAGCGAAGCAATATCCAAAATCCACACAGCTCCGACAGGCAGAGCTGGGATTGGAACCCAAGCCTTTGTGTCTGTGTGCTCAGGCTCGTAACCTTCTTTACAAACAGTTTTATTTTTCTTCTTTGCTCATCAGCATGTCAGCTACTGCTGGTGACTGCTCTGTGTACCCACCTCTTAGATCTGTCCAATGATTCCACTTACTGGTTCTTATCTGAGTTGAGTTTAGAAGCCAGCTCTGTTTAAAGATATGGGTGCCTCTGCAATGAATAATGCAACACTCTCCAGGGTGTGGCCATCGTGGAATGGCTGCTGAGAGGCCTGAGACCATGGCTCGCCTATTATTTCCCCACTCTATTCTGAATATATATTATTGGCAGCCAAATTCTGGAGGGGTGAAGCGTTATTGTACTTACCCATGCATTAGTGTTATTGCAGCATAATGTGTGACATTTAATATCAGCTTTCAAAGGAAATGTTTTCTGTGAATTGCAATTGGCCTAGGTAATTTGGCCATTCAAAGTTACAGGCCGACAATCCCTTATCGGCAGTGCCAAAATCCAATACTCTGTGATAACAGAAAGCTTTGACTTGACATGAGACTATTTATTATAGTCTTTATTATCCTTGGTGTGAGTAGCCTTGTTCCTAACTGCAGGAAGAGTAATGTGTTTGCTGCCTCAGACCCTACTTGGAGGTAATGTGTCATATAGATACATTCATAATAGTTTTCTAATGCACAGAAAGTTGTAATTCTGAAATGGAACTGGCTCCCAATATTTTGGTTTCTGATTACAACAGGTCTGTCTCTAACATTTTAAACTAATTGACCTACCTTGGCCAATATTCTTTTAACCTGTGAAATTTTTTCCCTTATATCTTTTAATGCCAGTTAACAAACGTTTTAGTGCAAATAGAGATAGTAGTAATTGAAATGTGCTTATAGTAACTTTTGGGTTGGGGTCTGAAATTTTATTTTAACTCTGGAGTGCCTATGTATATGTAAATGTATGTGTGTGCACATAGGTATATGTATGTATATACACACATACTCCCATGCACACAAATACACATACATATAGTTATTTACACTGAAATATTATAAAGGAAATGAGACAACATAACTGTTTGTTGCAAAGACTGTCTTATATATCATTAATTACTATTTATTTTTCTCTTTGCCCTTATCCCTTGGAAACCGTATTTTGCCTTGACTCTTTTAAGGCTAGTCTTGGTTTGTGCAGGAAGTACAGAAAGCACATTGGCTGTGACATGTGGCAATCCTTGATTAAAATCCCAACTTATTCAGTTACCACCTATGTGACTTACCAATCTTGAGCAAGTTATTTCAAATCACCGAGTCTCACTTTCCTTGGTTCTAAAGTGGAGAACATATCTAATGTGTAGGATTATTGTGAGGATCACTGATTATGTATAAAAGTTCCCTGTACCTGGTATGTGTTCAGTAACAGATTACCCACATTATCATCATATGCCCTGTCGTATTACATCTTCCTTAGAAATCCATTGCCCATAGTCTGTGTTACAGTAGTATCTACAGTTAAATTAGCAGAGGTTCTCAAGTCACTATCAGTTGTTTAAGCTATCTCAGGCCTTTTGTAAGGGCATTGGTGTCATTCATGAGGGCTCTGCCCTTATCACCTAACATTTCCCAAAGGCTCAAGTCCATCACATTAGGCATTACGATCACACAATATGAATTTTGGGAGAACAGACACATTTAGAACGTAGCATTTAGTAAAATCGTCATGGGTGCTGAATTTACATTGTATTTAAGTGTATTCTGCCTTCGCAGAAGTCTAATCATCCTGGAAAGAAAATGTGTAGTGTTAAAGAAGACCTTATTTCATATGAAAGCCACCAATACAAATTCATCTAGTGAAGGAAATTTATTTTCTTCTTTTGCAATGACACTGTCTTTCTAATGAATGTTCATTGATTTATTATTAATGGCCAGCTGGACATGTAGAATGTACATAGTTTACAAAGGATTATATAAATACTGTGCCTACTAAGACTGAATTTGTGAAACCCTTGACTATTATGAACACAGATTACATTCCAAAAAATTGAATTTACTTTTGATTGCTTTCCCAATTATTTTTGTTGTATATTTTGAAACTTTTATTATTTCTGTTGTTACTCTTCAGTAGTGGTTGTTTATTGTCCCTACAGAGTAATAAAAGTGAAACATTCTTCTTCAGCATTTATCTGTTGTATATTTGGTCAATTCCTTTCAACAATGACCAATAGAAGATACTCATTGGGATTGCGTCTTATGGCCTAACATCAACGAGGCTCAATCTTTATGCTCTTAAAATGAATGCCATAGCAGCCGTCCCCAATGATCTATGGTGTTTTGGTGACCTAGTCTTATTACATTAAGATTGGATAATTGTCAGGCACTTAAAAATTCATTCCATGGGATTTAAAGAGGCCGTTCTAAGCTGTTAATGCCACACCACCTAGGAAGCTCAAGAGAGACCGCCTACCCCAGACCCACCCCCTGGGGATATCTGCAGTGACTAATTCTTCATTCATTTTCCCCCAAGGGTATTTTAATAGATTTTCCAGCTAAATGTTATTTTATTTACCAAAGAACAAAATTACCTTGTGAAGGTGCCCATTGAAAAAGCTCAAAGAATGTCTCATTTTCAGTGTTCTACATGCCACTAAAACTACTGATGCTACTATTTTTCTGCTCTAAATAAGATAAATATACTTAAATCTCATGTAATTGTACAGATCACCTTTTAAGTACATGAAAATTTAGCAGCACATATCTGTGGGGGGTTCCTAAGATGCTCTTTTTCATTAATGTCTAAAAAAAACGAAGACCTACTTATGTTCAAACACTCTTTTGACCATGAACACTTGATTAAACAATATATTTTGTAGCTTAAAATATCAAGTATTATTTAACATCTTTAAAATATTTTACAAAGTCAGTTATGTGGGTGGCCACATTTTGTTATGCTACTAAATAACCATAAGCTATTTTGGTTGTTACTGTAAGCTATTTTGTAACATCAGTTGCTTTTATAACAGAAATCTTTTTAAAAGCTAAGAGTTTACATTTTAAAAATCCCAATTCCCTTAAATGTAAACTATTATAAATCTGTCACACATGAATTCCTTTAATCTTTTATGAAAGCTATTTATGTTTTTAGTGTGCACCATTTTTTATACTAAAGAATCTATAGTTTGTTACTTCTGTTGGAAGTAAAAATTCTTTCTGCTCAAGTTACCCTTCTAACGTTAAATGTTGTATCTTTTAGGTTTTTAGCCTGTCCTTATTCTTTATGATTTATAGGTTAAAAAAAATTTTTACACACTTCTCTTCTTTGCCTTTGTCTAGTAGCCACAATTTTCTAAACTTAAAATAATTTTTTTTTCTATTATAGTGCTACTTTCCCTATATTCTCTCATTACATTTCTCAGGACATCCTCTAGTTCTCTTCTCATCTTGCTTGAGCTGTAACAACCAGAACACTGCCAGATATAAACTCTGCATTGAGAATTGTCGACTAATATAAGTTCCGTGCTGAGTATCATCTTCGGAAACTTCCATATTAATACGTCCCACCATTCACCTATTCCCATCAGTAACATTTTACTTACATGCCGTGATTCTCAATGAAGCTGAATTTGAAGCTAGGGGTGGGGGTGAGTATGGAGGAACTCTTCTAGCAGGTTTATAATCTCTGTGATGTGATGGATTATGTACTTGTAAAAGGACCTCTGGAAATTCTGAAATGGGTGCTTTACTCATCCAGTCCAAGCAACTTATTTTAAGGTTGAAAAAAAAAGGGAGATTTGAAGTGATTTACCCAAAGCCATATAGCTAGTAAGTGGCAGAGGTGGTAGAATTAGGTTGTTTTCTTCTGTGAACACTGCACCAGTGGCATTAATGGTAATTTATTAGCCTGTGTAATAAAGTGTGCATATACATTCCCGAATCTCTAATTTTAGCAATTATCTTTGGCCTTATGGTAGTATGATGCACCATGTGAAGTTCTTTGAAAATGGATAGAAGATTCTTGTAGTGTTCAGTACAAGAAACTCTAGCATTGGATCTAATTTTTAAAAAGACTGAAATGGGTAGTGTGGAGAACTGACGTTTGAGCAATATTCTATTAGCAATTTCATATGAAATTATATTAATTTCAAAAATCAGATACAAATTAGTATACACACAGACACACATCTACATAAAGGGTGCCAAAAAAATGTATACACATTTTAAGAAAAAAATATTAAAATTGTAATATTCAATATATACCAATAATAAAAGATGAATACAAGTCATGTATATAAATTTTTTGGCATCCCCAATATATATATACTATGATTATAAACATTTTAAATGATGTTTATTATAATGAAGATAATTTCAACAGCTGTAAGCAGAGTTTAGTTTTCAGTATGTTCATTATTTTTAGTAGTTGATTACATTCATGAGACAAAAAAATGACACCAGATATATGTGAATTTAGAAGATTCCCCAGAACACTTATTATTAAATTGCATATTTGCATGCTATAAACAAAATTTATTTTTAAAAAAATAATTAAAAAATAATTACTCAGTATTTCACCAAATTCATATATAAGGTTAGGGAAAATAATATTTATTGAGTGTTTACTATGTTTATACAGTTATGTGTGTACACCTCATTTTCTCTTTATACCTCCTTGCAGGGAGGGAGATATTATTCTTACTTTTGTATTAGTTTATTCAATAAATGCTTGCTAAGTTGCTACTGTATGCACGCCCTGGGGGTACTAGGTGCATTGATGATTCAGAAACTTTAAACAGACAAGAAAACAGTCACTCTCAATCGAGATCGTAGGTACAGTATAATGAAATAGGCAGAATCATGGCTCCCAAAGATGGGGAGACTATCTTGAATCATCTGGGTGGTCCCAGTTCCATTAATGGGTTCTTAAAAGTGGAGGGGGGAAGCAGAAGAATGGGTCAGAGAGACGTGACCTGAGGACTGAACCCTCTCCTGCTGGTTTTGAAGAGATGGGGCCACAAGCCAAGGAATGTGATGAACTGTAGAAGCTGGAAATGGCAAAGAAGCAGATTCACCTCTAGAGCCTCTACAAAGAAACACAGTCCTGCCTGCTGATGACTTGATTTTAGTCCAGTGAGACCCCTCTCAGAAACTAACCTCCACAACTGTGAGATAAACTCTGTTGCTGTAGGCCGGTGTTTGTTGCGCTTTGTTACAGCAGCGATGCATGCTAATAATCATGGCAAGGGAAATCCTGGGTGCTCTGGGGTGAGGTAGCACAGGTTTGAGGTCATCCGCACCAAGGTCTGGAGGATAAAGAAAAGTTGACCCGGTGGGGCGGGGAAGGTTAGTGGGGGAGGGAAGAGGGAAGATATTGAAGGGAAACGAAGTAAACAGTGAAGCTCTGGATGTGACAGACAGTGATGACTTTGGGGGTTAGTCATTGGTTCATTTTTATAAGTAAATAAAGCTGAGGCTTGAAATGATGAGCTGATTGTTAGGGAGGCAAGCAAGACTCAGGCCATGTGTGCTACGTGGAAGAAAATGATGCTCAAGAGGATCGATCTGCGCCTGCTCAGGCTTTCACAGCCAGGTGGTGATGGAACCTTTTCTGCCTTGATTCAAAACGCTGCTGCTTTGGCTTTCATAACCAACAAGGTAGAGTGCCCTTACATCATCTCACAGCTGTTTTTCAACAAAATGAATATTTTGAATGCAGAATCTCTTTGCCACCGATGGCCAGTACATAATTTGACAGTTTTACATGGAATCTCTTCGTTTCTGGATTCAGCACGTTCCACTGGTCACCAAAGGGTGTCGCTGGTAGTATTCGACCCAACGGACGCAATGCTCTCCAAGGCCACATGCTCCTGATCCTCTTAGCTCCCTTTTCATCTGAACCATGACTTGAGGGTTTTCATCTCTCCTGCTAGCCTGGTCCTCTATGCTTATTTGGTATATAAATTTCTCTCCTGTGATGGGAATCCTCTGACTTCGCCCCAAGGGATTCTCAGATATTTGCATCCTTTTCTCCAGTCTGGGTTTTCTTGGGGTTTAATACAACTAATCTATAATGATCTGTTTTCACATTAACTCCTTGCCACATAACCTATTATGTGCATATGAATGTTGTTAAAAATAAAAGATACTGGTTATGTAAAATGAAAGTGTTTGACTTTACTAAATTTTATAATTACTAAATTTTTATGAGTGTTTTTGAAATAAGAATTGTCTGTTTGTGGTTGATTAGTTGCATGTGTGTATGCCTTTGAATTTTTGCTTTCTAGTATCTTTTTGGCACAGCCTTTATCTGGCTTTTTCTGAATTTTTTTTTCTGCTGATGTTTTAATAATTGTAAATATGAGCAGGGTTAGATGGAAGATAAAACACCTCCACTACCACTAACCCAAATTCTGGTAGGTAACTTCTAAATTATAAAAATTAAAGAAATGTATATGCACATGATTACAAACAGATTAAAAGTATTACAAGGTTTATAAAAAAAACACACAACGATTCTCTTACTGCTCAACACAATCCCTCTCCATAGGGGTAACAATTTTCTCTTTTTTTATGTCATTTATATATTTCCAGATTCTAAATAAAATGAGCATACCATTATCTTCCAATTCATCAATATTAGACATTGTCTATTGACCTTCTGTTTTGGTAAATATATAGGATATAGCTTTCTTATGCTACCATTCTCTTCTCTTTCTCATCGTTGATTTTGTTTTCACTTTTTAAAAAAATTGTGGTAAAATACACATAACGTAAGATTTACCCTCTTAACTATTTTTCATTATACAGTTCAGTGCTATTAAAAACATTCACATTGTGCAACCATCACCGCCATCCATCCGTATAATTCTTTTCATCTTGTAAAGTGAAATCCTTTACTCATTGAACACTTAAGTCCCAGTTCTCCCTTCATGCAACCCCTGGCAGTCAGCATTCTACTTCCTGTCTCTGTGTGTTTGTCTAAGGACCTCAGCTCAGTGGAATCATACAGTATTTATCGTTTTGTGATTGGCTTATTTCACTTAGCATAAAGGCTTCAGGGTTCACCCATGTTGTAACATGTGACAGCATTTCCTTTCTTTTTCAGGCTGAATAATATTCTATTTATTATATATGTATACAACATTTTGCTTACTATCCATCTGTCGATGGATATTTGGGTTGCTTCCACATTTTAGCTACGGTGAATCATCCTGCTATGCGCATTGATGTACAAATATCTCCTTGAGACCCTGCCTTCAGTTCTTTTGGGTATATACCCAGAAGTGGAATTGCTAGATCATGTGTTAACTGTATTTTTAATTTTTGAGGAACTGCCATATTGTTTTTCACAGTGGCTGTACCATCTTATCACTGAATTCTTAGGTAAGCAGATATTATTCAGTGTTGACATTATTACGCCTGTCTAAACATCAATGACAGCCAAGCACTGAAATTTACTATAATTTCGCTTCCTCTCTGTTTGTTTTACCTAAAGTTAATAATTGCCTTGTTTTTGTATTCTTAGTTTTCTTTGCACCAATTGCTAATTCTTCCCACATTTTCCCATGGCCTGACAGTACCCATAGCCCACAAAGTCAATCACGTTAAGCAGTCTGTCACTTCTAATGTTTTTCCTCGGAGATGTGCTTTCTCTGTCTGCCACACAGCCCTTACTTATCCTGGGGATTTTCTCTCTTTTCTTCCTAGTCTGTAATCCCTATTTCCTGGATCTTACGCTTTTTTTCTTTCTTTTTTTTTTTTTTTTGGCCCTATATTTTTTGTTTTGTTTTGTTTTGTCAAGGTGTTTCCTTTGTTAATTTTGTCAAATTTAAACAAAAAACATGGCAGTTGGAATGGTGATGCTAGCCCTTAACTGATCCAATTTGGATTCATCACCCCTCTTTTCTGAGGTCTTTCACCATTAGCATGGGAGCTTGTATGCTTCTCCCTGGATTGGATCTCTTGTTTTTGTGCTTCTCATATCTTCTCCTTTCTGGATTTACAGAGTTTTGTGGAGCACATCTCTCAGTAGCTTCTTGAAAAATGATATTTGAGAGGTAATTTTAAAGGCATATTATAAATCGATCTTCATTGTTCTATAAATGCTTATTATAATACCATAATAAGGACTCTGAGAAATATGGAGATACAAAAGACTGCTTCTTACCATAGTATGTTGATAGAATAGGTGGACAGACAAGAAATCTCTATGGTACAGTTACAGTAAATTTAAGAGTGAAATAAGATCACAATCCAAGGGCTTTCCCAGAATGCATGTGATTACTTTCTGTATAAAGAGGCATACTAACATTTTATGAACTCAGACAAAGGAAACCTAATTGGGCTGAGATGTTTTGGAGCAGATAGTCCTTAATCTTTGAAAGATTAGTAGGATTTTTATAAGGGGAGATGGTTGAATAGGTCATTGATATGTAGATATAAATTTTTTATGTGGACATAGTATTAAGAATATTCTTGAGAAAAAGGAGCTTTCCATTTGACCTGAACAGAGTGCTGGAGAAAAGTTAGGGATAAAGCTGGAAAAGTAGATTAGTGATAGCTTATGGAGGGCACTGAGTCCTAGGAAAACCAACGTAAATTTATTCTGTAGAAAGCCAAACTCTACTGGAGGTTTTCAGTAAGCAAATGCTGGGGTGAGGTTGCTGACGTTCCAGAATGTCATATAAATGGCATCATGGTATGTAGCTTTTGTATCTTTCTTTCACTTAGCAGAATGCATTTGAGGTTCCATCCATGTTGTTTCATCTATCAGTAGTTTGTTTATTTCTATGTCTCAGTAGTATTCTATTATATGTATGTACCACAACTTGTCTATTTACCAGTTGATGACATTTGGGTTATTACCAGTTTGGGGCCATTATGAACAAAGCTGCTATAAACATTTGCATATGGGTTTTGTGTGGACATAAGTTTTCACTTCTCTTGGGTAAATACTTAGGAGTAGGATTGCTGGATTGTATCTTAAGTGCATGGTTAACTTTATAAAAAAAAAAAAGCCAAACTTCTTCCAAATGGTGGTATCATTTTCTACTCCTACTTGCAATGCATGAGAGTTGCAGTTGGTGAGCATTTTCACAAACTTTCGGTATCGTCATTTTCTTAGAGATGTTCTAATATGTAGTGGTATCTCATTGTGGATTAAATTTACGTTGCTTTGATGATTAATGATGCTGAACATCTATTTATGTGCTTATTTGCCATCCATATATTTTTTACGATGATGTGTCTATTTAAATCTTTTATCCATTTTTTAAAGAATGTTTATTGATCTGTAAAAAAAGATACCTGTTCATTATAAATTGAAAGAATGCAGAAGAGTATCAATAGCAAAGTAAACCACCTTAAATCTTAGCACTTGGAAATAATTATTTCAAAATTAAGATAACATTCCAGACATTTTTCCTTCTATATATGCAAATAGAAGGACAAATGGATGGATGATGATGAACGGATGGATGAGTATAGGGACAGATAGAAAATACGTATAAAGGAGATCATATTATGTGTGCTGATTTTCAAGTTGTGATATAATTCATATACCATGAAACACACCCTTTTAAAAGTGTACAAATAAGTGTGTACAAATACTCTTAATTTCAGAACATTTTATTACCCCCCACCCCAACCCCACCATTCATTAGAGGTCCTTCCCCATTGTCTCTACTCCCCAGCCCTAGTCATTGGCTAATCTACTTTCTCTCTTTATGGATTTACCTTTCGGTGGTATTTCATATAAATGGAATCACACAGTATGTGGCCTTTCATCTGGCTTCTTTCACTTGGTATAATGTTTTCAGTGTTCATCCATGTTGTACTGCGAATTGGTACTTCACTCCTTTTTATGACTGAATATTTCCTGTATGAATATATTGCATTTTGTTAATCAGTTTCTCAGTTGATGGATATTTGGGTTGATTCTACTATTTGGCTATTATAAATAATGCTGCTTATAAACATTTATGTACCACACGTGTTTGTATAGACATACATTTTCAGTTCTCTTGGGTTTCAATACCTAGGAGTGAAATTGTTAGTACCCATTTTTCATATTGTTTGTTTTCTTATTATGGAGTTTTGAGGTATATAAAGTTTTATAGATTGAGTTTAGAGGTGTGTACATCTCTTAAATCATGCAACTCCAGGATAGTTCTGTTTCAATTTGAATGTAGATTTAATGAATGGTTTATAAAAGCTTGGTTGTCCAATGTCTTCCAAATGTAATGTTACTAAATCATCTTGAAGAAATACTTTATATTGATCTGAATTGTTTAAAATATATAAAGTAAGCCCTTTAAATTATTTTTATTTGATCTTAAATGTTTCTTCAGATTTTACTTCTTCCTGGAATTCATTTAGTCACTCCTTGTATGAATATTTATTGATAGTGCCTTTTGAGTGTCAGGCATTATGCTCAAGTATTGAAATAAAATGTGTAGGGAATAACTGAACATACACTTACGAGTTATGAAATGTAGCCGTAATTATTTTATGTTGTGGTTGTGATTTTGTTCATATTTATATGTCTCTCTTCCTCTCCCTCTTCTCACAATTCACATTATCCCTCCATTAAGGATGACTCAAAACACACGTATAAAGAAATCTCCCAGTTATGTGAGAAACGTAAAAACATAAAGGTTCTTTTGAGGCTGTCTGTTCATTTTTCCTTGAGGGTGTGCACGATGTGGACTGTCAGGCCGTAAGTAATGGAGATGTCTGTCATGTTGTTCCTTGCAGCATCGCTGACAGACAGGGTGCCTTGGAGGCTGAGCTGAGGACCGTGCAGGCCGCACGCAGGGACCTGGAGAACTTCCTGAAGTGGATACAAGAGGCAGAAACCACAGTTAATGTGCTTGCGGATGCCTCTCAGCGGGAGAGTGCTCTTCAGGACACGGTCTTGGCCAAGGAACTCACACAGCAGATGCAGGCAAGTGCTCGGGGCTGCTGCAGCCAGTAGTTTTAGTTACACTGTGCTTGTTTGATCCAGCTCCATGCAAAGTTACTACCATTCAAGGTGAGCTTGTCACCTTATTCTGCTATGGCATCCATGCGCCCCTGTGAATAATTGGTTTTTGGAAATAAGATCTATAAAGTACTTTTACTTAATAATTGAGGAAAAACACCATATTTTATGGAAGTAATAATTCTTTACTTAGACTTGTAGGCTCATAGCTGTTCTGTTTTCTGTCATTTTAAAGCCCTATTACAGTTAGTCTTATTGAGTCTTACATTATAAGAACATTTCCTCCTAAAATGAAGTTGTTTCTTTCTCCATTTATTATAAATACTTAATATAAAAGCTGCAAAGGGTTAGTTTACAAGTAAGAACATTGGGCTTGAAGGTATTACTTTTATGTGTTTAGCTTGAAAAGTACCATATATTTAGTCTGAGGTTCGAGTTCCTTCTACACAAAATGTGAGAATACAAAATCTGTCCTTTAAAAAACCGTATAAGGACTCTTATGAAGCCTACCTGAATCCTTTTTCTGCCCCCAAGTACAACTGCGTTAATGCCCTTGAACTTCCATTTTCTTTGTGCAGAATGACCTACTCTTGCCAATCACAGGCCTTCTCACTTAGAACTTGGTTTAAAGTCTGTTTCAGTGGAGAAGTCTCCTTGTCTGCCCATTTCACAACTGATTGCTTCTTTATGCCGTGGCATTCCCACATCATAATTATTATTCTGACAATTATCATTTCTGATGTGCTGGTCAACTCAGGACCCATTGTCATCTGATTCGTGTCTCCTCCTTTCCCAGTTGATTACATAGTTCTTCAAGGGCAGACATTTACATTATCTCATATTGTGGCCCACACAGTGCTCTGTCTGCAAACTCTGAAGTAAATACCGACTGCTGCCCTTGGACCCTTGCTTCACCATTACGGAATTAAGTATTATGACCTTTTGTGAATGCTTTCTCAGGAACGCTTTCCCCTTGAAACGTAAAATGTTAATAAATACATGGGTCTGGATAAAAAGGCACAGACACGTTCTTGGAACTATCTTATTCTTGCACGTTTGCTCTAAGTTTGAAATTGTTTTCGTTGAAAAGTTATATATATTTTTAAAAGGACCTTTTCGGAATAGTTTTATTTATAACTTGTTCCCATGCATGCAGACCACTCAGGTGTATGGTGGGCTTCACAAGATTAATTTAACAAAAATCTGTGTGTCCTTACATTACTTCTTATTTCTTACTCATTGCGTAATATACTTGTGTCTTGGTAATGAAAGTGACCAGGCACGTATCGAAGCTAGATATGATCTTTTGTCTCACCTTCTAGAATCTCATCTGGTCACCTTAAATGCTAATTGGTAAAATCGGTAGTGATCACCTTGTTTTTAGGGCATTATAGAGGGCCCTGAATGTGAATCGATGCTAAAATGTATTAATTTTTATGACTTAAACAACTATAAGCCTGACCTACAAATGCTTATGGATACTTCATTTATATAATGGTGCTAAACTCACAAGATACCTAGCCTACACATATGGTAACAGCTTATAGACAGTGAGCAAAGGAGGCTTGAAATAAACTCAATGATGGGCACCAGAAAAACACAGGCCTGCCTTAGGATTTAATGTCTTCTGATACATTGGGATCTAGTTTTACCATAGCCCAAACTCATCTCAATATTTAATGAATATTCAAACTGTGGAAATACATGTAAATAGAGCTGTTTAAAATCTTTCTAAATAAAAATAGCTATGCACAGGATTACTTGTTTTAGAGCAACCAGCATCAAGAAAGAAAGGTTGCTGACTAAACTACTAAAATACATTACAACATGTAGAGTAAATGCTTCTAAAAAATAATTTAATATTGGTAAAATAGTCTGTTTTGCTTCATAGGGAATATTAAAAAGGGTATTTATTAAGAGCCCATTAAAACCTCTTTGTTTATCTAACGACAAACACATGCATTTGTTTATATTGAACACGTTTGACGTTGTAGTAATGTGCATGATTTTTTGCTCCTTTGCTCCTGTATTAAATGTTCTTAATTTTAAAACGTTCTGTCCATTTTGTTAAAAACTAAAAATTCCTTGGCTTTATTTTTGGCAGCTTGTAGGTTGGTGTTTTTTAGAGACCCGATGCCTTTTGCTGATAATAAATAGATTTTCTGGTGGCGTGGTGGTGGTGGTAAGAAATGTGGAATAAGGACCTCAGAATATGTGAGGTCTGTGCACAAGGGGTGTATGTAGAACTACTTACATGACACATTCACTGGTTGTCCTTGTTCATGTCTGACAGTTGGACACAGGACCATGGGGGTATGTTATGCAGATGAAGTTTATAATGTATTCAGTGTAAGGTGAATTTGGGGACATTTTGATGAAGGATAGTTTGGAAGCACAATGGAAGATGAAGATATATGCTATGGTACGTGTCATTTCTGTTAAAGATGGATGATCATTTGAGTTTATGTATTTTTGTTTCATTGCCCTGCTCTGTAGAGGGCTTGCTTTGACTGCTCTGTAGAGGGCTATTGGCAAGAGAAAACCTGATCCTTAGGAGATTTTTCAAGAGAATGAAGCTCCTGAATAGCTGAGTGGTTCAGACTGTACAGGGTCTTGTATGACTTGCTAAGTATTTTGTATTTTAACCTGGTGGCAATGGGGAGAAGTCATTAAAGGACATTAAGCCAGAGAGAGGTGCAATAGGATTTGTATTTTATAGGAAGGTGGCTGATGGTTATGAGGAATGGGTTTGAAATGGACAAGACTGACAGCAGAGCAGAGCCATCTGGTCAGAGGTGATAATGACCAGGAATGAGGCAGTGGCGAGAGAGTAGATCTAATAACTTGATAGTATGGGTCCAGTAAGGGCAGGGGAAGAGGTAGAGAAAAAGAAGATTGCCAGCTGGCATTAGAGCCTGAGGTTGGGAATATAGGAAAATACAGGGCAGCCTTACAAGTTAGTGGGGTGTGTGATGGGCTGCTACATTTCCTTTTGACTATGTTGAAATGAGGCATTTGAGTAACATCCAGGAGGAGATACCTGCTATCTGCGCAGTTGTCACTGTGGAGCTATAGTCAGATGAGAGACTTTGACCAAACATGCAGAAACTTTTTTTTTCTTTTCTTTTGAATGTAAGTCTAATATTGACTTCCCAGTTTATCTATTAATTCAAATGCATTTATTCTTAATTTTCATGCCCACATTCGAGCATATTATCATTTTAATTATTTGTCTTAATTGTAAGCTTTATATTTCAGCATTATCAGTGAACTGAAATGTTCTTGTTCTCTCCTGGGGAAGATCCTGCTGCCCTACTGCGTTTTCCAGGGAGTTATTATAACAGGTGGCTGGCTGTTTTTGCTCTCCAGCAACATGATGTTTTGGGTTTATTTTCATCGTCTGTGTTCTCTTTCTTTGACTTTGATTGTTTAGATTGTTTCAAATTTTCCCCGGTACCCAGCTCCATTTTCTGTTTCGTATTTAGGGGGAGAAATACCTGTATCGTGGAAACTTCCTCTGCTGGTTCAGAGACAGCAATCACAACTTCATATATTTTTGATAATAGCTTTATTGATGTACAATTCATATACCATCTACCTAACAAGTACAATTGCATTGCTTTTAGTATATTTAGTATTGTGCAACCATCATTACAATCAAATTAGCACATTTTCATCACCTCAAAATGAAACCCTATTCTCCTGAACTGTCAGTCCCCCCTTGCCAACTCTCTAATCTCCCCACTTCTAAACAATCACTAATCTATTTTCTGTTTTTGTATATTTGCCTAAAAACAATATTTTAATTACACCATCAATTGACTACTTCTTCCAAGTTTGCCTTTGCAGAGGTATTTTGACGTCGTTAGCCTGTCCAGAAGGAGGCAGTATACGTTCTCAGTAAAAATCTACAAGGGAAAAAAATACACAAGCAGAAGCTCACAGAAACACTGTTTGATAAACACAACTCTGTAAGACCCAATAGAGGACTTTAAATCATGCTAAAGTGAAGGACTGAGAGGGCATATGAAATAGAAGAGCAACAAATATTTTAAAATACTGCGTTTCTTTTAGAGAATCTTGACAGTGATACAGAAAGGTGAATGTGTGGATTATTAGCTTGAACAGGACACTGATAATGAGAAACATCTGGGTTCTATTTTTGGCTGTGCCCTTTGACCTAGTCATTTAATCATTCTGGGTTATTTTGCTGATTTCCTAATAGTACATTACTCCAGTTGGTATTTGTAATGATATCAAGCTGCGGTAGAAGGATAACATCTCAAATTGTGCACATGCACATAAAACTCAAAA
This sequence comes from Rhinolophus hipposideros, assembly GCF_964194185.1. Taxonomy (NCBI): domain Eukaryota; kingdom Metazoa; phylum Chordata; class Mammalia; order Chiroptera; family Rhinolophidae; genus Rhinolophus; species Rhinolophus hipposideros. The sequence goes on along the minus strand of NC_138049.1, from coordinate 19,232,776 downwards.
ATTCTGTACTTGGCTTTTTACATCATATACTCAAGTCTTATATTTCTTACTCATTAAATTAAAACAGCTTTATGACAAAATGAGATCACGAAGATGCTGTCTGAAGGGAAATGTAATTTGGAATGTTTATTAGTCAATTACAGACATTTTTTTTTATTAGCTTTTGAATTAGACGAGTAGTAACCTAACATTAGAAATTTGATTTTTCATGACTTTCCTCCTAAGGCATGCATCTGTGAGCCCATGGACTACTCTGCTTTTGGGGTGTCTTAGGTAAAGCCACGTACCCCCTGCAGGTATTTTTGTTTTATTTTGTTTTAGATGATCTTGTTCTGAGACCTGTCTGTAGATGATTTATTAGCACTTAACGTTCAGGCTAATATCATTAGAGTCAGGTACCCTTCTGCTCGTCTCAAGATTTATTACAGGGTCTATTCACTCATCACTCAGCACAGCCAGAGCTGCGTGTAGTCAGGTAGTGAAGGCATCCCTCTTTAGAGGGAGCGAGTGAATGCCATGGATCTCTTAATATAAACCGGCTCCGGCTACGAGGCAAGCACTGGTGGTGGTGATGTGTTGAATCTCTGTTCCCAGGGGATGTCTGCTTTGTATCTGCAGCTTTAATGTTTCACTTAATATCCTTTTTGGCTACTGAGCGCACTCCTTTCCAGCAGCAGGCAGCGTTTGGCTGCTCAACTTGCTTCATTTCCTGGCCATGCCGGGCTGAGCAAGTACTAGCTGTGAGCATCTGCCAGGGGGCTTTCTGTGTGGCATTTCTGTACGTTTTTTAAATTGAGAAGAAGTTGAAGTAATAGCAGTCGCCTTTTGCCTAGAACCTGAGCCCCTGTATCTTTCAAATGCATTCCTGGAAACGAGCATGCTCAGACAACTGGCAAATCATTGTCCAGTGACCAGGAGGAAATGATCATTGCTCTTCATTTATAATGCAAATTCTGAGGTGTCTCCAGAAGTGTGGTAAACTTAAAATGATGGCTGTGGTGAGAACGTCTCTGCAGAAAGTTGTGGTTTTGTTACATCGTTTACAAAGGATGGCAGTTTCTTCTCCTCGGTATCAGAAGCTCTGTAAGGTAACTAACTGAGTGATTGAAAATAAGGATCTCTGGTGTCTGACAATTCTACTGTTTCTCAGGCTCTAAAAACTAATCTTTCAGGGTTTTTATGAAGGAAAAAATTCCTTTTCTAGAGACTGATTGTAAAGCTGTTAAAATGAACTGCTAATTCAATGTTGTTTAAGAATCAGGAATAAGTCCTGTTTTGTGCTCATTTGATTTTGCATCTGACAAAAATCTTGTCTTCTGAGATGGGCTAGTGAAATATACAGCAAAACTATATTTGTTAAGACCTGTTACCTCTGTGATACTTTGCAGTGTCTAAATATTGAATGGCACATTAATTTTACGTAAATTTCAGTAAATTTAAAAGAAAAGTTTAAAATAATCTTTCAGCAGGTTACTTAGAAACTGTCCATCTCTTTCAATTTGAAAAATGAAAGCACGTTTTGGAGAGTATTAGACAATATCATCATACAATGTTCCCTATAGTCTTGAATCTTCCTAGTTAAACTTAAAGAACTTAATTTTATTTGGACAGGTGGGTTAAGTACCTCTCAGGAGGCAACTTGTTTGACAGTTGCAAATTCCAAAAACTACGTCATCCTAATCATAAACCATTGAATGAGCTCCTGTATTTTTTTAAGTTAGCTATTATATTTTTGGTCATAGTTTTGTTTTCTTTAACCTATAGTTATATCATCTTATTACTTTTGTCAAAAACTGTGGAGATTTGATGTAAAAGGAGGGACGGACTTATAACAGGAATGTTAAAGCAGTGTATACAGCACCTTAGCACAGGATTCTTCCATCATAACATATTCTAGTACCGTTTCCAAGAATGTATCTTATTGTCTTGTTTGCTGCCCAAACTCATTTGTAATTGGAGCAACTGTCTCTAGCACAGGATTATTTTTCTGATGATGTAAAATATGACATGTCCGAGCACCTAGATTGTGCATATTATATGGCAGCAGATTGGTGGGGGATAAGTATTCCATTAACTTTATCATGTTTTTATTCCTTACAGTTTGGTCAATTAAATATATTTCTGTCTGGAAACTTTTTTTCTTTAAGAAGTTTTAGGAGACAGATGAAGGTAGTTGGGTATTCTTTGCAGAAATACTTAGAAGTGTTTCATTTGCACAAGAAGTTAATTAAACCTTAATATGACTCAATAATTCAGTTGTAAACATTTGTAAATTAATTATTTTAATGTGTTGTGTTTTGGTCCACTTCAGAGAATGAATTTGTTCTGGTCAAATATTTCTGTATTTCGTGAACAGGTAGTTTTGATGATTGAGAAGGAAAGCACTTTCATTACTGCATGTTGTTATTTTATCTTTTTAGATATAGGTATGACTGTAAAGTATCCTGTTTTTATTAGCTGGGCCATTTTTCTGATTCATTTATATGCATACTTTCACAAAATCAGATATTTTTCTCGAGTCATATGACCAACATATTAAGTTAGTCTGAGGTATGAAGCAGAAGATGTTCAAATACTGGAGAAAGTTGCTTAATTCGTTTTATTATTATACCCCAAATAAACAGAAGTTCATTTTCCTGAAGTCATTGCATAAATTAATTCCCATCAGAAATACTCTGTGGGCATATTTCTTGAGATTTATGATTTCCTAAAGAAACCATTGAAATTAAAATGTTTAAGATAAGTGTGACTCTTTTCTTTTGGAAAACTAAATTTGTGTTATTTGAGGTTGAAATGATATCTTTTAAATTTCTTTTCACAGATGCAAAATTAGCAGATGCAAAATTAAAATTAGATAATGAAATGAGAAATATACAATTCTGGTACTTTCCAGTAGGTGTCAATATAAGGCAATGATATATGAGATTTTGTGTAAGGAACTGGAAATGCAGAATATGAGGTGGCAAAATTACTATGAAATAAGTCAACTAGTAATGGATATTTATTTGCTTGGTTACATTTTGAAAACTGATCTTAGTTATTTACTATGTTAACTCATAGGATAAGAATAAAAGTTTAGTTGCAGACTTAAATATTAACAGTTGCCATCTCAAATATTGACATAGCTATCTATTCCAATTAAAAATGTTACTATATTTTAATTATCAATAGTCTGCATGGAGTACCTCAAGGTTTAAATGAGTTTGTTATTTATTTGCTTTAAGACACTATAAATTCTCTTCCCCTTAAATTGTAAATGCTAAAATGGCTTATACCTCCTACATTCTCTAAATTTAGTTTCTTAGAAAGGAAATGCTAAAAGTTTCAGTATTTCTCCCTTAGAATATAGAGGCAGTCCATTGTAAATACATTACAGATTGACATGAATGAGAAAAAAATGTTGCATAATCTGAGGGAGATATGACTATTTTAAATTCATATTAACATTTTAATACCCTCTCTTTTTCCTATTTAAGATTTCTCTTTTTACATACTACATGAAAATTCTGTCTTTTACCAGACTTTTCCCTCTGTGTACCTTGTCTTTCTTCTTTTCAGACTTCTCTTGAGCATCAGAAAATAGTTTATGCGTTACACAATTGAAAATTGGTGTTAAATATTCTCATTATGTGGTATGTCCTTTATGTTTTGAAGAGAGGGGTAGAATGAAAAGAGGCACTTGGAATTCATAGCTTTCAGAATTGAAATATTCTTTTCCCCCTCTCAACCTACTCACACATTTACTTGTATTTTTTACTTTGAAAAATATTTCTTCCTGGCTATACATCCCATAAAATTTGGGCAGGAGACTGAAGCATAAGCACTGCTTTCTTGGAGATATATTTAGCAGCATTGAAATTGCCCTGATGAATTAAAATCACTTTATGCTGGATGCTGATTTTTCCAGATTGGGTTTTGATTGCTTATTTCCCTTAAAATATTAATGACTATAAAACTGATTTTTCTTCTAATACAGTACAGTAAAAGCAAAGCTGACTGTCAATGATTTAAGAAAATAAAATTGACTTTAATTTGTTTTCATTGTTCTATGATTATTTTGAGATAGTTTATCATTCAATCTTTGGATTAAAAGCTGACTGAGTTTATGTTGGATCAGAAAGGAATTTTGTAAGTCCTGATGTCTTTTTTAGTGCCAATTTTCATAAAATATTTATTAATTGAGGACATGGTATGAGCATCTTTTTGTAAAGTAGATTGAAGTATGAACCCATATAAAAAAATTAGAAAAATACAAAATTTGTGTTGTAAATTGAACTTCTCATGATTCATGCGTTTAAAAATTTTAATTTATGTAGTATAACTCTTATTTGCCTGCATATATATTTAAATCACTTTAGTTCACATGATTTTAATCATCTCTGAACTTTTTTGGTTTCATGTAGTCCTAGCAGTAAAAATATTTTATTAAACATCTGACTATCTAGATCTCTAATATTACCTTATTTTACCTTATCTTATCTTATCTCATTTTATCTTATCCAGTCACACATATGTCATGGTAAAATCACATATTAAATATTAGTAGAGCATAATTTTGCTTTTACTTTCTACAGTTCTCTTCTTGCACTCCGGTTGGTTTTCTTTCTCTCTTTCTGTGGTATGTACACTGCTGTTTTGGTGACTACTGATTCACACATACAGTGAATGTGTGCTGATCTCAAAGGCATGCCTGAAAAACCATTTCTTTCATGGTATCAGAGCAGCTGCCTCTGAGTACTCTGTGAAAAACAGACCAGAAGATTCCACCCAACAAATCTGGCTCGACAGGTGATGTCCACAAAAGGCGTGCTATGTGTGTGTGTTCACGTGTAGAGAGCTACGTAGAGGCTGACAGTGCCAAGGGGCAATGGTGTATGAATACAAAGGCACAGAGTCTCGGAATGGATTTTCAGATTTACTGATGAAGTAAGTTTGCACACCATTTTTCACCTACATGTGTGGGTCCCCTTTATTTAGAGGTAGTTAAGGTTGAGTATGGGTTTTTAAAGAAGACACAGAATGGAATGCTGTATTTTCAAATGATTTACACCCTGTATAGTTAAATTGTATTTTTTTTATTCCCCCCAAACTACCCCATCTTGTTTTCAGATTAAAAACTATGCTATCCTTGAATAATTAAGTCGCAGGTGTTCAAGGGTGATGGAGCTTTACTGTCTTGATCTGGATGTTGAAGTGTATATATTTTAAGATCAGCTCTCAGATTCCCTCCGTAATCAAATCTCTCACATATCGTTTGAACCATAGAAAAGGTCAGTCATGGTCTCTAGCCTGGATGTAGAACTCTAGTTGATCCTATGAGCATTGTCTCTTCTTGGTTTTATGAGAAATTCTTGGTTTCTTTAGTTCAGAAAATGTGTGAATGCTGAGGTATTTAATAGAAATAAAATGCCAACTGTGGAAGGATTTGCTGACACCTAACCCATCTCCATTGATGCCCTGGGCATGTTGCATCAGAGCTCTATGAGCACATGAGTACCTTACTTCCCTTACTCATCCTCTATTTCTATATTTCTTCAATGGATTGAGATTACAGATTAAAGTGGGACAATACCTACATCCCTACTTGTCATCAGGTAGAGTAGTCCCCCCTCATCTACACTTTCGCTTTCCTCAGTTGCAGTTGCCTATGGTCAACCTTGGTCCGAAAATACTAAACGGAAAATTCCAGAAATAAACAATTCATAAATTTTAAATTTTGTTCCAGTCTTAGTAGCATTATGAAATCTTGCTCTGACTAGCTCTGTGCTACCTGGGACGTGAATCATCTCTTTGTCCAGCATATCCATGCTGTATGTACAGTTCAGTAAAATATTTGAAAGAGGGAGACCACATTTGCATAATTTTTATTACAGCATATTGTTATAATTGTTCTATTTTATTATTAGTTGTTGTTGATCTCTTACTATAACTAATTTACAAAATAAACTTTATCCTAGATAGGTACGTGTAGAAAAAAACAGAATTCATAGGGTTCATACTGTCTGTGTTTTCAGACATGTACTTGGGGTCTTAGAATGTATCTTCTGTGGTTAAGGGGAAAGTACTGTGTTTTCTTGTGGCTTCCAAAAGCTGCAGTGCTATTTTAGATGATTCCCTGATCTCTGTTTTGCCATAGCTCCCTAAGACAATGTGTATTTAAAAAAAAGAATCAATACAAACGGTTATCTAATTCAATAACATTTTATTAATCAGAAAACTCATGCCATCAATGACTTTTAGCTAAAAACAGTCTAATTAGATGTGATATAATGCTTTGTCAGTTAACTAAAAAAATAAAAGCACTCTACCAGATTGCATTTTAAATAGTTCTTTAACAGTCAAGATATTATTTGTGTAAGTCTTATCTGTGATCTCCAAATCAGGGACAAACAAAAAGTCATTCTGACAGTGTTAGAATAGCATTATGAATATGGATACAAGATGTTTACTTTTAGAATATCATTTGATAATTGTGACTAAAATGTTGACGATTTGTGTTTACCTAGGGGTAAAGTTATTACATTTCAAGGGAGATTTCTAAGTTGAATATACTGCACAGTATATTCAGATAATATATAGACATTATCCGCTCCCTCTTACCAGTGACTGTGAGCACTGCCAACTTGTCTTAATATACTTGGTAGTTTATTTTTAGCTCTCTAAAATAAGCAATTAGTAGAACTTCTACCATAAAGATAGAAGAATATCAAAAATTTCATGCTGTGGTAGCTTGCTCAGTTTCACGAAGTTTATTCATTTCTGGGCAAGGTAAATGAATCCAAATAATTGAACTTGGAAAGGATATGAAGTGCATCAGAGGGTTTCTTTTCATTTTCCCTCTTCTAATTTGTTTAGTTTTATGGAATTCTAGAAGGTTAATTTATAACAAAGCTCACTTATAAAAGCAGATGGTGACTTTTATTGCTTAATAAATAATAGGCTGATATAAAAGTATGGCTTGATAAAGCTTAAACAAGACTTTTTGGAGAAACATCAAATGAAAGAAGACATTGAACTGTTTTCACAATAGACTATTTTACTCTTGCTCTAAGAAATTGTAAAAAATGTGGCCAAATACAGCAATAAAATAACCGCAAGCTTTTATGACTGAAAAAAGGCTTATTACCACTGATACAGTTTACTTTTTAGAGTATTTTACAGTTTACAATTAATACAGGGTATTAATTAGAATTATATTATTATTTATCCTTAAGAGAGAGGTAGCAAAGAAATTGTCATTATTTTGCCACCGAATAAACGGCAAAACAGGTTTTGTAAATTGGCATGTTAAGGAACATGTCATTGATTGTTCAGCTAGTACGTGGCACAACTTGAACTAAGCATAAGTATTCTGATTCCAGATCCAATGGAATCAGTTACATGAGGTTTCCAATAGTTTTCTGATAGTTTTAGGAATTATACTGGGCTAAAATGAGCTATGCACTATGGAAGGTTTAGAAAGAGAAATCAAATTAAGTAAGTAGTAGATATTGTTTCACTCTAAATTATCTTCATGCGTATTTCATTTTCTGAAGAGATTTAACCGATAGTATTTTTTAAGGCATGAGCTGTAGAATCCCAGAGCATGAGGAGATGTCTGAAACCATCTAATTCAACCGTTTCGTTTTGCAGATGAGGAAACAGATGATCTATAATGGATGTTTCATTGTTGCTAGTTTTGTGGGGGTAGGGATGTACTTGTTTTCTCCTAGAAGTTTAAACATAATGAAATATGTTCGTTTCAAAACAATTTTGGTATTTGAGTTCTGGCTATATAATTTGAAAAGAACAAAGATTTTGTTATAGTTTAAACTTGTATGTTGGATGCTTTTTTAGTGGGCTCATTGTGTAGTATGTAAAAAAGATGGATTGGTTCATTTTAATGCAAATTAATATAGTTGGTTCTGGTTTTCGTGTTGTAATTTAGTTTGGTTTGAGTCTCCATATTACAAGTATGGAATTATATATTCACTGAACCTAATTCTCTACACTCAAAATGTAGTTTTTATCAATTTATTTAAAAGGGCCTACTTCTCCTTAAAAAATAAATTGAAAAGTCAGTCAACTAATTTTCCAGACTGGGTCTCTTCCATTAAGAATTTTTTTTTTTTTTTAAGAATTCAATTCAACACACAATGTGATATATAGATGATATATTACAGAATTGTACACTTGAATCCTATGTAATTTTACTAACCATTGTCACCCCAATAAATTTTAATTAAAAAAGTAAAATAAAGATTAAACAAAAACAAACAAACAAACAAAAAGACTTCAACTTCATGTATTGAATGGCTGGCATGTGCCAAAGGTACATGTTAAGCACCGTAAACACAGAATACAACATTGTATTTTCCATGTAAAACAAAGACGTTCTCATAACTTGTTCTGAAGAAATTTAATGGTTAAGAGAGCTCACACTTGTCTAGAGTTAGATATTGTGAACTCCATTCATCCTGGCTTTGCTACTTACCAATGATGTGACCTTGGGCAAGTCATTTAATATCTGCAGCTCAGCTTCCTTTTCAGAAAATGGAGTTGGAATTAATCTCTCTCTCTCTCAGAGTGATTGTGAGAATTTTAATAGTATTTGTAAAATGGTATCACACAGCCTGACACAGTTAGATGCCATGTGTGTTGGTTAGTCTTGTGACAGAGGTGGCTATTTTTGCTATGATCACGATTATTCTAATACATTGGTTGTGTGTGGATCAAACGAGAGGAGCTAAGTGATGTGCCCAGCACAGCGATTTGACCATCGAGATTCCCTAATGTCTCTTGGGTGTTGGGGGTGTTATCATCATTTTTATTATCTTTGTCCCTAAAGGAACCCTTAGATCTTAACAAGGGGATTCACATCAGTTACCCAGGGAACTTTCCCAAAAGATTCATGCCCCGCAGTCTTTGACTTACTGGGTCTGAATTGCAACATGGGCCACCCATACTTTTAACATGGGCCATCCATACTTTTAACAGTGGAGTAGGGAAAATAAGTCTTCAAAGTTTTTCTCAGTTTGTTATTTTCTCTGTTTGAGACTCAGCTTGAAGAAGTGCAAGAAAAAGCTTCCCTTGACCAATGAGCTTGGCACCGAAACTTGTAGGCTGAGTATTCCCCAGTTGATGAGGGATCCTCTAGATTGTGGATGAGGCTGCTAGATAGCACCTAAATATCTAGTTAACCCACAATGAAACTGATATAATTCTGATTTACATAAAACATCTTATTAAGAAGCTCTGTTTCATTACCAGAACTGAGCAAAGAAAAGGAAAAAGTTATCTTTACTGTGACTGAAACTGGAGGAAAAACAAACATGTTTGCTTAGAAGAGAATGAAAAGAAATACAGAAACACTTATAAGAATTATGTTTTTTGATGCCATTAGTTTTTTTTAAATTTTTTTTATATTTTATTTTTTTAATTTATTGGGGTGACAATTGTTAATGAAATTACATAATTTCAGGAGTACAATTCTGTATTACATCATCTATAAAGCCATTAGTTTTGATTCTCAGTTCACTTCCAAAACATCTGAGTTTACTGTTTTTGGTATGGAAAGTTCCTGCTGTGTTTGGCTGAAAAACAATATAGAATAAGTTGTTTTCTAGGTGCGCATACATCTACCCAGTATGAGCTGCCAGGGGACTGGCTTCCCTTGTGCCAGGGTCGTTGTAGTATGCCAGCAAGGGATGTGTTGTTTGTGATTAGGTTTCTTTTGGGACTTTACACTGTTCCTTTTAAACTTCACACATCATGAATGTCTTCCCGTGTTATCAGACATTTCTTATATGTGACTTTTAATAGTGTAAATAAAATTCTATTGAATGGCTGCATGATAACTTATTTAAGTAATCCAGCATGGCTAGATAAGTACGTTATTGCCAGTGTTCTCATGATAAATAATTCTTGATGAACACCCTCATAAATCATTGAGCGCATCCCCATTATTTCCAGGATATGTTTTTAGAACTGAGTAACTAGACCAAATGAACATTTAATGACATTTGCTATATACTGCCAAATTTCCATCTTGCAAGGGAGTACCTGTTTACATGCCCACTAGCAACTTGCATGCCTAATTTCCTGTTCCCGCCCAGAAAATAGGTGATATCAATTAAAAATATTTTATAAAATTGTTAGAGGAAAAATGCAACCATGTTGTAGATTATAAACTAAAACCTCGTGAGGTTAACTGATTTGCCTAAGTGTGGAAGCAAACAGTCTATTCCCAAACTGTCTGAAATCCAGACGCTGAGCTAGGAACACAAACACTAATGTTTAAAATGGGGTGTGACAAATACCACATAATAAAACTAAAAGTTGTTTGACCACAAAAGAAAGAAAGTCATTTCTGACTTGAAAATGTCAGGGAGTGTTTAAAGGGTAGTTAGGAATTGTGAAGAGTAGGTCGAGTTGAATAGGCATTTCTGGGAATAGGCAACTGAGTGTGCAAGCACACAGGGAACGAAAGTGTGCTCGTGACATTCAGAGAACACTGGGTCCTGGCTTATCGGCAGTAGCTAGGAAATTCACATTTTCATCTCAATGAAAAATGACTCTTTTGATTGCCAGCTCTGTATGCCAGATCATCATTGACTTTTGACTGTTTCCAAAATTTAGTCCTGTTTTAAAGAAAAAATGTTTGTGAATATTGGAAATATTCAAACATGGAGAGCATTTCCAAATGGGGATTTTAAAATGAAAAAATTGCATAATATTCATACCTTTGAAATAAGAACAGAGTTCTTCTGTCTCCTTAAAACAGAATGACCTTCCTTTGGCGATGCAAGTCATTTTGGTATGAGAGTGACAAAAGAAATTTATGCTTTTCATTGTGACTCAATTGATGAGCGAATGACACAATATTTCAAGCACAAATGAAAAATAATTAACAGTATAAATCAGTCTATCTAGTCTTAAATCATAGATTGATAGAACTTCACAGTTAATAGAAATTATAAAAATTATTTGACCAGTTTCCTCATTTAATATATGAGGAAATAATGCCCTAACGTTTATGTGGAGGTTTGGTCTTAATGTGCTTTAATATATTATTTTATGCCACCCAAGGTCAGACAGTCCAGTGACACTTGTCTACATAGCTCAGTTCCAGGAGATGACTCTAGTGTTCATTACATGTCATTATATCTATTATACTTATTTTTATAGATTTTACATTGAACTTTGCCTAGTATTATAGTTTGCTGGTCATTTTCTTGAATTTCAATTTCTTGAATTTAGGGCCTTATTTTAGAAGTCTTTTGAACAGAGCAAGTATTTGTAAATGTTGAATAAATAACCCAGTTTTCAAGATTTACGATGGTATTATAATATAGCAGAAATGCTCTCCTTTGACTTTTTAAAAATAATTTTATTAAGATAGAATTTGTATACACTAATTCAGTCTTTTAAAGTGTACAAGTCAGTGTTTTTCAGCATATTCACAAGGTTATGCAACTATTACCACAGTTAAATTTCAGAATAGTTTTCTCCTTCCGCCACCAAAAGAAACCCTATATCTCTGAGCACTCACTCCCTATTTCTTCCCATTCCACTCTCCCAGCCCTAGGCAGCCACTGATCTAGTTTCTGTCTTTGCTTTTTAACTGAGATTTGGTAGTAAGAATTTACCGACCATAAATGTTTGGTAAAATGAATGGAAAGTAATTCTAACTTACTGTGACAAATTTACTACTTTATCTTACAGAATTTGTTAGTTTTTATTTTAATTAATAATTAGGATAGCTTTTGTTGTGGTTTGTAAACCTCGCAGCATTATAATATGTAACTTATTTTTCATATTCATCATTTAGAGTACCTTAAAAGTAAGTATAATGGGAAAAATTCTGAATTGGGAATTAGAAGACCTGGGTTTGATTACCTTACTTGCTGTTTGATCTTTTGTGATTCTCAAATAATGTGCCAATCCTCCATTTCTTCATGTAGACAGTGAGAATGATATGCATTCTATTAGAAAGATATCATAGGATCAATAAATTAATGTTTATGAATTTGCTATCCAGGGCTAGAATATTCCTAAAATTAAGATATTAAATTTTCTGTAATTTCTTGTTCTGTTAACGAACCACCAAACACAATGACGATATTTAGCCACATGCTTTTACCACAGTTCGCTGCTGGAATAATTTTTGAAACGGTGAAAGAACATGCTATCTAAAAGCTTCTGTTTGTCTCAACTCAGGTGGCAGAATGTTGAATACCAAGCACGTCATGTCTTTCTGCAACGTAGGATCATTTCATTTTTCTTCTTTCTTAAGGCACCAAGCCAGCTTTCATATCAAGGGTGCATCTCCTGCCAGTAAAATCATACTATTTCTAAACAACTTAGATTCACACTGGGGCTCCATGAAAGAGCCCATGTCTTCAGAGCAGGACTGATGTCCCCTGAAGGGCAGTATCTGGTCAAAAGAAATACTCTGAAAGTTTTATTCCATCCAAAATTAGGGCAGCCATAATTTTTATCATCTGTACTTTATTTATCTCAGATGCTGGTGTCCCATGTAAAACTTGGGAAGACTTGAGAAAGGTCTTTCTTGAATTTCAGTAATTATTAAACCTCGTTTTTTGAACATAATCTGTTCTGGAAGACTGGTTGAGTTCTGAAACGTTCGAAAACCGACGCACGGTTTCCCCATAGAAAGTAATGCAAAATGGATGAATCCATTCCAGACCTTTAAAATCAACCCCTAAAACTGCAAATTTAGCATGAATTTTACTATCTAATGATACCATAGATCCATAAAATTTACGGCATTCGTAAACTGAAATGGTTGTCAACGGAGTTTATTAGTGTCAGGTGTACAAAACAATGTAATAGTTAGACATTTATACCCCTCACAAAGTGATAACCCCCCTCCCCCCAATCTACGAAAAAGTTTTTTCACAGCAGAGGAGACCATCAATAAAACCAAAAGGCATCCCACCGGGGAGAAGGTATTTGTCAATGATACATCTGATAAAGGCTTAATATCCAAAATTTATAAAAAACTCATTCAACTCAATACCAAAAAAACAAAACAACCCAGTTAAGAAATGGGCAGAGCATGTGAAGAGACATTTGTCTAAAGAGGACATACAGACGGCAAACAGACATATGAAAAAATGCTCAACCTCACTAATCATTAGAGAAATGCAAATAAAGACCACAATCAGATACCACCTCACCCCAGTCAGAATGGTTCCCTTATTTTTTAAACATGAGAAGACAGAAGTTTAAAGGGGTTACGCGAACTGTCCTAGAATATATTAATAGTGACAATGGCTGAACTATTTTGATAAGGATATAGTCTATTTTTTGGATTTTATGGGACTATTTTATAAAAGTGTATTTTATACGTTTCTGAGATGGACTGTTAACACCAAATGAATCAACTTGTTGGTGTGAATGATTTCCTTGGAGGTGGTTCCTGAAAATAAATTTAAAAAATATCTCTCTTAGATAAAACCCATATAGTAACATTTTAACAGTTGTTAAATCTGGTTGTCAGCATATGGGTATTTATTTTAGTGTTTTTCAACTATTCTGTTGCTTGAATATTTTCATGATAAAATGTTTTGGAAGTAATAGCAACTCTACTATGATAAAGGTTGGAGAGATTACTTGAAACTCTGAAAGCTTAACTCTTGAGAGTCATAAAAAAATTTAATTGTTCTCTTTGTGTGTTCTTCACATTTTGTTAACTTAAGACTGTGACAAGTGCAAAATAGTTTAAGTGTCTTGACCTACCTGATGACAAATATTTACTGAGCCTGTAGCTTTTCTTTCTCTTAGCTCATTTTAATTGAACAAAAGTCATTTTAAAAAACTCAATTTTCCTTTACAAAAGCTGCACATGCCTACTGCAGGTTTGTGACTTTTCAAAGCATGAAATATGTAGTGCTGATAATCTATTATAGTTTACTAATTCCTGTAGAGATTGGAAAGAAAATTGTTCTTTCTGAAAGATTCATTATTTCAAATTAAGTATAATAGGAAGGTTTTGTTTGCACCCCTATTTAACAGGATTTTCCAAATCTTGTTTGGAACTGGTAACTTTTGTCCAGACAGGCTAAGAGGCCCTTCCATTTGCAATATTGATCTGATGTCTTCGTCTTTCACATTTGTCGAGGTTAGTAGAAATTTATAAAGACTCAATTCTTAGACGCCGCGACTATCCTTGTCTTTATTTAGGAAAGATACATAGGCTTTGTAAAAGGAACAATTTATTCCTAATAGGTTACTGCAAAAGCCGTTCATATTTGCATTTTGTTTGTTTTTTCTCTTTCCTTCTGAGTTGCTACTTAAAGCTGCTGCTTTGTAATTTGACGTAATTGTGTATGGTGTAGTTCTTTTAGGACATATGCTATTATCTTTGAGTTTTTTTGTCTTTTATAACTCAGTATATATTATACTTTTACATTGCCAGATAAACTGAAATTTCTTATCTGGTCAAAGAATGATAGAAATCGTACTATTTGAACCCTAATGTTGTTCCTTATTTACTGAAAACTGTATGGCACACACTTTATGCTGTTTTCCAAGAATGAATTGGAATGGCATATTACTAATAGTATAAATAACGGAAAGAGTTATTGGGAGATTTCAAAATATATTGATTTATTTATAACACGTAGTTTGTGCTCCTGATTAATTGCTCAATTAACCTCCTTGCTATTTAAATTAAATCAAATTAACAAATACGTATTTCAGTTGGGAGAAATCTCATCTAAAGCTTACTGCACTGTGTAGAGAGCAGTAGACTTGTTTCCTTGAATAAAAGCCAGCAATTGAAGGGTGGAATCCAGCACCCCACTTCCTGATATATACCTGTTTAGGACAGATGTGCGTCAGGAAATGGGGTGGTTGATTAGGGCTAGAAGGATGTGAGGAAGGGTACTCATTGAAATAGTTATCCGGGGTATCAGTGAAAAAAATCTTTATGGGAGGTTCAATAAAGAATTAAGGTACTTATGAAGCAGTCAGTGATGGGAGAGAAGCCCTGGACTGGAAGTGAAGAGATTATCTGGACATACCTTTAACTGTATTGATCATAATGGGTATAGGACTTTTGCTGAGCCTGGAGTTTTCATCGTGATGTTGGTATAAAACTTGATTTTAGAAAAAATTGTGCATTATATTGTCAAAGAAGTATAATGACAGCTTTTGAATATGCACATGTAGCCCAAAATGAAAGCAGAAGTTACAAGCATTATTAAATAATTAGTATTTCCTGGAGAATTCACTTCTGTATTTTTAATTAGTTTCAAAAGGGTCTAGTCTACTTGCACAGCAGTCATGTATCCATACTCATATTCTCATAAGGTTTAAGTGAATAAAATACGTTTGAATTAAATGTCTTAGGATGTGGTTGAAATACAAGACTTTCCAAAATATGAATTATATTTTCCTCTGCTCTTTGTCTCCCTCTCTGTGTTTCCATGTAACTCCAGAGCCTTTGATCTTTGAAGTTGCACACTCTATTTTGTCACTTTGAAGCTGTATGAACCTTATTTTCCACATCTATGTGGTAGAAATGGTAATTCATATCTCTGTGAGCTGTCCATCAGATAGACTATGCCTGCTAAGGACCTACAGAGCACACTGCCTACAAATGTAGGAGGTAGCCCATAAATGTAGTTACACCCACCCTAGTGGTCTTCAGAAAGACCAAACAGTATTAGGGGAGAAAAAGGAGAGTGGAAAGTGGGAGTAACTTCTACCCAATTATGAATGATCTTGTCTTAAGAAATCAATGGCCTGATTTTAAAAGGTTAAATAATTAAAAATTGAATGTTATTTGAACATAAAACTATAGACTGATCTTTAGCTGTAAGTGACATATAACGTTACGTAAGTTTAGAATCTTTCAAGTATATATTACAGTATTGTTAACTATAGTCACCATGCTCTACATTAGATCCCCAGAACTCATTCATCTCACACCTGGAAGTTTGTACTCTTTAACCAGCGTCTCCTCAGTTCCCCCACCCACTAGCTCCTGGCAACCACCATTCTAGTCTCTGTTTCTATGAGTTCAGTGTTTTCAGGTTTCACATGTAAGTGAGATCATATAGTATCACAACGGACTTATTATTCCACTAAAGGTAAGTTCTCTCATTTATGACAAGTTATCATTTTTTCCATCATGTGTCTCCTTAGTATACTGGGGGGGACATTTTGTAATTGTTGTTCAATTTAAAATGTTGTAGTTTGGTAGCCTGTTTGAAGGCTTTAAGAGACAAAAAATAAAATCACTGAAGTCTGCAAATATTTTATCTGAGCCTAGTCTCTCATAACATCCGTGGAAAGATCCACTCTTCACAGTCTATCCTTGGCTCCTCCACAGCTCTGCTGCACTTGAGTAAAATTCTGCCATCCTGAAAAAGTTCTTAAAAGTTCCCAGTGAATACAAGAGCTCTCTTGGCACTGGCTTGATATCCCTCTTGGTTCTTGGACCTGAGGGTATTGCCTTTGTACCACGTTATAGGACCTACTGAATTCCTCATTTCTTTCTGACCATTGTATTCGAAACAGCAGGGTACAACATTTTTAATGAAAATAAATTTATTTTTATGTATCAAAATTCTGTAGCACATCTGTCAAATGTTTGCTGTACACAGAAAACCACTGCCTTTAGATTCAACATTGGCACATAATAGATATTTAAAAATATTTGATGAAATGAATTAAGATAGAATATCAGTTTGCTAGGCAGGGCGTTGATGATAGGACTTCCCTTTTAGTTTCATTGTTAAACTCCAATGACAGATCCATTCCCACTCTTCTTTCATTACCGTGTTTCCCCGAAAATAAGGCCTAACTGGAAAATAAGCCCTAGCATGATTTTTCAGGATGACATCCCCTGAACAGAAGCCCTAATGCATCTTTTGGAGCAACAATTAGTATAGACCTGGTCTTATTTTTGGGGAAGCACGGTATGACTGAATACCTTTTCCCTTGTCATCATTTTGGCAAGAGATAATGTGTCAATTACTTGTAGAAAATTACTTAGAAATGAATCAATATTCTATTTATTGTGTCGCCTCTACTTTAAAAGCTACAGCCCTGTGTTTCTTGCAGCTAACTTCAGAATTCTTTAACTTTAGCATGTGCATCAATTCTTTTTGCCTTCCATCGTTTATATCTAACAACTAACGTTAACACTATGTATGAGGTAAGAAATCTTCATTTTCAGATTTTATTAGTATAAATACAAGGTCAGATAAGTTTCCTGACATCTGGGATATTTAGAAATTAAGCATAAGAAATTATTTCACGGATTTCAGATAGCCTTTTATTTTCATTTTGGATCTCCCTTTTCTTTCTTTGGAAATGGTTGTCTTTGTGAGTTGCTAAAAATAATAATTTTCAAGTTATAATCCTGTTTTTGTGGTATTTAAGTTCACACTGTGGTGATTCTTTCTTGGAAAGTTAACATAGAATATACTTTTGTGATTTTTTTTTTATGCCTTAACATTTTAATTTGCAGGTATTTGCTTGTTAGAACATAATGGAAATAAATTCTGATTGTATGCCATTGACCTGAAATGGGACAATGAACAGAGGTTATAGACGAACTTCATTTTATTCAGTACTAGTTATAAAACAGTGTTGAACATTGGGAAATAAAATAACTGATCTCTTTGTTATTTGGGTGTGGTGACAACATCCTACACAAAACACAACTTCAAACCATATGCAATTTATACATGTCCAGATGTAATTGCTAATACAAACCAACAAAGGAAGGGGGAAGAGAGAGAGAGAGAGAGAGACAGAGAGAGAGAGAGAGAGACAGAGAGAGAGAGAGAGTGGTTAGGGCATATAATAATTAGCACTTTCAGTAACAACATCTGTTACTGGCAATATTGGCAGAATTATAGAAGAAAGCAATCATTAAAATGAGCTAATGCTCAGTTTAAGTGCCACACAATGTACTGACATTTTCAATATTTTTACTAGTTTTGCATGTTCTCACTCCAATAAATATGTGTTTTTGAGTTTGTATGAACGCCTTGTATTATATTAGAAGTGTTCTTCAAATGGCTCCAAATTGATCTAGGGCTAAAGCTTATATTTCAAGTGGGTCACGTAGCGTTGATGCAAATTGTCACAGACATTTAGTATCCAACACACGTGAATGGATCCCTCTTGGAATTTGATCCTACTTGATTTAGATCCCCTCTGATATAGAATTTCCTCCCAACCTGAGGCACATATTTTCCTCAAATCTCATTCACTTATCGTTCTTGATTTTTCATCTTGCAATTTCTCTTTGAGGTCGGTGTCAATATGAACTTTAACACTTTGGTGGAGTGTAAGTCATTAGATTCATTTGACAGATAACCATTGACTCCAACCTGTGATTCCCCACTTGTAGAGGGGTGTGTTGCCCACCATGCCTCAGGTAAGCACCTCTCAGGAGGAGAAAAGTGAGGGGCTTTTCTGCTCCATCACATGATGCCCTTGATCTCCTTGTGCAGCCTTCGCTGCACATGTGTTGGCTGATTTGGGAGTTTGTCATAGTGACCAAAGAAAAGTAATCCATATTTTCTTTAAAGGTGAAACTTCCCGGTGAATCAACATTTGAATCCTATACAAAGATACAAAACAAATTTGGAGTCTGCATAATTGCTTATAAGAATAAACGCAAAGGCAGAAATCATGTTCCTGGACATGTTTTGATGAGCTGAAATATTTCCCATTTATATCTTGTTAGTCCCGTGTTTAACAAATTGGATGATACCTGTTGAACCTTGTTCTGGGAGATGTTTCAATGTGTACCTTGAAAGTAATTTCTGTGGTCCAATTAGCTCGGAAAATTCTGCAAATTATGTCTTTTTTTGGTGTTGCATGATACACACTATATATTCAAGGCTATGAAAAGCCCTGCAGTAAACATATTTAACTTTGTTCATCACATTGTTTTTCCAAACACTTTTTTTTTTCCCCTGAGCCAGTGCTTATCATGAAAACCAGTTTAGCAAATGCTGTTCCAGCCATTCTAAAGTTGAACTGCTACTCATGTTTGTTGCAGGTGGCAGAAAGGGCTTCTGGGTAAAGGCTAGTAGTCTCACTTTGGGCTCTTTGTGATTCTGATGACAGTTTCATGACAGGATTGAGTCTTGGACTTCATCGTTATACACAGAGATGGACACTCGTGACAGAAAAATTCACAAGAAACTGCTGTATAAACCACAATGAATTTATTTATTTATATTGGAGGATCTCTTTTCCGTGAGACTGGTGTGCTCATGAACATACATAAATGTAACTTAGATGGTTAGAGATAAGATGGGAGCATTATTGCTAAGTTTAGATGAGAATAAGGACTGATGATGACATATCATTCCCTGTAGGGTGTCTTTGTCCAATTTTGCTTGAGACTTTCCCAGTTTCAGACATTGAGGTGCCCTCATCCTGAGCTACCCCTCTGTCCCAGACAACCAGGATGGAAGGTCAACCCACTGCCCTGTAACAAAAAATGCATTTGCAGTGGCTTTTTGTGCTCCCACATTTCATTTTTCTCTCCCCTCACAACTTGTGATGGTTAATTTTATGTGTCAGCTGGGCCAGGGTATAGTACCCAGATATTGGTCAAAGATTATTCTAGATGCTTTTGTAGAGGACTGTTTTAAAGATGAAATTAACATTT
This sequence comes from Rhinolophus hipposideros, assembly GCF_964194185.1. NCBI lineage: Eukaryota > Metazoa > Chordata > Mammalia > Chiroptera > Rhinolophidae > Rhinolophus > Rhinolophus hipposideros. The sequence goes on along the minus strand of NC_138049.1, from coordinate 19,213,125 downwards.
ACGTTAGTAAATCAGATTAGTCTTCTCTATAGTGTGGGTGGGCTTCATCAAATTAGTTGAAGGCGTGAAAAAAAGGCTCACTTTCTGGGAAGAAGAGGGAATTCTGTCAGCAGAACACATTAGGGGTACGTGAAGTGCCGCTGTTCTCTGGCTGTCTAGCCTGACAGCCTACCCTGCAGATTTGGGACTTGCCAAACCTCCACAATCATGTGAGCTAGTTACTTAAAATTAATATCTCGCCCCCCCCACCCACATCCTGTTGGTTGTATTTTTTGTGTTTTTTTTTGTTTTGTTTTATTTTTTTTCGTGGAGAACCCTGACTAGTACAAATGTGAAGGACTTGTTTTCAGATTTTGTTCTTCTGCTCTGTTGGCTTTTTTTTACATTTTCCACCATTTTTTTTTTTTCTTACACACATCAGTAACCTTGATTAAACTACTCCCATACCTACCAGACCCAAGGGATGGGAATTCTCATTATTATTATGATACAAATTTAATTAATTTTACTTTTGAGGATAATTTTCTGGGAGGTATCTCTCATCACTACTGTGTACCTTTTTTTTTTGTTTGTTTGTTTGTTTTAATACTAAAAGTCTACAACAGTGAAAGTAACCAGGTTTTGTCTATGGAGAAGGATTTGTAATATTTAATTATTCGTCATGATACTCAATAATGTTATTATAGACTCTAGCTCTGGGAGACATCTTACAAAGTCATATAGTCTTACAAAGAAAAAGGACAGTACGTTCTTAACTTTTATTTTGTTTTTTTAAACAGTGCTCAAGGAGAATGATTCTACAGCTTTGTTTGGTAGCCCATCCTTTTCTGGTGTTTAATCATTTTTACCCTCAAACAGATTTTTATTTTTTCAGAATCCATGTGATCTTGTAATTAAAGTCATTTTTACTTTTTATTTACAGATCCCTTTTTCTTTTGTAAGTAATAAGGCCAAATATCTAAGATATTACAGTGCTAAGGAACATGAAGGTGAAAAGCGCCATTGCAGTGTGTGCTAACCACCAACACACAGAAAGACAATGATGGTTTGCTGGAATCTAAACCTTATTCAGTCCCAATGAGATTGAATTAGGCAAAGATTTAAGCAAATTTCTACAGGCTTATAAGAAAATGAAGTGCAGAATTATAGGACAGAGGAAACTCACTAATCTTAGATTGCTCATTTCAATTGAAGGGGGTCCACAGAAAATATTGTGATGGGGAAATTTTGAGAACATCTTTAACTTTGTTTTTTTTCCTTACTGAGGGAAAATGAAGCCAAATGCTGCCTTTTCAATAGAGTCTCATCCTTTTCTCTTCCTTCACTCGATCCAAGGAGGGTGACAGTTTTGTGTTTTTAAGGTCATGTTTTGTATTTCCTCATCCCCTAGGGAAGACAGAAAACCAGGCAGACACACACACACACGATAGTTTTGAGGAAGGGAGAAGAATTTGAGGATGATTTTGTTACTGGAGTGGCCCTAGAGGTGACTCTTGCAAGGCCTTTGTGTTTCATCACAACATAGCAGGACAGTTAGCCTGGATTATTTGCAGAGAAATGAAATAAAAATGGTTTTGAAAAGTTAATGTGAGTAAGCAGCCCTAATCTGGAAGGGTATCTCTGTGTTGATACACACCAGGGTGGCAAATGCATTCCTTCCTTCATTTATTTATTCATCATCCATTCCTAGATTCATCGCAAAGCATCCTTAGAGTACCTGTTAAGGGGCATGTACTCTTCTTGGGCTTAGGATACAGCAGTGGGCAAGTTCACCCACAAAGGCCCAGCTGCCTAGTGCTCACATTCTAGCTGGGGAGTGGGCACAAATGCTGTTGGGGTGAGGGGTAAGCTCCTTTTGTTAGTCCGGGGAGGAGAGACGTTTTTACTTGCACAATTCACAATCGAGCAGTTCTGATTACCCTCAACTGTGTTTGGAAAAGTAACAAAAGCTGCTTTTGGAGATATTTTTGCCCTGCATGCGAGCTAGACACGTCAGTTTCCATATATACTGAATATTGTTTCCCATATATTATGAATATAGTTGTTGGCCAATTCTTTTATAAAAGACATAGGTTCTCAGAGAATTTTCACCAAAGTATTACTGGAACTTAAAAAAAAATCATAAAGTGAAAGTTCCTTTAAAGTTCTAAGTGCCATCTAAAATAATTGTTGAAAAATGGCAATTTCATAGTCAAAATAGTACCAAGAGTGACCCCTGCTTTCTATGTGATCCTTTTCCTTGGTAGACAAGAAATGGATTGAAAGTTCTCTATGGGTAGCACTAAATTTAAGAGAAAAAACCAACAAACAAACAAAACACAATGAAATAATACCTGTTAATGACATTTTTGAAAGGTTCAATGAACAAGTGAGGATAACATATGTTTTTCACATTTAAGTCTGTAAAGCTGTATTTTTTCACCTATATGTTGTAAACTCTTGATTTGATGGTGAACTTGAGCCTGTGGATTACTTTTGAGCTTTGGGGTCCTACATAGAGTATGAGAGGCAGAAAACTGAGACAGGAACTTAAAAAAAAAATTTGTGGTAAGATTTAATCATATTTTATGAAGTAAAAAACATACATACCTATACACATTAAAATATATACATATGTACATACGTATATATTTTTAAAACAAACATTGTGTTCTTTATTCTGACTATTAAAAACTACTTACCAGATTGTCACTAATTTCTCCTCACTCCCCTCACCTGGTTACTGAAGGAAGGAATGGATTCTTTTCTTAGGAACCAGAGCCTTTTTTCCCCCGTGAATTTTCAATAATGCTATGCACTTTGAGTGCTCTCAGCAACCTACTTTGCCCATCATTAATTTCTTAATGGATTATAATATATATAATATATTATGTAGTATAATGCTGGTAGTTAATGCTTTCCACCTGTTCCAGAACATGCTGTTTTCAAATGTGTTGAATGAGATTCTTGGCGATAAACAAGAACATAAATTCAAATGTTATCTTACAACAGAAATAGTAAAGCATGGAGAAAAGATCCAGCAGATTCAAGAGCAAATGAAGGAGAAAAATAAGTGAAAAGATAAAAAAGGTTTTTAGGACTCTCCCCAAGGACAAATTACTGGGAGGGTTTCCAGTGAGTTTTGAACCTAACCATTAAGTTAAATATGTCATTTTAGTTCAGCTAGCCTTCCTAAATAAGTAGAAATTCTAAATTAATTACATTATTTTCTCAGATATATAATATGGATTATATATCAGTTGCATGTTCCCCAAACAATGAATGAGTAAATAATTGAATGAATGGATAAAAGGAGCCTGGTTGTCAGCTTCCTTTGGCCTGTGGTGCTTTCATTTCCAGCAGTTGGTTTATCAGGTTCAATCCTACCAATAACTCGCAAATGAAATACAATAGTTGAATGTCTTCTGCATAGCGGAATGTGTAATATGAAGAAGGATAAATTTCTTTTAGTACTTTGAGCTATGGAATCTGTATAAGATTAGAAGTATAACCTTTTCCTAAGTTGTCCCCTACCAGGCAAGCTATTTATATGATAATTATAAGAGTTTAAAAGCAATTCTGATATTAAACAAAAATAACTTCTCTTTCAATTTGTCCAAGGCTTCACATTGGTTTGTATAAATTAAGAGACTCCTCTTCCCTGGTGTTCATTTACAGAGGGTAAAATATTTGATAGAGCAGTTAAGATACCGAAAAAATACTAAATTGTTATAAAATATTGTTACAAATCAATCGTGTCTTAGTTTACGAAAAACTTAGAATTATTCATAAATACTTCTATCAAAGGAATGTCCCAAACTGGGAGATCGGTAGTTTCAGTGAAGAGTCTGTATGTATATTAGATAATATTGCACACTTCTTAATGGTGCACTTCCAAAAGTTATTTCCTTTACTATTTGACCATAATAATATATTAATTCAGTTTCTCAAATGTATGGACCTAATCTTTCGATTCTGTCTTCACAGGTATTATTCCCTCTGACTATGTAGAAAGTTCTCTTTAGGATTCTCTTGTCTAATTCTTTTAGTTGCCATCTCACTTCTGAGAAGCCTATCCCAACTTCTTTCCCCTTTAGACACCTGGCCTAGGAGTTGAGTTCTCTGTAGTCACGTGTTACCTTCTCCACCCTGTGATCTTTATCTTGGCTAGTTTCTGACCTTTTAGCTCAAAACAAAACCCTGTGAATAATGCTCGATTGCTCATTTATTCACCCGTCTTAAATTCCACCTCTGTTCAGTCCCCATCAGCATGCATATGGGTGTACTTCCAAAGTATAATCTCAGTCAGACCATTTCTCTCTGTCTTCGTTGTGCATTAATCAAAGCCAAGCCACTTTACCTGGACAAATGTAGGAGCCATCCCAGTGTTCTTTTGGCTATATGATTACTCTGTTACAACCTAACCAGCGGCCTCGATGATCTTTTGCCAACATAAATCACATCATGTCAGGTCCCTGCTCTAAACACTCTATAGGCTTCCCATCACACTTAGAATAAAATCCAAAGCCCCTAACCTGTCCTGGCAGGCCCTGCATGGTCAAGTTTTCCTTGGTCTCTCCAACCTTATTATTTTTTAAAAATCACTCTTTTGCTGCATTTGAGCCACATTGACCCCTTTTTCCTGCATGCACCATACGATCTCCCATCAACCTTTGCACCACTACCCCCTTACCCTGAAGCAATGTTCACTGATTTTAATTTGCTAATTCCTCATTAGTAGCAGCCTGGGACTCTTAGGGTATATACTATTTTATTCTGTGTTGATTTCAGTTATTCTGAACAAGATCGGCAGTGGGCCGGCTGTACTTCATCTTGAACCATTTAAGAAATTTATGATCACTGAAATAATTCTCGTAGTTAACTATAATTAGCATTATTGCTAATAACTACTTAATAAAGTAGGGTTTGGGGCTAGAATTTAAAGACAATTTATTGGATATCTTCAAATCATAAATAGGAGTCACACAGATAAAGAAATAACTGTTAGCAAGTCTTCTTGGATTAAGCCACAAACCATAGTAATTTGCTGCAGCAGGCATTATAATTCTAATCACAATTGTGAATGTTATATTTGTTTCTTACTCAATCATGGATCAGTTTCTTTGGTTTTTTTGGATGTGTGCATTTTCTCTGATGGGTGTTTCTTTGATAGCCTTTAGCCTTTTTAGATTTAAAAAATGGATGTGAAATTTACAGAACAAAATTAACCAAAATGAACATCTTTGATAGGATTTAAATTTTGTTTTTCACTTGTGTTACTACAGTTATTTAATATCCTCTAAAAAGACCAGAATGTTTTTCCAATGTTTGAAAAGAATTATTTTGTCTCCCCAATTCATATGCCCACTGGCTCATTGGATAGTCTATCTGAAATCTATGCCAGTTCTGTTCTTGTAAATTGTGAGCGTGCGTTTCTTGTGCCAGGTTCTACTCCAGGCGCAGGTGGGCTTGGGCACAGCCAACCCGCCATGATACTCTACCACCTGGTGAAGAAATCTGTCAGAAATGAGAAGAGTTCTTGTGTCTTTTATAGACTATTCTTTTGTCTTTGAATCTGTGAGCAGAAATCCATGATTGAATAAAGCACCATGAATTCAGTTCAGACCCTGCCATTATTGATTTTTAAGCAGAACTAGTGCCATAATACTGTTATACTGTTGGTTACAGTCAGGGTCAATAGGAATGAGCTCTTGAGAAATCAGAGGGCTATTTTCATTGGGATTAGACAGGAATAGATTCTGTCTTTCATCTGTCCACGTGTTTTAAGTTCTTAATGATTTAATACCCCTTTTGGATGAATTAGATCTACTTACTGCCTTCCTACTCTGGTGAATGAATAGAAATGGAAACATTCTCTAGTATGCAGATGACATGTTTAGAAACAGCAACTAAGAGTATTTTTAATCACCCACTGACCTAGCTATCCAAGCCCTGCCATCAATTCATTATTCTTTCTACAGCCATGATTGTGATTTCACTTGGTATTCCCTGTACTTAAACTAGTATAATTGGAAGACTGAAAAAGCAAGTTGTCTCAATTTGGCACCCAGGTTTGCATTTGACAACTAATTCCTCTTGCCAGCGTCAAGAAATACATTTCTTAAAGCTAGACGTGCTGAGGTTATGTTAATGAGGGACATGGCTCTATATTTGCTTTGAACATTTTCCAGTCTGCAATCATTATTGACCATGCTTTGTGGATGCGCTGTAGGGATTTTATGGCCTTGGGTTTCATTAGTGTGAACACAGCCCTGGCACTTCTTCATGTCATCTCAGGAGAGCTGAAGTGGATTTCATTTAGAAATGTGTCCTTTCCATTCAGTTCGTTATAAATGTCCATTATCCCTGCTCTACATGGCTACGTTGTTGAAGCATAATCACTCTGCATTTAAAAAGCTGCATGGAGTTACTGTTCTACTAAGGAGTGTACTTGCAGGAGAGCATAATCTCAAATGTATTGCCACCCACGCAGTACCATTCAGAGCTTACCTGTGAATTTAGGGAGGATTCTCTGAAATATGCAGTCCCGCCATTCCTCTAGATGACCAAAATCTATCCCTAGATTTAGCAGACCATTGAGTAGTCAGTCCCTACTTTGTATCATGTTGTCTTCTAAAAACTTGCTTTGATTAAATTGCACCTTGGTATTTTAAAAAGAGAATATATATGAGTGTAATGCACTTACATTGTAATTCAGAAGATGGATCTTCTTTGCAAACTAAATTAAAAGGTATAGCGACCATTCAGAAGAGCCATCTGTCGCTATTTGAAAGTTATAATTAGGATCATATTTTTTAATGTCATTGTCATATGTTGGAAAAGGAAAGCTTTGGGACATCAATTGGAGGTTCTCCCTTTCCTTCTGTAATCCTACACTACTTCAAAATTTGGAAATCTATTTGGCTGAATATTTTTCTTCCATTTTAAAAATTATATTCATTTTTTAATTGTTGAAGTTACTGGGCAGAATGTCTTTTTGCATATGGTATTTCTTAATATTTCTTCACTTTAGATGGATATTCAGCCACAGCAAATCTTCAATTTGAAATATGAATTTATACTTCTGTGTAATAATTAGCTAAGTACAAAACACAGGGAATTAATAACTGCATTTTAGTTACAGACTAAAACACTTTAGAATTGATTTAAAAATCCATTTGTTTCAAATAATTTTAGTATTCAGTGGTTAACCAGGACATTTTAAAAAATGACCCCCATTTCAATTTTATTTATTTGTCCAGCTATTCATTCATTTTGCAAATATTTATTTTTATGCCTCCTATGTACCTGGCACTATGAAAACCTTCACTCATTTATTTTCCTCTGTTGTAATTATTTAATGTTTGGAGATCAGGATATTCTATGCTTACAGGCTTTATTAATTAGAGCTATGCACAAAGTTTTATCACCGAATACAACAATAACAACTGCCCACAACAGAAAATATGCACCAAATGTGTGTTACTTATACTCAAAGATTTAATATGATATATTTCGATGTAACATTTAATAAGTTTCATGTTCCATCAGAATTTATATTCTTTCAAGAACTATTTTGAGAATGAAATCGACCATGTACAATTCTTTATGAAATTAAGCTATTTAGTCTTTTAAAATTGAACCATTTGATTTTGACACTTAGCAAATAACCCATTATATTAAATATAATAGCTTTGTAATCTCATAGTAAGTTTAAAATCATAAATGACACCCTCAGAGTCTTGGAGCGTATTATGGATTTGCTATCTATGTGAGTAAATAAGCACAACAAATTCATATTAAATTGATCAATACACATGTTTTATTATTGTGCCGCGAGATTGGTCAGCTTTTGGGTTATTATTAATTTTTTAAATCAATAAGTGAAAGTATGACCACAATTTCTTATTTATTAGTGAAGTACAACTACTTTATAAGCTATTAGGATAATTTGGCATTTAAGCTGTGCTTTAAATGATGCCATTATTATTTGAGAATTCTCCCAATCAATTTGGTCAGTCTAGAAATGCAACCCATTATAGGATGAAGTAGAATAATTACCTAATGAGGCAGATTATAACTTTACAACCTCCTAAACCAGAATATGGGACATGTCCAATTTATCCTTGAAACGATTTTGGTCTCTGCATGGAAAAAGGTGTTTATGTGCCTTCTGACATTTCTCGGGAATTCACAATGGTTAATACGTCTCTTGTTCCACACAGTTTATTTCTGGAGAGTTTCTTTAATCTATGTGAAGTTGCCCTGGAATTTGGTTGAGTTTGCCAAAATGTACCAAAAATATAAAGAATCCCACCTCTATGACTTATAGCACATAATCTAGAGAAGAAAAAGTTAGGCTGGCTTCGTAGGAAAGAAGAGAATTTAAATGACCTCTTAAGGTCTCTCCCAATTCTGAGAGTGTGATTTTGTGAATTAATGTTTATACTACAATTGAGTTAGAAATAAGGAAGCCTTTTAAAACCATGTAGGTGATTAAACTCTAGACCACCCACGAAGGGCATTTGGTGTCTAAAAAAAAGGTCTTTAAACCTTGAGTAGCTCACCACACCTATTGTTTAATCGTGGACTTCCCTTTAGCCAGAGCCCTACGCCAGATATCCATTGTGCCTATATGAATGTATCGGTGTGTCTGCCCCTCTCATTTTTTTGCTAAGAATATAAAAGAAGTGTAATATACTGGATTCCTCTTGTATCATTAGTTTACTTTAGTTGCTTTCTGCTTTTATTGAGCATGGCTTATTTTCGGTTAGCTTGTGAATTTAATGAGATCATAACACATTGTGATGGCCATGATTGCAGAATGGAAAATGTCGCTACTACATGCCAGTTCATTTAAATCAATTTTAAGTACCCACCTGTGCTTCTAAACTCTCCATTTGAATTTTATTGGCCAATAGGTTTTCACTCCAATTTCGATTTCTTGAACTCTCCCACGTTGGTAAATTATTCTGGGTATGTGTGCGTTGTTGCTCTTTAGCTTCTGTTCTTGTTCTAATAAAGACACCATCTGCTTAATTGTTAGACATATAAGCCTTTTTTATTTTATTTAAATGTTTAAAAATATATTTTAATTTAAATTTAAAAAAAATGTGGTTGACCTACAATACTATATTAGTTTCAGGTGTACGACATAATGACTCAACATTTATATCCCTTACCAAGTGATCACCATAAGAAGTCTAGTAACCATCTGTCAATGTACATAGTTACTGCATGGGCCTTTCTTACTTTAAACAATCAACTTGAAAGATTGTAGTTTCTAAAGGGCAAGAAGAACCATTACACTTTAAAATGCGTTATTTGGGAGTTGTTCAATTTCTACTGTCAGTGTATTGAATTGTAGTGAATGAGAAACAGCATCCAAAACAATACTAGTTTTTTTGTTTGTTTGTTTGTTTTACTACTTGTTTTATCTCTGTGCATCTGTTTCTGTATTTCATGAAAATATCTGCTTTCTCTGGTAAAGATTTTGTGAGCTGGGGATAAGACAGCTGTGAGGGTTTCCTGTCTGTCTCAGATGGACTCTGTACTCTTTTTTTTTTTTTTTTTTTAAATCCTGTTGCCCTGTTGGTGACATTACCAGAATGACAAGGGAATAAGGGATTAGTGTAGAGTGAAATGGCAACTTTAAGGTCTGAAACATAAGAGGAAAGAAGGAAGAGGAGAGGAGTGGAAAAGGATTCTAACTGGAGGCTGGAGGTGAGTTTGGGTCTGGGATTCCCCCTTCTTTTGGTCCAGAATATACATAGGTTGGGCAGGCATGAGATGCTTGTATAGTAAGAGCGGGCCCGATGCAGTGTAATTAGGGTTGATGTTTCAGTACATGGGTTAAAGCTTGGCACTAGCTTTAACATCCTGAAGCAAATTTTTAGGGCATCCTGAAGTCAAATTTTGTGACCTTGACAACTTAGTTAACCTCTCTGGGCCTCAGTATCTTCATCTGTAAAATGGGGATGGTAATAGTAGTGTTTACCTCTTAGGTTTGTTGTGAGGATTAAATGAGCTATTGTAAGTAAAGTGTGTAGAAAATGCTTATTTAATTGTAATATTAATATTTAATAATTATCAATATTAGGAGTGGTAATAGCAATGTGGGTGAGTTAAAAAACATGAATTATGATCCATTTTAGAGAGAAATAGTTATTTTATTACTAATGTGAACAGAGCATACAGGACATCCAACTTTTCATGAGTCTCCAAAGAAACCATGTGTTTTCTGACTTTGGGTCTCTTTGTTTTGCCTGGAACGTTTTTCCCAGGGGAACTTTTACTGATCTTTCACAAGTCATCTCAAATGCCATTTTCTCAATGAATTCTTTCTGAATGCCTCCAGGCAGAGTTAGATTACCTTACCTGGAGCTCCCATGACTCTTATAAAGTTAATATCTTTAATATAGTGCTTATTGCAGTGAGATTATCTTCTTACACATGTGTATGGCCTCATGGCTGACAAATGCAGAGTCTGATAATTTTAATAATCAACATGTGTCATCTGTGTATATGGAACAGGTGGATGTCACTGATACTTGATTAGAAAAAGCACAGGATTCTCTTAGTGTTCACAGGTAAGGTTCTCCTAATGCGTGAATCACTGCCATGCCTTTTATCCTGCCTATGAGACCCCGTTTTCAGAGTGTAATAAATATCGGCTTCATTTTATAGGAAGTGGTCCAGGGAAGCTGATCTGGATGATTATGGAAGAGAAATGTTTACTTTCTTTTTCTTCCTCCTCCTTTTCCCTCCTTTTCCTTTTCCATCTCCATCACTTCCTCCTCCTCTTTCTCTTACTTCTCTACTCTTCCTCCTTTTTACAGGTACAGGTAGTTTATTTAAAGCTCCTATTTATTTTTGCTCATTTATTTATAGATTGACTTAATCTTAGTATAAATTTTCATTATATTCATGAAGTATTTTATCACATTTTCATGAAATTTTAATTAATAACCAGTTGAATATTTTCTGTTTATAAACTACTTATATATGCATGTCATATTACCCCCCTAAACCCTGCTATTGTATCCGTGTTTTATGTTGCAACAGATGGTGTCTGTAGTTAAGAAAAAAACAGTACTATTATGACACCAAATTTAAGAATAATAGCCGTATACAAATTTGTGGGATTGGCTGATAAGGGATATATACTGGTTTATTATTCTTAAGTGGATTAATAATATGTTTTGTTCTGATATCTTTATAGGCATATTAGAATTTATCTGTATTGTAATATTGTATCATCTAATCCAGGGGGAAATAAAGCATGTACCTTTATAGGCTTTTATTTAGAAATGGATCTTTTAACTATGTTTCCTCACAAAGAGGAAATTTAGCTTTAGAAAACAGGAAAGAATTGTAGAAACTCCCATCTGCTTTGGAAAGTGACTTTTGCACTCACATTGGGCCAATGATTGCTGCAGATGATAATCTATTTCATTTTGAATCACCTCTATTTAAACATTAGATAAAACTAATTAATATAAGCTTGAGATTATTAGCAACCCCATAATTATTAGTGTAAAGACAGTGCTGGTAACGTATGTGTAGAGTGCCAAATATGAGAGGCGTTATAAATACCATGACATTATGCCTGATCAACCTAATTTCTTCCTGAAAATTATAAAAGAATCTTCCATATAAACGTATTTTCTTACTGTTGTATTTTACCACCCAAAGCAGTGGCTCCACTGAGTAGAGGACTGAACCTGTGCATGTGGGTCCTGATTTTGCAGCCAGCTGCGTGAGTTGGGGACATGTAAGCCTCAGTTTCTTCATCTGAAGATGAGAAATGTCGAAATAATTGATGATTAAGCATAATGTTTATCAATCTTAATGGAAACATTAGGGACATCAGTAAATCTTGAGCCTATAAAGTCATGATTAATCATTTAAGGAACTTAGATACAAAATACACCTTTGGAATTCTTTACAGAGAGTTGTATTTGTAAATGTCAATCATAAAGAGTTAGTGCTTACGGCTATTTTGCAAATGACATTAAATGATTCTAATCACCTAGTACTCTATTTCATTCATAGATTGAGATGGAGTCCCATTACGACACTAGAGAAAGCTGCTTTTAATTTCATCTGGCATACAGAATTTAGTGAAGAAAAGTACAGCCCTCTTTCAGATAGTTACTAAGTCAGCTGTTTGAAATTCTTGGTGTAATAGGTCCCAGGGTCCTGCAAGCTATAGCAATAGGAAATGTATTCACTTTCTGTATTTCCAGTTCATTCTTTTCTTTGTTAGTGTTTTACAGATTTCAAGGGTTTTTTTTTTGATGAATATTCATGGAATTTGTTCCCTTCATTCAACAACAGGTTATAGCACACATCTTGGGGAAATTATAGGGGGGGGAAGATATAAAGATGAAAGATATATGATGCCTTTAAAAAAAAAAGACTACAATTTTGGATGACAGATAAAACTATACCACTGTAGCAGTAAAAGAAAACAAGTAGAATGAAGTTATTAAAAGAGAGTCTATACTAATTCAGACCTGGGAGACATTACTTCTAGTTGTGAAAATTGGCAAACTGATGAATGTTTCTCAAGATGAGAATGGTGGGAAGGGAGAAAAGGGCATTGGGCGCAGAAGGACAGCTTGAGTAGTGGCTTGAGGAATGGGATGAGCCAGTGTTGCCAAGTAATACTTATTAGAAGGAGCATAGTGGGAAAATAAAAATGGAAATGTAGGGTTAGGTCAGATTGAGAATTTGGATTTCTTGTTAAAGAATATGAACTTGATGCTTTCTAGATTTGGGGAAGATATTCAAGGTTTTGGAGCAAGGGAGCACAACACTGTGCTTTAGAAAGATTAATCTGGCTACCTTGTATGACACAGAAGGTAATAGGTAGAAGAAAGGGGAGAACCAAATATGATGGCATTGTTAGCAGGGTAGGCAAGAGTCAATATACAACTGAAGAATGAAATGTCAATGAAAATCAACAAGTGAGGGTTGAATTGGGTGGTTAGAATTGGTAGAAAATACACCCCTGATACTTGGTTATCAGGGGTGTATGAGAAAGGCAGAGGGAAGAGTTAGAGATGTTTCCAGGAGTTCAGTTTAGAGGACCAGAAGGGGTGGTTGGGAGGACTATTATCAGGAAGAGCGAAGTAGGGTTCGGGCTGGTTGGGCAGAGGGTGCAATGGGAAGAGATGAGGCGTTAACGTTCTGAATTCATTGAGATTTTGACATACAAGTCAGCTCTTCAAGTAGAGATGTCCAGCAGGTTGGTTGCTGGCAATGCAGTTCTAAGCTAGTGTAGGAAGTCAGAACTTAAGAGGGCATTTGAGTAAATAGCCCTAAGAACTTAGATTAACTAAGTCAGTGGTTGATGAGGCATTGAGTGTGTGTGTGTGTGTGTGTGTGTGTGTGTGTGTCTATATATATATATATATATATATATATATATATATATACAATGAAAGTAAACAAAATGCCATAAATAGGTTGAGGGAGTAATGGGGTTAAGAGATTTCTTTTTAGGAAAGTAAGATAGCTGAACGAATTTCTACTCTGAGGGAACAGAGCCAGTAGAGAGGACAAGATAAAAGATATGAGAGGAAAATGATGGTTGTTAAAGTCCGTTTCAGTTACAATAGCATTGGTTAAAATTGAAATTAAGGTGTCCAAATGGCTACCATTATTGAATTACTGAATTGGTAGTAAAGGCCTAATGAAATTATTAGGATTTATACCCAGTTAGACTGTATACGTGGAAAAATTGGTGAAATACTACTGGAAAGAAACCAGTGGATGTAATTGAACTTGAGCACATAATCAAACTGAGCTTTACATACAGAGCAAGTACAGTATACTAGGTCAACTGTGAATTAATACTGGGTAGATTTCTTAGAAAAATTTCTCTTCCATGTTCATCATATATTTCAGATACTACTACAGGGTACCTGGCTTATGTAACACTACATAATTATACAATTTTGAGTTGTATTTTTATGGTTTATACTTTCCATGGAGAAATTTGGTAGGATAATATGTTGGTGAGGTGTTTATTTGTGTACTTGATTCCTCACCTTTCCTGTGACTTATCAACTTTATTAGTTTTCAGAATTAAAAATTTGAACTTTGTTTATAAAGCAGTTTGTTTATTTTTGGTTTGTCAATAACACCCAACATACAATCATTACTATTAGATTTTTCAAAGGAGGTGGTTGCAAAGCTTGAGGATTCAGACAAAGAAAGTGGTATGCTTTATTCAGTGAAAAGCTGCCAATTTTATGAGGAAATGTAATAATAAAAATGTTTATAAACTGGTTTGGTATAAATAATTAAAGAATAATTTAATCAACTATTACTTATTAGAATCAGCCCTGTGTAACATGGAACAAAACCTAAATGCACAACTCAACTATGGTTCTTTTTGCCTTCTTTGGATCAATTGAATACAATATATTTCACCTTCCTTTATGTGTGCATATATGACAAAATGAGCAACATTGAATGATGCTAATTATTTTGAAAATATAAACAAAATTGGAGATTTTATAAGGCCTGGTTCAAAAACTGAAATGGAAACAAAAATGAATTTCTAGCTGAAAATCTTTCTGTTTACACTGGAGCCAAGTTAACAGTTTTCTTTTTGGACAATATTTCTTTAGCTGTATCACAGATATTCAGGCCTAAGTGTGGGTAGTATACAGTTCATTTTCATTGCCTCAAACTTTAAGAAAGCAGATATGGACTTGGAAAGTCATTGATTAAAATATATTTTAAGTGATGGGTATTTACTTAAATAATTAATGAGAACCCTGATTTACATTTTTAAACTAGTCTCCCTATTATCTTTCACCTTTCCAATTTTTTCCCGTGGTATTGAAAAATTAATTTCCTTAAATTTGAAAAACTCTGCCGATAACAGCATTAGTGATAAACGGTCCATTTTTTCTTAGCATGGCTTTCAGAAATATCTGTAATTTTCTGTCCACAAGGTACCTCTCCAGCCTCTTCTAACTCTAGATTTCCCACTAGATCAGGGACCAGGTTTTATAAGTACTCCAAATGGTCTCCTACCTCAAATGTGTCATCTGCTCTCTTTCCCCACTCTCTGCATTTCTACTCCATCTTCAAGACACAATCCAGGGGCCATGTTTTATGAGAAGCTTCATTTCCATTAGCTCAAAAAATAATTTCTCTTGGAAAATTGGTAGTTTTGATAACAGTGAACTTATATATGGCCGCATCTGCCTGGAAGTGCGCAGATGGTTCCATGCCCTGCTGCTTTCCAAGATCCCTACTAGCCCCCGTGTTTTTTTCCAACACCGAGGTTGTCGCCTGTGTTGTGGTCGTTGGTGCTGTGGTTTCTCTTAAACACAGATCACTTTGTGCGCTTACAGTACCTGCACTTCAGTCTGCAGCCTCTGGTGTATAGTTGATGTCTGAGTAGGTCATTGAAGAATGCGATCTGATCCACACTGATGAAACACTGACCCAGTGTCAGTTTCTTGTCAGTAATCTTCTGCCCCATCCGTATGCGCACGCGTGCAGGCACCGGGAGGGTGAACAGGGATGGGGTTAGTGCTGGGGTTGCCTCCAGGAAAAGGGTTGCTGGACACAGTTGTGCTTTGTGCCAGGGCATCACATCTAAGTGGCGTCATTCCCTTTGTAAAGACCAAAGATCTGTTGAACTCTAAACAAATAAGCTGATACAAAAATTTATCAGTTTACTCTGTTTCTTCACATGGTTTCCAAGAAGGTCCATCTTTTGAGTAATATTGGTAAGCTTTCTCTTTCTGTCTTTGAGTTCACGGCACTTTTTAGTTACTCTGACTATAAACATGACCTTTTTTATTATGGTAAAATACATGTAATATGAAACATACCATTTTAACCACTTTAAAGTGTACAGTTCAGAGGCATTAAGTGCATGCACAGTGTTGTACAACCATCACCACTGTCCATCTGCAGAACTTTTATATCATCTCAAACTGAAACTCTGTCCCCATTGATCAATAACTCCTCATCCTCCCCCCTCCCCAGCCGCTAGGAACCACCGTTCAACGTCTGTCTCTATGAATGTGACCTTGCTATGGCACCTCATGGAAGTGCTGGTATACAGTGTTTGTCCTTTTGTGATTGGCTTATTTCCTTTAGCATAATGTTTACAAGCTTCATCCATGTTATAGCATGTATCCGAATTTCATTTCTTTTTAACATCAAAGCCATAATATATTAATAGTCATTTTGCATGTAGCCACGAGAGAAAATAAGCCTATGTCAAATCATTATAGGTTTTATGTATATATAAATTCATGAAATTATATAATGTTAGTAACAGGTATGTTATAAAATAATTGCTTTGGCACCATATTGGCTTATTTTATTTTTCAATTGTATATAATACACATAGCATAAAATTTACCATCTTAACCATTTTTATGTGGACAGTTCAGTGGTATTAAGTGCACTTACATTGTTGTGCAACTATCATCATCATCCATCTCCAGAACTCTTTTCATCTTGCAAAACTGAAACTTTATGCTGTTAAACAATAGCTCCCCCTTCCCCCTTTTCCCCATGCTCCATGATTTTGAATACTCTAGGTACCTCATATAAGTAGAGTTATGCAGTAGTTGTATTTTTGTGATTGGCTTATTTTGCTTAGCATAATGTCCTCAAGATTCATTCATGTTGTACCATGTGTCAGAGTTCCCTTCCTTATTAATGGTGAATAATAATTTCATTATATGCCTACAACACATTTTGCTTATGCATTTATCCATCAGTGGACAATTGGATCGCTTCCACCCCTTTATCGTGAATAACGCTTCTATGAACATGGATGTACAGTATTTGTTTGAGTCACTGCTTTCAATTTTTTTGGAAATATATATGTGTGTGTGTGTGTGTGTGTGTCAAACGTTTTAATCAGATATTTTATTCATCTCTCATAGCTCTTGTCCCAAAGTATATCTGTCTCTTTTGAAATCTGCATGCATAGTATTCTTTCATTATTGTCCTCTTAGGAGGGTGGTAGCCCCTTTCTTTGAAATATATATAAAGCTACAGACTTGTAACTTTCATCTGAAACCATTGATTCCTATCCCACAAGAATCCCACTGAAACTGCTCTTGAGAAGCTTTGCTGCGCCATTTAAACTATGCTTCTTTAGAACTTCCAACACTGTTAACTTGCCTTTAACTTTTTCTCTTTTAGATGCGCCTTAGGTAAAGTGCCTTCATTTATTGGTTGATGTCTGAACTGGATTTCCTGGTTTACTAACTCATTATCTAATTTGAATTATATAAATAGAGGACATGGAAACATTCTGTTCATTTTATTTCAGTTGGTGTGCTGAGATTGAGTGTTCTGACTCTGTGATGACGGACAGTATCCCAACTAAGTTCCCAGTCTGAGCAATCTGAGGCCCATGGTTCTAGATTTGAGGGTTCAGCCCTCATCTCTTTGGGATACATCAACTCTTGTTGTCCTGGGAGATGGGAGGATCTAGGGTAGGACTGGTTTAACTAATCATGACACTAACCTGTTTGGAGATTCTACCTGTAATATGTCATGAATCTTTGGGCTGTAGAAATAAGGCTCTGCAGCTGTTAAATTTTAATTTGATTAATGTGTGGGAAATTATTTATTACATTTGTAGTTCTCTTTTTAAAAATTGTTTTATGCTGAGCATGGTCACTAGCAACACTTACTCCATTTTTGATCTTTTACTTTAATAAAGATAGAAATCTTTATTACCTACCCTCAGTTTTAATGTGATGAGCAAAGTTTGAGCCTATTTACTTATTTATTTGCTCTTACTTGTTTTTTGAAAGGTGCTACACGTTTGGACTTAAAAAATAGTGTAAAGGATATGTAGTGAAAAATTTCCTCCTGTACACAGCCACTACTACCAGTTTCCTGTATGTTCCAGAGATGCTTGCTGTATTGCTTTTAATTGTACAGCATAGCATACATACAGAATTGTATAACACACACACACACACACACACACACACACACAGTATAAAGAGTCATAATAAAAAAAGCCTTCAGGGAAAAGTTATTGCTGATCTTTGAGGCTGTCTCTTCACTAGGTGAACCATACCCCTTGCCCTCTCTCAAGAAGTAAGCACTATTCCAAGTTTTGTGATAACCAGTCTCTGTATCCAGCAAGGAAGCAGGGACATTGAATTGTAGCTTCCCTTGTTACATACAGTATTTAAATATAGAAACTAAGCCTTTTAAACACTGATGAATTGTTTGACATCTTTTTCAACTACATGGCAGATGCTTCTGTGTAATCACAGTGCACGTCATTTGAACTGAGACTTTGCTTCTTCTTTAGCCATGACGTGATTCAGATATTTGGAAAGTAATTCTACCTATAAGAACACTTTAAAATTTAATGTATTCATATTACTTTAGGCATACTGCACATCTGCTAATATAGAATGGAAATTTGGAAAATGGGAGACAATTATTAAAAGTTTAGAGCATTCAAAGACGGCATTTTGATTGGGAATTACTAAATTTATATGTTATGGAAAGGAACAACATTAGAAAAGAGCTGGTATTCTTAATTTTCATGATTTTCAGGTGCTTGATATATAACGGGTTTTTAATAAATGTTTATTGAATAGTACCGAACTGAACTGCTTATCCTATCTGCATGCTTAAGTTTTTTTGCACATCACTAATACTTTATCCTTTGTTTGGTGTCGTGAAGATATGGCTTGAGTTCAGTATTTATCTGACTCTCTGTCCTGTACTCCAGTTGTCCCTCGCTCCACTTCCCATCTGTCACAGTAAGCATCTTAAGACTTCACAGGTTTCTTGTAATCTGTATGAGAAGAAGAAAGAAGAAAAGAAGACACTTTTATTATTCCAATTTTGGTTCTTCTTCCTTCCTTTTGTAGATACAGTTGTATTAGAGGTAATGTTGCCACAACCCTGGTTGAGATGAAGCAGAGACTTGGCAGACGAGCTGCAGTGGAAAGACCCTTCTTAGTCTGTTTTTGTTCTGAACCTGATAACTGATGGTCCCTTCTAGATGAGGCTGGAGGACACTTTTTTGGGATTGCTGTATTAGAGGTAAAGACACAAGTTCAGTGTGAGTTTATGACTATTCCTTTTGAGATGTCCTGGACTATTCCCGAGTAACGTCTTGTCTGCCGTTCTCTGGTTTCACCTGGCAAAATCCAGCTATGCTGATCCTGCATATTTTACCACAAACTTCTGTTCCAAATGTTGGAGCAAAGAGAGGAAACTTGTAAAGAAATTTCATTTTACAGAACATGGAAAATATTCATGGCTTGTCATTGTTTAAATTCTAAAAATGACTGGGTAATTTGTGGGAACAAATAATTAAGGAAAAAAACGGTTTGTGATCGAAAGGAGGAGCAGGCAGGATAGAGAGCTTGGCATACGTATTGGAAAATCACGGTATTTAACAAGTGATCAAAGATGTTGAGAGCTTGTCATGATTTCAAGGGGCGTGTGAAATATTTTCTTTTATGTCGTCTACTGTGGGTCAGTTTTTTATTTCATTTCTTCTCCCATTTCTTGTCTGTGAGGGCTTTGGGCTCTTTTTTCCTTTTTTTTTTTAAAAAAAAAAATATTTTTGGTTTTGTTTTAAATGATAATTCCAGTTGGGCTTGGTAAGACAATAATGTCTTATGTTTTTCACTATGGCATACTAATGCTCTGAAAAGGAAGAAAAATAATTTAGAAGGAATAGAAGCTATATGTTCCATGGTGAAGTAAGTAGTCCTGAACTTTTCTAAGTAATTCTAGAGGACTGACATTCAGATGAAATATGAAAAGTCTTTCAGACTCCTTTTCTTCTAAGGGACCTGAGGAGGCCCCATCAAAATGTAAAGAAATTTGTTAGAACACACATCTCCATAAGCTTTCTGAGTTCCCTGGGGATCATCGAACCTTTAGTGTACCTTGAGAGAGAAAGTTGTAGTAATAAAACTCAATTTCCTCTTAACTCAGTCTTATTTGAAAACAACTCAGCTGTTCTAAAGGATATGTAAGTGAATCATCTTTTATTAATTTGGTTTTTGGTTATTTATATTGTCTGTATTCTGTATGACAATTGTATCTTACGATTAAGCAAATCTTTTCTAAATATAATGCGACTTTCAAGGAAATCAAAAGTTGAGAAACATTTGTGGATGTAGTTACAGAGTCTCAATAAGAGATGGATATGTCCCCAAATATAAGATCTTGAAAATAATAGAAACTTACAGACAGAGTTAGGTCTGGTTTTTATCTTAATTACTGTTTCCTTGGGAAGTTCCAGAAATATGAATAGTGAAATAATAGCAGACATGGCTTCCATGTCCTCAGATCTTTCAATGGTTTCACTTAGCAAATATATGAAATTTTGTAAAATATTGTTTTCAGTATTGAACCATGCAAACTCATTTCTCTGAAGGCTGCAAATATTTAATCTTACATATTTATTTTCATCCTCTGATAATAATGAGAACATACTAATGATTAGTTTTCACAAATGTTTGAGATGCTGTGTGAGAATATATGTCATTTTATATTCTAAAGTTTTACCTTTTTCAGGTATGTTTTTAAGTAGTTAATATATGGCATGATTTAGTACTTTCCCAGTACTTCAATGCATATTTGCAATGAGGTGTTTAACAATAAATTGGAAGTGTATATTTATAATTCTTTTATCTATTCAGTCAGATAATGTATTGCTTAAGGATTAAAAAACCTTGAAATATAAACTACTGCTTCTCCATTTTTGTCACAATATTATTATTTTTTTCCTCAGAAGTTTGGCATTGAATTACCCATTGTTTTGTAATGAGGATGTTCTCTCAGTGAACATACAATTTTTTCAGATAATCACCATAATAATCATCAAGGAAAAGCAGTACCATTTAATGCACTGTATTTCAAGAATATTCTTTTGAGATCCGTTTGAGGAATCGACTGGATATTTATATTAATCTGTTAGAACAATTTTCATTCTTTTTCTTCCCTTCAGTGTGATAAAGTCTTTCAAAATGATTTTATTGAACTCCATGAAACTGAAAATAATTGAAAAAAATTGTTTTGCAGTTTGTCAGAAACTATTTCATCAATGCTTGATTGTCTTGTAATCTCGACCACTGTTAATATAATGTCTGCCAACGAAGTCAAAGGTTCTGGGGTTAGATGAGCAGTGATAGGCTTCCTGTCTACCCAAAGAAGTCCAGCTGCAAATCTGAGCATAGAGGCCCAACCCAGCTTCAGATCAGGTTGCCCAAGGGAATTCCCATTGTCCAGCCACCTTCGGGCAAAGGATAGGATCATGCTGTTTTAACAGTTTCCAAGCTAGTGGGTGGAGCACAAGGACAAATCCAGGCATGGGATTTGTGGACGTGAAGTCTTTGCAGTGGTCAGGAACTCAGGAATTTAGAGTCCATAAATAGGGTTAATAGGCCATGAGAACTGGGGTTTAGAAAACTCCTGCAGCTAGGGTACCAAGAAGTATCTTGTCCTAAGGAATTGGGCATAGAATCCCATTATCAATTGGAAGCACTTAAGTGCCTGTCCGTTTGAGATTGCCCATTGGGGACAAGGAACAAACTTTACATGAATTCCCCAGAGAGTCACGGCTGGGATGGTGTAGATTCTTCCTGCCTCTGGCAGTGTGGCTCTGGAACAGAGTTTATGAGGCTGAGATCAATGAACACTATATAGTGACGGTCTTGATTTGTTATGTGTTTTTTAGTTTTTAACAGCTTTGAAATAATTCACATACTATGTAACTTACCCTTTAAAACTGTGCAATTCAGTGATACTTAGCATATTCCTAGAGTTGCACAAATGCAACTGGTCTATTTTAGAATATTTTTGTCACCCCAAAAGATCCCTTACTCCTTGCCAGCATTGCCTAACCTCCATATTCCACCAGTCCCTGGCAACCTCAAATCTACTCTGTTTCTACAGATTTGCTATTCTGCATCTTTCAAATTAAAGGAATCATACGATATGTGATCCTTTGTTAACAGGCTTTTTTTTTTCACTTAGCATCATGTTTTCCAGATTTATACATGTTGTAGCTTGTATCAGTATTTATTTTCCTTTGATTGCTGAATAATATTTCCCTTATGTGATTAGGCCATATTTTACTTACCCATTCATCAGTTGATGGTTATTTGTGTTATTTCCTCTTTTGGGCTATTATAAATAATGCTGCTATGAACAGTCATGCACTAGTGTGGACATATGGTTTTATTTTTCTTGGGTATTTCACCTCAGAGTAGAATTGCTAGGCCGGTTAATAAGTTTTTAATTTTTTTGTGTATATTTGGGAACATTGTCAGCTGGTGTGAAATGACTTTTAAATACAATGAACAGTATAAAACCTCTAGTTAATTCTGGTTGCCATTAAAATGCTTTTTACATTTTCCTTTTGGCACAATAATGTTTTCTGAATTGATAGACCTCTCACTATTATTAATAGCCAGCCCTTCTTTTCTATTCAAATTATTAAAATATTTAAGCCTAGTTCTCAATTTCTTTGGTTTGTGACCTGTTAGACAATTATTTTGTTACTTTTTATGAGAATGTGATGACATTAGCACCATATATGGGCACTTGCTTGTAATTTATATGTATGAATTTTAAGTATCTTAAAAATGATAATATATGTATGATAGTATTTTTAAAA
This sequence comes from Rhinolophus hipposideros, assembly GCF_964194185.1. Classification (NCBI taxonomy): domain Eukaryota; kingdom Metazoa; phylum Chordata; class Mammalia; order Chiroptera; family Rhinolophidae; genus Rhinolophus; species Rhinolophus hipposideros. The sequence goes on along the minus strand of NC_138049.1, from coordinate 19,190,477 downwards.
ACAGAAAATTATAAGGTATACTGTGTTACAAGTTATTAATAAACACTTCCTTTCTATTGAAATGCAAACTCTCATGACTTGATTTGTAACTTTGTTATGCTTGTAGTGGGGTTAATCATTTTTAACTGGTTTCTCCAACAAAGTTTTCCTTTAATAATGAAGGTAATAAAGAAGATAGACTTTAGCAGCAGAAATAGCCTTTGCTCCACATTTCCAGACATTTTCACAGTCATCTTTATAGTTTATTCCAGTGCCATAACTTGGGATTATTGTTTGCGGTATAGAATTTTATATATGTGGATTTTTATTTGCTTCTTGTGAGTCTTTCTGGAAACAAATCTTCCTTGTTCTTTTCTCTTTATTCATTCTTTCTCTCTCACTGGTCTTGTGAAAGAACATGATTGGATTTCTGCTTTGAGCTATCTTTAAATTGAATTCCAAACTATCATAGAGTAACACTGAGTTTTTTTTATGGTAACTATTTTGTAATGGATTGGTTGAAATCATGCTTCTTTATTTTTATCATATTATCATGTTCAGAATCTAAAGCAGTTAATTGGCACTTAGGTTATACTTTCATCTACTATTTTCTTTATTATTTTGTATTTATTTATATTAGATTTTTATATTACAAATTGATGCATGTGTCTTGTAAGAAAAATATGAATATAATAGCATATAAATATTATAAAGTGAAATCTCTCCCACCCTGATTCTCTACTTCCCAAGTATCACAACCCAGAACAACCAATTTCCTATATGATCTTCAGAAAAATTTTAATGTATGTATATACTAGCACTATTATTCATATACATTTTTTTCTTAAGAAATAGTGTTATTTTACATATTACATGTCCTTCAGCATCTTGTCTTCCCTCCTCCCCCCACCTGTAATTGATATTGGATAGTGATGAAACTAATTTCAGATTTTCTGTTTGCTTTGGCAGCCAGGGAGCTCTGAACTCATTCACAATTGCCAGGGACCCTGTGCTCAATTATGGTTACCTACTGTAGCCCCAATTTTGTGGTTTAATTATTTGTCTCATTTTAAAATCCCTTTTTCTGGTAGGGGGTTTATTATGCCTTCTCTATGTAAATTATTTAAACAATTTTAGTGAATAGAATTTAATAACTATGATTAACAGGAGAGATATAATTGGCCTTTTACACCAGATATGGTCTGATGCTAATTTGTGTTTGGATAATTTTGGCACTTTGGAAGCTCTAAATATCAAGATTATATTTAGGAAATTCTTTTTCAACATGGCAGTTGGTCCTGATGGCACCGAGGTACTCCCCAGGGTTAGTGTAGTTCGCAAATTCAGGAAAGCTCTTTGTCTTTTTATTCCTGAGTTACTTTGTCTTTTTATTACTTAATATTACTGAGATATTTTTTGTTCTTTTAAATGAGAGCACTATTAAAAAAAACCAAAACCAAAACCAAAAAAAAAAACAACACCACTAAAGAGTTTCTAGTTAAAACATTTTAGACAATTTTGAAGTGTAGGGTGATTTTTTTCAACAGCAGTGACCGTTTCATCCTTAAGATAAGCTATTGTGCATCTGTCATTATCCTTATTGATATAATTACACTATTTTTGTTCTTTGGCACTGTAGTTAAATAGAAAAAATATATTTCGTGGTATTTTCTTGTTCTCTCAGTCTGCAGTGTTTTATTTTGAATGTTGTACATATTTATTTTATTACCATTGGGATTGCTTATCTCTAGACCCCAGGTGGTTCCCTTAAACATGGATTCACAGGTGGTAAATCACTAGAGTTTTTGTTCAACAATGAAAGAAGTCACTTAACCAAGGTCTGTCCTTTTTGCCATTGTAGGTAGTATTTCTTAGCACAGTATCCATTTTCTTCGCAAGGAGATTAGCCCTAGGATATATCTCTTTGAAAAGTTAGATTAGAAGTGATTTTCAATTAATTACAGTAATTAATTAGTGCTCTGAATTACCACATGGTATTCAAAAATTATTTTTGGAAGTGTGTTTGTTTGTTTTCTTTTCCATGTGTGATAGAATGCCCAACTATTAAATTGTGGCTCTTAGTTCTGGTCCTTTTAGAGGACAATGAGGTGAACTGGCCAATTTGTCACTATCAAGTAACTAAGTGCTAGGATTCCAGCTATTTCATTAAAAGAGCTCGAACTAGAATTACTGTTCTTAAATTCCCAAATTACATCTGTTAGTGTTTAATTCAGCCAACTTTACTTTTTAGAGTTTTATGGATCGGTCAGGATAAGCTTAGGTGTGTGACATTCATTGATCCATTCAGTGTTTCTTTCACAGTGAACCGTCTTGAACCACTTTCTGCTCACTTTGTCTTGACATCCTCACTGCCCATTTGCCCTCACCATAAAGCAATCGAGCTTTTGCTTCAGACACAACAACCACATGGCCATTGCCAGGATCGTGGGCGGCTTCATTGCTTCCCTCTCCCCATGTCTTACCTAATTTTATCATTCTGTACCATCTTCCACCGCCAATATTCCCCTTGAAGTGTTCTCATCTCTTGGGGTATCCCATTCTCTTAATTTTATTGTTTCAGTTGGTCGTTCCTTCCCTTTACTCTTTGTTGGCTTTCTTTCTTGTGTTCAATATTTCACTAATTTCCCAGAGTCCTGTCCTCAAACCTCTTTCGTTTTCATTTGATGAACTCTTCCCTGGCCTCTGTAACTAACTATTTACTGATGACTCCCAAATCCTTACATCATTATCTCTAGGCCTTATCTTTCTTGAGCTCTAAATTCTTTTTTTCGATGTTTAGCGTGTTTTATTTAATTCAGTATATGCAAAATGGCACTTGTACATGTAAATGACATAAAAATTATTACTGAGATATTTTTTTGTTCTTTTATTACACTAAGTTTGTGAAATCCAGTGTGTATTTTACACTTAAAGCTCATCATAATTTGGACTAGCCCTATTTGGCCACCAGAGAGGATGGTGTGAGCTCTAAATTCATACGTGTAACTGCTTACTGGATCTTTAAGTTGGTGATTTTTACAGACCTTTTAAAACATTTCTTTTACTCTATTTCCTTATTTGGTTAACTTTCCCACTTACATAAGCCAGAATTTTTGGTATCATTTTTGAATGCTTTCTTTCCATCACGCCCTGCATTCGATGTATCAAATATAATACCAAATCCTATTGCTTCTTACTTATATTTTCTTGCCTTACTGCTTTTACTGTCACTATTTCTTTAATCATGAAGCCACATAAACAGATAATGTTGCCGGTGTATTAGGGCTGGTAGTACGTGCTGCTATGGCAGTTTCAATGGGGTGCACATTTAACCAAGTTTTGAGATGTCAAAGCAGACTTTCCAGAAGTGACCGCTGGCAGACAGTTCTGAAGAATGTGTTGGCATGATCCTGGCCAAAGGGGCATGAGGTATTATCAGCAGAAGGAAAGAGATGGCTGGTCCCAGGAAATGCTTTAGTATGTGCCACAGACTATGCAGGAAATATTAACATAAAGTCATAAAAGTTAGCACTTCAAAGGAATATGAGAAAAATGGCTTAGTGAAAGAAAATATCTCAAGCTAAAAAAAAGAGATAACACTAAGGAGTCATGATAATTACATTCAAATAGAGAAAGGGTCATCTTTTGAAAATGTGAGTTGATTCTATGATATCAGAAGGGGATAGTAAGACATATCATGAAGGCACTCTTTTCCCTCTTTATTATAAAGATGAAATTTTGGACTATGATGCATTGAGAGGCAATTCTTCATTATATCAAATGTTCATATAGAAATTGGAAAATACTTATTAAGTATATTATAGGTGGGATCATTTTATTGATTATTATAATGATCATACTAATAATATAATAACATGGAGTAATTATATAAAAGTAGACTAGGGGATCTCTAAAGTTTATCCCAAACCTATTATACTGAGGTCTTTTAGTCTGATACTAAAGAACCTTAGAAAAATTATAGTTTATTCTTAAGCTTGAAAATATTTGCAAGAATATACTACTTAACAAACAAAGTCTAAATTCTCTTTTACATGTATTTTCTCAACAGGTACCATAAAATAAATTATATATTTATCTCTACCAAGATTATTAGCCTACAATTTCTTAAGAAATTGCCAGGGGAAAAAAGTCTTAATTTAATTTTTCTATTCCTTAAAGAGTATCCTGCAACATAAAGATTTGAGGCAGGGTGGTATATAATCATGAGTATAGTTTATATTTATTTGTTCAAAGCTCTCGACTCGTTAAAATTGCTATGTAAATACTTATTTTAACAACTGTTCTTATTAGGGATTTGTATGAAATTCTGCCAGCATAGTCCCAGTATTTATATTATAGATCAAAATGTTTTGAAAAGAGTTGCTTCTCAACTGTGATCTTTGTTGTTTTTAAAATCCAAAATGTACTGGACTTATTTTCATTTAATGTAGTTGAAATAGATTCTATCGCCAGTTTTCTTTTCTCCTCTTTTATTTAAAGACCAGAAGATCTTGGACAAAGAATATCTGTTTCAGACTAATAAGTAAATGAAATGAAATAAGATAACTTTTTTTTCTGAAACTGAGGAAGTTGAATTAATAAAAATAAAGCCCCTGTTAGTGTCCTAAGTGATCCTAACACATTCTCATCAATGATAAGAATCTATTATTGAAATTATTCCTTGGCCCTAAGATAATTATAGATTCTGGATATCATGCTTTTATTAAATGATATAACAAAATGCTAATTTTAGAGTTTGAGTTTTTTCTATGCTTTCAGTAAATTCAATAAGCAGAACCCAGTTATTAAGGAAAAAATATTGAAGACCTGAGTTATATTTCCATGCATAAGGGAATAAATTCGTGATTGGATGATTTTATTATTTTAGGTTCACAGAAATCTTTTTGCTCAGGAATCTTGACACAGGCAATGCAGGTGTTTACATGAATATAAAATTAACAACTATATTTAACAGTAATTAAAATCTAGTGCGGTATATAAAACCTGTTTGTCTTTGACTGGAACTTTTTCCAAGTTAATGAGATCTCAGACAAGGCAGAGTGTATGTTCCTTGTTGAAAAGATGATGATATTTTTCTAATTACTGTCTGTGTGTGGGTTAGCCAGTTTTAACTCAGTTAAAAAGCTGCAAAGCATGGTCTGAAGGTTTTATTTATTTTTTATTATGGCTAATTTTCCTTTAATTTTATACTACTTGTACAAATACCCTGTATTATGAGTCAGGAAATTTTACAGGTGTGGATTTAATTTGTGGCGTGGGTCCATAGAGTTTGTACATATTGTATAAAGCCTCAGGGTCTTTTTTTCTTAGATGTCCTACTCATTTTTAGATCATTAGTATTTACTGCCCTGATAATCCAACATCATTTTCACTGTAATCAGTTTCTTTTTCTTTGTGAGATCTTTTGTTCTTCTAACCCTAATCCGAGTGGGCAAAACTGATATATTTTGAGGAGTTTGGGAGGGATGTTTCTTAATTTCTGATTTATGTGTTTGCTTTCTTCCCTGTCAGACAAATTGTATGGCCAAATTCCAACTGTTTTCTACACTAGTGACAGAAGGTCAGTTTGGAAATGAAATGTCACAAATCTACCCGTCTCATCTACCCTCTCAAGGAACTTTATATCTTCCCATTTTTAAATCTTTTTAATTGAAAATGATTTCTTTGGGGACTGAAAAACAAAACAAAACGAAACATTGATACAATATCCCCAGCTCATGGCAGAGGAGATCTTTTTCTAATATGGCAGTTGTTTTATTTTGAATATAAAGTGTAGTCACCCCTAGAATTAGGGGAATAAATATTGGTATGTTTTTATTATATTAATTTCCTTGCATTAATTATATTTATGACTATGAAGTGTATGATGGGATGTTGTATAATCAGGGAAATTTTGACCCAGTGCATAATTAATACTTTTTGGCTCCTTCTGGGTTTACACAGACAAACTTATAATATCCTACGGTGTCTATCAGCACCCAGAGCACTCTATTTCAATCCCCCTTCCATCCAACATAATCATATAGTTTTAGGGAAAATAATAGTAGATTGTTCTGAAAAACTTGTTGATGCGCAGAGATAAAGTACGACGCAAAAGTTAAAGGTACTGTGTCAAAGGGCTCTTGTCTGTATTACGGAATGATGGAGTCTAAACACTAAATACCCATTTTCGAAGTAGAGTTAATATCATGGAAGAAGTGGCCTTTAAAGGTAGAAGTTTAAATTTGGATTTATCAGAGTACGGTGGAAAATAATATATTATAAGAGAACTACAAATACCCAAAGTCTAAGTTCAGGTTTAAAGTTTTGCATGTAGGAAAAATAGGAAGGAAATGAGTTCAAATACGTCTTGTGAGAGAGAAGTTTGGATTGAATAGTTTTCATGGAAATATGCAAGTTTCTGTTTATTTTGTAAATAATTAGATTTGTTAAAAATTTGTGTTAATTTTGAGGAAGTGTTCCTGAGACTGGATCAAAAATTGTACTACTTTATACTTCTACACATATGTGTCCACGCTTTTTAAAATTATGTTTTACATGTACAAGTGAGACTTTTGTCTCTCTGGCATGCCGTATTTGTGGTGTAGTTAAATATTTTCATCATCTTCCTAAAGGGGGCAAAGTTAGTGGGGAATTTTTCTCCTTAACATTGTGTCACATGTGACTCTAATTTATTTTCCCATTTTCAAAGGAGGGATATATGTGAATGAAAGCATGGGTCCACAATTGCTAAAGCACATCAATGTATTTCTAGGAAAAGCAAAACCCTACAGAACCATGTACAAAATTAAACGGTAAAAATTCCTAATCTTCATCCTCTTAATGCCATTTTAAATGAACTCTAAAATTAATACTGAAAAAGTCTCTGTGACTGGTTCAAATGGTTGATGTTTATAAGTCATTTTGGATCCAACAATCCAAAATACAGAGTTTCATACATAGGCACAATAATTTTATAAACTGAATTAGGCTTTTGGTATAAAATACAAGGGTATTCAAAATTCTGTCTCCTCAGAGTGATTGAAAATTTAAAAAATATTTTATAACAAATGTGATATTATTTAGTTTCACAAGCTGTTAATATACTAATAATCCAAAAGGCTTTAAAAATGAAAATTATGATAACTAGGTATATGTTTACATCTGTATTTGGTTATATATTAGTCATACATTTATTTTTACAGGCCTAACTTATATTTTTCCCTAACAGTTCTTAGTTATATTATTCCAAAATGTTTTATTTTAAAAAACTCTCATTTCATAATTTGCAGTTTTTCAGAGAAACTAATGTCTCAATTTCAGTGAATAGTGGTAATGAATCCAAACCTAGTTGGCATAGATTTCTCTAAAGAAGTGCTGGAAATATATCCATGCCAGTGATCAAATGCTTATTCTTGTGTAATTTTTTTCTTGAGGGTACTATAATTTAAAGAATTACTTTTGTCCTAATTAATATGCATAATTTTGTTTATTTAGTGCAATAGAATTGTAGTTTACCTTTTTTTTGAACAGTCATAGAACTTAGGTACAGTTTAGTCACAAAGTATTTTGCTTTGAAGATGTGTTTAAATTTTATGGCTCCAAAGATAACTGTTGTGTTCCTCCTTGGGCCTTACTCTTACATCAATTGGAAAAGAATAGAGAAAACACAAAAATGTAGGTAAATGATGGAAATGTGATCTATATGGTAGAACGGTGCTTTGCAATATTAACAAGGTAGTTATACAAGTCGACAAGGTAGGTTGGCCCTAGCTCTTCGATTAATAACAGGAGACAGAATCTTAAGAGTTAGAGGAAACACATACAAATCTGAAAAAATAAAACGAGCTAGAGAAAGCAGCCTTAAAGTTGGCCATCGAGAAATCTGGGCTGAACATGGGAGCTATTGGGGCTTAAGGGTAGCAAAGGAAAAAAGGGGTGGGTTTGGGGAGACATGTGGAAAGATGTATTGGTGATACAAGTGTTCTCAGCTTCTTCCAACTTTGCCAGAAAATGGGAGGTGCCATAGAAGCCTTGACTGCTAGTGAGGGGAGGAGGTATGAAGCACCTCTTTAAAAAAATTTATGTCAAAATGGTGTTCGGTGGTCCATCAGATTGAATCAACACACCTTTATGGAAAACATTGTTTAGCACACTCTATGGGGGGCCTATTTCTCTTAATGCTCTGAACTTGAAAGCTTTTTCTGGTTAATCTTAATATGGGACACTGAACAGAGCCGTTTTACAAGATTAAACAAATGGTAACAAGACTTAGGTCGGCTTCTTCTATTTTACTGTACTTAACGGTTCACTTTGTCAAACTTCCACCCGTCTACAAGATTAAGAAAATTAGTGGTTACAATGTAATGTAATTCTGTTCAGCTTGAAAAATTATTGAGGTGTATCTTCTCCCATCATTTTAACCTTCATTTATTTGTTGGAAGAATTCCCTTATGTGTAGTATGAGTCAACATTACATTTGCCTAAGTTCAGTAAAATCAAAGCATTATTTATTTTAAAATGTTATAAATCATGTGCATTGATAATGTTCTTTCCTTAACATTTAATTGGAGACTTTTTCTCAGTTAGCTCACAAAAATGTTCCTCTGTGACTGTCTGCTATTTGAACAGAGAGGCAAATAATTAGAATACTAGAAAAGCATGATTGTCATTTTCGTATTCTTATGGTTTTTTTTAAAGGATTTTTTTTTTTTTTTGGAGGAAGCTGTACTAAAAATGTATTACATTACTAACTCTAACATCCATATTCTTATTAAGGCACTTTTTTACCTTACTTCCAGGGCACTTCTTTATTCTCTATTATAATTCTAATCAAGACATAGGTGTTTTCTCAAGAAAACCTCTTGTGCATAAAAATTCAAACCGCTAAAACAAATATATGGGGGGGGACTTTAATTTGACAAAAGTTCTATATTACAAAAGAATTTTCTTAAGATCCCTTCAAATAGACAGCTCCCTTAGAATGCTGAGAATCAAATCAAAGAATGTTCTAAATTTTAAACACTTTCTTTTAAGGGCACACCTGGTCATAATATTCATATGTAAATGTTTAGCTATTTACATGTATGTCCCAATGTGGTGTGTAAATGAAAACTGTTTTGTAAATTCCTCATGGCGAAATAGTCAAATGGTTTAGTCTATGTTACTGTACTGTTTTGTCCAGTCAACCTCTTACCCTTCCATTCCAATCTCAGAGGACAGGTTGGGAGGTAAAGCTCATTCTAAGGTATATTCTATGGAAAGAAAGGAAATGCTATTGGTTGACACTAAATTTGTGGGTTTTTTTCCCCTCCTATTCTAGTTTTGGTATTCTTAGAATTGAGATAATCTATTATTTGTCACTCAAGTAAGTTTTTAGTAAATTGATATGTTTAATTGGATTCTTAATGCCAATAGATTTTATAGTCATTTCTGTGAATTATAAATCTGCTCACATTTGGTCTTCATGAAGTCATGGAATGGTTTTCCATGTATTTTCATGCATAGCTCAGAATGTAAGCTTCTTCAAAGTAATTATTTTTGCATCTTTTTCATGGTACTGAGTACCTGCGCCACATAATAGATACCTGGATAAAGGATGACATATATTGAAATTGTTAGGCTTTCTAAGGGAATGTATTGTTTAAATGCCTCCTAAGAATGTAATCATATTTATGGCAATAGTGTTATTATTAGTTCAATCTTTAATAAGCATTTACCATGTGACAAGGAGTAGACTAATTATTTTACCTCTACTATTTCAGTGAGTCTCAGCATAAATCTATGTAGTTTTGGGTATTATTAAAATACTTGCTTTATATGTAAGTAAGTGGACATAAGACAGGTTAAAACTTGCCCAAGGTCAGAAAGTGACTTGTGACTTCCCAGGTTTTCACCGACTCATCCGCTTCTTCATTGGCTTTGCTCTGATTGTCTTCTCAGTAATGCAATATTAAAAAACTACAATCTTTTATTCTTATAGTGAAAACATTCCAGTCATTTGTTATTTTCTGGGTCCAGTAGTTATGAGGAGTTGACTCTGATGATCCATTTTTCATTTGGTTGAAAAATTAACCAAGAGCATGAGGGAGAGACCTCAGGGGAAATACATACAACTTTGAGATAAACTCTATTTAGTTTTAATGTTAAATTTTAACTTTTAATTCCTTTGCGATATTTACTCAACTGTCAGTGAAATGATAAATCTTCTACCTCATTTCACAAGAGGGCAGCACTTTCTTTTAAAATTTAAAGTGTGGCTATTAAAAAATACATTCAAATTAACTTTTTCTATCAAGAAGTTCAGCTTGAGGGGCAGAAGAAGGACTGAAACCTCTCTTTCTTTGGAGAAATTTATAGATGAGATAAAGCAAAATATTTAGAGTAACTTGGGTTATTAAAATAACCCCTAGAACTTTTTACTTGAATGTTGAATTAGATGAGCTATTTCAGTAACTTTGTAAATGTGTAAGTGTCTGCCTAGATCATGGCTTTCTTTTCCATTGTAAAATCACACTGAGGATGTAAAATTCTAATATATTCTTTTTTTTAAAAAAGATTTTATTGGGGAAGGTTTATACGACTTTATTGGGGAACATTGTGTACTTCCAGGATTTTTTTCCAAGTCAAGTTGTTGTCCCTCCATAGTTGTGGAGGGCACAGTTCAGCTCCAGATCCAGTTGCCATTGCCAGTTGCAGGGGGCACAGCCCACCATTCCTTGCAGGACTCGAGGAGTCAAACTGGCAACCTTGTGGTTGAGAGCCTACTGGCCCATGTGGGAATCGAACCGGCAGCTTTTGGCATTAGGAGCACCGAGCTCCAACTGCCTGAGCCACCGGGCCAGCCCCAATTCTAATATATTCTAATTGTTTTATTCTTGTCAATGAAAAACTATTTACTAAGCAATGGATGTATGTTTAGCATTCTTCAGGTCATTTAAGGGACAAATATATTCAACTGTTTTCTTCTTCTATCAAAGAGTTTACTCCCTATTGAGATTAGAAGAAAGGTAAAACAAATTGACAACACAGCCTATAAATAAAACAAGGCAACATGTAAGCAAAGTGCAGGATAGTGGTGTAGCATAATGGAGATGACCCATGTGGACAGGAAATTGGGCTTTTAGTAGAGGGTGGGAATTGAATCGGACCTCTTTTGTTGGATAAAATTTGAATGAATAGAAAAAAGAGAGGCTATTATTTAAGGGTAAAAGAATCCTATCAATGGAGAAAAAGTAGTGTGTGTATTGGAGAAAGTTAAAAAAGCGTATCTATGAGAATATTGTAAGGAAATCATGCCTGACTGTATAGCAAGACCACTAGCCATATGTGACTATTTGCATTTAAATTTGAATTAGTTAAAATTAAACACAATAAAAATTTAGTTTCTCAGTCACAGTAGCCACATCTCAAGTCTTTAATAGCCGTACTACTTTATTGGACACCAAAGATAGAGAACATTGCCATCCTTCCAGAAAGTCCAATTGGGCAGTGCTACATTACAGTTTAGATTTTTGAGGGTTGAGGTGTGGAGAGCAATTAAGGAAAGGTAGAGGGGCTAATATGATAGTATCAAGAATTTTGAATTTTAAAAGTATAAGCAGGGATTGTACTTTTTATTATTATTAAGTGCTTTCTATGGACCAAACACAGCTTGTCAGCTGTAAGTGTATAAGTGTTCTAAAAAAGTCATAGTACATTTGAATTAGCTATTGTTATACTAGTTTTATAGATGAGGAAATAGGGAATGAGATAAAGCAAGTGACTTTTTGATTAATGTAGTTTTTGAAAAGAATTTACTTTGGTTTGTCATGCTAATAGGATACAGAAGACAATTTGAGGGTAGAGAGAGATAGGACTCAAGAAGGATGATTTGAAGTAATCATGTTAGGAGGCGAGTGAGAGAACCGAAGCAAAAGAGTATCAAAAATATTAAGAGATTTTAATATTTAAATAGTTAATTTAGGTGTTCTTATTGGTGATTCCTTGTTGTGTGAATTCTCAACATTTTATAAGCGTATGTATGACATAGATTCAGTAATTCAGTTACTAATTTTTGGTTGTCTACTACGTATCAGAAATTATTATAATCTCTGGGCTACATCAGTGAGCAAAATAGAGTGTAGTATTACTATTTCTGGAACCACTTCACTAATGTGATGAATATTTTGTTATATATTGCTTTTTAATAATTAGTGGTCATTGATTAACTTTTTAATAATTGATTTATATTTGTTTTAAAAATCTTGTTGCTACTACTAATAGTCAATGTTAACATTTAACAAGTTATGAACATTTTGGTGAAAACATGCAGAAATATTAAGAAAACATACACACATGCTTCTCAAAATATTCTGCTGTAATATATTTTTCAGAGTTTTTATTAATGTTTTGGAAATGTATGAAAACTTAGTAGAACCTTCACTTTTACTTCTACACACAGAAAACTCAATGCAGGCACTCCTCGTATTGCATAGAATTGTGTGAAAGTATTAATTGTGATGTAGCTAAACTTATCTATCAATGAATTTTTGTTGAAACTAATGACCAACTGATAATATAGTATTAGTGAATATCTTTGTTAATTAATAAGAGCATTTGAGTGTTTGCTGAAGTGTCAGAGGATCATTTTTCAAAGAAAACTCAAGGTCCAGACGAGGGTTCAAGTATCTTTTTCTTGGTCAGGCAGCTAAACGAGTATTGTAGATGAAATCATAACCAGGCTCCTTGACTCCAAGAGTATTCTTTCTTTTTTATCCCATGAAAGATATGATAAGACTGGGATGTAACAAAACAAATAAATAATCTAGTTCACATGTAATATCAATTATTACTTTCTCATATTGTTGAAAATGTTCTGTATTGCTTTTCAGACCATCATAGTAGTGGTATGATCTGAGTCATAATTTCTAATGAGAAAATTATCTAATGATTTAAATTCTTGTCATGCTGAGCTATGAGTGTGTATTGTGGGCTGTAAGATAATTAAGAGGGATTTAAAACACACACACACACACACACACACACGCTACAGCTAAAAAAGGAACAGTTCTGGAAGTGGGACTACAGATGGGGTAGGATAAGTCAAAGAATATTATTCTTCAGAATATTTTGTAGCAACATTTGGGTTGCATTTGCATTTTCTAAATTAGTTTCATGCTTTTCAATATTACGCAGTCTTTGTAGCACCCTTCATGACATGCATTGTCTTTGGAATCTAGTATTAATGATAGAACTTAGACTTGTGAGTGTGTATTATGAGTGTGCACATTACCAACAGTCATTCAGGAATGTCTGGTGCTCAAGATGGGTGTTATAATTTTGGTAAAAGTGGCAGTGTAATTGAAAAAATTGGATCAATTTTATTAGGTGGATCTTTCGTTAATTATAAAGGCATCTCTGAAGTAATATTACCAAAAGGTTTTGTGCAATTAGCAACATCACTTGGGTCTTTGTTTAGCCTCCCAAGGTTATGAATTTGAAGTCTGTACTCTTTTTATATAAATACTAGATTTGCTACAATCATACCATATTTTTATTTTAAAGCTAAAACACCTGCCAGGTCAAATTCTGGATTTAAATTGTGCTTTAAATTACCTGGTTTGATAATATTTAACTGAGAGCTAGAGATTATAAATCTCCTTCTATCATTTGATGAAGCCCCAAACCCGAAGGTACTTGATCTTGGTGTCCAGTGGTTGCTTCACCTGTAGTGGAACATTCCCTTCAGTATTCTGTTAGCGTAACCTTCATAGCACATCAAATGCGTCTTCTCCAGAAATGACACGCAGGGCAGGGTTAATGGCATTTTCTCTTTCACTCCTGTAACTTAGATCCATGAACACAATTGCTGTTTGTCCTGCAGCCTGTCTTTAGCCGTTAAGTAGACGCTCACACTCTGCCAGCCTACTAGGTCAAATCATTTAGGCCAACTTGAGAGATGAAGTCACACTTCAACTGCCTTGAGGAAATCAGGCTAGACATTTGTTTTGGGGGTGTCTATCAACTAATTTTATAAACGTTGCAAAACATTTTATACCACAGGATATCACAGTATTAGATGGCAATAGGAGTACTGGTTTCCTTGGAAAGAGAAAGACTTAAATTATATAATGCCTATTGAGACACAAAGTTATAGTTAAATAAGCTGGAGTTACTAGTTATAGAGTAACTTAGGAGAACAAAAAGGCTTTGTCTCTGTCTCCTTTAGAAAAGTTTACCATTGACCAGCCCTCTGCTGCCGAAGGCTTTTTTCTATTGAGGGCTGACTTGCTAGAATGTCGGACCATCTGGCACTTCAAAACTTCTGAAACTTTCAGAGACAAAAATGATTGTCTCTGGCGCCATTTACCTTCAAATCCAATGATGCCACCATTTTTTGAATAGATTTCTACCTAGAAAGATAAATGTCTTTTACTTGGGAATATTTCATCTATATATTGATTTAATTTTATGTAGAAAAAGTACCATGTGCCTGTGGTAAAATTTTCACCCATTATAAAAGACTTAAGAAAAAGTGTCCCATTCTAGACACTTAGATCTCCAGTCTTTCTCCCAGAGGTAATCACATTCTATCTATCTATCTATCTATCTATCTATCTATCTATCTATCTATCTATCTATCTATCATCTATCTATCTATCATCAATCTATCAATCTATCTATCTATCTATCTAATATCCCCAGAAATAGTGTCTGTATTGCATATATTATACTTTTATGTAACTATGTCAGTATCCCATTTTTGGGTTTATACATATATGTCCTACATACATACATATATATTACAGATTATTTCTTACATACCTTATATATCTCCAGAAACATTGTCTGTGTTGTGTATTGTACCTTTATGTAACTATGTAAGTATCCCCTTTTGGACATATACATATAAGTCCTACATATATACATATTAGAGATTATTTGTCAGCACATAGCCATCATCTCCTTCTTTTCCATAGCTGAACAGCATTCCATTGTGAGAAATCTGCGATAATTTATTTACACAGTTACCTATTGATGGACATTTAGATTGTTTGCAGCTTTCTGCTCTGTCAAATAGGACTTATTGAGCGTCCTTGTACATATGTCTGTACACATGTTTGCAAATTAAATTCCTAGGGATAGAATTTCTGACTCAAAGGTTATATAAATTTTAATGTTTGATGAATATTGCTAAATTATCTCCAGCCCCAAATTGAGTAGATATTTAAAAGAGAACTCTGCTGCTTCTAATAATCTCCAGGAAATGTAATGGCTTAACTTAACTCTATCAGACAAAGGAATACTTCCCTTTGTAATCAGCCTACTGATTTCATTATGAGCTGCATAATACATTGTCTGGGTTCACTGTCTATAGAATATTTTATTGGAATCTTTGGGAAGAAACAAAGTCATAACACAGAACTCATTGTTCAGAGTAAACAAATGAAGGAAGTGAGATAAAGGTAGAGAAAGTAAATATAACTAAAGACACTCAGGACACAAAAGGGAGATGATGGTTTATGACTTTGGGGGAGCCATATTTATAAATACAAGTGGTTCGTGTGATAAGTATATTGACTGGTTATTGGTGATATTAGTGAAGATGAGCCACGATTAATATTACTCACACAGAAGCATGGCTGGTCTCACGGGGTTACTTTGAATTCTGTGTTCACCCAATGTCCAGTTCCTTAAAT
The DNA here is from genome assembly GCF_964194185.1 of Rhinolophus hipposideros. Lineage (NCBI taxonomy): Eukaryota > Metazoa > Chordata > Mammalia > Chiroptera > Rhinolophidae > Rhinolophus > Rhinolophus hipposideros. The sequence continues at coordinate 19,174,818 of NC_138049.1, read as the reverse complement.
ACATATCAGATTACAGGAATAAAGCCCTGCTGGGAATAGTACACCAATGATGTACTTGTGAATGAAAACAGGACCTTCAATTTTGATTTGTCTTGACATGTTTGGTGTTATTATTAAAATTTATATTTTAATTTTGGCTTTAATTTTCTCTCCCTGGATAGCTGAGGAAAGTTGGGAAAACCTTTGGAAACCTTTAAGAACCTTCTTCAAAGCCCTGCGTGACTTAGTTGTATATCCCACTAGCTTATGCTATCAGGAGACATCTGGAATTGTGAGGCTTGGCCGCCTGAGATGGTTTCACTCTTGTCTGATGCCGCCTATTTCTTAGGAAGGATATGGTTTTGAAACATTAACTTGTCTTAGAATTATTTTTAGTCACCTAATAATGTGCTCTCTGAATCATTAAATATTTAGAAGGTTGCTGAAGGCTGACCCCTGCACCTGGTTGGCAAATTCAGAAGGAGATCAGCTGGGGTTTCTCTTCCTCAATCCTTACCCCATCCATCCACTCCCCTTAGAAAAAAAGCTCTTTGTGCCTTTAAACTGTCTAGTAGAATCTTCTAGCTGTAGATTATGGAAATATATAAAGTGTTGAGTCTTTTTCTTAAGAATTATAATTTTTATCTCCCAACTGCCACCTGTATAATTATCAAACTAGAATACATTATTGAAGAAATGAACATTAAAAATAATTCTTTGCGTAGAAAGCATATTGTCTGAACTTCCTGGGATAAAAGGAGAGTTCCGCCTTTCATCAAGGGGCTCAGGCCTCCATTTTAGATTGAACCTTCTGCCCTTTAGGGCTGTATATTACTTTAAATAGCTACCAGCTGACAGACTTGTTTGCTGGCTGATATTAACTAGAAAGCTGTAATGTATTGAATAGTCTTCCCTTAATAGAACTACAGCAGCAGTAGACAATGAATTGAAATCTCAGATCATGATCAGGGTCTTGAAGCTATTTTATTTTTGAATTCTAAACCCCAACTTAGAAAGTTATGAAAAGGAGAATTGTGCACATTCCTTTTAAAGGTATTATAACATGGATCTTTCCTTGAGTCAGAATGGGATTATAACAAGTAAATTTTTCTACCCATGCCTGAAGCTCTTCGTTTTGAATACAGCCATGATGTACCAATTTATTTGTAATCACCTATTGACCTCCATATGCTTCGCTTTAGAGGATCCCAAGAAGTCTTTTCTTTTTCTTTTATTTTTTCTTTTCTTTTCTTTTCTTTTCTTTTCTTTTCTTTTTTCTTTTCTTTTCTTTTCTTTTCGTTTCGTTTCGTTTCGTTTCGTTTCGTTTTCTCTTCTCTTCTCTTCTCTTTTCTTTTCTTTTCTTTTTTATTCTCTTTTATTCTCTTTTCTCTCCTCTCCTCTCCTCTCCTCTCCTCTCCTCTCCTCTCCTCTCCTCTCCTCTCCTCTCCTCTCCTCTCCTCTCCTCTCCTCTCCTCTCCTCTCTTCTTCTTTTCTTTATATTAACCATATAAAGAGAAACCTGTTAGGTTTTGCACAAAAAACATACTTTATAAAAATTTTTAAAATTTTAAAAATTTTTAAAAATTTGAACTATATGTGCAATTGGAAAGGTTCATTAAAAGTCACTATATGGATTGTTTTTCTTTTTTTGGATTGTTCTTCAACAAAGCATTTAGATAGCTTTTTTTGCTTGTATTTGACTGAATCCTAAAGAATGTCTTACTGCCTTGATGAAATTGCTAAATAAGTGACTTTTTTTTTAAACAAATTCAATGAAATACAGTTTTTAAGCATAAAAAGTTTTTTAATGCCTTATCCTTTGAAAGTATTGGCCAAAGCCATGTAGACATTTAACTCTCTTCATTTGGGCAATGGAATGTGGTTTTTATTAAGTCATTTAGATTTAGAGTTTATTAATTCTATTGTTGAGTTTTTCTGTGCTGCTGGGTGGTTCTGTAACCATCACTTTCTCATGAATCTAAATCTCTATGTTTGAGACCTGGATTGTTTCCCTAGAGAATCTTGGGGTACTGGGTGTTGATCTGTTGCAATGATTGGTGGTATTATGTTTATTACACCTCTTGAGGATTAGTTCACAATTTATTTGCACACTGGGGTAGACTGGCAAAATGTCAAGTACTTTTATTTTCATCATCCTCTCTGTTGATGTATTGCTTTCACTGGAGTCCTCTATTTTTTGTCTTAATGACTATGGGATTAAAGGAGATAATGTATAAAAGAGGTACTTGGTATAAAAAGAAAATGACTGTGGAGTGGTAAGGTATATTACCAATATGGTATTTTGTATACAGAGTTTAAGCTGAGAAAATACACTTATTTATACGTATCAAACACAAATACATAGTAAAATGTGCTCACTGTTATATAAGCAATTCACATTTATATTTTACAAGCCTCACTTCTAACATGTCACTCAGTTATTAGGTTGGTGCAAAACTAGTTGCGGTTTAAAAAGTTGAAATTACAAAAACCACAATTAAATTACTTTTCACCAATCTAATATCAAAGAGCACAGTACTTTTCAAAAATATGTTATATATTTAGCAATTTGAATTTTGTAGAATACCATTGGAGTTTTAAATAAGTAATCTATTTGTCTTTGACACTTTACAAATAATATTTTTAGTTGCTTTCCAGTGTTTTAGTGAGAGCATAGTTACCCTGTTATAAAAATTAGGTGAGAATTTAAAAAAGAATTTTCTTTTGAACGGTGCCATGTTGGATCCTAAAGAGTGTGTCATCATAGCTAGGTTCATCCATGTCTTATTTCTTGATAGTTTATAAATGTAATTCAGGAAACATTATCCAAACGTTCTCTTTCCTGCCTGAGCCAAGGATGTCAGTTCTGAGAAGTGGGTATGGGGCATTTTCAGGGAATGTCAGGGAAGCTAGTATTTGGTACAGAGGCACTGACTTCTGGGTACTCCACTCTAAAATTCCATGGGGGAACATACTCTTCCTCTCTTTCCTTATCCTGTTTTTGTCACTTCTGCAACACAGGTGCCTGTCACGCTGATAAAAATGTCCTCGTTCTTATCTTTTGGGAAAACTCCCTAATATGCAGGATCCTTCTTCTTTTCCCTTGTAGTGATCAGCCTTGTATAAGGATAAAAGATATTTGGAGTTCAAATATCGTTCTTATCTTGGTATAAGAACCCTTTAAACATAAGAGTCTTTTTTAGAGAAATACTATGGTATTCTCTGTTGTTCCGCAGAGTTTTTATTTAATTCAGTCTTTAGATACGTGCATGAAGGATTGCATGTTTGCACATGTCTCTGATCACAGACATCCAGCACCCTGGGTGGTAGTTGGAAGTTTGCCCAGCTGAGAAAGATTGTTCTCTCTCTCTCTCTCTCTCTCTCTCTCTCTCTCTCTCTCTTCCTCCCTCCCTCTGTCCCTCCCTCCCTCCCTCTCTCCTTATTTATTTTTGGTGACGGTGCTGGTGGTGATGTTGGTGGTGCTGGTGGTTCCTTTTGTCTTGTATTTATGTAAAAAGTTTATTTGTTGCTGCTGAAAGATCTCAGCATGTGGCCCCAGAGCCCTCACAGATCAGGGTCAGCCTGGTCAGTTTCTGTATGTTTCTTCACTCCATTTCTGATTGGTCTTCCTGCTGATGTCAATGCTTTTTTTGATCCAAACTGCACAGATTATTTTTACTTACACATTTCTGGATAATCATTAGCTTACCACACTTCTTTTTGAAATTAATAGTGTCTGTGTATATATCTGAATTGGGCACTTTGAGGTGAAACATATTCTGCTAGAAATCTCATAAAGCCATTTTGCCCTCGGGGACATGTTGGGTTTTATGAATAAATGATGAAAATATTTTAAAAGCTTGTTAAATTTTGTATAGATCCGCATATGTAAAACACATGTTATTTAAATACTGATATGAAAATAAGTTGGGAATGAAATGGAAATAAAAATGGTGTGCAAATCCAAAAGGTTATAACCATATTGTATACTGTTCCCTGATAGGTTCTTGTTCTTTTCTGTTCTTAATAGAATCTCTTTTTACATATGATTAAATGAGTGCTAACAATTTTGACATTTAAGTAATTTAAATAGCTTTTTAGGAAATATTCTAATTTCAGGTTTTCCCCCCTTTGTTCTATGCCCTGATGCAAAGAGTAAATTTAGTTGTATCAAGATTAACATTCCATTTGAGATGGTGTCACTTTTAAAAGCATTATATATTTATGATGAAATTCTGCACACAGCTAGAGAAATACATATCCTGTGGACATATCTGTCACACTTAACTTTTGCTGCTTTACTAAATAGCTATGTAGTGCAAAAAGCAAAATCACATTTTTGCCTTGGCATGATGTCCATAGTCACAGTGCAAAGAATATATCATTCGAATTGAACTTTTTTCTCTAAAGCAATTACACTTAAAACTTTGCAGAAGATAGTGTTTCTCTGAGTACCAGTAATAATTTAACATCAAAATTGATGACACATTTTAAAGTAACTGATTATTACTTGCATTTTGAGTAGGTTCACTTATTAAGTTTTATTGCAGCAACCGGTAAATTCCCCAGATGATAACATTCTGAATGACTTAGAGTATCAATGAGATCAAAGAGCTTTCCTTTATTTTACCCATCATTGTACTGTTAAAACCTTTTCAGAGATAATACAATCGATCACCCATATTTTGTTTAGTGACTTGTATTGTCGTGTACACCTTTCCCCTTTTGTTTTCATGGGTGGGCTCCAAATTGGAATATGAATCCTGGGATCAAGTCAGGATCAAGACAATTTGAGAGCTATGTACTGCATTTTGGGGAGGGAGGCCTCCAGGAAGTGGGAGTGAGCTTCACTTCAAACTGTGTGAAGGGTGGTGGAAGGGAGGATGCTGATTAAAATAATAAACAACTGCTGGAAGAGACGTGGATTACCACACCACTGTCAGATCAGCCAGAGAATCTGCCTGAGCTGACTCTGCCCCCAGCTCCGCATGCCACAAACTTTGCAAAGGGGGCCAGGAGATCTGCTGCTCCAACTTTTCTCCGGACCGATAGAACAACTTTTCAAACAGCTTAGTTCTGTTGCACTGACAGCATCCCTTAGGCATAGCCTGACCTAGGGAAATGGACTGAAACTAGCTTGGTGGTTACCATAGCAACGCAGGCTGCGGGTGTCTGGGAGAGTGCGAACCGGTGGCCTCTTGTCCCGTGTTTGGGTGTTTCTTCAGACAAGAGTACACTCCTTGCTGTTCGAACTCCACATAAGTCATGCTGTTTGAAAACTGGCTCTTTACCCAGGATTTTTTTTTCTCTTTTCTTTTTCTTTCTGAAACCAGTCTGAATGGAGGAAGTTGGTAATACTTGGCTCATTTTTTTCTTCTTCTTTTTTTTTTTTTTTTTTGCCTTCTCTCATGCAAGTTTCCAGGATATAGCTTCTTTTTGCTGTGTGTAATTGAGACCAAACTCTAAGCTTGGGGCCCTGGAGAGACCAGTTGTGGGCTGCAGGTCATTAGTGAGGTGAGCAAAAGGGAATCCTGAGCTTCCCAGAGAAAAAGGAGCCCATGCTAGCCTCGTGGAACACAGCTCCCAGAAATTATAGAAGCGGGCCTATTCCTTGCGAACTCCAAAGTTCATGAAAAAACGGACCCACGGTGGGGTGGCTAAAATGTCCCAGCATAAGCTGCTGCTGCTGTTCATGGACCATAGCTCAAGGGCAAGGCTTGTAAAGGATTTTACAAAGGATTTTAAAGTATAGCCGGAAAAGATCCGGTTTTTGGAAGTTAAAGGCTGCTGTCTAAAGGAAGTTTGCTGGAAAGATGTAAACTTCAAGGGCTTCTGGACGATGATTGGTCTGAACTTCAGCTTACGGGAATTGCTGACAAAATTTGAAAAGGTATGCAGAAAGTGGACTTCATGAATCTACTTTTTTCCCTTCTTTTCCTTGTCTTTTTTTTTTTTTTACTATGCATTTAGATGGCAGATATTCTACTGACTCTGATTATTTAATGTAGTTCCTAAAGCATATTTGATTTGATAGCCTCTTAATTTTTCTTTTTCCAACTAAAGAGCAAATGAGCAATTCTTTCCTTTAGTCAGGAAGGCTTTGCATGCTGCCTGTCAGTTTTAGAATTCCACATCAGAAGAGATCTGTTGTACTCCAGTCGGCTGGTAATTTAACTGAGAGTTATTTTGGAGGAGAGAGAGAGAGAGAGAGAGAGAGAGAGAGAGAGAGAGAGAGAGAGAGAGAGAGAGAGAGAGAAAACAGCAACAACACCGGGTTTTCATGCCAATGTCTGACTTCACCAGGCATGGGTTCTGTTTTACTTACCCCTCAGGTTTATCTCCCTGCCTTTTCCAGCCTTTTTTCCTGAAGATGCAGTTCTGAGAGTTGAAAGAAGATGCCTCACACTGACGATGGCACATCTGATCTTAAACTTTTCCTTTTTATTCCTGAGTGCTTTAAATGTGAAGTGCTTGCATGCACTGTGGCGCTTTAATGCTTGGATCATTAATTTTGCATTTAGTTCTTTTTTCCATAGGAAAGTTCTTGGCACTCTCTAGTATTGAGTCTAGCCTGCCAAATGCTACCTTACCTTTATAGTTTAACAAAACAGAAAACCTCAACATGCCATTCATGGGCTCCTGCCTGCCTACAATTTGGATGCCAAGCACCTATTTCCCTTCAACTTCTAGTCTTTAAAAGAAAAAGAAAGAGGCAAAGGACTCTTATTATGTACATAAATCAATTATGTATCAGTTGTTAAAGATGTGCTCAGTGGCTTTCACCATGAATACTCTATGGGTCATTACAAGTACAAATAAATATAAGCAAGACTGTATTGATTCATTAAAGGAATAGTGGGCTTTTTTTTTTCAAAATTACAATTGCCAGAGGAGAAAGGCGTAAAACCATGTCGTTTGAAAGCTCTTCCAAAACGTTGCAGTTATTGCCTTCCTCCTGATGATAGAAACAGTATAGTGGGCAGAGTATGAGGAAAGAAGAATTTAACTTCTCTTGGTTGGATGCACCGTCCTGCCCGCATCCTGCCCCACACCCCAACTGTAAAAGTAAGGATCCTATGCAGGGTGCACTCTGACCTCTTGCTTTAATATGTTGTTAAGCACCTAAATTCCTGAGAGTAAAGGATGGGTCCCAGTCAACTTTTTCACCATTTAAAAGGGGTGGAGGAGGGAGAGAATATCATCTTTATGGCAGCTGGTAACAGCAGGTGACAAACTTTATGACCATAAAGAGGTCTGTTAGCTTGCTTTGTGTAGATTTGTCTGTTTCTTCCTAAAAAGGTATAGGGCATATGATACATGAATAATTCATTATTTAGACCCCCTGAGAGGCAATAGCTGGACTTTTGTATTATAATTGCTGCTATTAGTCTTAAAAGCCTAGGTCAGATACTAGAGGTTAGGAACTTACCTCAGCATTTTGACCATTTTATTGACAAAGTGACAAGTTTTGGTCATATGAATATGTTTCCTCTTTTAACTCCCAAACCTTAGTATCAACATAATAGTTCTTATCCTTATTTTAGTAGTTGAATTGACAGTAAAAGAAGTCTACTGGCTTATTCCTGTCAAAGGCTGGATTTGGGACTTTTTTGTGTTTTTTTTTTTGAGACAAAGGGCAAATTCAAAGAAACAATCCTGCTGCAATTCACAGTCTGAAGTTCTCCTTACATGTTTATTTTTGTGTTAGAGGCTTTTATAAAAATCTATGTGAAAGTTAATCTCTTTGCCATATTTCCCTTGTAGAAAGTTGTCATACATGAATGTATTTTTCTCTAACTCAAGTATTTGAAAAAAACCCTTTGTGTGTTTTCACAAAAACCCCATGTATTTAGCCCATGCTACCTTGATTCATTGCCAGGAAAACTGGTATTATGGAAAGGTACCACACTGCCTCACACCTCTGAAACTCAACTACCTGCCTTCCCTCAACTCTAAAAGCCATAATGCCATTTCTAGGGAAAGGCCCAGGCTTAGTGCTGTAATGCAAAAGCCATGTGATATCTTCAGAAGCTGAATAACAGTCTTTCTTTAGTTGCTTTACTCTGAATTCCCTTAGCCCTGTCTTTTCCTCATTATTAGTGATGTGCTTCTAGAGAGAATACTAACCTTTGTGATTTCACACTTTTCATGTCAGTTATTGTAATTGTTTGGTCTGCAATTGTTTGGTCCGACGTAGCAAAAAAGGTAATTTTGCTGTATTCCTTGAAGCCATTTCAGACTTTAAGAAAGCTAAGGGTTCAAGATTGGGATTGTGGTGGGTCTTCCAATGATGGTGAATCAGAAATGTTGTAGACTGGTCAGATCATTGAAATTCCCAGAAGACAGCAGACCTTCAGCATAACTTCAAGACAGCAATTTGTTTGTGAGGTAAATTCTGGTTAATATTGAATTTTAGAGAAATCCAGTGGTTTCATGGTTTATACTGGGTGTCTGTTCAGATATATACATATTGGGCACTTGGGTAAGATCTATATTTGGTTGTCTAGTCCCAAAAACACGTGTGCACAGATAATGATTTGCCAGCACAAACAGAAAAGGCAGTTGTACTTGAAGCTAATTCTTCGTCTCCTAGAACCAGAAAAGAGAGTCCTGGGAGTCCCAGGGGTCCAGGAGACAGAAGCATTCTCTACTGTTCCCTCCAGGTGACAGTACACCCAGGATCAGTGAGCTCCAATTGGTAGGAACCATGTGTACCCCAGAGTGTTCCTAAAGAGGACGTTGAGATGAACTCACCAGAAGAGGAGGACCTTGTAACAAGATGTGCCTATCAGCAAGCAGGTCCTCATTATCTAACCAGGTGACGAGTGGTGAGCGCTGTGATGGTGTGCCCACGTGACTATCTGGAGAGTTCGAACTCAAAGTTGACTTGACACAGAAAGCTATTTCACCAGCGCACTTCCCTGAAATCTAGTTTGTGAGTTGATTTTATTGTGGTCTAACTTTAATGAATTATTTTCTCCTTGAAAGTACTTCATAAAGGAAGTATCTGATGGCTTTGGTAGCTGTTAATATACTGTTATACTTCAGCCATTGTATACAGTTCCATTTATTAATACTCACAGATGATAGAGTGATGGATAATTTTATTTCAGTGACATTTTGGGTGACGCTTGCCTTTTATTAATTGATGTATGAGAAGTGGTCAAAAAATACAGTCAATGTTTAAATTTAAAAAAAATTATTACAGTAAACGACACATTGCCATTAATCCCCCTCAAAATACTCCCCCTCACTCCGAACACACTGATCGCATCGTTGTTGCCACTCTCTGAAGCAGTTCTGGAAGTCCTCTTTCCTGAGTGTCTTTACTTGTGCTGTCATGGCAGCCTCTATGTCTTGAATCATTTTGACTTTGGGGAAGAGCCAGAAGTCACACGGTGCCAGATCCAGTGAATAAGGTGGGTGAGGACACACAATAATGTTTTTGTTTTGACAGCACTTGCCATATACCAAAAGTGATGTGTGACATGGAGCATTGTCATGATGGAGGATGATTGACGGCACACTTTAAAACACACCTTCTCTCAACCATAGCTCACACCTGACTGACTGCATCGAACAAGTTGAAACTTGTCACACACTGTTTCTAAGGTTCAACACCCCGATTCCCATATTGAAGTTCCCTGCCTTTCTGTTGATGGCTCTTGGCAGCAGCATTCACCATATTTTTTGATCATACCTCGTAGTTCTACTACTAGATGATTAACGATAATGGTATTTCTGTAAGGGCGTGTGTGTGTGTGTGTGTGTGTGTGTGTCTGAGTGCTACCACTCTCTTTGTAATCATTTGGCAAATATGCTTCCCAAAGTGATAACATAGAGAGAAACCAATGAGTGCTTAATTTTCATTATGGCACTAACCTCCTTTACTTCCTCATAATTTCTAAAACCATAATTTGAAGCTATATTTTACAGCTCAACTTGCAATGTCTAATTTTAAAACACATGTGTCCTTGAAGACACAATAAACTTCCAATTTCAAGGTCTATTCATTTGTTCAATATTTAGTAAACATTTGTGGAGTTCTTGTATCAGGCACCGGGCTGAGTTCAGGGATGGAGTGGAGAACAGGGAGGACTGCCTGTCATTGAGCTTGCAGCCTAGTGGGAGGACACACTTACTGAACAAGGAAGTTTTGCACTACAAGTGTGTGATTCAGCAAAGGTAGGGGGATCTATAAGAGTAATAGATAGCCCTAAGGTTATTGGGGTGTAGTAGAGTATTTCTGAAGAAAGTACATTGAAGCTGGGACCTCAAAGATGACTTTAAGATTAAAGTAGGAACTGAGATTGTGTAGTGTGCATACGTGTGTGGGTGGAGGTGTGTCAGGAGAAGAAAATGAGTTTTCTGGGCAATAGGAACTGCTTTTACATAGGTGAGGAGTGAAGGAGTTGGGTGCCCCAGGATTGTAGTTTTAAACATTTAACATGCGATAATCCTTGACTAGGTTTCAGAGCTGTTCATTGCTGATTATGCTATCTGATTTTGATAATTAACGTGGGACAATAGTTCGGTCACATGAAACATTTAATAACTGTTCTTAAGAAACTTCTGTACATTTTGAGATCAAACCTGCTTATATTATGTACACCTTGGAAGGCCCCTGTATTTTAATTCAGTAGGATTTTAGTGTGTTTTAGTGACACTCAGTATAGAATCAAGATCTGGAATTTTTTTCTGTTGTGAAAAATGTTTTTGTTAATAGCAGTGTTTGCTATGTTGGAATTTAAAATGTAGTTTGTTTATTCTTCACCATTGCAAGTTGGCTTGTTCAAATTATTTCAAAAGTAGTTAGTTATAAACTTGTTCCACTTATAATTTAACTTTTTTTCTACTCTGTTTAACATATATTTATAATCACAGAAAATGGAAAAAGTACATTACTTTTTAAATGCTGCTGCAGACCAGCTGATAACACTTTCTATTGTCTGTCAAACTGTGAGTCCATAATTATTAACAGAGTGGGTAAAATCTATGAGATTATTTTTTGAAAAAGTGGTAGTTTATAAATAATATCAATACATTTAATAGTTGACTAATTAATTACGATTACTCACTATCCCAGAAACCTCACAAACTGTCTCAAAGCATATTTATATATCACATAATGACCTTTGATGGTATTACTTGGTTTTTTGTTTTAGGTTTTAGATAATATCTGATCTATTTTTTTTTTTTAAGTCATGATTTCTTGTTTTTAAAACCTTAAGCTCTGGCAATAATCCTTCTGAGATCCTGATAATCAACCCTAAACTGTCTCTGAATTCTGGTCTGACTTTAGAAAGGAACAGTGGATTTCCTTTCCCCTAATGGTTAACTTTGTTGACTTAGCCTGTACCTTGGGATAAGGTAGGGAAGTTGTTAATTTTACCTCTTTACCTTCAGGAAAGGGGTCAGGACTCCTTCAGAGAAAACACTGCTATGGCCATAGAGGGTTATGTGCATATGCCATGCAAAATTCAACCAGAATTATGTTCGTGAGGACCAAAGAGGAAGAATCTATTCTAGCACCAATTTAGTTGTTGATGACTGTTTAGTGGTGCTCTTCTATATGTTTTCTTATCCGAAGGTTCAAACAGTTCTGTTTATCATAATGTAAAGAAATATTTTTGCTTATATAGTTACAGCCACTACTTGATTTTAGAATATTATAAAGAAATAAAATGTATGTGTTATACATTACAAAGTATTTGCATAGAATATCTGTGTGGGTTATATCATTAAAGAAATGTCCAGTTAAGAGCAAAATGCATATTAAAATATCAATTGTTCAATAGTTAAGCAAATAAATAAAAGTTTTCCTTTACTTGTGAACTTTTTTTGACCTGGGTAGTCTTTCTGGGTATACAGAAAGACTAACTGTTGATCAGGGAACCTCTGTGAGCTTTTGTAGCCACCTTCTGGAAGGTTCTTCTGTAAGTGTGCATTGTAGGCTTTTGATGGTGTTTTACTTAGAGAAAAAGATGTCGCGTTTTTATTCTAATCCCTGGCTTTTCTTAACCTTCTCCATTATGCTTGCATTGTTTGAAGGTACGTTTGTTTCAAGTCTTACAAGTGAATCCTTAAAATGTTTCTTCTGTTTTCCAACGTTAATTTAACTTCTTGCATACCTTGTTATGGCCCGTCTGTGCACATGACTGGCTTATGTTAAATGCTTGGAAGAGCATTGCTTTGTGTTTTTAGATGGATTGCATTCCCATAACTAATTATCAATAACCATTTTGTGCTGTTTAATGTTTGAAAGGCTTTCAGGGGACAGAGGTAAGCATTAGCTGGACAAGGCTTCCAGCTGTGCAGTGAGAGGAACCCTTTTTTCATGGAACTGTGATTTCTTTTGGCATTTGATGCTACATCAGGGTCGTGATCTGACAGCCTCTCATGCTGACATCTTGATTTTGAAACCAGTGCTTCATTGCACAGTGATCTATGAAGGAGCATGATTCATTAACTGCCTGTAATTCTAAATTTCCAGGGAAAAGCTTAGGCAAGGCTTTGCAGTGCAGACTTCTGAGTAATTTTAGGTTTCTTTCCCATGTTAAATTTTTTAGATAAAGAAATTAAACAAAATGATTACTACATTGCTTTCTAATTATTTATCTGATGTTTCCTGGCACTACAGTGGCTAATATGTCAGTCAATCAAGATGAACTTATTCATACATTCATTCATTCATTTATATAGCTGTCTATTTGTGTCTATCATCTATATCTATTTTACATTAGGCTCAGACACTGTGAAGGATACAGAAGAATTATTAAGATGATTTTCTGCCTTGAGGAGCTCTTGACATATTTGGCTAAATAAATTTGCCACCAAATGTTAAATAAAAAATAATGTATGCTGATTTCCATTTCTTGATCACTTTCTGGTTGTTGATTTTCTTCCTAGCCTTGGATGAAGCTCCTGTGTGGAAGGGTTTCCCACATATTGAAAGGTATATCCCATCGTGAATATATGATTACTTTTTGTGCTCTTAACCAAAGCTCTATGGAAATGCTAATAATTGTCACTGGGGCCAGCAATGTAGTTCTGTTTCCCTCCATCGGACATTGTGGCTGGGTTGGAAAAGGCATCACCTGATCTGATGTGAGGAGCCAGATTTATTGCATGCTTTTAGTATCCAAATTTCCCAATGTTGTGGAATGTTCTTGTGAAACTTAGAAAACTATTTATGGATCTTTGTGCACTTCTTTTTTTCTATGTCTCTTGAATATGGAAGGAAACAAGTAGGTCAGACTGCTTCAGGAAGTTGTGGCTTACCGTTGCCTTGTGATTTTAGGTGTGGTCCATTGATAATGATGTTTAGGACAAACGTTATACAGGACATTTGAGGCCACATTCTTCTTGGCAATACAGAGCAAAGACATGCCTTGCTCACTGTGTCATTGAGCTTTTTGAGAAGAATAACTGCCATACATCTATACAGCATAAGCTTAAAACTGTTGTTTTTAAAATATATTTCTTTAGATGTGTTACATGTATTTCAAGACCCTAAAATAGTGCAGTTCCGTCCTAAAGAATAGAACTATATTGCTCAGGAGATGATGTCAAAGAACCTTTCAGGAGAACTTTCCTTGTTCTTTTTCACTGAGTATTTCTATTTGAAACATCCCAACCTAAGATAATGAGATTGCTATTTTTCATGCATAATGTTGCCCAACCTAAGGACTGTGAGTCAGTATCTGGCTCTGTTCCCCTGCTCCCACATCAGTGTCTACTCTGCTCTCTCTGGGATGGGGGTGCTAGTGAAATGCAGAAGAATCAACAATCTCAGAGTTCTTGTGCAGTGGCTAAACCTAATTCTAGGTGTACCCAGATCGTATTCTGGAGGTTAACCTCATTTGGCTTTGTCATTAGGTTCAGGTACCAGAGACCAATGGCCTTGCAAATTTGGAGCTGACATTTTGCAGACTTTGTGTTCGTCTCTCCCGCTTCTCAAATCTGACCCTGTTAATGTTATGTTAGATATTGCAAATCTCCTCAGAAATGATAATACAGCAGTTTTGCCCCTTACCTTCTGAAAGTGATATTTTCCTACCATGCTGGTTGGATGAGTGGGAGACAAAAAGCCCTTCCATGTGTCCTTCTGGTTATTGTAGGTCTGCAGATGCTTGAAGAACTATCACTTAGATGATAGCCCCTAGGCCTTAGTTCTTAATGGAATACATGGGTTACTTGTCAGGAGTGACTTCCAAATTAATAAACTCATTCTGAGTATTCAAAGAATTTCTCTTAAAATTTTTATTGTGCTCATTTAGAATTAGGGAAACTTAGGAAGAGGGAGGCTTATAAAGGAAAACCAAAGATGAGAAGGGTAATAAACCTGTAGTGTTTTAAGAGTTTGTTTTCTCTCTACTAACTCAGATTTATTACCTGAAAATACATATTTTATTTATGCAGTTAAGTTGCCTTCATATTTATTACCAATCAATTTCATGGAGACTCACCTCACACCTTCATTATCCCCTCTGGTGTCTTTTTCTCTTTGTAAGTTCACACTTACTTGTTGAATGATAATGGCTATCACATTATAGGAGCTACAACTAGATTGTTTCCATTTTATTCGGAAGAAAAGATAATTGCCAAATTACAGATAATTGTGGTGATAACTTTATAATGGGAGAGTATTAAAAAATTGATAAGACCTTCTGTATTATAAATTTCTTATATTTATCTAACTACAAAAGGAAACCCTATTTTTGGAGAAACTTGGAAACTCAGAGTATAAAGAGAAAGGTAAAATAATCTTTGATCCTCTTATACAGAATTTACACTATTTTGATTTATTTTATATAGTCCTTTAATGTATGTTATGCAATGATGTACAAATCTGTATACTGATTTTAAAACCTCCTTTAAAATTAAATTAACACAATGATAAATAGTTTTGTATCCTCCATTTTAAACTTATATTATCATTAACGTATTATGATAGTTTTTACTTTTTTCCAGTTTTACTGAGAAATAATTGACATACCGCAGTGTATAAGTTTAAGGTATACAGCATGATGGTTTGATTTACAGATATTACGAAATGATTACCACTGTAGGTTCAGCTAACATTCATCTTCTCATATTGATACAATAAAAAGAAGACAGAAAGGGACAACAAATTTCTCTTTCTGATGTGAGTTCTTAGGATTTACTCTCTTAACAACTTTTGTGTATATCATATGGCAGTGCTAGCAACATCGTCACGTGGTGCATTACATCCCTAGTACTTACCTTATGACAGCTGGAAGTTTGTCCCTTTCACCACCTTCCTCCATTTCCCCACACACCCCCTTCGCCTCTGGTAACCACAAGTCTGATTTCTTTCTCTAAGAGTTTATTTGTTTGTTTGTTTTTAGATTCCACTTATAAGTGAGATCATACAGTATTTGTCTTTCTCTGACTTATTTCACTTGGCATAATACCGTCAAGGTCCATCCATGTTGTCACAAATGGTAGGATTTCCTCAATTTTTATGGCTGAATAATATCCCCATGTACGTGTATCCTACAATTTCTTTATCCATTCATCCACCAATGGACATTTAGGTTTATTCCCATGTGTTGGCTCTTATAAATAATGCTGCCATAAGCACAGTGGTAGAGATATCTTTTCAAATTAGTGTTTTTGTTTCCGTTGGATAGATTCCCAGAAGTAGAATTGCTTGATAATTTCCACTTTTTTACTTTACAAACAATTGATGTGATAAACGTATTTATACATAAATCTTCCTAGAATAGGTAATTTCAACAGTTTTAAGACTTTTGATGGAGATTGCCACAATGCTTCCTCAAAGTCTGAACCGATTTTTATTAGTAATTTATAATAATTCTTATTTTACTTAAATTGCACTAAAATTACTTTATAAAAATAAAAATATTTTCCTATTTAATAAGAGAAAATTATTTTGTCATCAGTTTTTCTTAATGAGGACAAGCATTTTTATGAAAATATTCTTTTAAAATTTAGAAATAGATTGGAAAGATGAACTATTACTGAGTTTCTTTAAATATAAAATAAAAATATGTAATATTTTATTTTAGCAACTTCTGTAAAACTATATTTTAAGGGGAGTTTTGTCAATGTGCAAAGGGGAGAAAGAATCTGTCTGGATTTTAAGTAAAGTTCAATGATTTGGCAATAATTGTATAAAATTAAAAATTTTTTCATTGAATCTGAAATACTAACATCTAGCCAGCTGATGCATGAAATTTACATTACAATACATTCTATTTTAAGAACTGGCGAATCAATGTATTGAACATTTGAACACTATTTTTTAAGTTTTTATTATATTTACTGAGGTGACATTGGTTAGTAAAATTATAGGTTTCAAGTGTGCGTTTCTATAATATATCATCTATATAATGCATTTTGTGTTCACCACCCAGAGTCACTTCTTCCATCACCATATATTTGACCCCATTTACCTTCTTTTGCCTCTTTCCCTCCCCCCTTACCCTCTGGTAGCCACTAAACTATTGTCTGTGTCTCTGATTTTTGTTTGTTTGTTTGTCTTGTCTGTTTATTGCTTTCAGTTTTATATCCTACATATGAGTGAAGTTATATGGTTCTTGACTTTTTCTGTCTGACTTATTTCACTTAGCATGATAATCTCAAAATCCATCCATGTTGCCGCAAATGGAAGTATTTCATCTTATGGCCTAGTAATATTTCATTGTATATATGTACCACATCTTTATCCAGTCACCTATTGAAGGACACTTTGGTTGTTTCCATGTTTTGGACCCTGTGAATAATGCTGCAGTGAACATAGGGGTACATACATGTTTTCATAGGGGATAAATGTTTTCAGGTTTTGGGGGTAGATACCTAGAAGAGAGATTGCTGGCTATTATTTATAATGTAAGAATTGTGGAAACACTGAATTTGTTACCACTTAAGGTGAAATTAACTATTTCACTTAAAAAAAGACACCTCATCTGTGGAATATAAAAAGTAAAGCTCTATCTAGCAATCTCAAGAAATATTGACACAAATATCTAATGTTTGCATTTTCTCTTTGCTGTTCCCTATTTTAGGATATCCAGGCGGAAATTGATGCTCACAATGATATATTTAAAAGTATTGATGGAAACAGGCAGAAGATGGTAAAAGCTCTGGGAAATTCTGAAGAGGCTACTATGCTTCAGCATCGACTGGATGATATGAACCAAAGATGGAACGACTTAAAAGCAAAATCTGCTAGCATCAGGTCAGAATAGTCAATATTTTATGATTCATGTATATTATAAAGAGAACAAGAAGCCTTACTACCATGCTACTTCCTCAGAAATACTTTAACATTTCAATGCAAAGACTGCTTATTTGAAGTTCTAGTTTTAGGCCCACTTATGTCCAGTGTTCTCTGCCAACTGTTTCTGATCTCAAATTTGCATATCATATTTTAAACCTAATAATCCTAATAACAAGAATGTTACCAACACCTGGTAATTACTGTTTGCCTTGAACAAGTACTATGTTAGGATCTATACAAACATGACTTTGTTTAGTACTCAAAAAACCCTAGTCAGGTAAATAGTAAAATCCTTTCTTAACCTGAGGAAACAGAGGCTACATGAATATAGGGCACTTGCCAACTTTTTGAGCTAAAACGTGCCACACCAGGATTTGAATCTAGATCTTTTGGACTCTTGCAATGAACAGATTTTTGCTTCATCATGCCATCTGTTAGCCAATTTGAAGATATATTTATAGAAATTAAATATTGCTGATGGACACTAATGTGGAACACTGATGAGTCATATAGGCATTTAGAGAGATTAAAGATGAATAAGGATAAATCTGGGGGCCAGAATGCTGACTAGGAAAGGACCTTGAAAAAATCCCTCTTGTGGCAATTATTAATGTACTGAAAAATGTACAACCTTAAACCAAATGATCTTAAATTTTACCCTTCATCTTTACTAATTACGTACTGGTCACTTAGATTCACTGAGCCTTCGTTTTGTCATTTACAAAATCAAAATATAAATGTTTAATCCATATGATTGCTGTGAAGATTGAATGGGATGATCTGATAGTTCCTTAATCTATGTAAAGGCCGTCCATTATAGCATCTAGTTGTTTTTGTTTTGTTTTGTTTTGTTTTGATTACCTAAAGGGACTCAGTGGATCTACTTCAAATGGTTTCTACATTTCATGGAATGACTTATAGAGAGTGGAAATCTTCAGTGATTATTTCTTGTGAATTGATTCTTTTTAATGTTTTCTGAAGAGATGTCCTGATAGGTTTTTATTCTTCTGGGGCTCATAGAGGGTTATTTGCACTTCTTTTTACACGTGAAGAAAGGGGTGATAATAACGTGACTATGGAAGCTTCTGTGTAAAGGCCGCATTGGAAATTATGTCAGCATCAGCCAACGACTCTTTTTTTTTTTTTTTTTAATAAGAGAGGAAATTATGGAGTATTATACAGTGAGGAAATATACTTGTTTAAGGCTGAATTTTTAACTGGCCAGAAGCCACTGGGGTGCACATTTCTGTGCCTCATAAATATAAATAAAGAAAAAGAAGTAAATGTTAGTACAGTGAAAACCATTCACTGAGGTTTCCAGCAAAACCAGCATCTAGTCTAATGAACTAAAAGCCAAGGGTCTGGCCCTGGTAAAGACTGCATGGGGTGCTGGAATTTTGCGTTTGGAAGATGAGTTCTTTCGGATAGAGTGTTTAATGAAGGCCTACGTCATAAACAGATCATTCCGAATGGAAAGCTATGGACACAAAAATCTTTGGCATTTCATGGATGTTAGTGCCTAAACTATTAAGTCACATTTTTTTTTCTAACCTGGAAAGAAATAACTCATAAACTACAACTGGAATATTATCTTACAAATAACTTAATGTTATTTTTAGAAGATGGGAGAATGAAATCTTTGCTGGTGGACTTCTGCGTCACAATAGATCATACATTCCTGTAAGATTGTTGTTATTGTGAAAATGAATTATTCGCTGAAAAGAAAATATAGCTTCATTACCCACCTCTGGAGAGTCAGGCATTTATTCAAGCATTTAATAAGGACTTCTGTGTTAAAGGCATTGCTAATCATAAATAAGAAATGGCCCCTGCCCCTAGGGGATTCACAGTGCGAAGAGGAGGGAGTGGTTACTTTCATTTCAGAAGTTCATCAAAGGCTTCATGAAAGAGGCAGTTCCTAAATTGAATATTGAAAGATATATAGTTATTCCCCAGATGGACTGGGTGAGGACTGGAGCAGGGCAGCCAAGAAGGAGGCTTGAAATAGCACAGTGTTTTCACGGGATAGTTAAGAAGTTCAGTCTGGCTGAGAACAGAATTTGCTGTTGCTGTGGAGGGGACAGTTTGTGTCTAGAGAAAAAGGCAGAGAGAGAGAGGTAAGACACAAATCCTGGGGTGCCTGTGTGTACTATGCTCCAGTCCACTGGTAATGGAATTTGAACACTTTTAGGTGACATGGTTAGTGACATCCCAACAAAGAGTATCCCTTTTTCCTGGCTGGATCCTGAACAAATACGAAACAAAGAGTATGACCAAGAGAGAAGAGCAGTGCCGTGTGAGTTACATACAGACGCCAGGTTGGAGGATGTAGCTTAAAGTGAGAGCTACGTGGGGCTATTAATTTAACCCCACATTTAGGCAGAATTACCAGCCGTCACTGGTCAAGGTGGCCTCTCACATGGGAAACCCTACATGGAAGAATAGAAAGAGCTGTCACCACAGGCCTGTTCTCAAAAGGCGAGGGTAGGCTGAGCTAAGCAAATCCAGTTATTCCCCAATTTTACCAATCTGATTCCTCAGGCCTCTTGGACAGGGAGGGAAAGAGTAAAGGGGAGGAGAAGAGGCCAGAGTGTGCTTCCTGAGAAAAATCCCTTCGTGAGGCCTAGGGGCAGGGAAGTGTTCTCATTAACAAATATGCAGAGGCAGCCTATCTCCCAGCCACCTTTTTCTTCAGTCCTTACTGAAAATGATGCCTGTAGAGCACACTGAATTTCTGCTCCTCTGCCCTTTCCTCTCATTCTTTTAAAGCACAGTCTCCCTTTACAACTGGCTTCTATGGTGAACACATTTTCCTGTGTCCTTAATATTTCTGTAAGCTCTTCTACCACTTTTTTTTTTTATAATTGAAAGCTGGCTTTCCCCTTGATTGCCTGCTTTGTTTAAAAGTGCTTAACAGAGTTTAATTTGCACATTTTCCTCACCTGGCAGCCAATGGGAATATTCTGCATATTTAACAACTGCTCTGGGTACCACACTGTCAGAATGCCAGCCATACACTTCCAGTATGGCACCCGCAGACATACCGGCTGAAAGGAACCTTGCCTCACAGGAATAACAGGAAAAGGTGGCAGCCTCTTCACTCTTTCTAAAGCATTGCCTCACCATCTGTCAAGAATTTCTCTTAGTTGTTAGTGAATGCATCCATTGT
Organism: Rhinolophus hipposideros; assembly: GCF_964194185.1. Taxonomy (NCBI): domain Eukaryota; kingdom Metazoa; phylum Chordata; class Mammalia; order Chiroptera; family Rhinolophidae; genus Rhinolophus; species Rhinolophus hipposideros. The sequence goes on along the minus strand of NC_138049.1, from coordinate 19,154,401 downwards.
TCTACCCTCGCACCATCTTATTTCTGCTTCTTCCAGATCTGTAGGCACTCTTCTACTTGAATCATTGATTAGAGCACCTGACTTTTTTATTTTCTCTTTTCTTCAGCTATCATTCTTGATGTTGATATCCATACTGATAACTTTTTCTGTTTTGACTTCCAAATTTCATTTTACTTCATCTACAAAAGCTTTTATCTCTTTTCTGTTTCTAAGTCCAATGGATCTAGCCATACCTGTGACACAGTTAATGTCCCATGTCATTTTGGCAGCCCTGAGATGATCTCCAGAAGATCAAAGGCAGATTGTTCTATAAAGCCCACATTTTACTTTACTACATTCCATCTGGCCATGTACATCTGAATGCCACTGATTTTGCCATGTTTGATAGAGAACATGTTGTATCAAATCAGAATTGTTTACAACATCATCGATAAATCAACTTTCCTTCACATTCAAGTTATGGATCTTCGTTACACTATATACCAGGACCATCTCTATACTATTATCTAAGTTTATTGTTTTGTCCTGTGTATATAATTCGTTTACAATATTCTAACTAGATTGTTTAAAAATGCGCATCCTCTAATATCTTCAACTGTTGAATTCTTAGCTTTCTTTTCATTTTTACTCTTCTTCCTGAACCTGCCAATCTTCTCCTAATCTTTGGTTGCTTAAGCCCTTCTTCTTTTAAGACTCAGTCAACTCCTTTGCCAAGCTTGGATTCCTTCATGAGCCATTTCAATAACGTTGGGATCTTGCATTTCCTCTCCACCTTGAATTTCCTGTCTGCTTTTCCAACCTCTGACATGCTAATGACCACACTTTCTCTATTCCCTGCTCGTAATTCTGGGCTGTTTTGTGTTCCACTAGAAAGTAAAAAATGATATTTCTTTACTATAATTTGACCCTCTACTTAGCATTGGTATTATGATTCTAAATGGTTTTTTACCATATTCACCATGCTGCCTATTTTTAAAAGGTTTTGATTCCTTTTTAGCTCACAAACCTCTCCCCAAACTCCCTCTTGGCAGTTGGCCTTGCTTCATTTTTCAGAGAATGAGGCCATCTGATTAATGTCCCTTTTGTGTGTTCTGTGTTTCAAATTGTACTAAAGTTGATACTGTCATAGCAGAAGACATTTGCTCTAATTTATCATTATTTTTAGAAAAAGAGCATCTGCCAACGTTCATACTAACAGCTAATATTCACTGAACATGGACCTGCCAGACCTACAAATAAGCACTTTACAGGGATTACCTCCTTTAACCATGGTGTGTGGTTCAGTATCTTGGGTTCATATCTTAAATATTATTTTGCAATCTTTTTGGAAGACTGTGATTAAACTTTTGAAATATTAAAATCCAAGGTGCCAAATATTCTTTTGCAATCCCAAAGCAATACATACAATTGTTTATTAAACTTAGAAAAACATAAGAGAAGATAACTAATGCTTTGAAACTTCAGCTAGAATATAGTCTCTTAGGAACTTTAACAGTATTTTTACCTCCCTGGAAAAATGTGAATTGGAAATATACTAACAAATTCAGTAATGAGGATCACATGGTTTAAATTTTTATATGACATTTATTTAATTTTGGATTATGTTAATTAAATATCCACTTATCAGCTTAGTAATGTTGAATATAGGTCCTTATTAACATATGGTTTCAAAGACCAGTGAAATTGTCAAATCTAATGAAAACAGGGTTCAAAGATAAAATTCTATCTTCCCATTTTTTTATGAGCCACTTAAAAATTCAGGAGACCTTTAAAAAGCCGTTAGAGATTAACCTTTAACATCATCATTACATCTAATGTTATCACATTTTACAATGTCACTGACACCACTTTTAACCTTAGGTAGTTGATTTTGCTAACCAGGTTGTAAAACTACTAAAATTTCCTTTCCCCAAATCTAATAGACAAAGATTCTGCTGCCGTCCTTTTTCTTTTTTCCTCTGGTTCAGTGCTTTCCAATGCAACATTCTGCAATGATGGAAATGTTCTACTATGTCGGCACTGTTCAGTATGATAGCCACAAGCCATATATGGCATGTTGAGCACTTGAAATGCAGCCAGTGTAACTGATGAACTGAATTTCAGATTTTATTTATTTTCATTAACTTGAATTTAGATTGAAATCACTGCATGTTACTGGTGGCTGCCATATTGGAAGCCCAGCTTTGGTGTTCTTTCAGCACAAACTGAATCCTGAGGACTTCACATTATTCTCCTAGTGGGTCTCAATTCTCATTCTGGGAGCATGAATAATCCCCTTTTCAGATTGCTGGTTATTTGTGCACTAACAAATGTCTTTTCTTTCATTGTAACTCAATTTGTAATCTATAGGTGTTAATAAACTAAAAGAAAATTACATTTGTCATAAGAATGCCAAATTGGACATTTAATTCTGTGCAGTCCTGACACAATAGGGGACAAGATGTCTTTGCTTGTCTTAATTTGGGTCATGATTTTCTTTGGGAGACTAACTTTCCAAATGTGTCTTTACTTGCCTGCAAACATATCTGGGCAGTTTCTGTCTGCCCTCTTAAGTGCTGTCCGGGATGAAAGCAATGTAGTGGAAAGAGCTTGGACTTTTGTTTGGATTCCCAATTCTCACCATGGCTTCCTGAGCAACTTCCTCCTGCTCTGGGCCATAGTTCCCTCCTAGAGTTATTATTAGGTTTCCTGTTTCAGAATACATTTGGTTTACTTGTCTTACACCTAACTTGACCCTAGAACTTTCTACCTAGTGCCAGATATCAAAGCGGGTGTTCCATAAATGTTTCTTTGTATTGAATAAATGAAAAACTGTATTTTATTTTAACAAATGTTCCACCTTACCACTGACACTGCTTCCTCTCTTTTTCATATCTGTACAATGGGAGAAGGACTAAAAAAATATTGGAAGAAACACTGAAAGGTAGAGGCTTCTGGTGATTTAAAATAAATATTAATGTGCAGCTTCTTCAGTAGTTCCTTTTCTACTATATTTAAATGATGGGGCATCATTTTTAGGGATCTTTACCTTCTAACCAGTTTTTGCATATTGTTATAAATAATATGTCACTTAAAAATGTTCATGCAGTTGTAAAATAAATGATTCAATCTAAAATGAGGTCATTTTTATAGAGCATAGTGGGTAGTAGACATCAGTCTAGGTTAATAATACATTTAATGAAAGTATTATTTTGCCCACGTCAAGTACCCAAAGAATGACTTGACGTGGAAGCAGGTTAGAGTTAGGGTAGTAATAAGTCAATTACCAAAATATGAGTGCCCACAGGTATGTCAAATACAGAAATGTTTTAAGATTCTGAAAACATGATTGATGACTAGTTATAAAGTCTTGGGGAAATGTAAGCTTTAAAATGTTTAGAGTAAAATTGAGACAGTACAGCTAATACCGTACAAAAATTTAAAGTTTCTTCTTGCAAAGTGTTCAACCCATTACTGAAGAAAAGGCTTTCATCTTGAAAGATGAAAGAATTAAATTTCAACTAGAACACTGAAAGCTACTACGGAAGCATGCATTTATTTGGGCATATGGTAGTAATCCACTAACCACATAGTTGTAATCTATTGGAGAATAACCAGAACAGAGTTTCCAGGCAAAGGTTTTGCCAGATCAGCTTGCTTTTTACAATGGAAAAAGAAACATGCAGAGAAGCACATATACAAATGTTATCTTTTTTATTTCAAAGTCACTTCAGTATATCTCTTCAAAAAGTATTGCCTTCATCTTTATAAATAGTCCTTTACTTGCTGAATGCCGTAGATTCGATGATCAATTTCATTATCTCCGTGCAGTCAAAAGAGTTAATTGCATTGAAAAAGACATTTGCATGCTCTTTAATACAATGAGTATGTAACTGGATTTCAAAAGAATGTCTAGTTTTGTTATTGATTAAAGAGGTAAACTACAGACATTGAAGATGCGGGATCAACTAATCAAAAATAAGAGGTCAAAGTGCATTTAAGTGTTTTGAACACAAAGATACTCAAGCACTTCTTGATGGACTAAGGACCTCTGATTTGTAGCTTTTTGTTTGTTTGTTTTTACCTTTAAAAGTACCAGAAAGGTTTTTGCAACAGGTCAGTCAGATATACTTACAGCACAATCATTTGTAACTGGCACCTAGAGTTTTCATTTAATATTATATAATTGAAAGTATTTAGTTCTGCTCTATGACAAGTAAAATAATTGTTTATCGGGGGTAGGTAATTATATATTTGGCCTAAAATTAATCAATACGAAAACATAAAAGCTGGCAATCCAGCAGAATATGAATGTCATTAAGGAACAATTTAGTACAGCACAGGGAATATAGTCAATAATGTTGTAATAACTATATGGGGTATCACATGGGTACTAGACCTGCTGGGGTGATCACTTTGTAAGGCATATAAATGTCTAATCACTGTTGTACACCTGAAACTAATACAACATTTGGTGTCAACTAGAATTGGAAAATAATTTTAAAAGACAACTATAAAAAAGAGGCAACTCAAAAACAAGAATAACTTTGTAAATTGAGGTCAATTATAGCACCTGTAGAGTGAATAGAAAGATTATAAATGCAAGAGAAGAAAATACTATTTTTGATAATATGGTTCTCCAAGAATGATAAAATACCTCAAACTTCTTTCTTTATCTACAAATTACTTTTTATTTCATACCTAATTTTTTTGAGTAAGACATGAGTAAGATTTTAGTTTGTTTTCTATTAGCTAGCTGACAGTGGAACTAGCAATAGATTGCAGGACAGTTGGCCTTTTGTATGTGCCTGAATGCTAGTTCATAGAATTTTAGAGGTATATAGAACTTCAGTTTTTTTTATTTTAGTCAAGAATATTGGCTGATAGACTTTATGAATTAGAGACAAACTAGAAATCAATGATTTATAGTTGTTCTTCTGAAAATATTGTGAACTTTTAAACAAAGATTAGATATTGTTGAATGTCAATTGCTGGGAGTACCAGCTAATGTGATCAATGGGGAAATACGTGTTTGAATTATCTAGAGCAGAGCTATCCGCTTTGTGACAGAGGCTCAGGTAGACCAGTTGTCCAAAAAGGAAGTGGCTGTGCCTGGTATCACTCAGTAAAACAGCAAATTTGTGGAAGTGGGGATCCTAATGCCAACGACTGGGTGAGAGTTATTTGAGAGGATATGAAACCATTTCTTGCATCTGAAGTTACCCCAGATCTTTCCTCAGCATAAGTCTTTAGTCTTTGGAAGCTGTTGTGTAACAAGGCTGATGTTTGTCTCTATCAGCCTTGCCCCTTTCTATCTGAAAGGTTAAGGTAATTCCATTTACACAGGTCAGTGCTTAAGTCCACATTCACAGTCTGTCCACTGGGATGGAGCAGGATTGAGGAAACCCTGATTCCTAGAGTCTCTTCAGGTGTTTCTGACAGATCTATCTTTTCAAATACACCTCACGTTTTTTGAGAACGGATAGTGGGCTTTCTCCAAAACTCTAACAAGAACAACTAGCTTTTGTTTACATTTCTATTCTCAAGGGCTTTTACTCCTATTGGAACCTTCATCACCTCAAAATATGTTTCCTAAACATGGTTTCCTGATTATGAAGTTCATAGTTTTAGAATCTGAAGGGTCTTCTAATAAAACCAGAAATTATTATTAAAACAAAGACTCACCCCACCTTTAAATCAGAGTATAAAGTACTGTAAGCAATGATTTTTGCTCAGTTTTTTATTTGCAGTGGACATTTTTCACTAGACATCACTCAGCCTTAAGATAAATAGTGTTCTGTCCAAGCATTGCCTTATTATTTTCCAACTTTTTGAGGTAAATGTTGGTGATGTTCTGCTTTCAGTAATTTATTTGGTTAAAAGAGAAATCAAGACATTTGTAATTTCCTTTCCTAAAAAGTTAATTAGCCTTTTTTGAAAAGAAAAATAATATGGACCTGTTGTAAATATTCAATTAGCACAGAAATTATGTGTTTACTATGTTCTCAGCAGTAACCACAGCTGGTATATATTTTTCTAAACATTGTATATACATATAATTTCTTTATTCTTTCTATCCCTCTCTTCATGTATATAGATGAAATGAGAAAAACATTATTTTGAGTGTGCATATATGCTAGACATAAACTACTGAAACTTGTTTTTACAATTTTACATTATATCTTGGACATTCTTCTTGAAAGCCTCATATTTATGCCTTTGTGATGTGGAGGTGTACGTTTTAAATTTTGATAGTTATTATCAACATATCATTTGAATTCAAAATAACTTTTTTCATGGGGAAAATTATATATATATGTGTGTATGTCTATATATATATCTGTATGTATATATAGACATACACACATTACATATATATGTGTGTGTCTATATATGCACATATGCATATATGTGTGTATATATATCTATATATATCTATATCTAATCTCTCTATATATAATTTATTATTATTATACAAAGAATCAGCCTCTTTCTTCGATGTTAACATTAGTTGGTCATACAATATTATTGGGCTAAAGGAAAGTATATAATTTTTCTGGGTGTAATTCAAACTTCTAAATGTGGTCAGCATTATATCTCAACAGGGCCCATTTGGAGGCCAGTGCCGAGAAGTGGAACAGGTTGCTGATGTCCTTAGAAGAACTGATCAAATGGCTGAATATGAAAGATGAAGAGCTTAAAAAACAAATGCCTATTGGAGGGGATGTTCCAGCCTTACAGCTCCAATATGATCATTGTAAAGTAAGTTGACAACATATGGTGGGTACCTCTTTAAATTAATTTTGAATTTTGGTGAGGGAAATACTCAGAATTCCCAATAAATATCTGAGTTGAACCAATTATCACAGGTTTTTTCCCCTCTGCTTCTAATTGTCAGTATTTAGGCTTTTACTTTAAATTGAATCCATTGCTTCCATTTGTTTCAAATTAACTTTTCACGTTTAACTATTTTTTTTCAAACATTACAGATATCTCAAGTATAATATTACATTTAGCTAATCATGAACTTTAACTTTCGAACAGGTTTTAAGACATTAACATATTGGGGAAATTTTTTTTACTGCAAGTTAATCTTAAATTCAGAAGTCATAGATTCATAAAGAATTAAACTCTTGTTAATAATAAATGAAAGGGAAAAAAGTAAGGATTTGTATGAGTAAGAAAATTGTACAATAGACTTAAATCTTACAGCAAATGAAGACCATAGTAGTTAAGATCATTTTATATTTTTTTCTGAACTTAGGCCTTTTTTGGAGTTATATTGTTATTCTGTTCAAATTTCTGTCTGCATGCAAATTTGTACTTTTATTCTGATAGGCAGATATGCTGAAATGTTTCCAACTGACTGTAATTCTTAGATCCTATGTTATTTAAATTATTCACCTTATTAACTTTCTATTAATTTATTTAATATTCCTTCATACACATTTTCTTGTATGTTACATACTAACTTGTTTTATTATATATTTTTTCTCTTCAAGTTCTCATTCTAAATCTGTACATGCCAATGTGATGTTAGAATTCTGTTCCCATTTGAAAAATGACAAACACGAACACATGCATCTTCTAAAGGAAAGTGTCACCTATGTAATAAGTTGCTTCAATGCAAAATAATAAGACCTTGACATTTATTTTATTTTGAACCTTTGTGACTACTTTATTCAAATTACCATTTGGGTAAATTTCCTTTTTCTACTTAAAAAGAGAATATGGTGAAACAATATCTCTAAAATGAGGAAAAGGAAGACACTATTGGTGTACAAAATTAATAATAATAATGAATGATAATAATAATAAAATTATTATTATTTAGAAAATTACACTTCATATAAATTACACTTCATATAAATTCATATAAATATAAAAACACTTCATAAATTACACGTATATAGAAAATTACACTTCATACTTTTTAAAACTTTAATAAATTAGTTATTCACATATACTTTTTGTGGATTTAGATGTGAGTGACAAAACAGAGTAATGCAAAGTTTTCTAAGCGCTCCGTAAGGAATAAAATCTGCTTGTGACTGTGTACTAGTATTTTTTGGAAAACTGAAATCTTGAGGTATGAAATAATCGTCCAAGTCTCGCCTTAGCAAATAAAGTGCATATAAGCATTTCCAATAAGTCCTGCCTATTTTCTAATCCCTCCCTCACAGCAAGGCCCCTTGTGTTTCAGTTTATCTTAGAGCACTTTATGCAGTTGTTTTTCAACCCTTTAGACCCAGTCATTCAGATAATAAAGATAATACTGAGAGTGATGCAAGTATTTACTGAGTGCCTAATATTCACCAAGCACTATTCTAGGCAGTAGTGAATCAAAAATGAACAAGAAAAGGTTTTGCCTGCTTCTGAGTATTAAGAGACAGACACTAGATAAGCAATAAATATATACTATGTCCCATGGTAATAAGTTCGATGAAAAAAAATAAAACAAGATCAAGGAGAGAACAGCAGAGGTGCTATTTTAAGTCAGGATAGTATCATAAAGAGGTGATTTTTGAACAGAGACCCGAAGTAAGTGAGGCAGTAAGCAGTGCTACTCTGTGGAGGAAAAAGTCTTAGGGAAAAGGGGACAGAAAGACACGGGCCATAAAGGCTGTAATGTTCTGGGCATATTTGAGGAATACCATGGATACCAGCATGGTTGAAGCTGTTTAGCCAAATAGAGACAGGGGTAGGAGATGAGGTCAAGGTGGGGGAGGGGGTAAAGGGTTCCGATCACATAGGTCCTTGAAAGCTTTGTAAGGGCTTTGGCTTTCACTCTGAATGAGATGGGAAGCCACGCAAAGTTCTGATAATTATAGTGCTGTGATCTACTTATGTAATAATTACTCATTAAATTATGCAGAAGAGAATATAGAGAAGTTCAGGAATATATTTCAATAATCCAGGAGGGGGGTGGTGGTGACTTAGACAAGGGTATATAACAGTGAAGATAGTGAGAAATAACTGGATTCTGAATATATTTTGAAAGAACCAACAGGATTTTCTGAAGTATTGGATATGTGGGTTTTGAGAGAAAGAGAAGAGTCATGGTGAGGAGTCAAAGGTTTTTGGACAAAGTAAATGCAAGCATAGAAGTGCCATTCAAAGAGCGGGACAAAGTGTTAGATGAGCAGTCTAGGGAGCAAATTCAAGAGTTTATTTTTTGACATTTTAAGCTTACGTTGTTTGTTAGGCATGTGAATATATAGGTCTGAAGTTGGGGGAAAGGTCAGGACTAGATCAAATTTAGGAGCATATATATTAGTCATAGAATTGGATGAGATTATTTAGGGAGTCAAGAATTCCAAGACATGAGCCCTCGGGCACTCTAGCTTTAAAGGTTGGAAAGATGAGACTGAGAAGGCAAAGCCAAAATGGTAGAAGAATCAAGAGAGAATAGAGGCTAGGACACCAAAGAAATAAAGTGTTTCATGAAGGAGGGTACAATCACAAGGATCGAATATCGCTGAGGTCGAATATCGCTAAGTATCGAATATCGCTGAGGATAAGATGAGGTCAGAAAATTGACCATCTAAAGACAGCTGTTGACCTTGACAAGAGTCGTCTCAGTGGCATCGTAAAGATGGAAGCCTAATGGGAGTAGATTCAAGAAAGAGTATGAGTGGAAGTATAGTGAACTCTTTCAAGGATTTTTACAACAAAGGAAACAGAATTGAGACAGGAGCTGGTGGGAGAATGTAGGGTTGAATCCAGTAGTCTCCCCTTATCCATGGTGGATACATCCCAAGATCCCCTTTGGAGACCTGAAATCAGGGATAGTGGCAAACTCTATATATGCTATGCTTTTTCCTGTATACATATATGTCTAATAAAGTTTAATTTATAAATAGACAAAGTAAGAGACTTAACAATAGTAAAATAGAACAATTATAACAATATACTGTAATAGAAGTTGTGTGAATGTGGCCTCTCTCTCAATTTTCCTGTACTATACTCACCCTTCTTCTTGTGATGATGTGTGATGATAAAATGCGTTATTAAGTCAAAAACTTTTACCTTTTCACTTAAAGGAAGCACTTTATGGCTCCTCTTTGACATATTCGAATTGCCAGCACCACTATTCTTCTGCTTTGGGGCCATTATTAAGTGAAATAAGAGTACTTGAATGCAATTACTGGGATGCCATGACAGCCGATCTGCTAACTGAGATGGCTACTAAGTGACTAATATGCAGGTGGCATTTACAGTGTGGATACACTGGACGAAGAGATGATTCACGTCCTGTGGGACAAAGTGGGATGGTGTGAGATTTCATCACACTATTCAGAATAGTGTGCAATTTAAGACTTATGAATTGTTTTTATCTGGAATATTCCATTTAATATTTTCAAATTGCTGTTGGCTGCCGGTAACTGAAACAACAGAAAGTGATACCATGGATGGGGGGGAACTACTGTAATGGTTTTCTAAAGATGGGAACTAATTCAACATTTTTCTATGCTGATAGGAATGATCCTGTAAAGTAGAAATTCAGCGATGCAAAAGGGAGGGTACATCTAGGAATGGTGGCAGGTGGGAGCCAGTGTATAAGAGGAGCCCTTGGTCTTAGGTAGAAGGGAAAAAAGTTCATCCACTTTCACAGGAAGGAAAGTGGACTATATGGGTATAGATGAAGGTAGTTGGTAGATTTCGGTGTGGGAACATATACATGTCCTTTTAATTACCTCTATTTTCTCAGTGACATAAGAAGCAAAGCCATCAACTGAATATCAGAAGAAAGAAGATTTAGAGACCCGAGGAGAGAGGAAGTAGGAAATGTAGTCTAGAAGTGGGGAGTTAATACACTAGAAATGTACAAAATCAGAGGGTGGCATGTAGGGCCCATGTGAGGTCAGTGCTCATGAATTTAAAGTAAGAACAACCAATGTGCATGTTTTTCTTCATTCACGTTTAGTTGCTTCAGTGCAGGTGAGGATTACTCGAAGAACTGAATTTACCTAAGCCCATGTGATGGAAGAAGAAAAGGGCAAGGGAGTTATATAAATATAAGGGAGTTCTGGTAATGATTGCACTGGACTTGAAGCTGGATGAGGGAAGATGTGAGGATATGAGAGAGGTGAGGGACATTAAAATGGTGTTTGAAGTCAGTCAGTTGGACACTTCAGTGGGCTGAGGAATTGTTCACATTTGGAAACTGAGGGGAGCGTAGCACATTCAGTAGAGAAAGCAGGTGGTAGTCACAGAAGGGATGCTAGAAATCAAGTTTATGGAGTGGTGCATTAAATTATCATTAATGGTGATATCTGGTGTCTTTTTGTGAAAATGAGCTATACAGGCAGGGTAGAGAACACAGGTCAAGATGCTGAGACGCTGGGGTAATGGAGGGGTCACTTATATGGATAATAAAAGTACTGTGATCGTGAGATAGAGCCTGTTGTCAAAATGAGGATTATAAGAAGGAAGGGTGATAGTATTGGTTGGGATTCTAACATAAAAATATTTTCACGTTCCTTTTAATCTTTGAGTCTTAACACTACTCAAAATACCCTTGTTTGGAGATGGGGGGAAGGCATAGTATAGGTGGGTATAGTTTAGCCCTGCTTTCTAAGTTTCCTGGTATCTGCTTCTACACTTTTCTCAGGTTACTTACTGTTACCTCTTTTTCATAATTGTCATCACTTAGCACGTGGTGCATGATTCAAACCATAATACTGCGGAAGGATGTTCCTTATCAATAAGTCAAGAGATTCAACAGTCTGTACTTCTTTAACTTTGTGAGTTACGTATTAGCTGGTTTATATGAATAACACTGAGTTTCTGAGTATGAGGCTGGGTTGCTTCTCATCTCATTGTTATGTCCTTACTGGAAACGATTCTTTGTAGAGGTTCATGTTATTATGTTGGTGCAAAAGTTATTGGTGTTTAAAAAGTTAAAGATAATTGTAAAAACGGCAATTATTTTTGCACCAAGCTAATAATTCTCGATTCTAGAATATGATACTTTATTTTAGTCAATCATAGTCTGCCTTCTAATTTATCAAGATCTCAAACTATGGGCTTTCTTAATATTATTTATATTAATTATAAATTATATTTATATAATTATATTTATATTTATATATTTCAATATATATTTATAATTATATATTTATAATTATATATTTATATAATTATATTTATATAATTATAATTATATTCAATTGATATTGTAATTAATTAAATTAATTATATTGATTGATATATATTACTGATGTGTTGACAAAAGCTTTATATTTAACTCTGAGAAGTAAGCAGGCTAAGATGCTAAGAGAAATAAATATGGAATAGATTTTAGAGTAAAGTTCCTGGAGATATGTATGAATTTGCTAGGGCCACCATAACAAAGCATCATTGGGTGTCTTAAAAGCAAGATTGGGTGACTTAAACAACAGAAATTCATTTTCTCACAATTCTGGAGGTTAGAAGTTGGAGGTCGGTGTATCAGCACGATTGGTTTCTTCCGAGGCCTCCTCTCTCATTGGCTTAGAGACTGTTATCTTCTCCTTCTGTGCCTTCACTTGGTCTTCCATCTGTCAGTATCTGTCTCAAATATGATCAAAATTCCCTTTTATAAGGACACCAGTCATTGGATTAGGGTCCACTTTAATATCCTCATTTAAACTTAATCATTTTCTTAAAGACCCTGTCTCCAAATACAGTCTTACTCTGCCCAGCAACCTTCATTTTCAGTTGTCAAGAATAGTATTTCTAATTTATATAAATTATTACAATTAGGGTGAATCACTATATATTAGTATAATTAGGGCACTATTTAAAGATGTGACAACTACCTCTAATTGTAGTTAACCTTTCTTACTGAACTTCTCCAGCCATAATCAGTGAACAGTCTCACTGGAGCTGACTCTCAGCCTTGCCAATATTCTAACTTAAACATTATTTTCTAATTTATCCTCAATCTTTTCTTAAAATCAAAATCTCTAATGGGTGTACTGTTGTTTACTCTGTCAGGGCAGCTTTTTCTTTCCTATGTCTTTAGAGATTTTTCCCCCCCTTTCAGATTCTTTTTTTTTCTTATCAAGGGAAGTCTTTATTTAGTGTGTATGTGTATGTGCAATTTAGAATTATCAATTATTAGAACTGAAAGAGACTCAAGGAATAATTTAGTCCAATCCCCATCTTTATAGTGGAAGGAAATGAGAAGCAGAGTATAGTTTAATGAAATCTGAGTTTTCATCTGTCCTTGCCTCTCTCACTTCCAACAAATACTTACTGTTTACCTCCTCTGTGTCTGGCAAATTCTAGGACTCCAGAAAGACCCTGGTACAGAAAACAGACACAGCCCCTTCTGCATGAAACTTCCAGTCAAGGGAGAGCCTGTGTTTGCCCATCTCAAACTTACAGTTCCTATTTCTTCTCTGTGCCGTGAGAAATCCTTTCCCACCAGGACTGTGGCTGAGCTGTGAACTGAGAGCATTGCTATCCCAAACCTATGGTTGTCTGCCTAACCATCCATTTCACTAACCCCCGATTTTGGTCCCTTGGTTAAAGTTCAAGCATGCTTTCAGTTCATGTACACATTTATTTCCAATTACAGAATTCTTTTCAATTATAGCATGAGGTGGCTTTAAACAGAACATGAAATAATTTAAAACTAATTTTTCACAGATATGTTTAGAATTAAATTTAGACGCCCTTTATTTTAGCTTTGTCTATTATTACAAACTCTAATTTTTTTCTGACACTTTGCTATTTTAAGTATTTAATTGTCATAACAAAGTTAAAAAGATCTTTTTAACTCCAAAGAAGTCTTGCCTTACAGCTTAAAGTACATAGCTAGAATCAATCAAAATCAACCATACATGGCTTGATACTAACATTAGACAAGATATATTATTCCCTAAAATTTTTTCATAGAGCAAGAGGGACCTTATATTTAATTTCTAAATCATTCTCTCATCTTACAGGTAGCTGTCTGAATTACTTTATTTTGAGCAACACAATACTATTTAGGGAAGTCAAGTTAATTTGATATGATCTCTCAATGTTAAACTAAAGCATTTAGAAATTACCAGATGAAAGTTTTTTAAGGAGACAAAAGCATTTAATACTGATTTGTTAAATATTTCAGGCGATATGATCTCATAAATGCAAGCCTTAAATGTTGTACACAAGTCTTTAAAGATCAATTTACAAAGCAGTATGTCCTTCTGTTGTTGACAAGAGAAATACACATCCATAAGAGGCATCTGCAAGACACCTGTGCTGATGGGACATGAATAAGCACTTAAGTTTTGCATTAAAATTCCATGACATCGTTATATATAAAGTAAAAACACCATAGGTAGATGTGGGTTACTCCATGCTAGAAAACCATTAAGTGAATCAAAAGTTGCTTCTAGGATGTAAACTCGGATGTCAAAGAATTTACAAAGAGTTAGGTGATGAATTTAAATAAAATAATTATAAGTAGACATCTGACTAACCTGTATCCTCAACACTGTATATATTCAAGTTGTCTGAGACTTTTTTGGGCTCTTCTCATTTGGCTAGGGGTGAATTATCCTCCATTCTGAGGCACCTGATTTGGGGCCTTTCTATACAAAGTTATTGAACTTCGCACATGACCTTAGATAGACCTGGATTCAATTCCCACCTCCTGCACTCACTAACTCTATGATCTAGACTTTGGGTCATGTTGGCCAATCTCTTCAGGCCTGTTTCTGACCATCAGTATATAAACCACTTAGCATAGTACATATAGTTAAGTCCTCAATAGCAATAGCTGTTAGAGTTATTTGTTAAACTAGGACTTATGTTTTCTAGTATTTTTTGCATTTTAGTTGCTTCATGTTTGCATTTTTTATTTTTTTCATAGATTCATTATGTTTGGGCACTATCTGTTTTGATATCATAACTTACATTTATTATTTTAGCCTGTTGGTAGCTTAAAAGATAACTCAGACTACTCAGGAAATGGGATGAAGTCACTGGAGCGACAGTATTTTTGAGAATTTATAGAGGGTAAGATATGAGTCTAGAGACTGGTAGATGATTTATTTCTTTTCTTAATAAAAGAAAACAGCTTATCATAGAAAAACCAAGCCCATAAAACATATCTGCATGCTGTGCCTTTAGTTTATAAGTAAAGAACATAATTAATATGCATTATCTTACATTTGCATTTGCATGACTTTATGCTGGGTCTAGGCTTTTTGCACCATCACAGATAACTACAGTAAAATATTTTGGTGTCTCAGATTAATTTGTGCAGTCACCTCGGGTACTTAGGAGAATTCATATATTCTCAAAAAGTCTTCTGATTCCCACGTACATTTCTATATTCTAGTCCTTTATATGTGAGTCAGTGATTTGATGACCCTTTTCCATAACCATTATTTGATAATGGCAGTGCCAATTACTTCATCAGCCAGCCAGCCAGCCAGCCAGCCACCGACACTTCAGCGAATGCCTTATATGTTGAAATTGATGCTGAATATACAAAGGGTAATAAGGCACTGCCTCTGTACTTCAGTGACATATTTTAATAATTTCTTTACCTAAATGCTCTCTGCTTGTGGCTGTATCCAGAAGGAATATTATAAATTTAAGTGTTTAGGTGATGGCTCTGAAACATCTAGTTAGAATGATCCTATAAGATCATGCTTCAAGCCTCTCGTCTGCTCAAACATCTAGCAATTATAGGTGAAATATATTTTACAACCCCAGAAAACCAAATATGGCACAATTGGGCTCCAAAACATGACAGTCCTTCTATAGGCCAGAAACAAAGCACAAAAGCGAAGTAGTTAGGGTTGATACGGCTGGAAAACTATAGCCATCCTGGGTGATGAGTAAGCAGAAAGCCCCGCAGCAAAGTCTGCTCCAAATCTCTCTGACACATTGAAATGAATGACTCATGGATTGGCATACTTTCCTTCTATAATGTAAATGTCTCAGAAACTGATATATGAAACATCAGTGTATTTTGGACCCTTAATTAAATGCCTATACTTTCATGGAAGTCTTTAACCAATGACTCAATACACTATAGGTTTTCAGCAACAATAATTAATATTTTGTTCAATATTTTAACAACACAAACACATAGACATACTCGTTAAATAATACTTAATAATAGTACTTAATAATAATAATAATAATAATAATACTCAAGTCAAAATGCCCTGATAGTAGAGTGTTTGGCATGGGGCCTGGCACACAGTAAACACTCAGTAAAAAGTGATCATCGATATCTCCTTCCATAATAGCTAAGACTCTGTCTTGATAGTTTTGATCATTTTTGTTTGGTTGAAAATTGTCTAGGCTATATGAGTTGTTTTAATTTAATAAAAGCGTAACATACCTGTTATTTACCATCTAGGGCAGCCCAGCAGAAGCAGCCCCCCATTACTATCTAGTATTCACTTATTAAATTTACAAATATCAGTTTGTAAATAACACAATCATATTTTTTTCTTCTGGGTACATATTTAATTCCCTTGGTTATCAAAATAAACTACTACTTTAAAATATATCGTATTTTAATGACTATGTTAGAATAAATGAATAAAGTTGAATTTTCCCATCTAATGAATTACATTTTTAGTATCATTTTTAAAGTTTCAGAGAAAGAGAGGTCACTCATATACAGCTTCAGTTTTGAGAGTGTGAGACTGTCATTCAATCAACAGTTGCAAAGTACTTGCAAAGTACCTACAATGTATGTAGCATTCACTTGTAATGTTATGGATTTACTTCAGTTACATACATTAAGATTGGATAAAATCGCAGGTGCAGACTTTGCTATCCAAGTTTCACTTCATTTTCATACCAATGTAAATAGTAAGTCATGTAGGGGCAGTTATCAGAGCTCTAACACCCTATCCCTAATCAAATGCATGTCTGATTTTAGAAAAAGAAATCACCAAGAATAATTGAAAGTGTATGATTTGGGTGTTATTTCTTGTAGGTTTGTCTATTTCCTTAGGAATACTCTGTCCTTTGCTCAACCCAGTATAATTCCTGTGTTCAAATCTCATATATGAATCAGGACATTAGGGCCTTAAACTGAATTGCCAAGATACATTAGCAGACTTTCTCATTAAAATTTCAAATTCAAACATTATCTTTAAAGCAGCAACACTCCACCATAAAATTTAATCTGTGTGTGTGTGTGTGTGTGTTCCTTTACTAAAGCAATCTGAGACTCCCTCTGCAGACCTGTAATTTCAAGGTCTTGATGTGTTATGAGGTTACCTGAGGTGGGAAATTGGCCTTTAGCTAAAATTGCTTAAAATTAATTTCCAAGTCCCCTCCTACTTTGTCACCTACATTGGTTTCCTTCTTATCAAATATTGAGTGTGCAGTCCCCTAAGGTCTGTTAGTAAAGCTGTTACTTGTGTGCAGAACTGAAGCAGTAGTTCTCGAAGTGAGCCTGCACCTACCTGCCACAATCCATTTCATTGTGTGCAGTCAAATTTGTCTCCTAAGCTTGATATAATTGGAACCTCACCTCAAAGAGTTTACCCAAGTTTAGAGGGAGAAGCAAGGTAGCCTAATAACTATCATTCTCTGGTGGTGAAATTAAGAGTAGAATGCAAATGTAATCAAGAAACAGGTCTGCAAAACCAAGTGATATAATCCACCCCTTTATTCAACCCATTCCTAATGAACTGCCTCTGGATATGTTTAGATCAGAGACAATTTCATTTATTTAACAATTCACTTCTTCATTCTATGTTGAAACTTTAATGCTGTACCTGATGTTTGTCACATACTTTGCTAGGTCCTGGGCATGTATCTGTTTATGACTATTTTTGCTGTCACAGATTTCACTGTCTAGAAGCAGAGCTGGGATGGAAACCAGGTAACGGTGGTACATATCACAAGCACTGTAATGTGTGCATGAACACAAGCCAGGGAGACACAGATGAATCATGATTATTTGTTCTTGGGAAGATTGGCTAAGGCTCCACAGAGCAAGTAGCCGATGAGCTAGAAAGAGACCGTGGAATAAGAATTCACTACAGACTTTTGTAAAAACTTTTGGTGGGAAAATTCTCTAAATGAGCCATGGAATAGAGCCAGAGATGTTGCTTACCTCCTTTTTGATTATACATAGAATAAGACTGAAAGAGAAAGAAAATACAATTTCAGCACCTAATACAGTGCTTGATAGTAGTAAATACAGAATATATTTGCTGGATAAAGAAATACATTAATGTGTGCATATATTTTAAAAAGCGTAGGTAAGAATACTGTTTTATTATTCTGAAAAGCTGGAGGATTTCTAGCTTAGTGTCAGCATGCATACTTAGTATTCTGATTCAGGCATCATTATTTTATGTCAATGGGATGGAACCAAAATAAATTTATATATTAAAGTTCACTTAGGAACGTTAAACAAAACATCTAAAGAACTGTGAGGTGTTTTTTTTAATTCCATCTGAATACCAATGAAAAGTCAGCCTGTTTTCTTTCCCCTTTTTCATGTAGTTTTATTAGTGCTATTAAATTTAATGACTCTTCTGCCCTTTTTTTGCTGTCATACTATAATGGCTTCAGATCCATATATGCTGATTTAGCTTTGAAAGCAAGTTGGGGAAAAACGAAAATTACATTCTAACAGATTCTCTTTATGTTTGTATCATTCATTTTTTCCTGCTTGAATTCTCCAATAAGCAGCGTTTAGTTTAGTTTAGTTTTGTTTTGTTTTAAATCCAAATCTAAGGAAGCCTGCAGTACCAGCAATACTTCTGTTTGTTATAGGTCAGATGCCCTTCATCTAGAGCCACTTCCTGGGTATGCAGCCCATGTGATCATGGTCACACAGGGCCCCACTCTCAGAAGGACCCTGCACTTGGTTTAATGCTCTACTGCCACTGTATTGAATTTCTGAGTTCTGTCGAACAAGGGACCCTGCAATTTCACTTTGCACAGGGCTCTGCAAATTATACAGCCAGACCTGCTTGCATCAAGAAGGAAAACATTAATGTATGTTTTGACATACGTAAAACAACACTTACAATAATGAAAGCCTCTTGAAACTTACTCTAAGCACCCTCTTTCTTCTCACATAAACCATCCTGAGTCCCCTCCCTTCCTTACGTGCCCCTCGTTGAGACTTATCATGTCTCTGTTTGTTAGTGTTGGCTGGATTATGATTAGTGCTTTGTTTTCAGTCCTCCCTTTCCTATTGACTGACTAACTATTGTGTTCTGTCTCTACTTGACTTTTAGTTCACGACTCTGTCCTGATTTTCTTCTCACCTCACTGGTAGCTCCTTCTCAGTCTTCTTTGCTGGTTCCTCTTTTCTTCCTCAAACTCCTAAAATTGGGATGCACCGAGGGTCAGGCCATGCCAACTTCTCTAAAACCATTTTTCTGAACTCATCTGTCTCTTGGTATTACAAGCCTTCTATGTGCCAACCACTGCCAAATTTATATCTGTTTAAATGTTATCTTAATTAAATGTTATCTTAATTATTAGATATCTCCAACTATATAATGTCTAAACTGAATCCCTAAACTTGCCCCTCAAACTTATTCTATCTGGTCCTCCCCATTTCAATTGATAGAATTCTACTCCTGTTGCTAGGTAAAAAATAATAATGACTTCAAGATCGTCTTTCTCCCATATTTAGTCTATTAGGGGATCTTGTTGATTCTGTGTTCAAAATATAGAATCTGAATCTGACGACCTGTTACCAGCTCCTTGAAGATACAATTATCAGTTTCTGTTATTTTCAGCACAACAGCCAGAATATTCATACTCAAGTAAATTGAAACTCTATAGTGGCTTCCTATCTAATTCAGAATAAAAGCCACAGTCCTCAGAATGATCTTTAAGACCCTAGATGAGCTGAAGTTCCTCCCATTCACACCTTGCTCACCTCATTTTTACTGTTTTCTCTCTTGCACACCAGTTTCAGCCACTGCGGTCTCTTGATGTGCCTTCAATCACAGCTCCATGCTGTCTTCTATGCCTCAAATTCTCTTTCCCTGTTATCCACGTGATTAATGCCACTGTTTTCAAATGTTTGCTCTATGGCATCTTCACAATGAATCCCACCCACACTTCTTGATTTGAATTGTAATCCCCTTCCCAGCATTCCTGGTCTCTCTTACCGTCTTCTATTTAGTTCATTTTCTATAGCATTTATCATCTTCTAACATAACTGCTTATTTGTCTTTTATTGTCTCCTTATCTATGCCTGGCACTCTAGATGTTTAAGAAATATTTGTTGAATGTTGAATGAATGAAATATACCCGAAGATAACACGTTCTTTGGTATGAATGTTCCTTTTTCTCTTCGTCTCTCTATAATCCCTTTTTATTTATTCATGTGTGAAAGACTATTATATTTTGACAATATTTCTACTTTAAATAGCTGAATCTTTAATAAAGGTAATAGCTGACAGGAAAAATAAGCAACAATCTTTTCTCAAGAGCTAGACATAATTTCAATTACATGACATACATAAAGTTGTAAAAAAATTAAATAACACCGTTATACTTTATGCTTTAAGATTAGTCAGTTAAGAGGTTATCTTTTTCCTGTCTTAATACTGCCTAAGTTTTTCAAAACAAGAGTTGGAAAGATTTTTGTATCAGGGAAAAGAGTTGGCATATCTTTGATTGTTGGGGTAGCATTTAAAAATATAGCTAATTTTACCCTTTTGTGCTGAATACTGGCATATTCTTCCATTGTTTGTGCTTCTCTCTTATGTAAAAATTTGACACCTTGAAAACTAGATGAATTAGGACTCCTAACAAACATAAGGAATAGCTTAAACATATGGAATCTCTGATTCAGTAACTATGTTGTGATGTGTTACATTTTATAAATAAATCCAGCTTCAGAGAAATTATTGAAGTAAAACATAAGGAAAAGTTTATAATTGTTACAAATAGTAAAAATATGCTTCTAAAACATATTTCCAATTCTTACTAATACTGTTCTTTGAATGTAGTAATTTGTTCAGTGATAAATGAACTTGATTCCATTTGGTATTCCTTCCTTAAAAGTATAATTTTTAATTGTGAATATATTATAGATTTTATAAAAATAAAGAGAAAAAAAAGGCTATAATTTTACCAGTGTAACACAACCATTTTCATTTTGCATTATTTCCTTTTTGCATGTTCACCTTTCACACAGTTTTAATAGGGTACCAAGTTTTTGTCCGGTCTTTTTCACTTCAATGTATGTCATATCTATTTCTTCACATTACTATGTAGTCATTATTACAATCATTTTTCAAGGTTACATAATGGTCTCTAGTGCAGCCATACCTTAGTGAACCTAAATATTTTCCAGGTGTTAGTTGTTTAACTTAGTTTCAATTTTTATTAATCATAAATAATGTAATAATGAAAACTTTTGTGTTTGAAGCCTTTTCTGGATCATTTTCTTAGGCTACATTCCCAAAGGTGAAATTCTTGTTTCACACAATATGAACATAGTAATGACTCTTGATATATGGCCAACCTACTTTCCCAAATGATTGAACCAATTTTTGGACTCCAGCAACGTAGGAAAGTGAAGTTTCACTGTCCCCTTGCCTGTGATTTCTCATTTTTTTGTCGCTCCTTTGTAAACCTCGTAGTTTTTGCATGAAAATGCTGGTATTCCTTACCAGTATGAGAATTTAAAGAACAGTTTTAGGATGGCAGATGTCTGACTCAAGTTTTTCTCCCAAAGAGAAGGAAGAGGAGAAATGGTTTGGATGTGTTTGATTTAACTGTGCCTAGAAGGAGAGGGAAAGTTGTCCATTGCTGAACTGATCATTTGAAGAAATTTGGTGTGATGTAATTTGGCTAACCATTTTTTACCACCACAGAGGTTTACAGTGCTGTTTTATTCTGAAACAAAATGGTACACAAAAAGACACTACATTTATTTGTTTGCTACCTAAAAGTCTAAAGTGACATAAGAGGCTTGCAACACAGTACTAGGGTTACCAAACATTTTGGCTTATTCTTGGAGGATCACATAACTCCTATTTTTCTCATAATTAAATAGTTTATCTCTTAGAAGAGTTAGATGTAGTTGTTCTTACTAATGGAGGGTTGGGTACTGGTATTGGTCATCTAAAGCTGTAGATAAAACAACTAGAACTTTCCTTCATGAGTAACAGTCACTAGAGGCTAAGGAAAGAAATTCGGTCTTGGAGAATTGCTGAGCATGAGGGGGAGACTTTCGATTAGCATATTGACTTAATATTTAATAGTAGCTAGTTGTTTAATAGTATCTGGTTATTCTACAGCACTGCATAATTTCAAACTATGTTCACATTCACTGTCTCACCTGTGCCGTAGAATTTTGTTATCAACATGCAGAGAGGTTATGGGACAGACCCAAGGACTCGTGGTAGATAAGGGTGGGCCTACGTGGTGTGCACTGGACTGTAGCACAGGGATTTGGGCTGCAAGTCTCTGTCTGGTTTTACTATACCACAAAATATATTTTTAAATGCCTCCTAATTCTTTCATACATGAATTCATTGAGTTTCCACTCTACCCTTTGGGGCATAGATGTAAGCATTCCGAGAGGGTTCACTGCAGGGTAGGAGTCAGGTCTGCCAAGAGGCCAGAGCAGGCATGTGTGGTGAATGCTGGAGCAAAGCAGATGCCAGGAGTTGTAGAGGTGCAGCGGTGGGAGGGGCTGGCCCTGTGGGGGAGCCAGATGATGTTTGTAACTATGGTAAGGGGGTATTGGAGCTGGGTCAGTAAAGGTCAGTAAGGATAACTCTAGTGGATCTCCTTGACTTTGACCAGTGAGGGTCGGTGAGCTTGCTAAGGAAGCACACAGATATTGTGTTTTGAGAGAAAACTTTTTCTATGAAGAGCTGTGATTAGATGACTACTTCTCTGTTCTACTGCTTAGAGCTATTTCATGCTGATTTCTTCTACAGACCAGCTTTGTACGAGCTACTCCCATGCCCCAGGAGTTTCTTTACTTGATTCCCGCATTTTATTTCAAGTTCATTTACTTATTTCTTCATTGATTCATTCACCCCACAGGTATATTTACTGTTGTGATCTAAATAATGAGAAAGTGCCAGTGTGGGGACAAAGCCCCAAAAAACAGTTTCCAGGCTCTCGGCCTCACATAGAAAGGTGCTGGCTCGGGTAGTAAATGGCCATCAACTGTGATCAGATGGCCAGCAGCTGTGGCTAGTTGGCCGTCAGCTGTAACCCGTAGGCCATTGGCCACTAATATAACGGCTGTGGCTACGCTAGCAGGAATGGAATGGGGGCTAGCGAGAAGATGGTGGCTGGCAAGCGCGGACTGCTGTTAGGCAGATTACGTAGATCCTGCTTCCTGTGTCTCCAGCCCAGCCGCCATCGAGAATATATTGGTTTGACTTCCCTATCTATGGCTCCGTGGGTGTTCCTTTTTGGCCTTACCGTGTCCTGCGTTCTTATGTGGGGAGCGGGACCAGAGACCCCGCCTGCTGCCCTGCGCGACAGCCAGCCATTGAAGATTTAAAGTAAAAGCTTTCTGAATTGCCAGGGCTATGAGGCGGGAAAAGCTTAGGGTATTCTAGGAATGGAAATAAAAAAGACTTTGAGGTTAGAAATGAGTGTGTTAGTAGCTGAGATCAGAGAGCATGGAAAGTCCAGATCTTGGTTGGAAGTTTAGAATCTGTTCTAAGTGCAGCAGTAAGCCATTGGGAGGTTTTAGGCAGGACAGCAAAAGATCTGATTTGTCTATAATGTTAACATTATGATCTAGAAAACATTAAGGAAAGTGCATCCCAGTGAACTTTGGCACTTGATACACAGGCAATTTGGGTGATGGCTTTAGATTAAAGAGAAGAAAGAGTTGTAATTTAAAGACCAGTGGATGACAGGATTTAGTACACGCCAATGTTTGCATTTCTTCTCCCTTTATCACCATCCACTATGACAGGTTGCCTGTTTAGGGCAGAAGAGGATGGCGCGGATGCCCCTCCTTGCTCCAGGTTCTCTCAGACCCTGCTTTCATATTAACAGATTTGCAGGATCTTGTCACTCCCAGTGATGCCAGGAATAACTGCTATTTGCTTGGCGGCAGTTCAGTCATTGCAGTGAGCTGATGTCATGTTCATGATGAAAATGAAGGGCAGCTGATTGACTTGCGAGACTGACTGAGGTCAGTCAGTCACTTCTTTATACCTCCTTATCCCTTAATCCCCTGCTCTTCCCACTGAATTATAGCAGGTGGGGAGGAATGTTCCCAGGCCATTATAGGAAGATCATTGAAAATCTTCAGGCACTTACAGGTGAATAACGAGCAATTTACTCTGATGTCTGGCAGCCACAGGGACACCTGAGTTTGCAATGGGCCGAGAAGTGGTAGGAAAGGTGCTCTCTGCTAAAGGTTGGGCTCATAGACATCGTTGAGAATGACAAGTGTGATTTCAGTAGTTAATTCTGGCGTTCAAAGCAGGGCTTCATTAATCTGACATTCTAGAGCTTCATTTTGGTTGAAATGGTCATAGAGAAGCCACTTAACAAGCAAAACAATGAGCGACTAGATTACCTTACCTGTTTATTCTGTTTGCTTGAATTGTTTTTCCCCTAATTACCTTTAATCTAATTCCAGTTTCTTTTTCAACATACAGTTCCCATATTTTGAGCAGGTTGCATGCAAAGAGCACGCCCTCCACGTCCATCCTCTGTGTACTTCCCCAGTGCCTTATTTATACCTCTCTCAAAGATTTGTGGCACTTCCCACATCCTTACTAGCATTATTCTCTCCTCTTTAGACTAGTATAAGTTCCCTAAGAGTAGGGATCATGGCTTATTAATTGCTGTCTTCTCTTGTCCTGGCATATTTCCTTGTGGCTTGTATGAATTTAATATGTGTTTTAAAATTTTTTCTTCGGTAGAAATCTTTGTTGGAAAATTCTGTTATACACAGAATTTGTATACTACACATACTACCCCAGAGTGAGAGAGAAATTTAATATTCTCTTATGGCCATGGGACAGTCATTGTGCTCTCCATTTATTATTCTTGACTCTTGAGGATCTGAGACTATATTCCCTTATGTTAAACACCTTGGAGCATACAACTGTCAAAACACAATTTCAATTTTACTTTTTGAAATTGTTTTGTTATGTTCCTTCTTGTTAAGCTGATTCTAGTCTACTGCTTGTAGACCAAAGCTTCATTTTACATGTGTTTGTTTGAGGGAACGATTGAGGCTCTTTCCAGCTAGGTACTAGAATGAAACATGTGTAAGCTTTGTGACCGGTTGCCACACAAAGCACTTTTATGTCAATGGCCGAGGTTTAAGTCAGCAAGGTACCCAGATGTCTGCTGTCTGGAGAAGCATGGGGTTACTAGGTGCCTCTCCCATCAACCATGAAGACTTGTTTCCTTCTAACTCTCATGATATAAAATATTTCTATAGATGTAGTCACCCTCATCCCCCTACTCCCTCAGCTCTGACAGTGCCCGCCTGCTAAGGCGGGCAAGCACTTCTCTCAGTGCCTTTGAACTTGTAGTTCCCTCTCACTGGAGTGTTGTTTTTTTTTTTTTTTTTCCAGATATTCTTATGGCTTCCTCTCTCTCTTTCTTCAGATCTTTCTTCAAATACCACTGTCTTTGAGAGGTCTTCATGACCACTTATATAAAATATTATCAACCTCCATGCAGGCCCTAACCTGCCCTTCCCCCATGTCCTGTGTGGTAGACTGTTATGCTACTGAACCATGCCCCTCTCTATATAGGTCCCTATGCAGAGGATCGTTGCTATTCCCTCATCAGGAGAGTCAGTATATTTCTCCATTCTCTTGTATCTGTGTTGGCCTTATGACTTGCTTCAAACAATAGATTATGGCAGAAGCAATGTGCAAATTCTACAGCTGCATTGTCTAATATGGTAATCCTTAGCCACATGTGACCATTCAAACATAAACCAGTTACAAATAGGTGAAATTTAAAATTTAGTTCCCAGTTGTACTAGTCATATTTCGAGTCCAAAATTGCCACAAGCAACTCATGGTTACCATATTGGTATTGGACAGTATAAAATATTGGACAGTTTTAAAATATTTCTATCATTGCAGAAAGTTTTATTGGACAGAGCTGTTCTAGAGTCTTTGCCGTAAGAGGTCTTGCAGCTTTCACTCGGCCCTTTGGGAACACTAATCACCATGCTTCGAAGGAGCCCAGGTTAGCCTACTTGATAATGTGAGACCATACAGAGGGAAACCGAGGTGCTCCAGCCAATATATAGCCAGTAATGATTTCCAGACATGTGAGTGAGGCCATCTTGGATTTCTAATCCTATTCAATCTGTGGATGACTACAGCCTCAGGAGTAATCTCTGGTGGCACCAGCAGAAGAGCTGGTCATATTGCCAGCCAGGAAAAATAAATTGCCATTGTTTTAAGCCAGTAACTTTATGTGAGTTCGATACACAATAGTGATAATGGATATAACCTTCAATCTAATTACTACAATAGTTCTGAAACTATTTGAAACTATGCCCTGTGCAGTTAACACATGGATAGGATGTGGTGAAAAGGGGGAAGTTGGAGTAAGCCCATACCATTTCTTTCAGTGAGATCAGTTCCTTATTTATCTCGGGAGAGAAAGGATATTTGGTATTAATAAAGTAATGACCAACAGCAATCAGAAGCATTTAGTACTTACTAGCTAATAGATGAAAGGAAAAAACTAACTTTGCACCCAAAAAATATTTACCAATAATTTGCCAAGTAGATAGTTCAAATAATCCAGAGCTTACTGGAATCCCATAATTATTTCAACGTAGGATAATCGGATTTGGGGGACTTTGGTATATCTTGCTTCGCCATATTTTGAGGTACTACTTGGCATTTAATTCTGAAAGGATTCCTTCTTTTATTCATTATTTCCCAAGCATATATTGAGTGCTTTCTATATGTCTAGGCAGGTACTGAGAACATCAAAGGATTATGACATACCTTACCTTAGAAAAACTGACAATATATTAGGACAAGCTATGTCAGAGGAATACAAAATGCTCTGGAAACACCGAGGTGGGAAGACACTAAATGTACCGGATGAGCTATTACTTTGCAGGTGGGTGGGGATACAGGTTAGAAAATAAACAGATTACCTACAGCACTTTTTTTTGGAAGAAAGGACAGAATTATTTAATAAAAATTTTGAGATAGTCACATAATATAAAAGTTACTCCATTAAAGTGTGCAGTCAGTGGCTTTTAGTACATTCCCAGAGTTATAACCATCATCAAATCTAGTTTTAGAACATTTTCATTAACCCACAGAGAAACCCTGTACCCATGAGCAGTCAGCCCCCCTACCTCCTCCTAACTCCCAGTCCTAAGCAACCACTGATTTATTTTCTGTCTTGATACACTTACCTATTTGGGCATTTCCTAATAATGGGCTTTTGTGTCTGGCTTCTTTCACTTAGCATGTTTTCCAGATTCATCCATGTTGTAGCATGTTTCAGTATTTCATTCGTTTTTATTGCTGAATAAGATTCCATCGCATGGATGTACAACATTTTGCTCATCTGTTCACCAGTTGGTGGATGTTTACGTTTTGTCCACATTTTGGCCATTATGAATAATATTGCTGTAAACAATGTATATAAGTTTTTATGTGGATACACACGTTTAGTTCTCTTGGATATACACCTAGGAGTGGAATTGCTAGTTAATATGGCAATTCTATGTTTAACATTTTAAGGAATTGCCAAATTGTTTTTCAGAGCGTCTGTTCCATTTTATCTTTCCACCAGCGGTGTATGAGGTTCCAACTCCTTCACATCTTGGCCAATACTTGTTATTGACTGAGAACAGAATTGTTTGGAATGAAAATATAAAGTCATTAAAGTAGAAAAAAATTCCAATTAGATTGTGTGTACTCATTTAAGGCAGCCGATATATAAGTCACGTGACATCAGAACTCAGCTGAATGCCACTTTGTAGCTCTGTATACAAAACAACTCTGTTGGAATCTAATTATCTTATCATTAATGTTCCCAGGTGCTTAGGAAATGCTGCTTTTCTTTTATGTCTAATTGAGAGGTAAAGGGTGGTGAAATGATTGTATGTGTAATGCTGTTGCAAGTTAAGCCCATTTCTGACATGTAATTAAATATAATTGAAACAGGACAAATTGAACAACAAAATTAAATTTGCAAAATAGAGAATGAACAGGTACTGTTAAATGCATGCTGTTCTCTAGGATATGTGGGTGTCGAGTCGGCATTGGTGCAGGAGCCCCACATTTTCACTTACATGGTGTGGTTCCACCTGCCCACACTTGCCTCCTGTACTTCCCTCCCTTGGCATATCAAAGGAATTCATGAGACATTCCCACCAACACCCTGTGCAGAGCAGACTGTTTTATGCAGCGCCCGAGTTTCATGTGGTCAAGAAGGAAAACAGACTCTCTAGTCCTGCATGGCTCTCTCAGACTCAGACTTGTTTCTCACGAATCTAGGAGCCTTTACAATGATAGTATAAAAAACAAAAATGTAAATCTGACAGTGCTCCTCCCTGCCCCGTCCCCCTCTCCTGCTCTTCAGGGACTTCCCAGTGCCCTTTTCTGGTAAAGTCTTAGATGCTGAGGACACCATACATGGTCTTTGTGACCTGTATCTGCCCACCTTTTCAAACTCGGCTGTTACTGCTTTACCTGTGCTAAATAGTTTTAGTTCCTTGAGTGTATACAATGCCATACTCTCTTCTTCTGCTGCTAGTGTTTAGTTTTCTCTATTGGGAGTACCCTTCTCTCTCTGCAAGAGTCAGTTTAGACACCACCTCCACCAGGAAGCATTTCAGAGCTGCCTAAGCTCTACTAGGTCCCAGGGCACTGATGTGGGTGCCTTCTTTACCACAGTGAAATAAAAACAGAAACGGTCCTTGGCCTTGTGCAGATGATATTTTATCTGAGAGAGACAGACAATAAACAATAAACATAAGAACTCAATACCTACCTAGTATAGTACATTAGGGATGGGAAATGTAGTAGATATAAATATATATATGTGTGTGTGTATTTTTGGATTTTTGAAATTCTGAAAATAGATTCAAGACAAATCTCCTTTTGCCATCTCCCATTCCCCAACGCCTCTTCAATGCATACTTTGAGGACTAATCTAGAACTAATCTAGAACTCCCAGTTAGAAATTACTGTACAGAAATTACTTAGTGGTGTGCATTATATTATCTTCTTTCTCTACTGTAACACCTGGATTCACCCACTGTGAAATATATGTCCCATAATCATTTTAGGTTTCCTGAGGACCAGTATTTCTTCTGCTCTCCCTTCTTTGTGTCACATTCCTTTATGTTCTGTCTTCTCTCAGTTTCTAATGTCCTTCCCTATCGTCAACCAATTGGTGTTTGCTGGGTTCTCTTTTGTGCCAAATCTCTAAACACAGGCTGTGACTCCTTCATCCTCTTTGATAAACCAGAGTGAGGAGGTGTTTTTCTAGCTCCTTCATCTCCTAAGCAGCTTGTTTTCAATAGGCGTATTCCTGACACTTCCCTTTCAAAAAGAAGAAACATAGCGCTTGCACATGATTTAAAAAATCTTTACTGCTCCCACATTTGTTGGTTGGGTTTGGGTTTGGTAGATAAATACTCTTGACCATTCAACTTTTTAGAAATAATTCTGCTACATTACCTACTGTTTTTTCTGCTATCTTTTAGGTAACATTATTTCATATTTCTAGGTGGTTTTGAAAATAAATACTAGGAGTATTTTCATTCATCTGGAGCTTCTTGCTCTAAAAGTAATCTATATTAAAGGAAGATCTGATTCAACACCTGTGTGTGTGTGTGTGTGTATATATATATATATATATATATATATATATATATATACACACATATATATAGAACCAAAAAAAGTACACATTTTAAGAAAGGAAAAATAACTGTATTAAAATTGTTATAATATATACTGATAACAAAAGATAAACACAAGTCATGTGTATGCATTTTTTTGCACCCTGGTATACATATATATGTGTATCTATAGATATAGATATAGATATAGATATAGATATAGATATAGATATAGATATAGATATTTCTGGGTTAAAAATGTATTTTTCCTATTTTTCTTGTCTTCCTTATTTCTGTATATCAGAGACTTTACCTGTCAGAAAATCATCTTGTTTTCCTGCAGTGTCACATTTGGGATAAGTTGAATTTCTTAAATAGACATGGTGGAGGTTTCGTCACTTCTCCTCCAACATAGTTACTTCATGCTCATAGGTGATAATGGATCTGAGAATTTCTTGCCTTGTGCTTGCTTCATGGTCAGTCTTTGTTTATACAGATGCTATGTAGGGAGGACACATAAACGTTATCTATAACTTTAGAGAAAATTTTTTACATCTCATATCCTGCACTTTATTACTGTGTGTAAATTGTGGGTTGGTATATACTTTTATTCTTTTCGTTTAAATTTTTAATCAAAGTCATAATTACACAATTTAAAAGTCAAAAATATTTACAGTGCTTATCACAAAAAAACAGCATTCTGCCACTCCAACTCTTTTTACTCCTCACCAGCTCTTCTCATTCTTCCCCACCCCCTCATGGTCTTTTTCAGCTTCATTACCAGTGTTTTCTACTGTTTAGCTCCAATTTTTTAATGTTTCATCATCAGATAAATATTTCGGTATTTCTACATTTTTAATGTTTACTTTTAATTTACCATGGAAGATGAGGGTTTAGCCTGGAAATAACTCATCATCCCAACATAATTATGTCAAATCCTATTAAAAACAGTAGTTTTATTCAGAAGGAAAGACTTCGTTGATTCTAAAATACTACCAGAGTGTGATATTTTAGAAAATAAAAAAAAAAGACTTTTCATAATGTGTTGTGGGGGAACTGCATTAAAAGCAAAATATTAGAACGAGTAGGTGTTTATATGCATAATTTAAGAGGATAACATTATTAACAACATTTTGATATAGCTATAGCATTAAAATAGCACATGAGAAAATCTTGGTTTCCTCTTATCTCTCAATAGTCACAGGCTGAGTTTGTTGTTTTGAAATTCTAGTCAGTTAGTCTTAATCACCAAACGTTTTATAGGAGCGGGGGATGGAAGTTAACCCTAGTTAAAAGAACAAAAGTACTGAAGACAAACTGTTCTGAGAATCATAGACTTGCATGAAAAACTTCACAAGGGAAAAATGCTAATGCGTCTGCATGAGAGATGGAACATATTTTAAGATAATTGAAGACTGTCTTTTATGTGTTTTCTTTGGTTTAGTTTTGATTTCATGGACTTTAATTTGTTCCTATCTCTTATTTTTTCTTTCTTAATATATTCTAAAGAATGTAAAACACCTCTTAGGATCTCATTACTACCTGTGAAATTGCCTCTTCTGTACCTTTGGATGTAATATTTTTTGTCAGTCAGTCATATTAGAAAAAAGTGTTTTAGAACAGGCTATTATCAAGCTATTATATTTTAGCAATCTGACAGCAGTGACAACCCTTTAAAATACATTTTGTGTAAATGCAAATATACTGTAACAATTTCCCTTAGGTGAATATTGTAAAGTGGTTTTTTTTTGCATATTTAAGTTCTACAGGAATCATCTTTTTGCTTGTATTCATTTGTTTCAGCATTCATATGTGTAAAACTTACATTTTTTACTTCTAACCTCCCTTATATGCTAGTTGTTAGTTATCCCCTTGACAAGTGTGGTCAGAAGGGGTCTAATTGAAGATGTTCCATTACTTGGTGAACACATGAGTTTACAAAATCCACTTTTGCTTCTCTTTGCAAAGGCACTGAGACGTGAATTAAAGGAGAAAGAGTATTCTGTCCTGAATGCTATAGACCAAGCTCGAGTGTTCCTCGCTGATCAGCCCATTGAGGCCCCTGAAGAACCAAGAAGAAACCTACAATCAAAAACAGGTGAGACTGGTTTCTTTAGTACATCATAAAAACACATGTGAGGAGAACAAACAACCAGAATCAAGCAGGAAGTTTCCTTAGAGCATTTCAGGATCTGATATTTTAAAATTTCCTCACAGTGTTTCAGGATCTGAAATTTAAATTTTTTTTTTCTAGAAATTATTGAATCAAATGTTATTATTTATCAAATGTCTAAATTCTTAAAAGTAAAATGACTGTGTACTTAAGTATTATTTAAAAAGGAAATGAACTACAGAATGTTGATTTATTAAAAAGTGTACTGGAACTAAAAGTAATTTAAGAAATAAAAACTTACATTTGTTACATTTAAACAAATTACACTGTAAAGAATTGCAAGCAGAAGAATGGTATTTAAATATAATAATAAATGTATAAAATATTTAAATATCTACGAGTATAAGTTTGTATTAAAGTTCTGTGGTTTTTTTAAGATTAATTTTGAAATTAAGACATTAAAGTGCCTTTCTTTTATAAGCAGACACAGAATTTATTTAATTTAAAAATAACAACCTGTACTGTTTATGTACTTTGGCTTAAGATTGAAATAGTAACTACCTTACTAACAAACAGCAATAAATCACATAGTAAATTTAAGAGATGAATTTTTGGCATCAGCATTTATCTTTAGTATGATTTTTGCATTGTTGGCAGTAAAAGCATTCTGATGCATTTTTTAAAATAAACATGCCGTTCAAAATAGTTTTCAATCATTTACTTTACATAGTAAAAGTCGGCCTGGAAGACCGCCTCATGCTCTGTCCATCAGTATAATGCATGAACAGGGAAGTACAGTTGGAAAATGCTTTCTTTGACTGTAGCTGGAATGTTTGGACAGGTGGCCATTTTCCTATTCAGCCATTCTCGGGAAGTGCTACTTCAGTCTGAATAAATTTCCCATCAAGGTCATGATTTTCTTGACCCTTTAAACCTAGTTTCATATGTGTGTCTGTGGGACACACGCACACCGCTCAGACTATCCTTTCTAGCACTAGTTTTTCTTTTCCACTTGTGGGATCACTGTCTTTCCAGGCAGCCCACTGAGGACCTGAGTCATTGCTGAGTGGCCACCTTTCAACAAACCCCACAGTTTGCAAATCACTCATAATTGCCATTTCTACCTTTGAAGAATTATTCCTTTTGATTACTTAGTTATAGATCAATCATACACACACACACACACACACACACACACACACACACACACACACACACACACACACAGGCTCGCATAGTAGGTACTTACTACACAATTGTTGAATGAATGGATGCCTGAGCTGAGCATTTTCAGGTGTGGTAGGAAGTGATTTGGTTCAGGGAGGAGGGTTGACCACGCTGGGGCGGATCATGAGAAGCTGAGCGCTATGTGTTGGGGAAGTTGGTCAGCCGGGCATGGCGGTCAAGCATTTGTGCCCGGATAGGAGGTGGCAGTGAGGGGCTTGTACGTGCTATCTGGTTCAGATTCCAGAGGCCCTGGAAAGTTGGGCAGAACATTCCAAGGTAATTCAACAAGAATGAAGGCTCTATTGTGGGTTGTATTTTTTTAAGCTTGGAAGAAAAATAACAAGTTGACTTGTCTCATCTTAACCAACTTAAAGTGTGCCTTAAATCTGCTTTTCTCATCTTGCATCCCCAGTACTTTCCAGAGAATAGATGATACATTTTTAT
The DNA here is from genome assembly GCF_964194185.1 of Rhinolophus hipposideros. Taxonomy (NCBI): domain Eukaryota; kingdom Metazoa; phylum Chordata; class Mammalia; order Chiroptera; family Rhinolophidae; genus Rhinolophus; species Rhinolophus hipposideros. The sequence continues at coordinate 19,120,856 of NC_138049.1, read as the reverse complement.
AATAAGCTATTTTGTAGCAGTAAATAAAAAAGTGTTATTATATCACTAAAGCTTCACCATGTTATAAATTTTCCTCCTCAGTAACTGTCAGTCAGTTTAAGGGGTAAAACACACACATACACACACACACACACACACACACACACTCTCACACACAATGTATTTTGAATTCTTATTTTGCTGTTATATTCAGGATGTTTCTATGCCCCATGTTCACATGCTATCTTTGGGAAGCAAAAGGAAAAAAAAGTCATGTTAATTTAACTTTATGAGTTTTTTGTTTCTTGTTGTTAAGATTAGCAATTTTCATACTTTTTCGTTTCCTGGTATTATTTTCTGTAACGCTGGCTGATTTTACCTACTGTTAAAAGTAAATGAAAGAAAATTGTCCATAATAGTCTTTATACTTTCGTTGTGTACCACGACTTGTGTAGAGCTGCAATCAGAAATAGAGAGCATTTGAACAGTAGTTATCTTGTGTGACGCTACTTCAAATACTCAGTATTGGAGGGGGTGGAGCAGGGAGAAACCATCATGATTTTTAAATTCTATTTAATAAACATTTATATACTGAGTATGCTATGTGTACTGTGCCGTAAGGGCACACCAAAATGGAGCCATGTCTTTACTTTGAAGTAACTATTCCAGAAAATACTTCTCTCCATGATTTTTCCCTCTCAATGCCTGTCTATCCTTGGCTCCTTTTTAAATTTTGTTCTGTTATCAATTATAGTGTCATATGTATATATATATAGATATTTTTTCCTGGTAGCCTATGTAGGTTTATGTTATTACTGAGTAGCACAGGTATAAATTATTCTCAGGCATTTGTTAATTGATAAATGTTATTAAAAACAAGCAAACTAATTATTTCAACCAGATGATTGGTTGCTGGCAAAGAATCTCACCAGGTATGTTTTGCTAGATATTTTCTCCCTCCCCACCCCCCGTTTTACAGAGCTGTAATTGACATGTAACATTGTATGAGTTCAAGATGTACAACATCATGATTTGATAATTATATATATTATGCATTTGCGATTACCACAATAAGTTCAGTAAACATCGATCACCCCTCATAGTTACAAATAGTTTTTCCTTGTGGTGAGAACTTCCATGATCTGTTCTCTTAGCAACTTTCAAGTATGTGTATTTTAAATATTTAAAAATCACTGCTAATGTTATAATACTTTCCTCATTTAGGCCCTTACCATTTTTTGTTAGGATTGCAAAGTACTTAATTAGTTGGTATCTCTGCATCAACATAGACACAACAACATATCTAAAACACAGAACTGAGCAAATGCCAGTTCTTGGTTTGAAAACCGCCCGTAACCCTTGGCATGGAATCTGAGCTCCTTTATCCGGCGTACAAGCTACACAATGATTAGGCCTCAGCTTTCCTGTGTGGCAGCATCTCTTGCCTCTCTCTGTCCCAAACTAGTGTCCATTCAGCACCAAACTTCTCATGATGTTTTGCAGGTAGTGGTCTGACTTGCCCTTAGCCTGTTGCCCATCCTGTTTTGTTCTGCCTGTGGGTCCCTCTTCTCTGATTTCCAGCTCCTTCCACGTTTGCCTGCCCAACCCCTGCTCATCTGTCCTCTTCAGACCAGGCTTCTGTCTTCCTGGCCCTTTTCACACCCCGCTCTCCTCTGTGCTTCCTTGGCACCCTGTCATCTCGCTGGCTGTTACCAGCATCTGTGTCTGAAGCTCCGCCCTCCCCTCGCTTAGCGACCTTTCTCATTAATCCAGAATCTCCAAGAGTATGAAAAATGATCTGAGCAGCTATGATAGATGTTATATAGAAAACATAGTCAAAATCCAATTAGCTCATAGAAAAGCCACTCTCTCAGAATTATTGACCCTTGAATGCCATGGGTTTGAACTGCATGGATCCACTTACATACAGATTTTTTTCAATAAATAGTGTAAATGTATTTTCCCTTTTTTATGATTTTCTTAACATTTTCTTGTCTCTAGCTTTCTTTATTGTAAGAATACAGTATATAATACAATTAACATACAAAATACTGTTTATGTTAGTGATAAAGCTTCTGGTCAACAGCAGGCTAGTAACAAATAAGATCAGACATCAAAAAAGAAGATAACGCAATTTTCGAATGCATGGGGATCAACACCCCTAACCTCTTTATTATTCGAGAGTCAATTATAATTTTTAATTGAACTAAAATTATCTGAATAATTACAGAAAATTTACAAAGTTAAGAACTTTGTCAATGTATCTTGTTTGAGCCATAGGGTACTACTTAATTTTATTTAATTATATCATGTCACTGTATCATCATCATTTATATTGTTCTTTTACTTTTCAGACCCCTTTCAAGATCTTCTATCTCAGTGAGTTGGACAGATCATACAGTATGCCTTCTATTAAAAAAAAAAGTGAGATAAAAACACAAAGGTCAAGAAAATATTGTGATGCTGACCAAGGTCATCAGTTAATGTAGGAGAGATTCAGGAACCGGGCACTACTCATCTATGCTGGCGACCTTCCCTAACCCCTGGGTTTTCGGCTGGCTTTTAACTCATTCCTTCAGTTTTCTCTCTTCTTGCTCACTATCTGTTCATTGGCCATTGACCTCCTAGCTCCTTGTAGGCTTTCAGTGTCAAGACCCTCTTAACCCTGCACAGATGTTTCTTGGCTTCTCCCATGTTCTTCCAATGTTGCTTTGAAGTTCTCAGTCCCAGTTTTGAATTTCTTTGAAAATCACATCAGGGCTTAGTGACGGTAGATGACCAAGACATCCCTGGGGATCAGGCATCATTGGCATTCGCCCATTCCTGCCCCCAAACCCCTTGAAGTAATCAGGGAATACATGTGTCTACTTACATATTTATTACCTGTAATTTAGGTTAAAAGCCAAATTTGCACAGGGGAGTTAGAGCCTTACATCTTTATGCCTCTCTCCACACGACACATACATGCAGGCAGGTGCATAGACATGTAGGTGTGGACACACACACACACACACACACACACACACATTTTATGATTTGGAGTTATGGTGTCAGTTACTAAGTAAAAATTCTAATGCTTTAATAGGATATTTCACCTCTGAAAGTATTACAAAATTGTACAATTCATTGTATATATGGATGTAGTTAAGCTCTTTTCCTCTGTTCAGCTTTTGATTTTAAGACAAAAAATGATTGCATGATTTTGTTCATAAATTTCTCTTTAGTCTTCTTTAAAATTTATTTCAGTCTAGGCATTACTATTACTACAAGTATTATTTTATTTTAGACTGTCTGAACATTATTTTTTTTTCAATCTGGTGTAGTTGATTAGTTTCCTTTGTTTCGTTTAAATGATAGTCATAGAAAAAAATAAAACACCGGCTGTTGCTTTAGTGTGTTCATGCACTTATAGTTGAGTGTGGTGTATATGTGTTTTTTCATACACACCTTTAAATAGTTGTATATTATTGTAGCTGTGAATAAAGGTGAATAATAATCATCTTTCAGATAAAAATTATATATAGTTTAATATTTTCCCTTTTTGGTCTTTGACAGCTGGCTGTGTATATTTAGAATTAGTTAATATTTCAACTCAGGGTTTACTGTTTTAATTATTAAATGTTTAATTATTAAATGTTCGTAATATTTCAGGCAGCCAGTTATTAGGACTATTTTTCTCCTATGTGAAATCTCATATATTTTAAGTTATAACAAAGAAGTCATAAGTGACGTTTTTCAGTCCACTGTGTCAGTCCATTTTCTGCCAGTACTAGCAAACTTGTGCAAATAACATTTCACGATCATTAAATGAGTAAAAATATGGAATTAACATGCAGTTTAGTAGAAGTTACTTTTGTACTTATTCTCAGTGTGCCTTAAGGTTATATTAAAAAGGAGGCAATAGTTATTTTCTCTCATCCCATAAAATGAGACCAAATTACACACAACCTAAGCAGTGAGGCTAGTAAAACTAATGGGTGTTTTGTTCACAGGGCATTTTTTGTTTCCCTAACAACAGCATTATTAATTAGAATCCCATTCATTATAAATGACAGACATCCAGCTTCTATAATCATGGGTACGAGGGGGATGGATTAGCCCCCATAACCAAATTACAGCAAGGGCGAGGACATAGCTGGCCACAGCGACTGGAGCACCACCCAGAAGCCTTTTCTCCATGTCTTCCTTTCTGCCTCTCTCCACATTTTCTTAGCTTTCTAATGACCATCTACCTCACACCCTCATACGGAGAGAGGTAGCCCTTCTTCAGGTTTAGCGCATTGCAGGAGAGGGCTCTGATTAACTCAGCTTGAGTAAGATGGAGCTCAGTGTCTGCTGGAATTGGCAGACCCCAGGTATAAACACAATGTTAGATGAAGGAAGAATCAACACCCAGAAAGGAAGAGAGAAACATTAGTATACAGATTCTCACAAGCCAGCATTTATCAGGTGCTTATAGTGTGCCGGGCATCATGCCAAGCACGCCACATACCTTGTTTCCTTTAATTTTCATGCAACTTATTGAGCTGTGAATACTCTTACCACTCATTTGACAGACGAGGAAACTAAGACTTTGAGAGGTTTGGAAGCATACTGTCACTTGTGTGACAGAGCTGACACACCAACTCGGACTTGCTATGAAACTTACTGCACTTAACCACCATAGTATACTATCTTAACTACCCCAATAAGTATAAGAGCTTTGAGATATTTAGTGGAAATATAATTTTATTTTCTATTTTTGTACTTTAAAATATTTCATGCAATAATTAAATATGTTTATAACTCTTTGCTTTGCACTTTACTGTTCTTTTTTTTTTTTTCACTGAAATATCAGGCTGCTTGATAGAATGACATACCAGTTCACTGATTTCCTAGCACCAAGGGCGAAGGTGTTTAGACAATTGTAGACTTTGTCTTTTTAATTCTCATATAAAAACTTGGAAGGTCAATAATTGCTTTCAGGCCTATAGATCAAAACAATGATTTAGTTAGCTTCTCAAGTCCAAATTAGATTAGTAAAGTTGTAATGTGTGAAAGAGCACAGAAATATATATTACTTTATATTCCAGTGTTCTTAACCATATAGCAACAATGTGTTCCTTCCCATTTTAAAGCTCATAATATATGGGTGAATGTAATGAATCTAGTCTTTTTAACTTCTCAAAAATACCTGTGTAATGAGCTGGCTCAGTAAGCCCATTGATTGGGGAAAAATTTCAAAAACTTTTTGGCCTGCTAATGAATACCATGTAATGAAATCTGATTTAAATAAACAAATCAACATTCTTGATGAAGAATTATATGATAACAAAGGTTAGTTTTATGGATACAACATCTTAAATTAATTGTTCACATCTGTTATGTTCTCTAATCACTGTTACAACCATCCGTAAATCACATTTGCATCATAAAAAAGATGGTAATAATTTACATGTATGTATTTTATTGTAATCATCATCTGGGATGTTACTTTCTGATTTCAACATAAAGAATAGGAGGATACTAAACTCTTTTAATGTGGTGGTGTACTTATTTTGTGTTTTTTGTTCTTGAAAGCTGGGATCTTCAAGAGTGAATTAGAGGGTTTGCCATTTTTTGCAGTGTAATCCTAGCAAAGACATAAAGTCTCTTCTTCGGTTAAACTCCTCACTTATTGGGACAGTTTATAAATATGAGACATACCTAACTTCTTTTATAAGAAGGGCTTAGGTTGGGAAGAAAGCTCAGGACTTCTTCTGCAGCTTGGTCAATCATTAGCTGTGGTGTTCCTCAGGGGAGAGATGGGAAGCGGCAAGAAATGAAAGACTTTTAATTTTAATCTAAGACTCCTGTCCTTTGATTCTTGAAGGAGAAATGGGAGGATTCTTTTTTTCAAGTCAAAGATATTGTATAGAGATTTATTCATTATTTAACAAATACGTAATGAATGCTGGCCACATGTCAGGGGATAGTCACAGCAGTGAACAGACATGTCCTTGCCCTCCTGGAACTTCCTTTCCCATCTTCTCTTCTTCCCTCTCAGTACTACCCTACTGCCCCCAGTGCTCTACCTGCTGCTGTCCAGCACAAATATCTTACTTGATTGAGTTACAGAACTACCATTAGTGTGAGGAAATGCAGGGAATATTTAGTTACAGAAAATCGAAAACTAGATCTCAGGTTGCTTAGCAAGGTCTGTTCTAGGGCCTCTGTGCTATTCCTGCTCCTTTCCTTAGAGGTTAATCATCTTAATAGCCTGTTCTTTCTTCTCCTTCAGCTCAATGCTGGATTTATTTACTTTGGCCTACTTTACAGGAAGAGTATAACTTAGAAGTGTTTGGTCTCTAGTTCTACCTTCATTAACCACTGGTTAGAGAGGCCATTTATCTCCCTCCACAGTGTGATCTGCATTCCTTTTTCTTCTCCATACTCTTCCCCTCTCACTCCCCCACCACCACTGATATCTTGCATTTTGGTATCGTGGAAGATACTCTTTACTTTGGAGTTTGCTTTTTCCCAAATGCATCTGTTCATGTTCTCGACTCTAATCCCCCCAACCCCCCAACCCTGCCTTTATTAAAAGGATTTGAGGAGCCCCTTGGCAGCATGGATGGCTCCATATCATCTTTATCATATTCCTGCTGAAAGATTTAGGCTACACATTAGCTTGTTAATCTACTCTGAGTAGCCTCTTACTGTCGTCATCTTTATCATATATTAGATGAACATAATTAGAAACATTACAGTAATCAGCTAATGGCACTTGATGATGTACTTGTAATCAGGTTCATAATAAATTGTTGTCATCAGTCACCATACAGAAAAGGCAGTGGGCAGGGTTCTCTTAAACTCTGATCATTTCAAAGAGATTAAGTTGATCTTAATTATGCAATCAGAAGAGATTTTCAGAAGATTTCCCATTATTTTAATCAGAAGCATCTTTTGGTCATGAAGAAGAGGGAGAGAGAGGAGTAGGGAGAAACAGAGGGGAGGGTGAAGAGAGAGAGACAGAGCAAGTTGAATCTTTAGGAATTTGGGGATACATTGTTTTTTTTCCTTGAATTCTTGTCCAGTCAACTTGGTTTGCTTATGTGAAAATCTCTACAGATGTCTAAACCTCCCAGATTTAGTAATATAATAATAGAAGGACTGAAAAAAAAATAACTTTTTTGAAGCCCTACTTGTGCCAGGTATGTGCCAATAGCTTTATAAAAATTAACTGAGGTTCAAAGGGAAAAGGATGATATCTATGATTACATAATTAGGTAGTTTTGGAACTAGTATATGATATCCTAATCTTTCCTTGCTCCACATTGTACAGGAGTGAAGATGCTACTCTGGATGCTACTCTGGAGATGCTACTCTGGAGAATATTTTTCTAGATTTTTATGTGTTTTTCTGTGTTTGTTTTTCTTAAAAGTTGTTTTTCATCTCTTGATGGAATACAACAGTACGATTATACATACATACAAAAAAAGCAAATAGAACAAATAAGATATTTGGAATAACACTTGAAATGACTGTAAATCATTGCCTTTTATTATAAAAGCCTTTTTATAAATTCTTTAAATGGGTGTGAGGAGGAAGAAGGAAAAATAAGTAGAAATATTTTCATTTAAAATTATGAAGTCAAACTTTCTCAATAAAAACTAATGCTAAAAAATTCCATTGGAGCCAACTCAATTCAACAGAGGACAACCAGTCTCTAAACGGAAGCCTGCAAAACCAAGATGGAAAGACGCACGTGACGTAAGGCTTTATACTCTAAGAATAAAAAGTCTCAATGGAGATAGTTGTCAGTACCATAATTGAGAAGAAAATACAATAAATGGGAAATCTTTATTAAAAACAACACTGAGCTTATTCTGATAGATTTCTATCATTATTTCATGGAAGAAACATGAAAGTTAAGTTAAAAGACTTTCTTCTTTTTAAGTTAAAAGAATTTTTTTGCATAAGTACACCGAGGGAGATGTTTTTTACCTCTACTGTTATGATTTCTTATGGCAGCTTTGCCTTTCTTATGTAATTGAATTTTAGAGGTAAAAGAGGTCCTAGGTGTAAAATGTTTACCCAACATGAAAAAGTAGGGTTCCACTTGATACAACTGGGAAGAGCAGGTCATGCGGCTTGCTTCAGAGCAGAGGGCAAGGTGGGCACAGGACTGATGACAAATTCTAGTCTCTGCTCCTGGTCCAGGCTGGTTTTCTACCTGTATTCCTGTGAGCCATATTGCAGTCTTTCTCCCCGAGATATAAAAGACAATGTGTTGTAAATACTGTCCAACTGATTTGCATATTTGAAGAATAAAAACCCTGGACAAGAGAGAAAATTTCAGGATTGGTCATTCTTTTCTTCTTCTTTCTCTTCTTCCTTCTTCCTAAAAGATAGTTATCTATTCTTTCTTAAATATCTTTGCAACACAATAAATTGCTATTTTAAATTACATAAATATAAAATGTATATAATAATATTTACAGTGTATTATATCATATCAAGTCTATGATATAAGAATATAAATATGGAAATTAAATGTAATGCCACCCTCAATATTTGGCCAGTTAAATGGAAAGATCTGAAGGGAGGAGAACTGAAGAATGATTGAAGAATGGAGCATGAAACAAAGTTCTCCCCCACAGACGCACACACTATAAGGAGTGGGAGAGTGATACAGGGAAAGCGTTTCTGGTCTGAGAATTGTCAGTAAATTTACTTGGTTTTATCTTGTGGTTTCCTCAGTCTTTCCGATTAGCCTCTATGACTGCCTTTTCAAATGCAAACGAGATTACCCTCTTCTCACTGAGCTTCACCTCCTCTCTTGTCTTCAATTTTAGTGGCTCTGCTCTGCATGGGAATGACATGCACTTGAGTGGAAATACTGTTGAGTGTCAGCAGAAGGGACCAGAGAAATCAATTTATAAGTAGTGGACTGGCTTAAAAGGTACTGGTTTACAAGCCAGTATTCTGTCCTAGCAGCACATTACAATCACCTGAGGAGCTTTTAAAATACATTCATGCTGCCCTTCATCCTAGACCAACTAAATTATAATTTTTTAATATTTTGGAGTAGGGTCCCTGGGACAGGGATCAGCATTTAAAAACAAACAAAACACACATAAACCAACTCTCACGTGGTTTCTAATATGTCACCAGAATTCAGAACCACTGATCGAGAAGATTCTCCACTGTTGCTTGAAGGTCCTAGAATTCAGCACAAAATATATTTTCATAAAATTTGAAACAAACTTTGTCCTTTGATTTTCAAATAATGGGAGGATTTTTCAATGTAATTATTTCCATCCTTTCTGCTTTTTTGCTGTTTTACTTTGTTTTTCTAGTTCCTTACTCCAAATTGTCGTAAGTTGATATTTCACATGTTGCAGCTTATTACCCATTTCACAAACGTTCTGGAAAGTTTTTGTTTGGTTATGTACCTCACTGTTCTGCGTTTAAAGTTATGCATTAAACTGAGATTGTTGCTGCAATAGGAGGCACTTTTTTTCTGACTCTGATTAGTTAATATGTTTCCTTTCTGGCAAACAGATGGTGAATTGAACTTAGAGCTTTTCTTTTTTTCTGAGTAGCTGTTTGAGTAGGGATTATATAATAAATACTACAAAAGGACTGCTCAATCAAAAGATTTTACATTAAGAGAAGACAGTCACAGCCAATGTCGGGTATTTTGTTATAGGACAAAGAAACTGTGTGTTTCCCTGCCAGGTTAGTCAATGACTGACTCAGAAACAGTTTTTACTTTATCCAAGGAAAATCATCATAATTAAGTTGTCTGTTTGGAAATTGGGCCTGTACTTTTTTTTTTCTTTTTAAAAAAGTGAAACACAAGGGCTGAAAATATACTGGTATCTTTGAAAAAGCCCAAGTGACCTATTAACAAATACAGGTGTTGATTATAAAAATGATCAACTCCTTTTCTTATCAGGCTATTTAAGAATTTTTTTTTCCATCTCACACATAACATTTTATATGTATATAAAATAAATTATATATAAGTATTATATATTATCATTTTCTAAATATCTTGAAGGTGTAAGGGTATAAATAAGGTTTGCCTAATGACATACCTTTTCTCCCAGAGTTTTTTCTTAGGAACCTTGAAATCCTGTCATGTGGCATGTTTGAGGACTTTTCTGCAGGTTTCCTGATTCTTCCCCTGACTGTTGTACTGAACTGCATCCCAGCTTAAGCATTCCTTGAAGCTGGGTCTCTAATTCATTTATTTTCCATATTTCTCTTTTATTGGTATATTATTCTATCCACCTATGATAACACTTTTTCTTCTTGTAATCAATTCAGTTGCCGAGGGATTATTCAAGTCTCTCTATAACTTGATGGCACTTCAGTAGGGCAACTCAGAGGTCTGTGGTTTCGAAATTCTTCATAGTCCATTTGGGTCCCATAGATTTCTTAGAGCTGCTTTTAAGTCTAAATATTGATATCTGGAAATTTAGATTGGTAAAAATATGTGTTCTGTCCCCTTTAACTTGATTTTTAAATAATAGTTAAATAAAGACAGGCAGATCAATTTATGTTGAGTGTGAAAGTTATAGTTTAGAAGAGATTGTTTCAGTTCCTCTTACCAGGAAGTTCATCATACCAGGAAGTTTGATGAACCCCAGTTCATTTTCCGATGGTTTGGAATATTTTGAGGTGAAGTGGATGCTGCTGATGTGACTGATACCGTGTTTCCCCGAAAATAAGACCTAGCTGGACTATTAGCTCTAACGCGTCTTTTGGAGTAAAAATTAATATAAGACCTTGTATTTATTATTTTGTTATGTTATGTTATGTTATGTTATGTTATGTTATGTTATGTTATGTTACATTAATTTTTGCACCAAAAGACGTATTCGAGCTGATGGTCTGGCTAGGTCTTATCTGCAGGGAAACGCGGTACTAAAAGATGGGATGCTATCACAAAGAAGAATATGCATTTCTATCTTGAGTTGATCGACAATATACCTTGATTGCATGTTTCTGACCTGTCTCTATGTTTCCAGTAGACAAGCAGAAGAACCTCGGGTGTTGAGGGTGGTGAAACCTAGGAGGGTTTAGATGGTGATCTATGTAACCTGCTTTGAGAGTGCTCTGTGTCCATCACATTCCTCTGCCCTTCTCTTGTCAGCTTCTCATCTCTGTTTCTGACCCTTGGCTTTGAACTTGACTTTCATTTCTGTCTGTATCCTTTTCTGATCTTCTAGACCCTTAGTCTTTCTTCCTGCCCCATACCTGAGGCAGGGCCTTGAATTATGCCTGCCTTTACCTGTCTTAAAATGTAACTGTACTTCAGACATTCTGGAAACCCTCTTGCTCTGATAAATATTTAGGATGGCAATTGCAATCTTGCTGCTTGTCTCTTGACATGTTTGTGATGTGCTATACTCATTCTAGACTATAGAAAATGCCCGGTATTAAAGATGAATTTGCCAAATCGACTCAGCAATGATAAAGTATCTATAATATGTTATTTGTCTTTAGTTATTTATTTTTTTTTAGAAACATGATAAATTAATCTTATTTTCTCAGTTTTTCCTCATATCCTAAAGCTCTTTCTCTCTTAATTATACTTCCCATTTCTCATAAAGACAATGAAATGAAAAACTGTCTTTGGATTTTACATAACTAAATTTATGTTAAAGAAAAGTTGTTTTATTTCTTGACTTATATTGTGACATTTCAAGGTTTGCAAATACATTAAAATTCAAAAGTCACCAAAACCACTGGGCCGCTTATTACTCTGAGTAACTGTTTTCTTCTTTTGAGAAATAGCATGGAATTAGTGGAGGAAGTATGGAGGAATTTTTTTCTTCTCCTGTTTGGTGCAATTCTGTCTGTTACAACATTTTTTTTTTAATTAAAGTTTGTTGGGGTGACAATGGTTACTAAAGTTACACAGGTTTCAAGTGTACAATTCTGAAATACATCATCTATATAACACATGGTAACAACCTTTTGAAAGGTGGTCTTCACACTTGGCTATAAAAGATATAGAGTTGACCAGTTTTCCAACCATTGTTTTTATCGTGTGTGTTTTTTAATCACAGAATTGACTCCTGAGGAGAGAGCCCAAAAGATTGCCAAAGCCATGCGCAAACAGTCTTCTGAAGTTAAGGAGAAGTGGGAAAGTCTAAATGCTACTACTAGTAATTGGCAAAAGCAAGTGGACAAGGCATTGGAGAAACTCAGAGACCTGCAAGGAGCTATGGATGACCTGGGGGCTGACATGAAGGAAGCAGAGGCTGTGCGGAACGGCTGGAAGCCCGTGGGAGACTTACTCATCGACTCGCTGCAGGATCACATTGGCAAAACCATGGTCAGTGCCACTGCCTCAGATGAAGGCTTTTAAGAAATGTTTTATTGTTAAGACAACACAAGTAAAGAGAGCTACATATATGGTTTGTTATGAGGTCAACACCGTTACAGCCCCTACCAAAATCAGCATTTCCAGTCACAACAGATGTTTTCCATATGCCCCTCACCATCAAAACCCCTTACCCCTCAAATAGCAACTAATGTGACTTTTACAATAATTTGCTTTCATTTTTATTCCATTTTGTTTCACTCAACTGTGCATCCCCTAAACAGCTGGTTAAAAATTTTTTTAAAGTTCCTTTTAATATCCAGATTTCCCCTCTATCTTTTTATTTTTTCAATGCATTTGTTAAGGAAACAATGAGTTGTTTGTTTTAGAGTGTTTCTCACAGCTTGGATTTTGCAGAAAGGCATCCACATGGTGTAGTCTGGCAAGTTCCTCTCTATTCTGCATTTCCTGTAAATTCGTAGTTGGCTTTAGAGTTTGAATCAAAAGCGCACTGTCTTTTACAGGGAATTCTTCTCTATACATTTTATCTCATTGTCTGAGTACATTAATGAGGATTTATTTACCTATAAATTCTCTTACTATTCAGGAATTGCCCGAAGTTAAGGATGTTAGACCTACCTTCTAGACCCCCTTTGGCTCCCATATTCCAGAACATATCCAGAAAACAAAGTTAATGGAATTTGGGCAGTAAGAGGCACAAATAACAGATTTAGCAGGTAGTGGGATTTATAATAGCATAGTAAAGTATATACTGTCATAAATCAAATCAAAAAATAAACCAAAGAAAAATCAGAAGGTGTTTGACTGACAATATCTATCATGAATGGGATTTTTATTGCAAAAGACATCCCTGTTTTGTACACTGATATTGGATAACACTCTCCCTTTGTATGTCTGCATGTGGCTGAATGGGAAGAGAAGCAAGGACTAGGAAATTAACCAAATACTTAGGCAAATTACATGAGTAAATACATATGTGTGTGTGTGTGCATGTATATATGTATATGTATTTAGACATAGGAATAATATAATACCTAGCATTTATTGAGGCTTACTATATGCCAAGAATTGTTCTTAGCCAGTTTATATATATATATCTCTCTCTTAATCCTCACACTAACCTAAGAAGATAGGTATTATTATTGTGCTCATTTTACAAATGATGAAACTGAAGATATTGCTCAAGCCCACAGAGCTAGTAAGTGGTAGAGTTTTCCTGATTTTTTTTGTACTCTTCTCTGTTATCGTAGAGACCTCTTTCATAATTATGTTATTAAGCATAATTTCGATCAACTATTTGAATTTAAAGGTTTAAAAGTTACATATTAAATTTTAAACTTAAAAAATACTATTACTAAAAGAGTATTGGTACCTGCTATCTTTCATTTTAAATATACATGAGTTTCCAGCTACCCTGTGAATTAACAAGTTTTCTTCCTAGAGCTCTAGTACCCTAAAAACCATTTCCATGGGTGGATCTGAGTTTAAAATAACCAATTGAAAATAAAGCTTCTTTGGAAGTGACACACTTCTTGTATTTTTTTTAAAAAAAAGGTCTTAAATACAGATCTTTAAGTCAGTGGTTTACAAAAAGTATGTTCTTTTGGACTGCAAAATGCCTCTTGGTTGGACCAAGAATTTATCCATTTGTATTTGAAAGTATCAGCTTTTAATAGAGGATGATTAATGATGGATGAAAAATGAACAGTTGTATCTGGGCTTATTAAAGACCTAAAAGTTTTAGAGTTGTTAATCCCATTTGATTAAAGAAATTATCCACCTCTGCATCCAAATCCTTTTCTTCAAATCACTGCTAAAGTGAAAAGCTAGTAAAACTACAATTAGTGTTTAAGAGAAAGGAATAAACTGTGGGTTAAAATATTTTTGACAATTTTATTAGGAAAAAATAAAATAAAAGCTCAAATTTCATTAAACTAAGTAAAATGGACTCAAACTCTGGGGTGTTTTACATGTGTTCTAAACTATATCCCAAGTCCCATTGGAGCTATAGACAGATGAAAATAAGCACTGATGATTGCTAAATATTATTAAATACGCCAAAGTAACTGGGAAACAAAATCTTTGGGGTAATTAAATGATTTTAACTGCCCCAAATTATTCTCAGTCAGTCTTATTTGCAGAATACACACCTTCTGACAGGAGATGGGTTTGGGATTCACATCTGCCACCAGGCTTCCAGTCAGCACCTTTAATACTAGCAGATGTTTCTGTTTTTATAGCAGGGAAGACTGCATAGACCTTTATTCTTCTATAAGAACATGCAGCCAAAACATGATAAATTGCTTCTTTATACTAGAACACATGGGAGATCCGAAATTATTTTAAAACTTGCTTTGTTTCAAGCCCCTTAGTTCGGAAGCCCTTAAAAGCCCAAAGATAAACTCTCTTAATAGATTTCTTATTGCCATAATACACCTGACCAGAACAACAAAAACAAAACCTACAGACCTTGTTTGTCAAAGATCTTTTAAAGTTTTCACGTGTGGCTTGTAAGAGAAAAACATTAATTTTATAGAGGAAAAGTTAAAACTTCTTACTACAGATTTTAAAAATCTGTCTTCCAGTTCAATGGAATTAAAATTTTTTAAATCACCTTTTGAAAGAAATCTGGTTATTGAAGAGTATGTATATCTGAAAACATTTTCTAGCATCTCATTTTTAATCTTGAATACCTCCATTTTGGTATTTCACAAAGACATTGATTTTAAAAGCTGATTAAAATTCTCAAGTCCTCCAAGGTACTCAAGGAGAGAATATTAATGTATAATATTAAAATCACAACTGAAGAAACTTTGAAGGATTTGAGTTCTGTAATTATTCTCAAGCTGAATTTTAAGCTTGTCAGTTCTCTCCCAAGTCCAGGCTGAAAAATTCTCTTTCCCCACCTTAATTCCCACTTTTCTCTATCCTATGCTTCTATTTCAATTATTAATTCCTTAGACCTATGTTATGTTAACAAAATGCCTTTGTTAATGATATAATTGCTTTTCTCATTGAACTGTGTTGGTACATCTGTTTGTGTGTGCACTTTCCATTATCCACAAAAGACCAACATCTGTCAGCCATGGAGAAAGACTATCACGACTCTGAATTCCTTCTCTTTCCATTTTACAGCAATTCACATGTCTATGTGGGCTTGCCTTCTTCTTCCAGCTTTTGAAATGCTGAAGTCTTTAGAATTCTGATGGTATTTCCTGCCTTTTGCACGTTGGCTTTCCTGCTCACTGTTTCAAATGTCATTGATACATGGCTACCTTCGAAGTCCATATTTTTTACTCTGACTCTGGCTCCAGGCTGTCCCTTCTGACTCTCCTCCTTGAACGTCTTCATGTGGCTTTTGGGCATATTCCAATATTTTGAAATACTAAAACATTTTCTGGTTTAACTAGAATTAATTTCCTTTAAAAAATAAAGTTATAGTCTTAATATTACTTTCATATTTATCAACCATAATGATTATTTTTAGCCTATAGATGTTATATAAGGAGGAGTTATATAGGGTGATTAGGAAAATGTTGGAAGAGAGAAGGAAGGAGGGAAGTGGTTAAAGAGGCTTTCATTTTATTACTCATAAGGAGAAAGCCAAATTAATACTTGTAGTGTTTTAATAAAACCTCATGGTCTTCAAAGTACTTTAATGTACATCATTTCATTAACTAAACTTTGAGTGGTGACAGAGGAGAAGAAAGGGGGCTCACAAGCCTATGCCTCGTTTCTTAAGGGATGGGGATTATAGAAATGATTAAACCTGAGACTGATGCTAATAGTATGTTAACAACACCTAATAAGGTAAGTTTGGTACATGGTTAACTCTAATTTTGTGATGTACCAAAGAAATAAAAAATACAGTTTTTTTTTTAGAACCCACTGCTGTTCCCAATTTCATATTGGCCTAATGTTGCCTCAAATATCATTGTTGTGGGCTTTTGTCAATAGAAAGAAGTTCTGCCCCTCTTGTATTACAAACTTTGTGCTGAATACTGCAGGATGTCTGTTCTCAAGAAGCTTCCATTCTGCATGGGGGACATTAAGAATATAGATGCTGTAATACCAAATACTAAGAGCTTTGACAAGGAATGATATTTAAAATATATAACACTGGTTTGTATGGCCCCAAACACTTAGAATGGCCTCCACTATAAAACCCAATTTGTATGTCTCTATGAGTGTGACTGGAAGTCCTGGCTGGGTTGGAGAAGGCAGAGAGAATGCTGGGAAGCATATGGGAGGGACCTCTAAGTAAGATTGGTTTGAGAAAGGCCTCAGGAAAATCTTTTCTGAAATGAGATGGATGGGTGGGGCAACTGAGTTGAGTCTTTTAAACGATCAGTGGGACCTAGGCAGAGGCTTTGTTGGAAAAAGAGAACATGAACTTAGAGGCAGGTAGAATTCTGTGCAGAACAGAGAAAGCTTAATATTTTCATTACTCTATTTGCTCTCACAGGACGTGTTATTGTTATTAGCCCTAAATTTTTTTTGTTGTTTTCTTCCCCTTTTCACATACACTCCCCACCATCTCTCTGTACTGTGCCCACAAGTGGCATCTGTCAGTTCTAAGTTTCATTTACCTCTTTTCTCATAGACTCCACTCCTCTTGCCCCATC
Source organism: Rhinolophus hipposideros (assembly GCF_964194185.1). Classification (NCBI taxonomy): domain Eukaryota; kingdom Metazoa; phylum Chordata; class Mammalia; order Chiroptera; family Rhinolophidae; genus Rhinolophus; species Rhinolophus hipposideros. The sequence goes on along the minus strand of NC_138049.1, from coordinate 19,103,930 downwards.
TCTAACCATAGACAGAGATCACAAATGGTTTTGAAAAGGATAGACCTTATCTCTAGAGTATTTAACAGGCATAGGTTTTCTGGTTAGGAAAGTTGTTTTTACTGTGCACTCTCTAACTTAATTCTAAATGGAAGCTTGTTCAAATCAAGTTGTTGTATCAGGTGAAAAATCATTAAGGTGAAAAAAATCATATTAAAAAAGAAAAAAGAAGGAAACTATAAAAGAAAATTAAAGATAGAATCAAGACCAGAGATTAGTAAAGTAGATAATAATGATATTTGCCAGACTAAATTGCATATAATGGAAAATTTGAAGGAAATACATATATAATCATTCAAATGAGTTTGCACTATAATTTTTCTCTTCACACCCCTTTTTAGTCTGTCTAGTTATAAAGGATTACTCTTTAGCTGATGGTCCTGGTTACAGAAGACCTGACTTGTATCAGCTTTTGTTGAGTGAGCAACTATAGTTGGCCACTAAGCTGATCTTGCCATTTTCTTTGAAGGAAAGTTCAAAATGCTACCTTTGGTTATATTCTTTTCTGATGTCATTTTTGTCCTTTTGTTCCAGGCATTTAGAGAAGAAATTGCACCAATCAACTTAAAAGTTAAAACAGTGAATGATTTATCAAGTCAGCTGTCTCCACTTGACCTGCACCCATCTCTAAAGATGTCTCGCCAGCTAGATGACCTTAATATGCGATGGAAACTTTTGCAGGTATCAGTTTATTCCTCTTCATAATCCAGGTTTACCCCTTGGTGGGTCTTTAAACCTTACCTCACTATTCTACCAAGCATCATCATTTTTTCTTTCTTTAGTGCTTGTATTTGGTAATGGATTCACAGCATGTGACATCAGTTGTCTTTCAATATCTTGAACCCAAAGGCTTCATTTATTTATGAGTATAAGTTTTAATGTAATTTTTTATGTATTATTTATATGATATTTGTAGAAAATTGCAAAAGGTCAAATAAATCATAGTAATTGAAACCTGTGGTAGGTCACAGAAAGATTGTTCCCTTAATGGCTTGTAAAAGAGTCATTTTTCTTACTTTAATCATGTATTGTTTATTTCTTTTCAAAAGTTAAGAGGGTCTCCATTCTTCTTGTTTCAAATGCTTGCTATTTAGGTGTCTTGCTCAATGTTTCCAGCTAGTACATTTATACTGTTGTGCCACAATCCTTGCCTTTAGCCCTGAGATCTTAGGTGCCCTAATACAGTTGTTTTAATGACTCTGGATCATACTTGCTTGTCCTAGAGTTAATAGAGCCAAACCAAGAAGAACCCTCTCGAGTATAACTAGGTATCAGCATTTGCAAGTCACTACTACCATGCCAATCAACAGTTTTGGGCCCAGTCTTTGTGAAGCTTTGTCACTTTCAATGTCCAGTTCCTACGTCATAATAATCATTTTCTTCCTCTGCAACGCAGGATCATTTCAGTGAAAGATTGAAAAAATAATTCTTACTAATTTCACTCTATACTTTGGGCCTAAATGTGATATTTAAAAAGGTTAATATGCAATTTTGAGGTGGTACACAGAAGCATTTTATTTTAAAGATATAATAGATTTCCTGAATTAATTCAAACATTGAAATACCCCATGGTTCATATTTTCTTCATGAAACTGAAGAGGTAAGAAATGAGCTGTATAGTATTAGACAGTTTTTTCTGTCTTTGAAAGGAGTGTTAATAATCTGGGATTAGTAAAGCAGGATATGTTAAACTCATATGGGCTGTTCTAGTGAAGGGAACACAGACGTGTTTGACCTATACTCTTTTTTTCTTCTGCTTTATGTCTCTAATTCATCATTTTCATGTAGTTATTCCTGTGGTCCATCTTGATTTCCTTCCCATTCTGTTTCTGTTACCACCGTCTCCAAAGATTAGAAGTCAGGGAATACGTTATGTTTGAAAAAGGATATGTGTTCTGTCATCCTTATCTTTGAGCCTGGTAACTGCTAGTGCTCAATGTTAGTCGCTGGTTGCATGAAATCTGTGCCTGCAGACAGCGTTGTTATATTTCTTGAAAGAAGTAGCATCTTCTTTTCTCCTCCTGAATGTTAAGTGTGGCGTTTGAATGCTTTTCAGCCTTAATGAAAGAAAAATACTTGCTAATGCAATTTAAATAGCTAATCAGGAGAAATTAGAGCTGTCCAGTGAGCCAGAGATACACACATTTCATTTAAAGGCAGCTGAAAATAAGATTGGCAATCTAAGTGGAACAGCTACTACACTACACTACACTATGTAGAAGACCAGGAAAAAGGACATGGAAATGGCGGTAGGCTGTGTGCAATTGTTATTGATTGGCCATTAGGTTCTCAGTTTACCAACTCCTTGCATCTTCATAATGTAGACATCTAAAAATACAGTGTGTGTAAACAAATTATATAGAGTATATTGATCTGCTATACCTCCCAATCAAGGGCTTGGTCACAAAATTGGTGGAAAATAAGAAGACATTCCATAATCATATATATCCTATCTATTATCTATTTATCTATCTGTCATCATCTAATTCTGTCGTCTCTCTTGCTATCTATTTATCTATTTTTCTTCCTTGGAGTATTTTAGACTGCTTTCTCATTTGTTCCCTGTAGCACTTCTTTTTGTGCTACATTTGTTCCATGTAGCCCTTTCTTACAAAAGAGAGATGAGAAGCCACTGACCCCATTGCCACATCTTGACTTAAGATGCTTTAGGCCTTTACTGCTTTGGAGGCAATGCAGTTTAATAGTAAAGGCATAGCCTCTGGCACCAAATGAACTGGGTGTGAATATTAGCACTGCCACATACTAACTGTATGTCCTGGACACCTCTTTGCAGCTCAATGTCTTTCTCTGTAAAATGGTGATAGTAATAAATAATGCTTACCCAGTATGGATATTGTGAGGATTAAGAGTTAGTTCTTATCAATTGCTTAGAAGAGTGCCCGGCACTGTTTGCTGTTACTCGGGGCCAGAAGGAGTCTGTTTTCATACCAGTGTTTTCATTCCAGAGATAGAGAAGGAGTCTATACAAGCACTCATATCTTGGGCAGTAGCTTCATTTGTTATAATACTTAAATCAAGGATATGATGAAAGTCATTGTTTCGAAGTCAAATTATTTCTTGTGTGTGATGTGCAGGTATCTGTGGATGATCGCCTTAAACAGCTTCAGGAAGCTCATAGAGATTTCGGACCATCCTCTCAGCATTTTCTCTCTAGTAAGTACTAATGAACTTGACTGAGCTCATTAGTCAAACGGATCAGACTATTATTTCACTCAAGAAGCCATATTCTGTGCTGTAAGTGTATTTACTTATAGTAGGTAAATATATGAAAGGAGGTATTAACATTGATAACTATTGTTTGTTGGTTATTATTTGTAGTAACCTGGTCACAACTGATACGTTTTTTGAAGTAAGAGCAAGTCTTTAGGATGGTTTTTCACTGAACCATTTGTTGTAACTAATATAACATCATACACTAATTGCTATTTCATATGCAAAGTTTCTGAACTTTTTCCACAATAAAGAAACAATTTTTATATTTTAAGATTTGAATTAATTTTTATCCTTAAAATGTGCTTATTAGTTTCAAATGCACGTTTAAAAGTAAAACATTACCCTTCACAAATCTTTAAATGAGAAGATTTTGGTTTATTAAGATCACTGCAATCATATTTAGCTTTCCTTCTGGTCAACTATTATAGATTTAGCCAAACCACATATGTAGATTTTTATGTAATATTCTCCAACTGAACTCTTTTTTTTTATGGACTATTCATGAGATCTTGAATAATTAATTTGAACTCCTAGTTTATCTATCATTTACTGCTGAAGAAACTGAAGAATGTAGGATTCAGAGTCACCCAAAGTGAGGTTAAAATACTAATTCTGCTTTTTACCAGAACTGTGATTTCTGAAAGTTCATTTCTTTATCTTAAAAGTATTATAATAATGCCTGTTTCCTTTGATTGCCTTGAAAATTACAGGATAAAACATATCGAGTTACAAAAAGCACCTAACACAGTTCTTGGCACAGATGCTTTCACTAAATGTCAATTCCTTTCCTTTTATTTTTTCTGACGAACATATGTAACAAAACAGTTTGTGTAATTCAATTAAAGTGAAGTTTAAAACTTAAGGCAAAGCTTATGATAACTTCTTTGCATCTATAACCATAGAGAGAACTGAAGCAATACCACGTCTTCCAACTAAATTATATTTTCTCTTAATATTGTCATGGTTGGCAATCTGCTTTACCTCAATTCAAAGTCTGTTTTTTTTTTGTTTTTTTACAATTTTGAGAATCCCAATCAGTGATTTCCTGCCCTTCTTGCCCTGCACCTTTCCAGTGCTCAAGCTCTCTCTCCCTCTACACTTACCTCCCTTTGCTTCTCTCCTTGTCTGCCCTCCATCTCTTCCTCTCCACCCCGTCCACCCCACCTGTTTCACACACCTGACCTCTTGGATAGTCTATCTTTGAGTGACTTATAGCCCTTCCTGGGATTTACTGTCTACTTGGGTGCCAAGATGCTTTTGTAAAGTTTGTACACCATCAATGTTGACCAAGTAAATAGGTTTGCCATCTACTCATTAGGTAAGAATTACTCCAGATTTCTTAAGCTTAATTTTATAGAATATAGAGCTATGCACTAAGATCAAATTAAAGAGGAATTTGACAAGTATCTGAGACTCTATTTATCATTCTGTTATAAGGATTAGTCATCTATTAATAGTGATGAAACTCTACACTTTCACCTAGCAACCATTCTTTCATAATAAAAATCAAATTCATGTTCTTTGGGATATAAAACATTGTAAAAATTGTGAAACCCAAGTACGTAGACTTTTATTGTCTAACACTGACAGTCAAGGAGGTGAAAGTTGTTCAAATCAAAACAATTATTAAAATGAATGGAGAAGTGTAAACAAAATCCCGATTCATAAGTGTAATAATTGTTATCCCTTACTTCTTGGAATCTTTCACTTCGTTATATTTCTTGGACTTTAGCCATGGGTATAAAAGGAGCCTGTTTAGTTAGGCACAAATAAAAACTGATCTATTAGCCTGGTGCCAACACTGGAATGAGGTTGGCTCGAATGAGAAATTTACCATGCCCAGTTCCATATTTTCATTCCTTTTTTATACTTTCATGGACATGGCTGGAGGAGGGAGTACTCACATTTTTATGAAGAGAGGAAGAATTGTTGAACAGAAAAATTGCTGAACTTGTGTTCAGAAATTCTGAGATCACATCTGAGTTCAGCCATTTATTTATTGGGCAAATTACTTCACCTCTGAATATTTAATTCCTCATAGAAGACATGGAACTTTAATATGTATCTTGTTGGCTTCCTTATTAATAGATATATTCAAAAATGCTTTGCAACATTTAGAATGCGATATATTTGTAAGGTATTGATATGACATGAAATTCAGAAAAAAATCATTGGTGACAACTGGTTATATGAGAGTCTAGTGATAGTTGCAAAGTTTTATTTGAATTTGCCTGTTTATTAGTTTATTTAGAAAAATTCCTTAAGAGTTCTAGATTCACATGTACAATTGGTTTAATGTAGGAAGAATATATTGCTATAAATAAGGAGTGGCTGGAATTGTAAAAAATAAGTACCTCAGTGAAATAAAACAAAATCTCAATCATAGTAATGTCAAGTGGATAAGTAGGAAACACTGTTTTCTGTGCATTACAGATGAAAATAAGTATTTGGTATTCTTCTATTTAGATAATTGCCTTGGTTCTTTACAATCCTTTGTCTATTTTATATTTTAATTTCTCCCTTTTTAAATTCATATAATCAATTTTGTTTAAATGCCGTCTGTTCTTAATAATTATTCCTGTGAATATAAAGCAAAGATGTTATTAGTGATCTGAAAAATTCAGTCTTGAGAAATATAGTTTATTATCTGGATATATTAATTTTGGTTTAAACTGAATCAAATTAATTTTGATTTAACTGAATCGAAAAATACAGAGTACAATTTCCAGGTAGCACTAAGTTTTAAATTGTGTTGGTTATAAACAATAAAACTTAACTTTTTTCCAAAACTACTTTTCTCAACAGGTTCAATTAGTTAGAGGTGGCATTAGAAATTGAACCCGTCTTGTTTCTTTCCTTGCTTCAAGTTAATTCTTTTTTTCAATGTATTAGGGTGACAATTGTTAGTGAAGTTACCTAGATCAAATGAATTTTTTAAAGTGAGTCTTTGTTTGGCCTTTCAGATTTCATAATTATAGGAATCCAGCTCACAAACCAGAGCAGTTCTCATTGAATTTGCTATAAAAGCTTCAGTTGTTTTGCATTAAGGCATAAAGCTCTCCGGTTAGCAGTTTCCAATCACCTCTCTTTGTTTCCTCAGCTTCAGTCCAGGTGCCATGGCAAAGATCCATTTCACATAATAGAGTCCCGTATTACATCAAGTAAGTTGATTTTAATTTTCCTTTATGACACCAAGACAATAAAGTTATATTGATAACTCAAGAGGCTTTTCCCCCCTGTAACTTTTAAAAATGAAATTCATTCTTAGTATCTAAAGGAACGTGTATACCTATATGTTTATATAAATAATACATATGTTTACTATTTGAAAGAAATTAGTTTAAAAGTCAGAATGATATTTGCGGTTTATTCGGTTAGGGCTATAGGTGTGTTTAGCTGCCTTTTTTTAACACAGATACTAAAATGTTTTGAGAAAAAAAATTCTAAATCCTGTTGACATACTGATGTTTTTCAAAAGGTGTTGATTGTAAACCATTTTTATTTCTCTCAGAAAATTCCTTTCAAAATTGCTTGTACTACTCTTCTCATTTTATTTTATTTTGAATTGTTAGTGTCAGGTGTACAAAACAATGTAATAGACATCTATACCTCTCACAAAGTGATAACCCCCTGTCTCCCAATCTACTACCCCTCTGACCTTGTATATAGCTGTTACATTTCCACTGACTCTATTCCCTATGCTGTACTCTACATCCTGTGATTTTATATATATATATATATGTATATATATATATATATATACACACACATATAATATATATATAATATATATTATATATACACATACATGTAATACATATATATAATTATAGTTGACATTCATTATTCAGCTTATTATTATATATATTATATATACACATACATATATATAATACATATATATATATAATTATAGTTGACATTCATTATTATTCAGCTTCTGTTTCAGGTGTACAGTGCTGTGGTCAGGCACCTACACCGTCCATGAAGTGGTCTCCCTGTACTCTTCTCATTTTAATCCACCAAAAAGAAAGTGTTTCATCATGAAAAAGTTCAATATTTTCAAGTTTTTCTTTTGACTTATGGGAACTACGTGCAATGTTACTTTAGGCTTATCATCCTTCATTTTTGTTGTCAACTTGACAGCTTCTCCTTTTTTCATACTAAATGTCTCCTTGTTGTGTAACATTTTACAGATTTTGTATAATTTACACAGGGTCTGGGTAGGATTTTATCCTTGGCTTAGTCTACGTGTTGTCACAGGACAGAATGATAAAATACAACTTCTACAATCCCTTGAGTTGTAAGTTAGCAAAGCTCTTGATTTACAATGTGATAAAGTGATGAAGAGTTGTAGTTATCTATTTCATGTATAAGGTGAATGACATCATATTTATGAGAAAAATGCTGACTTATTATCAAGAGACAAATCTGTCTCAGATTAGTTGTGTGACCTAAGGCAAGTCGGGTAAAGATCTCTGGGCCAAGTTTCTTTTATATCCTTCCTAAAACAGCATGTGGTATCTCCAGAAATCGTGCCAACACTAACAGTCTACTCTTCCAATATCCCTCTTCCTGAAAAATTTGTTGTGAAGTCAGTGTTTATGGAAGAATATTTCCTAATGAAGGTTTTATTGTAGTCTGAGATTATGCTCAGGATGAAAAAATGATGAGTAAATTTGCCATAACACATAACAAATATAATAAGCAATATGTGTTACATTGTCTTAAGGGAATACTTTTATCAGTGTAGTCTCTGTAGTGTACTGAGTTATGATAAACTCAAGGGTAAAGCAGCAAATCAGCTGATTGGTGTCAAAATTGTGCAAGCATGAATGGGAAGAAATCAGAGGCTAGGCAAATTGACATGTCTATTGAGAGACGACGTGATAATCTGATCCAAATTTTCAACATCTTTTTATTTTACATTATTATTCCTAATAATAATAATAATAATAATAATAATAGAGACTTTTAATTTACTGGGTGAATATTGACTTGAATTGAATATTACAGGTTTCGGCATAAATCTGATGTAAAATCATGGCTACACAAACATGACCCACATCTTGGATTTAACTATGTCAGGTTACATGAAGATGGAGGAAGGAGGCACAAGCCAGGGAATGCAGGCAACTTCTAGAAGCTTCTAGATGGAAGTAGGATTCTCTCTTAGGACCTCCAAGGAGAACATCGCCCTGACAACCTTGATTTTAGCTCAGGGTGATATTTATTTTGTGATAGTTTGTTACTGCAGCGATAGAATACTAATACATGTACTAATTAATACATGTACTTACCTATCCATGCAAATTAATTGAAATTAATTAATTTACTGAATTGACCTAGAATCCTATATCATCTGATTGTTTTAAAATGTAAATTGGATCCAATAATGGACGGATTTTCATTTTTACTAGATAATATTAAATCTCTTGCTTGATTATATAATGCAATGGTGATCTATTTGATTTAGCACTTTAAAAATTCTTCCTCAATTCATTTGCGCTGGTATTAAAAGGGATTTCTGTATGTCCAGATTGGTTATATATAATTGAGTATTACATGATTTAAGTCAGAATGTCACTAATTCAGAATTTTTATGGTTTTGGTAGGATCTAGCAGGATTGTATCCTTACTCAAGCTATGAGTTCTTATGAGGCAGTCCAGTAGAGTAAAAGCTAATTTATTTGGCATCTCATTGGCTGGAGCATTATAACCAGTACTTCAAAATATATGTGTATAATACAGCAGTGATGGCCAGTATTTTTAACGATAACCTGTAGTATTGTAGCACCCTAAAATATCTTCAACATCATTAGTGAAAGATTGGATTTTCTTAAATATATGTAATTTTAGTGTTAAATGTCTTTTAGGGCTTTCAAATATTTAGAAATCTGCCCATGTGCACAGAATGAGTTCTCTTATTTTCAGAAAACGTTTTTTTTTGCCAGATTCTTTCATTACTTGCTCTGTTGTGCAACTTAGCAGTTTATTTCCTCATAAAGAAGGAACATCAGTCTTGAGGGTTATGTGAGCCAGTATTTTCATCCAATTGTTATGAAAACAAAATTTAATTCCCAAATAAATTAATAAGCAAGTGAATGATGAATGGAAATGCTTTTCATACACACTTCCCTTTGCATGGCTGCACATGTTAGTAGAAGAAAACTGTTAAAAACAAATTTAGAAAAAATTTCATGCAACTAGAGTTTCCTAGAGTATGTTAGAATCTATTAATTTGACCAACAAGAAAATAATATTCAGGTGGAAATATTAAATACTTTCAATTATTTAAGTATGCCGTTTTATATACTCTAATGTCAGAATATAGCAAGAAAGTTGAGAGGAGAGTGGAATGGAGAAGTTACTTTTATTTCACATTTTAATTTTATAGATTAGTTAAAACCTACTTTACTGGCTTCCAGATGCATTTCTTTCCCTCTAGATAATTCTTTAGTAATATTTTGAAGTGTACTGCAGTGGTTCCACGGCCCATTTGTTTCTAGAAAATGATAGACTATAGATCTGAACTGTTAAGAACATATGTAGTATGAATCCCTCTATGTTTATATCTTAAATTGAAACTCATATCTTTAAATTATGTTTGCTGCCTCGAAGGCAGACTTTCCCAAACAGGTCTAGTTATTTTTCTTTTCTCATATAGTCCAGTGACAGCTCAGTCTTCTGTGAGTGTAAGAAAATCTGAAATGCCTCTTGTTGCCTTCACAATATACAAAAATCTTACAAAAAAGCTAGATCTTTCTTTGTGAATTTTCAGTCCTATGTTTGTGTTTTACAAAGTTGTTCATTTCCTCAACTAAAAGTTAACATGCAGGGAGTTTCATATATAAAGAGAATGATGAATAAAAGCTTCGGGTTGAACTTTCCTAATGTATCACATTAATCATGTAAAATTCATTGCTTCTCATTTTGTTTCAGAAATATGAATAATAATGATAATAAATAAAAAAGAGTTATAGAGGGTAATAATAATGAACACTGTAATCAATTATTTTTGGAATGTTCATTTGCCAGCCACTGCACTAACGCTGTGCATGGATGATATCTTTTAATTCTCACAGTAGCCCAGTGAGGTGCAGGTACTGTCCTTACCCCATTTACAGACCAGACTTAGATAATAAGTACATACTTAGTCTGCTTGAGCTCACAGGGACAGTAAATGGAAGAGTCAGGAAGTGTTCACATCCAGCAACTGACTCCAACTCCTGAATTCTTGACCACTATGCCCTGCTGCCTCCTGTTCCCAGTATGATTGAGGCAGAGAATAGAAATTTTTAGTCACATGGCAAATTTGGGTAAGATGAAGGATTACAGTTAGGAATGAGCGATCCGGTGGAGAAAGTATGAGCCAACTTCCTTTTTTCTGTATCATAAACTGGTTATCATTTATTATGTACCTACTGTGTGCTAGCATTGTGCACAGAGATGTCCAAGGATAAGGCCCATGCTTTCTCCAGTATCCACACTACCTTTCCTGTAGGCTTTCTCAAGGGGAGTTCTGTAGGCTAACATATGTTTAAGGCAATTTTACACTATGGTCTGGTAATGGACAAATACTTTTCTAGAGATAGGAAGGTGTCATTCTCTACAGTCCTGCCAGACAGATGTTGACAGCTCTGAGTTGGGGAAACAAACTATGGCCTTCCATTCCCTCTCCTCATTCAGAGGGTCAGGAGATTTCTATCATTCTGTCACCGAAGCTGGCTGATAGGTTCCATGGGACTTTTAGCGTAAATGATTGAACACATGTCCAGCCCATTGGTAAGCCATACTGTTTCATGGCATTTAGTAAGGTGTAGTTAAGAAATAGGTGTGCCTTTCTTCCCCTACAGTGTCTTCTCTAATGCCCAGTACGTGACTTTTCGGTAAGCCTTTGTCTTGGTACAAATGATTATTCCGCTGTCGTGACAGGCTCCACGCTCACGTCCTAAGACTTCTATAGCTGTTTTCCCCACTAGAATCTAAAGTGCAAACCTTAGCTCTTCATAGAATCCTAAATGTAATCCCACACACAGCTTTAACATGAACACTTTAGTAATCTCTGATTATACAGATAATACATATTATATTCTCTAAAACTGACATTGCTCAGTATTACAAATGTATTAACTGGAATGAACTAATCTGTATCTACAAAAACCACTGTCGCGCATTGTCTGCCTTATTCTAACTGCCCTGATGAGCAGGCCTAAGTCAAGATTTTCCTCAATTTATTACATCTCCTTTATAGTTTCTTCTTCTATTCTTGTGTCCATATGGATAACCCTGCAGTGGAGCTCTTTTCGACCCCCTTTTCGCCTCCCCAGGGCACCCTATCCATACCTAATCCATCAGTTGTTGAAAAAAAAATTAAGTTTACATTTGTAAATAAAATCTTGGAGAACACATCGCTGTTCTTTATATTGGTCATGTTGTTCATTTGCACGAACTGCATATACTTGTCTGGGTATATGTACAGTCTAACGGAGAGAATGAATGCTTAGAGGAATCATGGACCCTACTTAGGTGATGCAGGGGAAATATTCCTTTCCTAAATAAGAGCAGAGAGGAGTGGCAGTAGTGGGATATCCAAATAACAAGAAAGTCAAAGCTAACAAAGGAATAGCTAGAGCAATAACAAAAAAGAACTGAACATAAAGCATTTTATTTTTAAAGGTTACAGATAACTCATCCCAGAAAAAAACTAAATCCATAAAAAAGATATAATTAACAATGAAAGATAAACCTAGTTCTCTCCGAAAGACTTCCTACGGCAGTCTTCTCTCTTTTCTTCCTTAATCGAGATGAGGAATGGCATTCTTTCAGTTCCGGGTTTTTAACTGGAGATCTTGGGACATACTTTCAGTCTTTTTTTCCTGAAGTGGACCTTGTGTTTTGGTTTAACTGATAAAGAAATAAATGAAATAGAAGCATAAAAGAATGTACTAAAGAGTCTGTTTTTCCAAGAAATGGTCTGTGCCTCTATCTTTATTGAAAATAAATTTTTAAAACTCAGTGGGCTGATGAGGGTGTAAGAACGAAATTGCTTTATGAAAGAATGTAAGCACTTTGGGATCACTAAACCCCCAGGGCTTGGAGGCAGCTTCAGACAAATGAGCCATACCTTGGCTAACTAGAAAACTAAGCTTCAGACAGCCTGCCCTGCAGCAGCCAGAATTTGGAGAAACCATAACTGGGCAACTTCTAGTGTATTTACCAGTGTCATGGTTTGTTGAGATAATTTAGGTGGAGTGGACATTGTCTTAGAAAGATATGGAATGGTTCAGGACATAGGAAGATGTCACCTTTCCTGACATTCATCTTTACATTGCTGGGGCCAGAGTTCTTATTACTGTGAACTGGAGTTTGGGCATGGAATCTTCTAGATGACTCAGCTCCATGTGTTATAATAAGAACATTAGCTTTAATGTACAGTTTGACTTTTAGGGTCAGAGACGCAATTAATGAAGGTCTACCATAAGTCACCCGAAGGATCCCCGTGGGGCAAGTAAGAGAGGAGAAAAGATATCTGTACGTTAATTTGTAAAGAGTATATTTTTAAAATTAGCAAAATTACAGAAGTAATAATGATAAAATACATGAAATAACTAGAATGTCTTTTTCTGTACTGATTATAAAGTGAAATGATACAGTAAAAGATTCAAAATAACCGTATAGAAAGAAATGATATTTTCTCCTCTAAAATACATGAAAGAGATAAAGTCATGAAATTAAAAAAAAATGAAATGATATAAATTAGCTTTCAAAAAACAATTATAAAAGGATACAATGATAAATTGTACTCTGGTGAGAACATAATCGTGGGGTACACACCCACACACACGGCTCCCAGGGCCATGCAACAATAGACGACCTGCAGGAGTGTTAACTGATGGTCTGATTCTCCTGAATTTCAGAACTCAGAGAGACATGAGGTAGAGTTGGGTAGGGGTGGGGGACTCCCTTTGAATTCTGGGCCCAAGTAGAGATATTACAAGATTAGCGGCTCCTCTGGGTTTAATGAATGTGTATATACATGTGTATATACATGTTTATTCTTCCAGACCATCTTCCCCCAAAACAAGTATCACCTATCCCTTCACTCACACCTAGGCACATCCATTTTGGTCATTGATTCTACCACTTTACTGAAAAACAAACATAAACAAGTCTTGTCTTACTGTTTTATAACAAATGTTCTATCAACCATGCATGGAATATTGACATTTGTATTTGGGGGTATGCTGTAACCTCTGTTTCTGTATAGCCCTTTACATGCTGTGTCTTTACTCCTGAGTGTGAAATTACTTTAAGTGCATTTTATAGTCAAATCCAACAGATTTGGAGTTGTCTATTGTTTACAGTGTTATCTTCCTGCCTGTGTCTCGTTCCTATGATAAGCTAATGGAATTTTTAAAGGAGTGTGTGCTTTTACAGTATCTATTATCAAGTAGAATCATATATCTTATTTGGATTTTGAACAGAAAGATTTTTTTTCTTGAAATGTTGGCATTCAACCTTTACGTTGTCCCATAGACTTATTCATATGTTTTCAGAAGTATAACCATGGGTTTCTGGGCTTTAAAAGCATGGAAGATGGTGAAAAGTATTTGTGAAGGTTCATGAAGTTACATATAACCTGAGGGACATGTAAGTTTTCCTCCAGGGAGCTCCCTTATCTACAGCCCCCAGGCCTTTCCTAAGGGCCCCCAACACACACACACACACACACACACACACACACAGTAAGAATCAACATTACTGATGGAAGCACTCCATATTCTTCATATATTCTGGTCTCTGGTGAAACAAAATTGAGGGGATTATGAATTTCAAAATGAGACTATCACCTCTTAGATCTTTAAGAAGATATTACTCTGATAAATTGTGTCACATCAGATTGCCAAAATTTGTTTTCGCTTTTTATAGTTTAGTCATCTGAATGCAAATTTGGTTATTTGGGAGTTCCTGCTTGATTGCTATATATAACTTTTATAAGCATATGTGAAGACCGTGTTAGCAGAGCCTGCATTGTCAACTTCATTTCCTGGAGGTGGTATTGTTTTGCACAGCACCTCTCAGCTTCTGTTGTAATATAGAGTTTACTTAAGAAGTTTATTGTCTCTTCCTTAATTTTCCCCAACCTGAGGAAAGGTCTAGTGAGAGGAAGACAGAGAAGCAGCCATTCCTTTAGCAACATGAATTTCATTGATAATTTTGATAGGACTAATTTGGGTGGAAGAATAAAGTGACAAAAGCAAATAGAAGTGAGCTGAGTTGTGAATGGGTTATGAAGATGTGCACCACTGATTTGAGAATTTTATGAAGAAGAGGAAAAGGGTGATTGGTAGTAGGAAATGGAGATTCCAGGTAGGGGTGTATATGTGTTTCAGGATTGTAGATCTTTGTTTATATTCTGATCTTATTGAGATAGGGGTTGATAATACAGCATATGAGTTTTCTAGAAATCTTTGGAAAGAAATGTCCTTTGATTGCAAGGCAGAAAATTCCTCAGTTAAAGGAGAGAGAACACTATCCGGCAGATGGAGAGAAGTTTATTTATTTGGTGGTGGGAAGATGAAGGAATTCTAATGGGGTGGTTTTTAGATTTTCAGTTAACTGAGAGATCAAGTTCTCTTTCTTTGGGGAAAGAGAAGGCAGCAGTAAATTGTTGTCTTGGGGACCAGGAAAGCAAGTTTAGTAGGCAATGTAGTGCAGTTGCCAGCAGTTGGACATGTGAATGTTGAAGTCAGATATTTAGAGTAAAATCAGTCAGTCTGTTGAGTGATTTTTCTCCCGCTGTATTCATGCAGCTGATCAGGTCCAGAGAGGATAAGTAATTGAGCTGATCCACGCTTGAGTTTTGTAAGGAGTGAGAGAGAAACGAGGGAGATGAAGTTGTTTGTGATGATTATAATGATGGACCATGGACTCAAATTAGGTAGAGAGATGCATCAGAAGTACTTTAAAACCTCAATTATGCAAGTATACTTTCATGTTATGAACTCAGTTTTATGATCAGACCATCTGGGTTCAAATCTAATTTCTGCTGTTTACGAATTATGTGACCTTGAGCAAAATATCTAAATGCCCTCTGCCTGGTTCCCTTCATCTGAAAAATGGGGATAAAAAAAATGGGGATAATGGCACTTAACTCATAGAATGGTCACGCAGATTTAGTTTACACATCGAAAAAGTTTAGAAGAGTACTGATACAAATGGAGCACTGAAATGATAGGCTATTTCTATAATTAATAGTATACATCGTGACCAGCCAAGCGTGTGTTATCTTTCACTCTGCATAGTAAGGAAGAAACTTTTTTTCTGTTATTGTCTCATCCCAAAACAATGTGGATAGTTCTTTTCCCCACATATGCATTTTTAATTAACTCATCTTTAATTTTTTTCTATTATATGCCTTTATAATTGCAATTGGAATGGAATGATAAATGGCAAAACTCATAAAATCCAGTTTCAAACATACATTTGGATAGATAAGTAAGAAATAAGTGTGTTTAGCTAAGTGTCAGTTTTGGGACAAGCGGGATGCCTTCTCATCATCTGTTAAATTTTCATGGAAAAAAAAAGACCACTCTAATGAGAAGAAATAGGTTTAAAAGTATCTTCCCTAGAGCAGTCTTTTGCCTGGAAATCACTATCTTATCAATCTGTCAAAATTACATGCATTTTCCTATTGATTTATTGTCTCATTTATTGGGCAGTTTCATAACACAACATTTTTGTGTTCTATTCATTGGCATATACTCTTGTGTTTTACTTTGTTGATTTATCAGAATATATTGTGAATCATAATAAGTATGAGGATATACTACTTATTAGCCTTATTGGTTCATTTTAAGTCCACTTAATGTAGGGACCATACATTATCCCAACTGGGACACTTAAGAGTAAAGGGACACTTTTAATAATTATATGGTACAGCAGGTGGAAAGCAGGACTGTCCCAGGTGTTGAAAGATAATTTCAAAAAGTAGGTAGTGAAGATATAATGCACAGCATGAGAATAGTTAACAATACTGTATTATATACTTCAAAGTTGTTGAGAAACTAGATCTTAAATGGTCTCAGCACAAAAAAAGAATGATAATTATGTGACGTGGTAGAGGTGTTGCCTGTTTCCCCGAAAATAAGACCTAGCCGGACCATCAGCTCCAATGCATCTTTTGGAGCAAAAATTAATATAAGATCAGATCTTACATTATATTATATAAGACTGGGTCTTATATTAAAACAAGAATGGGTCTTATATTAATTTTTGCTCCAAAAAATGCATTAGAGATGTTTGTCCGGCTAGGTCTTATTTTCGGGGAAACATGGTAGCTATGCTACAATGGTAATCATATTGCAGTATATAAATATATCAGATCAACACCTTACACTCACATAGTTTTTTGTGTCAATTCTATCTCAAAAAATAAAAATAAAATAAATAAAATAAAGAATAGGTAAAACCTTGACTCATATAAAAAGAACATGCGTCAAAGATTTTATTTAACCCACTAATTAATAAGGGAATGGGTGAGAAGTTAAAACAGGTTCTAAGAATACTAATTACTGCATCTTTATAGTCAAATAAGGGGTGCTAAAATGAATCAACCCATAGACGCAGAGCTGACAAAATGGTCAATATCCACTGGACAATAATCAATTGCATTCCAGTGGACACAATTTGCATTTCTATGCACAAATGTTTTCATTACTATCATTTTCTTCAGTATGATGAGTTTAAAATTCTTAAAGACAATTTAAACTTTACAGGACACCCACTAATTTTTTGTGAATTGTAAATTTTTTACAATATTCCCTGTGCAAGCAAAAGTTGGGCACACGAGTTATATGTCACAGATTCTCACTATTGTTTGCTTGATATGATTTTGGATTTAACTGTTAATTGCTGCTTTGTTAGATTTTTAATTATCTGTTTTCTTCTTGGACAGATTTCTGTGTTTGTTCCCTCTTAAAAAGAGGATTTTTCTAACAAAATGGCAGTTTTATTTTATAGTTTATCAAGCTATAAAATATTAAGTCCCACTCCTCTTTCACATTTGAGATTGACCAGAACCCAAACTGTTGTTATTGTTGGGGGAAGAGGGAAGGGAGCGGGAATGCTACTTTTCTCCTGTTTTGGTTGCCCACTCAGGGAGGACTGGCGGCATTTTGGCTGGATGAGCTGAGCAATCTGTCTGCAGCTGTTCAAATACTTTGAGCCTTTGGGTGGATTGTAGATTTTGCCTTAAACTGCCCCCCCCCCCCGACCCCGCCACACACACACACTTAAAAAAAAGAAAAAGAAAGAAAATCCAACAGCCAACTGCATCTACTACTTTTTTTCTTTTTTTTCAACTGTTGTTTGGTAAACTGCGGTTACACATTTGTAACCAGAGGCTGTGTTTATTTTCAGCATTGGCGGTTCTGCCTAATGAATCAACTGGTAGTGAATTCACAAAAGGGGATGCCAGTTTTCCTCCCTCCATCTGTTTGCCAAATGTGTGTGTTCCCTCAGTTTCTACTAGTGGTTTCACTAAAAAGAGCTATTTTCAAACATATGGTGATGGAAAGAGAACTGACTCTGGGTAGTGAACACACAATGTGATATATATACATGATATATTACAGAATTGCACACCTGAAATCTACGTAACTTTACTAACAATTGTTACCCCAATAAACTATAATTCAAAAAAATTCTATAAAGAGAGTGATGAAAAGGCATATACTGTAGGAGGTATAATTTGAAACATATAATTGATAAAAATCTAGTTTCTAGCATAAATGAAGAACTACAAATTAATAATGTAAAGACAAACTACTTATGTGAAACCTTTAAACAGATATTCCACCAAAAATTAAATCCATATAGTCAAAATTACTCTCAACTTTTTTAGTAATCAAGGAAAGATTGAAAGAAAAAAATAAACTATTACTCCAAAACTATTGTATTGGAAAAATAAAAAATCAGATCAGTTCCAAACAAAAAGAAAAAAAGAGCTATTTTAGCAAGAGGTGTTCTCACTGAATTCTCAGGCCACTGCCTGATTGCATAGAGGTATTTTTACCTCACGTTTCCATAGGGGTTGTTTGCCAAAACACCATACTTGGGACTCTGGGGAAAATGGACTTATATTTCTTGTGTAAGTATAAAATTTGGCTCTGCATTAATCATAGCTTTAGTTCTGTTCTTGAGCCTTGGTTTGGTCCTTCAGGATAGGATGTCTCTCTCCAGACAGTACTACTACCATGGGGATTGAAATTACTCAATAGAGGAGATAGGAAATCGAGTGAATACTGGTAGGCTGTCTAAGACTGGGAACCTGTGATGACATTATTTGAATTACACTCTATTTCCAGCCAATTGTTCTTTAATTCTTATTGATGGTATGAAGGTAGTTGTTTTATTAGAGAAATTTGGAGGTACCTTTTTTATTTATTTATTTGTTTTTTACTTTCAGTCATTCATTAGAAGCTTTTTACGTCAGTGCTTCTCCCACTTGAATGTGCAGATGAGTTACCTGGGATTTTGTTAAGATGAAGGTTCTGATTCGGGAGGAGTAGGAGTCCAAGATTCTGAATTTCTACCAAGCTCTGGGCCACATGACCAGTAGTCAGAATGATAGGTCAAACAACTTTAGTATTTGCTCCATGGTCTTTGGAGCAATTTAGATAGTAAAAGGGTAGAATGGGTTTTTTGGTCTTCAGTAGCAGAGTATGAAGTTGAATTATTTGCCTCTGCATTGTTGTCAAGAACCAGGAAAGGAGGCCAGACAATTTTCCAGCCCTTCCCAAGACAGATCTTCACATAGTAGGTATGTTGTTTTGTTTGAGATTTTAACATTGCCAGGATATTTTACATACCTAATTTCAAAGCTAAGCTTTAAATATTTTTCAAAGCAAATCATGAGTTATTTTGGGGTTCTCTTACCTGTGTATACATAACAGTGATATCCTTTTTCCTTTTTTCCAGTGACGTGCCCCACTTCTTGATATATTACATAAGTTTAAAAATATAATTTCTCTCAAATTTGATTGTATGGATATTTTAATATCACTCTAGTGTACTGTCCCATTTCACTTAGCTTACTAAACACTTTTATAAGAACTGAGGGTCAACCAAGAAGTCTTTTGAGTACTATAAAATGTTATGACTCTATTCTGACCTAGATAAGCGACAGTGAACTATTTTTAAATATAAGGCTATTGACCCATTGAAGTTAAGAGCTGTTCAACACACACACACATGCATGCACAAACACACACACACACAAAAAATGAAGGACCCAAATTTAAGCATTACATTGATCTGTTTTAGCTTCGTCTTATTCTCAAAAGACTGACTTAGTTTTGGAATTTATGGAAAAGAGAAAATATAAACTTTTCTTTTAAAATGAAAAATAAGGATCATGAAAAAACAGTGTTCAATATCTATATAAAAAAAACAACCATGGTATATAAACCAAAAACAACAAAAGAACAAGACAAACAAATGAAAAACAAAAACTCATAGACACAGACAATAGTTTAGTGGTTACCAGAGGGTAAGGGGGGTGGGGGTGGGAGACGACGGTAAAGGGATCAAATATATGATGATGGAAGGAGAACTGACACTGGGTGGTGAACACCCAATGGGTTTTATAGATGATGTAATACAGAATTGTACACCTGAAATCTATGTAATTTTACTAACAATTGTCACCCCAATAAACTAACTAACTAACTAACTAAATAAATAAATAAATAAATAAATAAATAAAATAAAATAAAAACCAGTACTGGTTAATTGACGGAGGAATGTGAAATCAAAATGGCAAGAGAGAGATCCATACCTAAGGGGAATAGGGAATCTATCTAGATACCTATGGAGGGAGTGTCAGGGAAGAAAACAACTTTTACTCTACCTTCTTAGGTTCGATTTCTGGGAGGCTGTGAATTAAACTAACAAAAGACAGATTAGCAAGAGAAAAGAAAGAGTTAATTTATGTGTGCCTCACTGGTACACGTAGGAGCAGCTCAGTGATGAGAAACTCAAAGGGGAGGTTAAAATTTGGAGTTTATGTACCTAATTTAGTAGGATTAGGGGATTGGGGAGAAAAGGCTTCTAGGAGAAAAACCTATGTTTCTTTAGAAAAGACTTTTTTTTTCCTGCTTTGTTTTTTAGGAGAACAAGCATGAGATAAGAAAGTTTATGATAATGTTTGTTTATGCAGGTGTGAGTGGTTTGTCTGTTTTATTCATGACCATGAAACTCCCTCTAGGAGAGGGGATTTATGGCAGCCTCATTTCCCAGAACTTGGTGCTGTTTTTAGTCAGATAAAGGAAACTCTGAGAAGGCTTCTTTCTGCATCTGTTGCATCTCATGTGTCTTCAACTTAAAATTATCTTTATCCCAACTCTGGAGTTCTCAGTGTGTCCCCATAGAGGTGAAAGGGAAAATTTATATTAAGGAAGAGGAGACTCAAGGTTGAAGACAGAAGCCCAGTAGATTGTGAGATGGAGCTGTTATTCAGAGTTAAACTGTTCGTTTCTCTATTCTTTGGAAATTTGATTAGGACTTCTAAAGTTGAGGGACTTTTCACAACATGTCTGCTTCAGAAGATTTATTCTGAATGAGAATCTACATCTGCCTAACACAAGTACAATTATTCTGGAACCCAAGGTCAATGACAGTCAACTTTAGCTCTCAGTTTTAATTTTTAGTTGTCAGAATTCTTTTCAAATTTTTCATCTACATTTCACAATATAATTGCTCAAATAAAAATGTATTGTTGCTTCAACGATTAAGTAATAATTGGGCACCAGGTTTCTGAGTAATCCATCACTGGGATAATTTTGAATGTATTTTAAAAATTTGAATGAAAATTCTAGTTGTGTATTTTCTGTGTGACATATGTTATTCTATATGTTCTTTTATTTAGGTTTATTGCTTTTTTTTTTTTTTCAGCCATCAAACACAGACAACCTGTTGGGATCATCCTAAAATGACTGAACTCTTTCAATCCCTTGGTGAGTGTTGTTCTATTTAATAGTGATGAATTAACTTAAACAACTGAAACTTGTACATTCTTAAATGGAAACTAATCACTAGCTTTTTTTTACATGGTATGTTATGTTTAAAGGATCAGATCAGTGATACATAAAAGCAGTTGAATTTCTAAGGGCAATGAAGTAAGTAGGTTTTACTTTTCTTCTTAAGAGAATGTAAGGTTTGAAATAGCATGGGCCAAAAAAGCATGATTTTTAAAGGAGGAATGCAATTGGAAGTTTTAACTCCCTCATACTGAGTCATCTGAATCTTCTGCTTTGTGTGAAAACAAAAACAATTACAATACAGCTACCTCAAATCTGCTGCTTTAAATTTGCTTTTAGCTCACTTTTTATTTAGTAAATCTTACTGAATTCCCTAGCTTAATTTCATTTTGTTTAAGGGGTAATGAAAAGCTAAGTTCATTTTCATATAAACATGCAAGAAAACACATGAGATGAGAGAATTCTGATCTTGGAGGTTTCTAGTAAAATGTGAATTTGAACTCATGATTTAGCCTGCTCTTTTCAGGTTGATCCAGTCGTTTTGAAAGCATTTTTCTTCATGGGAGGCAAAGGTGCTACTGCAGAGGGAGAGCAGCACCTATGCCCACTCCCATTTCAACAAGTGGGAAGCATCCCTTTTCATCTTGTTATATATCAGTTTTCTGAGTGAGCTTTCATTTGGGCTGGTGAGGGCAGCTTCAAAGGTGTAACAAGTGACAGAAAAGCCCCTGGTTAGTTTAGTTTGCAAAAGGAGACGGCATATTTTGCTGATTTTTGACTTTTCTTCTACTCTGCTCGTCACTAGTACTGATACTCTGGTTTTTAAGGACAGAGAAAGAAATTGCAATATCTATTATTTCCATAGATTTGAATATTGACTATAGGATCATTTTAACCAGATCTGTAAAAGGGCAGAAGAAGCAAATAGATCAGCATGGTGGAGTAGAGAAATAAGACTAGCTTTCTGAGTAATGAGATGAACAGCCTGGTGGACAAAAAACTGTCCTTGGGAAAAATGCCCCTGAAGGAGAGTTCCTCTTGGCAGCACAGAGGAAGGGACCTCTGTCTGCAGTGCGATTTACAGAGGGTTCCAAAACAATGTATACACATTTTAAGAAAGGAAAAAGCTATGTTAATTATAATACTCAATATATACCAATAACGAAAGATGAATATAAGTCACATTTGACTTCTGTAATCACAAGAGCTACTCAAAGTGGTTACCATCAGTATCCAGACACTTCTGATTATGGTGAACACTGCTTGAGCATAGGTAACATCTCTTAAAATATATATACATATTTTTGGCACCCTCGGTATTTATTAAGCCATTGAAAGCTAACAAGCTGGGTATGTCTCTTTTTCCTTTCTTGGAATTTTCTGTGTCACATGGCTTTGGAATGTATCTCACCATCGTGCTCATGAACATTTCATTATTTTCTTACATAAAAGCTTGGGTTTTTGGAGAGACTTTTTAATGTGAATACACATACTTTTCCATCATCTGAAAGAAACAAACACATTCATGCCATTCAGTGTAAGTTAAATACTAGGCATGCTTTTGAATGTCTTCCCTTTTCCATTTCAGCTGACCTGAACAATGTCCGTTTCTCTGCCTACCGTACAGCCATCAAAATCCGAAGATTACAGAAGGCTTTATGCTGTGAGTCATTCTACCAAAGTTAACCACTCTGGGCTTTGGATTGCCTTTGGGGTTTTCTTAAGACAGAGATCAACGAAGAGGGCGATGTGTTTGTAGAGTTAATCTGATTTTTAGTGTACCTCACTAAAGGAGTTGGCTGTGTTTCTGTAAATGCTCTATTACTCGCCCCATCAGCATGCGTGCAGTAGTAAAACAAAGGAACATATGCCAGTCTCAGATGGAGAACAAAATTAACCAAAATATAGCAGTAGCATAAAAGTCTTTTTCAAAAATTGTATCTCTATACAATTTAGGAGGATTAAGGCAAGGAATCACAGTATATAGGAGATCGTTGCTGTTTTTAGTATTTTGTTAACCTGTCTAGAAGTATATGGTTCAAAACAGTTTGATTCAATACAATCGTATAATGAATAAACATTAAAAATATCACATTCCTGATCCAAATTTGAACTGGCACCTTTGGAAATTAGATGAAAGGCTCTGTTCATTTAAATAATGTCTCAAAACATTTGGTATTATCAATATGAATTTTCCCTGCAGAGAGTATGTTCAGAGTGATATTCTGTGATAGTCATTTTACTAAAGGGTTATCCTCCCACAATAACTGAAATTTAAGTAGAAATAGGAATGCTTGTAATGGAGTATAGATTGAAGCTGTCCAGATTCAATTTGTGGTTGTAGTTTTAATGATTGAGTCTGTTCAAAGAACATTTAGACCTTATCTGATAGTTAATATGGAAACCATCATTTGCTTATACTTTTAAGACAGGGTAATTTGCGTAAATTCTAAGTATTCTTGTTTGCTGCCTTTTGTCAGTTGTTATATATCTAGGCAGTTCAGTGAAGCTTTGAAAATTACCCTGAGGAAAATGATATATTAAAGTTAAAAATCTGCTCCTTTAAAGTCAGTAGAAATTAGAAATACAATTTAAGCTGGTTACATGAGCAGAGTTGAGGAAAGAGAGTGTAGAATCAGTCAGAGAAAATAACAGCAATACAAAGGTTTTAAAAATAAGAAAAACTTAAGTGGTACGAGTAAGTGGAAGAAAAGTCTACAAAGGGCTGCCAAACACCTCCAGATGAAGCAACAGAAGAAAGGATGAGGTGACCTTCATGCACATCATCTGTGGAGTCTCAAACAATTGGCAGGTAGTAGTGACTACAGCAAGTGTTGTACCATTACCAGGACAAAAAAAATAAAGCCAGCACACTCTGGCTAGTGATCTGTATGTTGAACCAGAAGGAAATAGGAAGTGAATTAGGAACACACAAAAGGGATGGTCAGTGAGCTCACTGCATACATGGTGACAGCACTTTTGAAAGAGGCTCAGCTGCCTGTCCAGGGCCCAGATGACAGATCTGGAAGGTCTTCTCGGGCCTGATGAGCTATAAAATGAGGACAAATGACAGCCGCAGAATCTCCATTGACAGAATACTGCTTTGTATCGTTAAGAACATGGTCCCAGTTTTCACTACACTTCTCGGTGTGTAAACAGATTAACACTTTGGGTGTTTTCTTCTGTTGACTCTTTTGAGTCCTAAAGAAAAAACGTCCTCCTTCAGGCTCATTTCTTCAGGCCTGAGAGAAGCAGAAGAGTGATGCCGCCTTCCGCTTATAAACTAACTGACATTCAGTAACGCACACTTAGGGAAGTGCTGGGTTGTGTTCGATTGTAAATATTTGGGGTGATGGTTTTAGAGCCGCCTGGTCTGTACTTTTCCCACTGCTCTCTAGCCTGGGGCCTTTGTGCCACCTGTCAAGCACTCCTGTTTATGATTAATCTGCTCCTTCCTCTCTCATCCTTTCTGTTTACTTGAAATTCCCGGACCCTTCCTCTGCAATGGTCTGGAACCCTTTATTCCTCCCTAATACTGTTAAAAATTTACTCCTTTTGGAAACATTTATGAGCTAATCCCACCTGCCGCCAGTTTTGCCAAAACTTTATGACTGCCTCTAACAAATGTTTCTCACATAAGTGCCATGTGTGTGCCTTTGTGTGATAGATAATGTTAGGACGTTGCCCCTGCTCCATTGAGAATGGCATGAGGTCAAGGGTTGTCTCTCATTTTGTATAAACCTCCACCCACACAATGTCCTAATGCGAAGGGTACAGTTGTTTTTCTGTGGTTGCTCTTTCATTTGTTGGGCTCCCAGACTGTGCAGGAGATAAAGTAACATAAAGAGACTTGGTTCCCACACTCAAGGAACTTCAATTTGGAGAGAGCACATTACGCATGGGCACAACTCTCCTGCTTACCAAGATTCCTGTGGTCAGGTCTAGTGGACAGCTGAGATGGCCCACTCTGTATTCTGTCCCTCCTGCCTGAAGATCTTTTGTCTTAGCTCTTTGTGCTCACCCTTTTGCCCTGGCTTGTATGTTCTCTTCCTTTAGGTCCTAGTTTAGCTGCCACCTGTCTTTAATGAGGCTTTCTTGGCGGCTTGACTCTCAAGTAGGTCACTTCTGAGATTCTGTCTCACAGATTCAGTTCTTACGTGGCATTTGTCATAATGGTGATATTCTGTTTATTGACTTACTTACTGTCTGTCTCTCCAAATGCACTAAGCTTTCACGTGAGGGATGAGTGTTTTCTTCTCCACTTCTGGTGTCATACAACTGGTAGCACAGAGCAGCCTTCTAGCACATATTGAGTGAATGATTTGAGTGTGAATGGTATAGGAGTACACTAGAGAATATGTACAAGAAGGTTTATCGCTGTATTTTTAATTGTAAAATTGTTTAATTTTGGCATATTCATAAATGTGATTTTTTGATACAGCAGCAAAAAATAAATGAACCAGTAATCAGCATCAACATGGTTGAATCTTAGAACTATATAAAGGTAAATGAAAAAAATCAAGTAGCAGAAGAAACATGTACACTTTGATTCCATTTATATATAGTTCAAAACCATACAGAACTAAATGCGATATTATTTTGGGACGCATATGTACATTCAGTAACTGAAAGTGAGATGCTGAGGTAGATGTTCTCCTGTGATTATGAGAATGGAATTAAGGAGGTTCTTCAAGGGACATCCAAGATATCAGTAACTGTCTATTTCTTTAGCTGTGTGATGGATTAATGGGTGTTGGTTCTATTGTTTTGTTTTAGACCACCCACATGTATTATATGTATTCTTTTGCATTTCAATTTCAAAACTCTATGTGATAGGCAGTGACAGAGAAGCCAAAGGGAATTGCTGTCAGAGGAGGGAGAGATCTCCTTCATCATGAAGAATAAAGCAAGCTTCTTGAGTAGGAAGCGTATTAGCCAGGCCTTAGAAGACACATAGGATTTAGACACGTGGCTGGAATCAAGGGTATGAGGGAAGGGAGTTGTATGCATGAGACTCGCATTCCTGGATGGAGTTCAGGGGACATCAGGTAATAATGGAGACTAAATGCAGTAGCTTATGAGCTATTTGTCCAGAATTTAGAAATGTCCTTAACATCAATTTAGGTCCATTTTCAAGGTCATTTTTTTTTGGTTTTTTTTTGAAACCTTTTCTGATTCCTTTATTTTTTTGTTGTTCAAGCTCTCCTAATGTTGTGCTTAATTTTTTGGATTTTTTTGTATAGAGCGGGGGTACTATAGGACAATTTATTTTTGGTGGGATTCAGGAGATAGGGCCAGTTATGAATGTATGCTTGAGACAATATCTAAGACAGATAGAAGGACCAAGGGAACAGAGGATAAGCAAACAGTTCAGGTGAAAGATGATGGAGGCTGAGCTGGCTGGCAGTAGTAGGAGGGGAGATGAGGGTGTGGATTTGTAAAGAGGAGAAAGAACTGATGACTCCTGGAATTTGGTAGTTGATAAATTGCAAAGGGTAAAAGGACGGTATTAAGATTTCTTAGGATTTACAGACTGATGGTCTATGGAAGGTAGTAATCCCATTACTGGCATAACAAGAAGGCAAGACCTGTATTTGTTAAGGTGGCCAGTGTCTAGAAGAGAACAGTATAGCTCTAGTTGGGAACAGAGCAGTGGAAATGTAGATCAGGTGTTCAGGCAGGAGATCAGAATGAGAAAATAGAATCTGGAGTCATCCAGGAAGAAGTAATAATTGATGTAATGAAAGTGAGTGAGGGCATGAGGCTTATAGAGTGAAAGGGCAGATGCGAGACCTTGGACGTGGCGCCACCTCTGTTTCTACAATGTCTGGGGAAGAAGAGATGGGCAAGATGGTAATGAGAAGCAATGGCCAAACAGTTCAAGAACAGAAGAGTCATAGACGCCCAAGGTCGGGTGCTAGACAGTGTGTGTTTTTACAGAACAGGAGAATGATGATCCATTTCTATTTGATCTCCTATGCCTCAAATGTGGGATTAAAGAAAGAGTTGGTTAGAAAATGATTCTGCTCTTTGTTTCAGTTGCCACATGACTGAGCTGTCATTTGTCTTCCTTTGAAAAGAGAAGATAATAATTTTCTGTGATTTAAATATAGTCAATCCTTTAAAGGTACCTAAATGTGACACATTTCTGGAAGATATATGCCTTGCTTAGGCACTAAGGCAAAGTGTCAGAGTAAATCACTAAAAATTGAAGACATGATAGTGTGTGGGACATGGAAAATTACTGTCATAGCTACAATGTGTATTACAAAAGGGACTTTTCTGGAAGAAATACAAGGACAGCCTCATCCAGGAAACGGTCATCATTTTAGAATTGGGTCTATTGTTACTTTATGCCAGGTGGGGAGATATAATAGCAGTGCTGTGTTACTGGTATAATTAGTGTGGGAATTCAGAAACTTAGAGCATTTTGGCAGTATTTGAATAATTTTTGTATCTATATGGAATTTAGTTCTATAGCTACTGTCATTTATTAAGCCCTTCTCTTTATCAGGCACCATGAAGAGTGAATTTGAATTTTGCTCCTGGCCTCTGGGAGTTGATCATTGAAAACAGTATACAATGCCAAGAAAAAGGGACAATGAAAATTTCAGATGGTTCTCAGCTATTCTTCTGACACCATCTCTAAGTCATGTGAACCTTACTTAGTTATTTTATATATTAGCTGAAAAACCAATGATGCATTTGACATCTGAAGGAAATGAATTGACCTGTTATCTAGACTTGTGTATTTTATGTTTATCTTTCTCTCTTTTTAAAAAGTGAATTATTTTTAGAAATGATTTTAATGTAGTCCCTGTTGAGTTGTTCTAGAAATAATTTTAATCTGTGTGATTTTAACATAGTTCTTTTCCATTGTAGATAACTTGAAAACATAAATCATTCTGTGGTGTTTAAGCAGCCAGAGTGGACATATTTCTTAAATCTCTCTAAAAATTCAAAATGAGTGTGTATTCAATAGTTAAAAATAGGTAAATACAAAGGAAGCTATTTGTTATTTTATTTAATTGTCAAAAATGTCATATTTTTTTGAGGGAACACTTTCACATCTAGCAAAGAGAAATTAGTTGGTTATAGTTTTCTAAAAATCTTCCCTGAGTTTATATTTTTAATGTTAAAAGTTAAATATGGAGATAGGGGAAGAATTTTACAAAGCAGTAATTTCCATGAGCAGACCTTAAATTCTGTAATTTTCTAAACCCATATGTTCAGAATTAGAAGAGTCATCTCCACACTTAATAAATGTATAGATACGTGGTAGTTTGATAATGTGTGTTTCCCTGTTTTCAGTTAGCTAATGAATGACTCAACATTGATTTAAAAGAAAGATTATATAGGACTTTTTTCTTTTTGTCTAAAATCTTACTCCTCACCTTTGAGGGTCGCTCCTGGGGCAGTGTGTGCCACCCCTGAGCTCTGTGTCTGCCTCACGGTAACCACATGTCACTGATGAGTGAGCTACACACTATCCATCCACACTGCCATCCGTCATCCTTAGAGCTCCCCTGGACTTCTTTTAATTCTTATCTTTTCTCAGGCAGTTCTGTCCTCATGGAATTCTTTCCTTGTTTTACATGGGTCTCTATTTTTTTAAGGCCCATTTCAAATCCCACCTTCATAGGGCGCCTTTTCCAGTTGTCCTTCCTTCCACTCCCCTAGCAGTAATAGCTGTAGTAGAAAAGTATGGGGTCTGACAATTACATTCACAAACTCATTCGAGGAAAAGTGCTACATACCTCATTGCTGAAAATCACTACAGTCACCTTCGAAGTATTCCCTTTGGGAAGCTATGCACCAATGCCAGAACCTAGTCCACCCTTCAAATCAATTTTGGAACTCTTTTTCTTCAATGGCCATCAGAGCTGTCATCATATTACCCTTGATGTTCTGAATGTCATCAAAATGTCTTTCTTTGTATATTTCCTTTACCTTCGGGTAAAGAAAGAAGTCATTGGGGACCACAGATCTGGTGACTAGTGAGGGTTTTCCAATACAGTTATTTGTTTGCTGGTTAAAAACTCCCTCATAGACAGTGCCCTGTGAGCTGGTGCATTGTCGTGACGCAAGAGCCATGAGTTGTTGCTGAAAAGTTCAGGTCGTCTAACTTTTTCACGCAACCTTTTCAGCACTTCCAAATAGTAAACGTGGTTAACTGTTTGTCCAGTTGGTACAAATTCATAATGAATAATCCCTCTGATATCAAAAAAGGTTAGCAACATCATTGCAACAAGTTTGTGAACTTAATTGTCTGACCTCATATGTACTTTTCTCTTGGGGTGCTTTCCCTCCTTTTAGTAAAGTTATCAGTGGTCTTAACCTCCTTCTCAAACTGACCGTCTTTGAGTCCAGGACCTCTGCCTTATCCTTCTTTTTCACCCTCTGTGCTCTAGCACCAGCCATGCTCACAGTAGATGTTCTACATGAAGAGTAAGGATGGGAGCAAGTACATGAAGACCTACTCATGTGGAGCCTTACCTGCCAACCTCCACTAACCTAACCACCTGCAAGTTGTCTGTATGCCAAAGCATCTTGGGTAGCAAACGGAGTTAGGGCCAGGTTGTGAGGGCCCTGTATATCAGGCTTGGTTCAGTAGGCAGTGGGACACTACTATTTTTCTACAGAGCCTGTTTGTTGTTTGTTTAATTTATTCTTTTTTGAGATTTTATATATATATATATATATATATATATATATATATATATATATATATATATACATACATATATATATATATATATATAAAACATTATATGCTTCAGGTGTATAACCTTATAATTTGATATCTGTATAGTGTACTCACAACCAAAAGTCTACTGTGTTTCCCCGAAAATAAGACCTAGCTGGACAATCAGCTCCAATGCATCTTTGGAGCAAAAATTAATATAAGACCCAGTCTTATTTTACTATAAGACTCGGTATAATATAATATAATTAATATAATATAATATAATATAATATAATATAATATAATATAATATAATATAATATAAAATACCAGGTCTTATATTTTTGCTCCAAATGATGCATTAGAGCTGATTGTCCAGCTAGGTCTTATTTTCGGGGAAACAAGGTATTTTCCATCCATACTGTATATTTGACTCCCTTCACCCATTTTTCCCTACTCCCATCCCACTTCCCGTCTGATAACCACCAATCTGTTGTCTGCATGTATGCTCTTGTTTTTGTTTTTGTTTTTGTTTTGTTTTGTTTTTTTGTTTGTATTCCATGTATGATTGAATCATATATCTTTTATTCTTTTATTTCTGATTATTTCACTTAATAATCTCAAGATCCATCCATTGTTACAAATGGCAATATTTCATCTTTTTTGTGGCTGAGTAGTATTTCATTGTGTATGGATATACCAGACCTTCTTAATTTATTCATCTGTTGATTGTCACGTAGGTTGTTTCCATATCTTGGCTATTATGAATAATACTGTAATAAACACAGGAGTACATATCTCTTTTTGATTAGTATTTTTATATTCTTTGGATAAGTAACTAAAAGAGGAACTACTGGATCATATGGTAATTCTATACTTTTATTTTGAGGAAATCTTCATATTGTTTTGCATAATGAAAAGCCCATTTTTTAAAACACTGAACATTTTCAGCAAACTTTGTATCTCATGAGGTACACGTTGAGAAATTATTTAAGAATGATTAGTCTGGCAGTGATTAAAGATGAATTGGGAGGGTGGTGAGCAAGCTGTTCTCAGGAATTAAGAGAAGGAAAGCAATGTAATATTTGGGACTTCCTACCACTTGGAATAGATTTAGAAATAATATGCCTGCCTGTATTTAAAAGTAGAAAGACATTGGAGAGAGGAAAGCCAAAAAAGAAAGTGGGAAAAATTGATATTTCAAAGACTAAAAAATGGGATCAGTTTGAAAGCAACATAGCTCAGATTAAAAAACATGGACATTTGGATAAAAGGAGAGGTTAGAAATGCTATTTATTACTTTAAAAATTTAATTATCTAAAAAGGGTACATTCTTAAGGTGAAGAGCAAGCCAAATACTTAAGACTAGAAATGTTTTTGTTTCCATGTTGTTATATAATGTAATAACTGTACATATACCCTTTTTTTCACCTTATCAGTGGATCTCTTAGAGTTGAATACAACAAATGAAGTTTTCAAACAACACAAGCTGAACCAAAATGATCAGCTCCTTAGTGTTCCAGATGTCATTAACTGTCTGACAACAACTTATGACGGCCTTGAACAAATGCATAAGGATCTGGTCAATGTACCACTCTGTGTGGATATGTGTCTCAACTGGTTGCTCAATGTATATGACACGTAAGTTTTCCATTTTTTTGCTATTAAAATAGTCATTGAACAAAATATCTTAATAATACAAAGTATGTTTTTATGTATTCTCAAACAAAATACATAAATTTTTAAAGTGATTTTTTAAAGTAATTTCAAAGTGTAAAGAGTTATATTAACTTTCAAAAATGAATGACTTTCTAAAAATTGAGTACTTAACCAACAATAGAACAAAAGAGAATGTCTATGTATTATTTTAAGATTTCTTCCCTTCAATTATAAAAGTTATCATAGTTGTAAGTTTTTTGTTTTCTGTTTGTTTGTTTTTTGTCACCATGCTAGGGGAAGCTTAATATAAATAATTTCGATTTCTTTCTCATTTCAGGATTTGTATAGTATTTTTTGAAGACATTGTTTTGTATTTATTGTACAAATTAAAATAATTGGTTCATAATAATCCACTCTGCGATTTTTTGTGACAACTTAAAAGCAGTTTGAATAGTAATTAAAGGCATTTTTAAATGTGTCTTTTGGTATTAGCTTTATTTATTGCAATGGTGGTTTTATATAAATATATATGTGGTATTTTAAATAATTTATGCTATAGGGCACTAATATCAGTAATTGAATTATGTACTCACTGTTACATAAAAAGTACTCTCAACTTTCAGCATAACTCGTTTGCCATTAATTTTGGGTTTTTTGAATGTGACAATGCATTTGTGAAATAATTCTAGAAGACCTGCTGTGGGCTGACATTTCTGAAACATTAGGAATTATTCATTCTTCTGGTAGGGGGTTAAAATACGCAAAGATGAAATAAGAAAATTGGAACTGTTGTTTTTCTCTCAGATTCTAAGAGTTATTTTCCATTAATTAGCTCTATGAGAATTTGTGTTTATTGGCCTTTTATGTGATTTACAAAAAAAGGAGATAGAAGATAGTTCATAAATACACACATTTAACAGTTTATTCTGTATAAGAAACAAACAATGACGACAGTAGCTTTAGCGATGATTTAATTAAAATTTGGTTTATTCTTTTGGTTAGAAGAATCTTTCTTTTACAATACTTACAAATATCAACTTTTTGTTTGTTTTTTAATAATCAAATAGCATTTGTGTACTTGAGGGTTCTTAAGAAATTCACTGAACAACAGATAGCATGAATCTCAATTACCATAATGAAGGTGGGATTTGCTATATCCCTATCTGACATATATTAATACAGTTCATTTTAATGCAAATTTATCCTTCTATGGTAAAGTATAACTGTTAGCAATTATGCACTATTAAGTTTATTTTCCATTTTTTAAACCTCTATAAGAAATATTCCATAGTAAATTCACTAAAATAGCTGGTCAATTTGGTGTTTTAACTACAAAGCCTATAATTTAATTTTATGTCCCAGGAAGAATGTTAAATTCATTGGATACTTAGGAACTTCATTAAGCCCTATGGAGTAGGGTTGAGGTGCACATCTTCAGCCATATTTACGGAAAGAACTGAGAAAGACGTAAAATCGCACCCTCAGATTTTCTGTGGCTCTAACGTGCTGTATTTGTTTGCTCGGGCTGCTGTAACAAAGTACTACAGACTGAGTAGCTTAAACAACAGAAATTTATTTTCTTGCAGTTCTGGAGATTAGAAGTCCAAGAACAAGATGTCAGCAGGATTAGTTTCTCCTGAGGCTCCTTTCCCTGTTTTATAAATAGATAGCTGTTATCTCCAAGTCTTTACGTGGTCTTTCTTATGTGTGTGTCTGTCCTAATATCCTGTTCTTATAAAGACACCAGTCAAATTGGATTAGGATCAACCCTAATGACCATGATCATTTTAACTTAGTTACCTCTTTTCAGATCCTATCTCCAAATACTGTCTTCAAATACAGTTGCATTCTGAGGTATTGGGAGTTAGGACTTCAGTGTATGAATTTTAGAGAGCTATAATTCAGCCTATTACACATACATATTCTGTTTTCACTGGACAGCCCAAAGGGAATAGTGCCATTTAGTTGGGAAGGAAGCAGTGTGTGAAATGTTGTGATTCATATTCTAGGAAGTTGACTGTTTCTATATTTCTACTTTCCACCATCAAATGTGAACACATGGGAAATGCTTCATCCCTAAGGTACTGTTTCTCTTTTAGAAAGACAGTATCTTGAAATTTTCCATTTTAAAGGAAAAAAATCTTTTACGATGTACTTACTTTT
The DNA here is from genome assembly GCF_964194185.1 of Rhinolophus hipposideros. Classification (NCBI taxonomy): domain Eukaryota; kingdom Metazoa; phylum Chordata; class Mammalia; order Chiroptera; family Rhinolophidae; genus Rhinolophus; species Rhinolophus hipposideros. The sequence goes on along the minus strand of NC_138049.1, from coordinate 19,070,105 downwards.
TATGCCAAAGAAAAAATAGCAAAGAGCATGCTGGGTTAGAACAATGTCTATTCTGTCTTGTTTTCTATCTCGGAGAGGAATATCATGAATTAACCTTAGGAAGAAACACATTCACTCATGTGATGGTAGTTTCTGATGACCAGAATTGATTGGCCAAATTTCTCTAATAACTATGACTTGTTCACTTGTATAAATAAGAGTTTTTAACTCTTTTCAAGCCATTAGTTCCCTTTGAGAATCTGATGGAAACTATATTCTACTTTTTCCTATGCACCAGAAAATAATGGACACCAAAGAACTCTGAAACTTGGAAATGGTACCATGATCTAATCCTTCCATTTATTCAGCTACCTGACATTCATTCATTAACCATATATTTTTTACTGTCTTTGTGTAATATAATGCTGCTGGTACTAGCATTTTCAGCTCTTGAAGTATATTCAACCAGCTCTTGAAATAATGATTGATGTACCCACAGCAGATCATAGAATTCTAGAAGTAGGATTTTCAGGATCCTCCATTTTGCCCTCTTCATTTTACTGATTGAGAAACTGACCCAGTAAGACAAGACAGTTTATCTTCGGCCATCTATTACATATTAGCAGTAGACATAGCACTAATATTCAAATTTTTTGACAATTGCATGATCATTCTTACCATATTGCCATATCTCAGAAAAATAGTACTTTATAAATTATTTTAAAGGTACTATTTCAAGTTTTAACATGTACCCCCACTTCTCCTAATATTCTAAATTTTATTTTTAAAATCCATTTTCTTCTGTTGTGGATAACAAGAATCCAAACATTTGGTTCTGGTTGCTGTGTGATATGTTAGCCACTTTACATTTGACATCTCAGTTTCTCATCTGAAAGATTGAGATAAAATATTTGCTTGGTTTATCACACATAGATGATTATGAAGGACAAATGAACTAGTGTGTAGAAAGGTCTTTATAAACCTTAAAGATAAAATTGATTCCATTCATGAGTTCACAACCTTGCTCAATCTTTATCTTCCCAGGTTATGAAGTCTTAATTTCATAATCTTCCTTCTAGACTTAATGGTAATCAAAATTATTTAAATTATGACTTGAAGCAATAGTCTAGAATACTTAGTTTAAATACTTTTGTCTCTACAGAAAATATTAATATCCCTTGCTCCAGTGTTATTTTTTCCCATTTTTCCAAAAATAGATATAATTTTATAAGGTGCATATCTTTCCAGTTAAACTAATTTCAGGAGTTAATTATGAAAACAATCAGGAAACCAAGTACTTAAATATTGGGTTATGTTACTCACTAATAATTTTCACTCACTCCCTATTGTCTCTCAAATCCAGATATCTTATTTAACATCAAAGCCCTCCATCCTCTGACCCCATATAACCTGGACAACTTTATCAACCATTTAGCCTTCATGCAAGTCCTGGCAACACCTGAATGCATCTTGCTACCTACCCCCTTACCTCTGTTCTCTTGCTCAAGCTTTTCCTGTGATACTCCACTTTCTCCTAGTTGAGAAAGTGAGCCCTGTCATGCCATCAATATCCAACTTATTACCTTCTTTATCAAATGTTGTCATACTAGTGACTACTCAAACTAATCACCAATCATTAATTAGTCAGCCACAATTATCTTGTACTTGATTATTTCCATACATAAAGGTTGGTGTCATATTTTCTTAGGATTCTTCAGTTGTTTCTTACCTCACTTCCCAGCTAGTATGTGAGCTTATGGGTCGGAAATGTGTCTCACTTTTCTATGTGTCCCTACAGTACATAGAAGTATGCTGGTATCACAGGAAGGCTTCATAACTCTTGATGGTATGATGAATGGATGATTGCCATTTTCAGTGGTCCTTTCTTGCTTTATTAACTCACATGCATATTATATAAGCTCTAGCTATCTATTTTGAATCTTGCATTTACAATTATTAATAGATTTTAATTCATAGTATTTATAGAAATGAAATCTTTTCAAGTTTTATAATTAAAGTTTTCGTTTTGACTTAATTTGTTTTCCTAGCTCATATGTTTTGTGTAAAGTGACTGACTTCAGGTTGTATATTCTTCCAGACTAGGTCAAACATACTATTAAAATATGTCATGAAATTGTGTGGGTTTAACATTAATTATTAAATGTGAATAGAAAAGTTATATCTTTAAGATATATCTTTAAGATAACCCGCAAGAAAATAGATATTCAGAAATAATTAATATACTGTATACAATTTTAAATTCATATAACACATTGAGATTCTTATAATTTCAGGGGTCGGACTGGAAAAATCAGAGTGCAAAGTCTGAAGATTGGCTTGATGTCTCTCTCTAAAGGTCTCTTAGAAGAAAAATACAGATGTACGTAAGACCTTTTTTATACCAATGTGTTTTTAGTAATGATAATGACAGTTTATTGGAGACTTACGTTATATGAATTGCTGGTAATAATAATTCCCATTTCTTTAACCCTTACTAAATATGTCCAGGCTAGGCAAAGGGTACCAGTACAGAGGTGTGGGTTTGTGTGAAATGAAAAGTAGATTACAGGATCAAGAGGTGAGGTGCCTTGCTTGAGTGAGAACCAACCACAATATAGCTCCTTTAATTCTTAGAATAATCACCCCATAATGATATAGCTGAAAAAATGCAATGCTGAGATAGGTTAAAAATGTAATAAAAAGCTGTAGCGACAATAAATCCTCAGGCTAGGATTAGATCATAGAGTTTTCTGACTCTAATGCCCAGGACTTTTCTATTTCTGTGTACTTTTAATATTTAAAAGAAATAAAATTAAGACTACAACCTTTATATTAAACTTTGAACTAGAACCTGTATACTTAAAATACTTAAAAAAGTAATCAAGATGGACTAGAATTACTGTAGACACAGTCAGACAAATAACTCTATAGTGTAAAAATTAAAAAGTGATAAAAACATATTTTGTTGTATTTGTTTTCATTTACCAAATATGTTGGTGGTGTCCTTTTGTTAGTGAACAAAGGGCATCTTGACATTTGGAAAAGGACAAACTCAGGAGCCAGAGAGACCTGCCTTCAAACTTCGCTTTTACCACTTAGTGGCTAAGTGACTGGACAGGTTACAAGCTCCCACTGAATACTACAGCTAAGATGTAATATTACTTCCATTTCATGCTTCAGGAAGCTGAAATTTAGCGAATTTTCTTCAGCTAAACAATGAAGCCAATAATTCTTGCTTTGAAAGCAATTAGAGATAATATGTGAAAAGTACCTTGAAATAGCAGTTGTTGAATAAATTGTAACAATTACTGCTGTGTCTCCAAACTCTTAACTACTGTAAAATAGCTTTTGATTCAATTTTGTCCATAAAGTGTGTGTTACTTTATCCTGCCACACATACTCCCCGATGATTCTTTACAGATCTCTGCATCCATTTGGGGGAGAGGGCTGGAAAGACTTCATGAATGGAGAGATACCCAAAACAAGAGGATATTTGATCACAGGGCCTGTCCATTTAGTCAAGTATTGCGTTTTATGTGAACAGACATATCTTTTAAAAAACATTTATTTTCTGGGATGGCTGTGAGGTGGCTTGATACTTAACTTCAGATCTAGTTCATAAAGGCTTTTGTTTCTAATGCAGTTTGACAAGAATGGCAGTGAGAGGAGATGTTGATTTGTATGAAAAGAAAAGCTGATTGTAAGATCGGGAGGTTAGGTGACTTGAGGGAATTATGATCTAGTAAAACGTGCGGCAAAACGCTTTGCACAACGCTTTTGTTTGGTGGCACTTTCATTTATCCAGAATTTAAATCATCTTCAGCATCACAGTTGTCAAAGGATACCATTTTCAAAGCTTAAAAAAAGCTATTTCTGGAATGAGTAAGAAAGAAAAATGTGAATGACAGCATCAATGTACCAAAATTAGAAAAGGACTTTTTTATCGTCTGTGATTTGGGATTTTCATGTTCTCCTGAAAGAATGTAGGGTTCTCTCATTGTGACAATTGTATCATGGTACTCAACTTACTCTGAAACAAATGCAAATTCAACCTCAAAGTTTATCATGCATTGTAAATATGTAAGTGTGACCTGTTTTCCTAAATCACTAGTTATGTCCTCCCTTTCTTTTTCAAGCTGATTATCAGGAAGTAAGCTGAAACCAGCAGAAAGAGTTACAATATGGTGGCTGCATTTATAGAGCAAAAACAAATTCTACACAAAATTATATATAAAAGATGTCTTTTTTATATACACATACGTTCAAACGTATTTCTGAAATGTATAATCTTTCAAATGAAGAGGGTATTTCAAGCATACATGTACTCAGACACTCATCCTATAGTGGACACACTTTCTGCAAATGTTTGGTAATGTAATACTCTGTATAATTTGACATTAAATTTTCAGATTATGCAGGAAAAGCAGAAGCCCCTATAATGAAAATTTCTGATATTTAATTTATTCCACGAAGTTTGCCATTTTAGAACTTAATTAAATAAAAATCTCTTGGGTTGAAATTAATCTAAATCTTTTTTGGGAGTATTGAGATTCAGGAAACGTTCTGAGGTTTCGTCTTTTTTTTCTTCCTTTGAGGTCCTTAGCAATTCTGATTCCAGTTTGATTTCTCCAGTGATACCAGACTAACACTTCCTTGGTATTATTTCCTTTGTTCAAGTGAATGTTTAAGACAATTTGCTCTCCAAACTCACCAGCAAAGGTGCCATCTTGGGTCATTTGGTTATCTGTCTGAACACTGATTTTGCAATGGCTAATGTCGGTGTCTTTACCGTGGTGACATCTTCCTCTCTCCTCATGCCTTCCTGAGACTCTCCCTTGATTAGGTTCTAACAACACCTTGGCCTGCCTGCTCCTAGCTGGTGGCTTCTTAGCGTCATCCAAAGCACATTGACCGAGATTCTTTTGTATGGCCTTTTGTATTTGTCCTGTGCTAATTGATTAGAACTTGGGTTTTAGATTGTGACTTTCCTCTGACCCATTCCCACTTTCTGACACTGCTTTTTATTTCTGACTATAACATCAGAATGTGAACTTGTATAAAAATTTAGAAATACGTCAAAATGTTCAATGTTAATGTTTATCGTTTCTCTTATGTTTTGTGTGTAGTTTGACCTTTAGAGTGGCATAGCAGTATAGCTGTCTGCCTTAAAAGAGGAAAAGCTTGGCACCGTTCCCTCCCTGAAAATGTGCACTTCTGTGCACAGATTATTACACATACGTGTCGACTCTATTTACCTCAGAGGACTCTTCCCAGGAACAGGTTTAAAATGACTGTCATAGGAAGAATCCTGGATAAATGTTTTCTGGCTATGATAATCTTATTTTTGACAAATGAAAAGAAATAGGTAGAACTCTAACTAAATCTAAGTGAACAAACTATAATAAAAATTAAATTTATCTTGACTGAATTTGCTTTCCCAACGTATACTTATAATTAAAGTCATATTTCATTATAGTTACTGTGTTAATATCACTAAGCTTAGGTCGGTTGTTTGAAAATTCACTGTTGACAGTGTTAGATCTAGGATTATCCCCCTTAAAAAGGGGGGGCAATGATACAGTTTGATCTGATATTCATTTACCACGAATTGTTTGAAAATGGTTTTGAGGATACAATAAATATTTACTCCCATTTCTTCTGTTCTTGGAAAACTTAACGTGAAAACTATTTACAATTTGTGTGATTTTGAATTTTCAGAACTTAGGATGTTTTCCCCACAACTTATTAGTTTTATAATGAAATGGATTATTTTTATGTGAAATTTCTCCCTATTCCAAAAGTAACTTATTCAAGTATATTAACCTTATTGCTGGAAGTACAGTATAATTTTAATTTTCAAACTATTACAAGTGGGAAATAGAAGATAAGCAATACCGAACAGTTTTAATTTTATTGAATCAAGTTGAATCAAGACAGTAATAAAGCAAAGTTAATGGGTTTTTTTGGTTTGTTTGTTTGTTTGGATGACTAGAAAAGCCTAAGAACTATGTGAAAGTATCCATGCGTTTTGTTAATAAATCCTTAAATTTTAAATGAATGTATTTTATTACATGAAATGAAGTAAAACAAAAATAATTTTAATAGCTAGTAAGGAATAAGAGACTGATTGGGCCTAAGTAAAAAAAAAAATCACCTAAAAATGAAACATACCTCCCTGTACTTTTTAATGTTTCTTATATAAAGAGATTTGAGTATAGAATTCTTTAAAAGAAGTAAATATATATGTATATTTAATAGAATATTAAATTTAGGATTGAACACAAAATTTAACAGCAAATGTGCTAACATTTAAAGATTTGCTACTTAAGGTATATTTATCCTTTTGACAAGCCATGAAGAAAGCTTCATTTTGGCTCACTTGTCTTTCTCAATAAGAAAGGAAATCCTTATTGAGACCATTGAATGAACCCACATGTATTTATGTGCCATTTGAAAAAGAAATTTGTATTCATTGGTGTACTTACATGTATTGACACACAACAGTAAGTTGTTTTAAGGAAACATGTGCGTTAAATAGTCCCTGATTATAGATTAGTAGAATTTCAAGGTCGTCATAATTCAGGAGACGACTGTCTGATTCATGTTCCTGTGTTTCTTTTTAAATCTGCATTGTTCAATCCCCATACCCAAAGATATATTTTACGTAAAAGAATACTGTTGGCACATGGAAGTTAACCTGTTGCCTCTCATCGTTATAGATCTCTTTAAGGAAGTGGCGGGGCCGACAGAAATGTGTGACCAGAGGCAGCTCGGCCTCTTACTTCACGATGCCATCCAGATCCCGCGGCAGCTGGGAGAAGTAGCGGCTTTTGGAGGCAGTAACATTGAACCCAGTGTTCGCAGCTGCTTCCAACAGGTAAACACGAAGGATTACTGGTATACAGGGTATGTCAGGAAAGGGTTTTGAGGATGTTCCGAGAAATGGAACAGTGAACTTGGGCTGGAGCCTAAAGTGGAAGAGGTTGGGTACTGTCCCATTAAGTTTATTTCTTACGGTGTATTCCATTCAAGGAATAACCACGGCCTCAAAGAGACTTACTGCTTCTCAATCTATCCATCCAAAATCTTTAACATGTGCTATCAGATTGCTGTGATTTGGCCCTACCTTTGTCTGGGTGCTATCTTTTGGCACTCATCCCCTCTTGTTCTCTGCTTTCCAGCCACACTGTTTTAGTTCCTCCACTCCTGCCTTACTGCCTTTGGACATATAAACTCTGTTTAGAATGTTCTTCCATACCCTCCATCCACAAGCCCCCTTCTCATCACTAATCCTTATTTAATCTTTAGGTGTTTGCTTAAATCTCACATCCTCTGAAAATCCTTCTCTCACCCCTTCAGATGAGGTTATGTGTCCCACTATATTACTTGAATTGCTTCTGCCTTCTTATGACGCTTATTGCAATTATAATTACATACTGAATTGTATAACTGGTTGGTCAGTGTGTTTTTTCTTCAATACAAGCCTAAGCTCCATGAAGAAGGACTGTTTCTCTCCTCTTACTATTGTATCCTTGAACATCATAGCTACTTAATAAATATTTGCTAAATAAATGAATAAAAATGCCCTGACTTCCTTGTAGGCAACATTTTAAAAATACATACATTAAAGATGTTATTAAAATAACAGTCTTTTTTTTGAGAACATGTGAACTAAAGGAGAATGATGTACAAAGTTTCATACTGATCTAAGTTACTCATGTTAAACTGGAAAAGCATTTTAGTCTCTTTTTAATACTTACTGCATATAAAAGCATTTTAGAACTACCGTGTTTCCCTGAACATAAGACCTAGCAAGGCAATCCACTCTAATGCGTCTTTTGGAACAAAAATTAATATAAGACCCGGTCTTATTTTACTATAATATAAGACCGGGTCTTATATAATATATAATATAATAATATAGTATAACATAATATAGTACGGTATAATACTGGGTCTTATATTAATTTTTGCTCCAAAAGACACATTAGAGCTGATAGCCCGGCTAGGTCTTGTTTTCAGGTAAACAGGGTATTACTACTGGTGTTGTAAATATGCATAAAATACAAGCCTACAGATATTTTCCCAAAGCATAACCAGTGATTTATCATTGCTGAGAAAAATAAAAAAGCTCATACGCTCTCTTTAAGGAGAATTGATGTTATGGGTTATTATGTTTTATAATGGTCTTTTTTCTTGTTTTAGAGATACAAAACATACCAAATGAAAATTCTAAGTATTATTTTCCCATGTGCTGTTTGGTAGAATGATCTTGACAAAAGCAGGAGAAAGATGTTGGTATAAATTTAACTTTGCAGGTATAAAAAGTCCTTAATATTAAGATTTGAAGAAAGACTAAGACATTGCAATTCATCATGCAATTCATGATTTGGAAATCTGGCAAAGTACATTCACAGTGGTATGCCCCTCAGGGTGATGTTATAACAGGACTGGAACAGGGCACAGAAGTAACAGTTTTTTTATTTGGCACTTATCATGGCCTTCAAGTTAGGGTGCTATCAATGAGTTTTTAGTTTCACAAATTTTTACTGTCTTAGATAAATGAATTGCATGGAATTAAAATGTTCATGTGACAAGAGTAACTTCTGTGGGTTTTGTTTTTGTTTTGTTTTTTTTAAATCTGAGTATATTAAGGTATTGGTATTGTTTTTTTCTTTTTTCTGTGTGACAATTTCTGCTTTTTCTCTTTTTAAATTCAAGAATTTTCTTTCCTTGAAGAACCTCAAATGTTTTGTGATTTCTCTGACCTGGAAAGAACAATGTATAATGGTGCACAGATTTTCAGATTATGAAGCAACAACACTTGCCGCAACTTAAAGGAAGACATTTTCTTCACCTTCAATATGTTTGTTTCCTCACCAGAATAACAACAAGCCAGAGATAAGTGTGAAAGAGTTTATAGATTGGATGCGTCTGGAACCACAGTCCATGGTTTGGCTGCCGGTTTTACATCGAGTGGCAGCAGCTGAGACTGCCAAACATCAGGCCAAATGCAACATCTGTAAAGAATGTCCAATTGTTGGATTCAGGTAAGGTGATCTACAACCAGGGGCAGCAGGAGATTATGTTCTGTTCTGGTTGTATCGTCTCAGTGTATGTCCATCATCCCTTTCATTTATTCCCATTTGGGGGTTTGCCTCCTAAATAAAGGAGATCTTCTGTATATTGTAGCCATCTGAAAATGGCATTTCATCTTATAGCCACTACATGAAGCTTATTTATTATTATGGCTGTTATTTGTATTATTTTGCTCCAGAAGGAGATTTCCCTGAATTTCTATTTGTATAGGTCACACAAATGTTCATTCATGATAACTGCATGAGTGGCCCTGATGGAATTTGGTGATGTTCTCAGGCCTTTGGGATCAAACTTAGTAAGCAGAGAGCAAAATTTAAATACTAACTAAGAAGTAATCGAATTACTTTGTGTTACTTCTTCCAAGTTCTGTGTGAAGTAGATTAACCCTACTATTCACCATCACCCAAGGAATGCTGCTAAATGCCATACTATAAATGTAATCAGTGTGTCAGGTTTATTAGTTTGTGGCCCCAAAATGGACTGTGCAGGGTTTATGGTTTGCCCCAGGATGCAGTACCTTGGCTATCATGTTCCTTTCACCTCTTTGTCTTTAGGGGAGTATGCATTAGACCTTTTAGCATAACTATAATATGTTTCTCTTCTGGGAGGAATCTTGAAAATGGCAATCTAGAAAATGGCCCTTTTTATTTGAAAATCTATTATTGGTTTTGTTGTGTATAGTATCAGTATCAGTATCCTCACTTAAACAGAATTGTTTTCATTTGACTGACTTTCTCAACTTTGTTTGTATGAAGAGTATCATTGCATTTTCTGTGGATGGCTAACTAAGAAATAGAACTCAGATTTTCCTTTCTTCTGTAAATTGTGGTATGTCAGGGAGCCACTCTAAAGTGTTGTAAGTTCAGAGTGCCTTGGTACCAGTGAAGATGTATATTCTCAGAGGATGAAAAGGCAGGTGGTCAATGTGAAGCAGAATCAGCATGAGACTGACAGCCAGGATGACAGCATGGTCCAGTGAAAATTAAAGGACAAATGTTGCAAAGGGGAGGATGGAAAAGATACGGTTTAAATGCAGCAGGTTTCTTGGAGAGGCTCAATTTGAAGTACCTAGTAGATACAGATGGACAGACCAGAAAGGAAATAGTTGGAATGTGGCAAGCTTAGGATACTAGTGGGAAGACAATCCAAATGAAAGATACAGTCATCGGAGCTAATAATCGCTGCTATTTATCAAGTGCTTACTGTATGCCAGGCATTGTGCTAAAATGTGTTGCATTTACTCTTTGTGAGAACCCTGTAATATTGGTAGGATTATCTCTTCTTTATACACGAAAGAACTAAGACTCAGAGATTAGGCAACTTGCCCAAGTCCGGATACCCAATAAATGAACGCAAAGCTAGGATTCAGATACAATCTTTTTGACTTTGGAGTTCATGTTCTTAGTCAATATGGTATTTTTTAAAAAGCAGGTTAGATTTTTAGGAGAGGAGAGATTTGACGTTAAGAAGCAGTTAGATGATACTGAACAGAACAACTGGTTTAACTCATTGCTTATTAGACCAAAAACATTATATCTTATATAAAAAGTAATGTAAAACCACAGGAAACATCCAGATTAACTGACTTGGGAAAACTGGCTTGCATAAAACCAGCCATGTATAGCCATTGCTATAGCCCAGAGATGTGTTATGGGGCCAGATTTCTCAGAGGCTGTGGACATGGAGAGTGAGGATGAGACAAAAGACTCTAAAAAATATTAGCATTTGATTATACCTTTAAAGCTTTATTTCTTAAATAGAAAATGACCTGTGACAACTACAGCATAACATTAAGATTTATCAAAGTTGAGATGTGGGTGCATGGATGTTTATTATATTATTCTCTGTTTTTGAATAAACTTGAAATGTTTCATAAGAGAAAAACGAAAGAGCAGTTACAAAAAGTGAACTATGTTAGGTGTTGAATTTCATGTATTGCAGATTCCAACATTAATGTAAAATTCATATGTAGATATCTCTAATGTAAAGTACGGCGTTGCCCTGGTCATCAGCGATCAAAGCTACAGCAGGATATTCAGGAGGCAGTGTATTGAGAACTGGCTCTGGAGTCAGGCTGCTTAGGTTTGAGTCCTGGATTGACTGTGTAACTATGTGACTTCGGATAAGTTACTTGGTCTTCCTGAACCTGAGTTTCTTCAACTTCAAATTCTGTGAGTGTTTCATTACAGGAATAGTGTAACTATGTGACTTCGGATAAGTTACTTGGTCTTCCTGAACCTGAGTTTCTTCAACTTCAAATTCTGTGAGTGTTTCATTACAGGAATAGTTAATACCTGAAAAATGACTAGGCAGTTCCTGTCACAGGAAGAGCAGACATTCAATAAATGTTAGCTTTTTTTTTCTTATTACCAATGATTAATAACCATTAGTGGGATAGTAACTCAGCCTACAAGGGATACTGGAATGTTTAGTGAGCTGTCCTTAAACTGTTCCGTTAAGTGGAAATGCCAGAAAAGCCTGAGCAGCAGTGATGCTCAGTAGAAGGCAGGGTTGAAAAGAGGGAAAGAAGACGATCAGGATTCTTAAGAGAAGTAACGAATCATAATGTAGAAATCAAAAAGAGAGCTTTAGAAAGATGGTAGAGGTATTTGTTAGGTGTAGCAGAAATTCTAAAGATCAGATATGAGAACAGACCTTTGATTCAGGAGAAGTCCTCGGAAATTTTAGAGAGAACTCTATCCATGTCATGATAAGAATGGGAGGCAGGTCTCAGGCTCAGAAAAATAAGTAGATTAGTATGTGCAAACCGCTTGCTCAACGAATCTAGCTGTAACTTGAAGAAAATATGTCAGTATTGAAAATGCTAAGATGACCAGTGATGTATCATCTTCCTTTTACTTGCACATATATATTTTCCCAGTTTTCTATTTTGTGAATATAGTCTATTTAAAATTTTTAATTAATGAAGGAAAAATATGTCTGAGGTTGATACCTGGTTAATGAGACTAAGCAAAGATTTCTTCAAACTAATGGCAATTTAATGATTATGCAAAGATTATGCATGGAGGAGTCAATGTAAGAACAATTCCAATAATACAACACGGCCAAGACAGAATGGGTCTGATTAGCTCTTAGGTAAAGGGTTATCTCTTTCTCTAAGCTGCAAGAAAGAATAACGAACCAACTCTAGAAATAAAGGCAGAGGAGTATAAGCATTATGGTATAACATTAACTTCACCCAGCTTAACTCTGTATCAAGCTACCACTTTATATATATATATATAATCCATATCCATATATCCATATATCCATATATATATATCCATATGTCCATATATATATATATATATATATATATATATATATATATATATCCATATATCCATATATATTTTTTTTGAACTTTTATCAATACTGCTAGAGTTTTTCTTTAATTACTTACAAATTTAATTTGAATGAAATCTTAGATTTGCAGAATGTTTTACTAGTTGGGAATTTTTTCAGTTAGGATAACATACAGCTGCTTAATAGAAGCGTAAATAAACTAGAAGCTTAGTTTCCTTTCATGTAAAAAAAAAAAAAATGTCCTAAGATGGGAACCCAAGATTGAATGGTGGCTTCCCAGGCATCTGGGTTCATCATTTTTCCCCCCAGCTTTACTGAAATATAATTGACACATAACATTGTGTAAATTTAAGGTGTCTAACATGTTGATTTGTGCACTTTCTGCAAAATGATTTCCTCCATGATGTTAGCTAACACCTGTATCGTGTCCCATAAGTACCATTTCTTTTTTGTGGTGAGAACATTTAAAATCTACTCTCTTAGCAATTTCCAAGTATATAATACAGTATTATTAACTATAATCACTATGCTGTACATTAGATTCCTGGAACTATTCCTTTTATAACTGAAAGTTTGTACCCTTTGATCAACACCCCCCTTGTCTAGTTCTGGCTTTATGGTCTGTCATCCTTAACATGTGGCTTCCGTCTTCAAAGTCACTTCATGCTAACAGAATAGCCCTTCTTGATGTCAGGTCTATTTTCTAGGAATGAGGAAGAGGGACCACGTTTCTTCTCAACTGAACAAATTCCTTGAAATTCCAACTAGAAACCTCACCCACTGACTTTGACTTGCATTGATTGCCCTGGTCACCACCATCAACAAGAGAGACTGAGAAATGTATTGTTAGCAGGGCACACTACCCACAGTGCAAGGGTCTAGTACCAGTGAAGAAAGGGAGAGTGGCTTTCTGCCATGGAGTGATCAGCAGTAAACAAAACTCCATTTAGAAGAAGAGAGTCATATTTTTCAATCCATGCCAATAGGTCAAGGAGCATTATTAGTGTAGGTGAATGTTTCAAACTGATTGCTTTCCTGCCAAAATAAGCTGGATGTGGTATATGCCAATTAATTTTCATGAGATCGATTTGCAAGTGATTTTTTTCAGGTCGTTTTAGAAGCTACTCGGCACTTAATAATTTACCATATTAACTTCACATAACCTTTACATTTTGTTTCCATTTTCATTCTGTTAGTCCTGTTACTTAATATCTTTTTCTGCAGATGCGATTTATTTATGTTCTTAGTTATTACCTGCCATTCTGGGAGGTGGAGGATCTGGGAGGCGTTTTCCACTCTGACCCACAGAAACTTAAAATTTAGAGTTTCACTCCTCTAAGTAAGATTCTGCAAATGAAGGGCGATGTACTCTGTCACTAAGCAAATTCCACATTTGTAGCCAATATACTCGTACCATTTGTTTCCGTGGTGATTTGGATGAATGAGATTCCTTCCACAGATGATTGATTTGAACTGGATAATAGGCATGCAAGCCAATGAATTTTATTTTCTTCTCTTTAGATATAGAAGCCTAAAGCATTTTAACTATGATGTCTGCCAGAGTTGCTTTTTTTCGGGCCGAACAGCGAAAGGTCACAAATTACACTATCCAATGGTGGAATATTGTATACCTGTAAGTACTGCATTACTGTTTCTTGTTTTGAGGGGGTTATTTTTATTTTATTTTATTTATTTATGGGGTTTTTTTTCATTTTTATTTTTTTTATTAGCTTCAGGTGTACAAAACAATGTCATAGTTAGATATTTATCATTTATATCCCTCTCACAGTGATAACCCCCTCCCCCAGTCTACTACCCCTCTGACATCACATACAGTCATTACATTTCCACAGTCCCTATTCCTAATGCTGTACTTCGCTTCTTGTAACTATATATATACATATATATATGCACCATATATAAACATATATACCACATATATGTAAATATATACACGCTCTATATACATCATATATATGTATATATGTGTATATATATATATGTACACATATATATATACACACACACACATATATATATATAAAATTATAGTTGACATTCACTATTATTCAGCTTCAGCTTCAGGTGTACAATGCAGTGATTAGACATCTACATCTTCCCAGAGGTGGTCTCCCTAATGAGACAGGTGTCCATCGGATACCCTACAAAATCTTTATAACATTGATTACATTCCCCAAATTGACTTTCATATGGGATGTTATTTTTAATGTATTGCTCGTGTATTAACCAGTGTCTAAAATAAAATTCAATTTATTTAGACAACTTTTTTTGGGGAAAAATGACATTTAAGATTGCTTAACGATATATTCATATTTGCTTTGCTTTAAGTAAATATACGTTGAATTCATTAACACAGAATAATTATACCTTTTTAAGAAAAATTAACTAATTAAATTTTATTTACAACTGTGTTTTGATTTTAGACATCTTTCTTGGCAGCAAACTCTTTTAAGAACTCATGCTGTCTTATATTGAAAATTATACTGTGTACTGAGAAATCATGTTTCTTTTAGACATATTTAAAAAGATTTCCTAAGTACTTATTTACATTACCATAAATGTAGAAAATGGAGAAATTTAAAAAATCCTAAATAAGCTACCTTCCAATACTTTTCCATGTCTCTGATTTTAAGATTTTATTTTTATGTTTATGTAATTTTGATCCTGCTTTTTTCAATGACCATGTTGTATAGTAAGTGTTCCCCCATGTTGTCACACAGTATAATTTTTCCTTGTTACAGAATATTTAATTAAGTGAATGATTCTAATTTGTCTAGCCAGCCCCCTAAATTTGGACACTTAGCTTATTTTGAATTTTCTAATATTATAAACAATACTCAAATGTCTTTGTGAAGAAATCTCTTTCCATATACTACATAAATTACATTTCCATAGAATAAAGTACTACAAGTGGATAATCTGGGTCAATGAATATGAGTATTTTCATGGCCAAAATACTTCATGTCATTTTCCAAAAGAGGCTTATACCACTTTACATTATTAACACATTTTGGTAATGTCCTAATTTTACTATAGCCTCACTAACATTGGATACTGATTCTTGTTGTTCTTTTGATGTAAAGCTATTTTTTCTG
Source organism: Rhinolophus hipposideros (assembly GCF_964194185.1). NCBI lineage: Eukaryota > Metazoa > Chordata > Mammalia > Chiroptera > Rhinolophidae > Rhinolophus > Rhinolophus hipposideros. Next base: position 19,054,605 of record NC_138049.1, on the reverse strand, counting down.
AAGTTATCTTCATTTTCTCTCAATGGCTATTTTTTAGTCTCCTTCCAAAGAGTGAACCAAAATTTATTCATAGAGCTATACATTTTCTTTGGTTTAGGGAACTGAGTTACTTTTTGGATCAAAAATTGACAGAAAGGCAGAAAAATGTATAAAATATACATATATATATATATCTCACTTACATTCTGAGGTATCTTCTCAAATAAATAGGTACCCTGTATGTGGAGAGGAAACCTCTAGACAATGTTGCAGAACTATAAATGAAATACCCATAGTACATAATAATTTCAACTGGGGAAAAAAAATTCCCTAAGAAAAATTTTGGAGCACCATTTATTACTATGATTAACATATTTATTCACTCAACAAATAAATATTGAATACTTACCATGTGTCATACTTTTCTCAGCTCTGATAATTCATTAGTGTAGTATCAAAATAGCTAAGATTGCTCACTGTCCTGCTACTTTCTATTTAGGTAGAGGGAATATGTGTCAATGAGCAAGGAAACAAATGAGATTACAGATTATCGTAAGTGCCTTTAAAGAAATAAATGGATAAAGAGAAAGAAGTTTAGAGGAGACACTTTTAGATTAAAAAAATCAAGTCTGAGATGTTAACAGTTCAGATTGAAGGATGAGAAAGAATCGGCTGTATAGAGAACTAGTGGAAGGATATTTCAGAAAAAGAGACAGCACACAAGATGGTCTGGAGGTAGGAAAAAGGTTGGCATGAAAGGAGAAAGTAGAGCATATTCTATAAGGGAGTGCGGTAGGTAGGACTGGTTATATACTTTGAAGTGTCCAGAGCAAAATGAAATGTTAAAAAAATTATTACAACTTTCAGGATGACAACAGCAGGGCATTAAGCCAAGCTCAGGGCATTTCTAAGCACAGACCCATGCAACTGACCAAGTCAGCTGGCCCTAGGGTGGGAAAGAGATGGGAATGGAGAGTGGTAGGAGATGGGATTAAAGAGAAAAGCAGGTATCAGATGATACAGAACCCTGTGGGTCATTGTAAGGAATTTGGATTGGGGAGAAATGTAGTATTGATATTTACGTAATTATAGCTAGAAATTTCAGAAACTGTATAGTTAATATCAAAATGGGAAAAATCATAGAGTGAATATGTTAGAGATGTATAGAAATGACTACATATTTAACTATGTATAAAGTAAGCAAAGATGTATAAAATTACTGTTTTTTTTGGTCTTAAACCATTTTTTTCTAAACTAGGCCCCTTTATTTTTTTCCTTTTTTTATGTTTTTCAATGACAGTTGACATTCAATGTTATATTAGTTTCACGTGTATGCATAGTGGTTAGACATTTATGTAAGTTACAAAGTGATGCCTGATAAGTCTAATACTCACCTGACACCATATATAGTTACTACATATTATTGACCATATTCCCTAAGCTGTACTTTACATCCCTGTGACTATTTTGTAAATGCCAATTTGTACTCTTTAATCCCTTCACTCTTTTCACCCAGCACCCCCATCTGGCAACCCCATTCCATCTGGCAATCATCAGTTTGTTCTCTATATCTATGAGTATATGGAAGCAACCCAAGTGTTCATCAATAGATGATTGGATAAAGAAGATGTGGTATATTTATATGTATATATGTATATGTATATATGTATATATATACATATAATGAAATACATAACTCAACCATAGAAAAAACTGAAATCTTGCCATTTGTGCAACATGAATGGACCTAGAGGATATTATGCTAAGTGAAATGTCAGACAGAGAAAGATAAATACCAAATGATTTCATTTATATGTGGAATCTAAAAAACAAGATAAATGATCCAACAACCATTTTTAAATTAAATGTGTAAATTACCTAAAACACTTCTTGTTACATAATCTTCCCAAAGTCACTGTTATCATGTCTAAGATTACAGTTTACCCTGCACTGTACAGGTCAGCTTCTCTCTGCAGACATGCTTTGAGAGGTCCTTTGCCCCTTTCTGAAAGTTTTGTGGTGATCTTAATCAGCATCCTACTCATAAATTATCTCTAGTGACAAGTTATTTTCTGTATTTGACCCCACAACTTTTGATAAAATGACTAGCCTTTGAATGGCACAGTCTTGAATATAATATTAATGAATTGCTTGATTTAACTGCTTTCCAAAATTTCTCCTTTCTTTTAAGTGAACTTTATTTATGGTGTATCCATCTTTTACCCAACATTCCCTTAAACTCATTTGATATCTTCCTTAGAAAATGAACACAAGTATACAATTTTCAATGCAGTGACAAACACCACGGGAGTATTAAATGGATCAGACCTTTTCAGATGGATCTTTATGTTTGTATTTCTCATAGTTCATCTCCATTTATAATTAGGAAAATGCTGTAGTCATTATTCTTGACTTGATTTCTTTCTCCTTCAAGTTCCTTTTTTAGCTGAATTTCAATGTTTCTATGTTAAAGTCTTTCAGAAACTTAGAAGTCTTATCTTAAATCCTCAAAGCTCCAGAAATATTTCTTAGAACGTATCAGTTTATTATCTATGACAATATTTGTCTTTAGATGTAGGAAGATTAATGATGTATGAAGTATCTATTATAATTTATGAAGGTATTTTATGAAATTGATGATAAAACACTTACATATAGAAATGAAGTGGAATTTTTCTCTAAAAAATGGTTTTTTTAAAATTCTTATTTTCCCTGATCATTCTCTAATCCAAATTTGTACTTTTAAGAATTCTTTCATTAATCTAAATAAGAGTTTATCTAAAACAGACATGGCATTATATTTAGTGCCTATCACCATTCTCCCTCTATTCATTCAAATCCCGCCTTTTCACAAAAACAGCTCAACTCTTACTTTGTATGTGAAATCTTCCCAAACTCCTGTGGTTTCTGCTCACCAAAATATATTATTTGGTGATTTCTACTTATAGCCTCTACTTCACCAGTTAATATTTGATTCTGTTATCTTCTATTGTTTTTTGTGTGGTGTCTTTGTCTACTCAATTGTCTTTTTAACTTCTTGAAGACTCTTTTCTTACTAGGCTTGGTTAATTCTGATCCATAAAAGCTAAATGATGGATCAGAACGTCATGTCTGACGTTATAAACACTAATTATAGAATATTAAAGCCTGAAAGGATCTAAGAGATCATCTAACTCATTCTCATTTTAAAGAAAACACTAAGTCTTAGAGAAGGCAAATGATTCGTTCAAAGTTAGTGGCATGGATTTCGTGATTTAACTCCATTAGGGAAATATATACCCAATTTAGCACATAAGCACATGTTTTCTGTATGTTAGAATGTTATATTCATGGGGAACCCCATTATATACCAGGTATGTTGCTGAGGACTAGAGATAGAGAGAAATTATAATGAAGGAGAGAAGATCTCTATGTGGAGAAATTCAACAAAACTGCAAACATTTTTTTAAATGACTAAGCTTAAGTATCAAAAGTTTTTCTTATTACCTCAGCACTACATGTTTGAATTTGGAGATTATCATTTATTTTTAAGTTAGGTACATTTTATATTATTTTCATTTAATTTCACAATGAAAATTACCCTCACTGGAGCTTTTTAGACAACCATCACTATTTCTGTTGCAAATAACCAGCATTTTATTCAATTTAGAAGCATTTTTGTGTATTAGTACATGTAATAATCCTTTAAATTAGAGAGAGGGGATGATGTACTTCACATATGATTGATTTATAAGAGTTTTTGCAATTGCTGATAGTGAGAGAGAGCTGGAGAGTGTTAAATATGAAGGAGAATGGAAAACGTTTTGAGTTTTTCCTGGGGGCAGGTATGAGTCACCAAGAAATGAGTAAATTGATTGCTACATTGCCACAAGAGTGCAGTTGAGGTTAATTGGCAAAGATTTGCAGTCTGTGACTCCATGACTGCTGAGCCACTTTGGAATTAAAAGATGGAAGGTACAGTTAAAGGCTAAGGGAGTAAAGGATTCAAAGGTGTTAATGGTACTGGGATGGATTTGTGCTAGCCCCATGCTGAAGAAGTCTCAAAGAGTATTGAGGGGCTAGACATCAAGATCATGGGGGCAAGAATGGATTGATTTATATTTTAAAAAGTAGGGGCAAAGGTCAGAAAGTTCAAGTCAGTGAAAGATTTTTTCCAAGTTAGAGACTTGGGACTGAAAGATGTTTTGATTTACGTTGGGGCCTGAGGTACGACCATATCCCAGTATGTGGTCGAAGTGGGACTTGAAAGGTTAAAGAGATGAGAAGGCCTTTCGAAGATCACCAGTCTGTCTCCAGAAGTGACAGTTAGTAGCTACATCTGGCCAAGTCCAGTCAAAGGGGAGTGGACAGGCCCATTGATTTTAGTTGGTGTTCAGGCTGAGACAAAGAGAAAAATAATGTACACTTCTCTTTTTCTTGGCATTTGTGAGGGAGAGATTATACAGGCCACAATGGAGGTGATTGTAGGGAACAGAGTGCTACCATGGGAGCATTAGGACTCACTGAAGGAGAAAGATTGAAATTTCAGTTATGAACAAGATCTAGGGGAATGTGTTCATAAGTAGAAGAACAGAGTCCATGATAATGAAGAAAGAAAGGTAAACAGACAGAATCTATGTGCATCTGGTGAAGGGTAGTGGCCCAATCCATGTAGAGGATAAAGGAGAAATGGGGAAAGACAATAGGAAAAGACTTCCCCATTGGTCAATATACATATCAGGAACTAAAGGGTTAGGCAGCATAGGAAGGATGTTAGCTCAATGAGAAGGGAAGGGATATTTGCAAATTGTATTGTCAGAAAGGTCAGCAACATCAGCTACCCCCAGCACGCAAATTGTTGGGGTGGGATCATTGCAAAATTTGCTGCTTACACACTTGTTCTGGACAGGACTAGCTTGTACTGATAGTTTTACTGAGATTTTGGTGGGTAGAGGGGACGACAGGAAAAATATTCCTAGATGGGAAACAGCTTATTAAGTTAATAAGATCTCAAACAGATTTGTCTTGCATTTTAAAAGCAAATGCATGTGACTTTCAGAGCAACAAGTTCCAGCATATTCTTGTCCATATTGATTAATAGGTGGAGAAATAAACCAAATAGTTTCAGTATTTGTAGAAACTTTAGAAAAATCAGTTTTCTAGTGAAAAAATATAGAAAACGTTTTCTTTTTAAAGTTTAAGTGAAATCACGTTCCTTTATTATTTTTTTTTAACTATACGTTGCTGGTAAGAATCAAAAAGAACAAAGGGAAAAATAAGAAATAGTTGTTTAGTCCACTCCTCTCCACCCCTGTTGGCATCAGTGTATCTGTAGGACTATAAAAATCAAATATAAGAAAATGCTGATTCTTTCTTTGAAAAGCTCTATATTGGGAGGCGGGTGGGAGATGAGGGTAAGGGGGATCAAATATATGATGATGGAAGGAGAACTGACTCTGGGTGGTGAACACACAATGGGATTTATAGATGATGTAATACAGAATTGTACACCTGAAATCTATGTAATTTTACTAACAATTGTCACCCCAATAAACTTAAAAAAAAAAAGAAAGAAAAAGAAAAGCTTTATATTGAGTCAGTATAGTTTGTGTTTGGCAGTCTTGATTCTTCAAATGAGACCTGAGATGTTTGCCAATATGCAGCAAGCACAATATCATTGAGATTTCTCTGACCTCAGCATCCCAGAGTGGTGTTTCGGTTCAGGCCCACCTTACATTGTTTCCCGTTAAGCTGAGTTCATTTAGAGTGTGTCATTAGCTCTTAAGGTGAGGGTTGTACCAAATTCATTTTACTTTAATGATTTATTGCTCTGCTTATTCTTGATGCCTTGGTGATTCTGTTAATTAGTGCTAATCCTTTAGTTTCATATTTTTCCCTTAGAACTTGAAAAGGCTCCCAGCTTGTCTGAATGATTTCATCTTGTCCATGCAATTTAACATGTCTGAATTTCAACTTGTTACAATTCAATCAAAACTGAGAAGTTGGTTTGCAACTTTTAAAAACTATTGGAATTGTCTTTAAAATAAATCATATATGATAGTGAAATGTATTCCTTAGTAGTATGCATTTGGGACTATTAACTTCTATACTTAAGAAGTACATTTTGCTACTGCGTATGCTGTTCAATAAGGATTTTTGCATTTATGCCTGATCCAACTGATAATGTTTAATAATTCTATTCATATGCCAAATGACTGTGTTGTTTCTTATGTAACTTTGATTTTCCTCTTTGTCTTCTTTTCCTCTGTCTATAACTTATTTATATTTGCAGTCAACAGTTAAAAATCTAATGTTAGAAGTAATTGTTAAGGAATTAGATAATATTGCCATCCCAAGTTATGAACTGACCAAAGAAATTTGGGGGAGATTTAAAATCAATATGGTTTTGTTTCTGTATTTCCAGTTCTTTTTGGTGTTTTACGTAAGTTGCTAAGTAATTAGACATTGGGTGTTTTGGCCTTTAGGGTATTTGACATCATTGTAATACCCCCACGTTATGTTTTGCTTTATGATCTTTGGTGTTAATAAGAGTTTTCTGAGCTGAAGTGGTAAAGCAATTTATTTAGGACCTATTCGGCTATAATGCTATGAGGATTAACATTTCTGAATTCTAGATTTTTTTTCTTTTTTGCACCTTAGCCTTGTTGCACCTTGTGATTCACATTAATGAGAAGAAAAAGACTTGTAGTCATCTATCAATATTTTTGAAGTTCAATAATGCCTAGAAATCAGCAATTATGATAATACACAGTTTGAAATATGAACATGGATGTAGACTAATATACATGCCTTTATATAGAGATATAGACACAAGCAAAAGGTAGATTAACTAAATTTTGCTCTATATGATCTTTACATCTGTTCTCAATCAAGGAAGTAAATGGAGGAAAATTTAAAATACTCCCAACCTCAGTTGGCAAAGTAGAACTCAAGAGTGAAAAATCATCTGATGCTAGCTTACACAGGAGTTTTTAGGGTTCTGTTAGGGAGTTAAATGGATGGACTGACCTCAAGGTAGATTTTGTAATTTAGCAACACTTTTTAAATATTGTATTCATTCATTTGTATTAGGGGGTGGGGAGCAAGTCGAGAACTAATTACTTCTTCTTATCCAAATATGGTTTCATTATTATCTCACTCTTAACAGCAGCATAGAGGAGGGAAGTATAATTTTGAGTATTTACATGCCTGTTTGTCTTTGTAGGTTTAGTTCTAAAATATTTTTCCCAATGACTCACCTTCATTTGTTTTCCAAAAGTGACAATTTGAAGGACAGTCCTCATTTGGATAAGTGAGTTCTTATGTGCTTGTTAAAAATCAATCCAGAAGGATTTGGGAAAGATGGCGGTAGCAGTGGCTTGGATTTTTTCAATCTCTTTTGCCTTTGCCATTTTCTTCCCATTTGTAAAGTAGTTACATAAAAAAAGACAGAGAAACTACCGTGTTTCCCCGAAAATAAGACCTAGCCAGACAATCAGCTCTAATGCGTCTTTTGGAGCAAAAATTAAGACCCAGTATTATATTATACTATACTATACTATACTATACTATACTATACTATACTATACTACATTATGCTATATTATATTATACCTGGTCTTATAGTAAAATAAGACCGGGTCTTATATTAATTTTTGCTCCAAAAGATGCATTAAAGGTGATTGTCCGACTAAGTCTTATTTTCGGGGAAACACGGTAGATAGCAAAACCAACCACCTGGACAATGTTTATAACAGAACTAGGTAACAAGATATCCTCAAAATAAATCTGGGTGAAAACAAGCCATTTCCAGGCACAAAACCTGCAAGATATCTATAAGAGGTAAGAAAGTAAAGCAAAGGTTCCTGAGAACTGGAGAACCCAAGATAGGCCATAGGTATTCAGTGAAAGCTCACAGAGTCGGTTTGGAAACACAGCTTAGAACCTGGGAGGAGCCCAGATGAGAAGGCTTGAAGGTGCTGGAGGCCCTGAGCCTCTGGGGCTCTTAGACCTGAACCACCAGGCCTCCTTCTAGGAGAGAGCCTCACACTGGATAAACTGCTAGGAATGGAACCACACCGAGCAGGTTAGAGCAATAGAGATGAAAGAAAGAAATGGTCTAGTCCAAAGTAGGGGAGGGGAACAGGGCCAGGGAATCCCCAAACTCAAGTGCCCTATTTTTGAATACCTCACAAAAGCAAAAGAAGAGGGAGCTCTGTGAATTTAAGAAAAGTTTTCCTGAACTCCACTTCATTTTAAAAGTTTGGGAAAATTAATAAAAAAAAAAAAATTGAGCAACAGAAAGTATCAAGATCAAGTCTCACATAAGACAATTATAAAAGAAAGATATAAGAATAAAATAATATCACTACAAATAAAGCATGCCAGAAACATGTGCTCATTGAAGAGGTCCGAACTATAACCAACTATTTTTTTTATTAAAATCTTTTAAATTTTTTTTTATTTTTAAATTACAGTTGACATTCAATGTGATGTTAGTTTCAGGTGTATAGCATGGTGGTTAGACATTTATATAACTTACGAAGTGATCCCATTGATAAGTCTAGTACCCACCTGGCACCATACACAGTTTTTACAATATTATTGACTATATTTTCTATGCTGAACTTTACGTCTCTGTGTCTATTTACCATTGGCAGTACAAACTGCCAATTTGTACTGTGAAGAAGAAGAAACTCAGTGTAAGAACAAACACTAAAAATGAAAATTCAACAACTCTCCTCCCCCAAGAAAACAGAAATGAAAAAGTGAAATTATGTTCTAAAAGAGTCAATCACATGCCTGAGAACATGGACTCAGAATGATCGTATTCGATGGCATATTCTAGTAAAATCACTGGACTGTAAAGTAAAAGAAAAAATCCTTTGGTCATTTAAACAAAAGAAAAAACATTACTTCAGAAGGAAAGAAAATTAAATAATCATCAGACTTTTCAACAGCAATGCTTTATACCCAAAGAAAATGGAGGAGCATATTTAAGAAACTCAAAGCAAAAAATACGTGAGCCAAAGATTTTATATCCAGAAAAACCAACCTTCTTGTGTCTAGTAAAGGACACAGGAAAACTGACATCACTATGAAAGAATTGGGGCTAACTGGAAGAGGCTCCTGCTGGTCTAAAATGGAACAAACTGAGCTTCAGTAATGATACTAATTTCAATAAATCAAAACTTATCAAATATGTTAAAACTCTATGAATTCATAATGATATTTAAAAATAAAAATAAATGTTGGTCATCTTTGGACGACGATAGGAAACTAATGTGTTAGTGGGAAAATTGGTCCATAAAAGGGACAAATTAAACATGTCATCCTATCTTTCCTGAATGAACTCTACTGCTGAGTGAATAAACAGTAGGTGAGGGGGGGTGTCTTTATAAAATTATTTCAGCTAGTCAGTGTAAATGAATGATAGAATTAGAATGTCACCAGTGGAAACCCCATTAGTGAATGTAGCATGGAAGCTGCTATCATCACGTAAGAGAGAGCATCAGACATGGTGGGCCTCCTGCAGTCCTACCAGACACCATTGATAGTCTAGCCATAAGATCAAACTCAAATCTGCTGAATTCTCTGGATCCAGCTGCCAATTTGCAGGATATCCAAAGCACTGAGAAACATGCTGCATGTGCAATCAGCAAAATACAGACTCTGGGAAAGTCTACAGGTTAAATTTCCTTAATTTCCCAACAGATAAATTGTAAGGAAAGGACACCTATGGAAGAGAAACCTATAGATTAAAAGTGACTTAAAATATATCAGACTTTTTAAATGCATCAGGCTGAACTATGGTATCTAAGGATAGGCGTTGGAGTGATAAAATGATTTTTAGAACACAAAAAAATTATCCTTACTTATAAAACTGAGGATAATGTTATGGAGAGTGGGGAGGGGTTATGACTGTGGAAGGGGCTTCTGCAACGTCTGGCAAAGTTTAATTTCCTAAGTGAGGGTATTCACCTTGGAATGATTCATTAAGCCGAGCATTTGTTGTACCTAGTTATATATGTCTGTGTTTTATTTTACAATAAAAAGGATTTTAAAAGATCAGTCCAGTTACAAACATTTTAAGAGTGTTTGTCTCTGGGTGGTCAAAAAGCTGGCAATTTTAATTTTTCCCTTTTTTTCTCCAGATAATGAGGTATATCTAGTTGTAGATTGGAGATTTCAATATAAATTTTGTAAAAAATCAGCCACAGGTATCTAACAGTACTTAATATAAAAGGAAGGGAAAATCCAGAATGTAATGATAGGTATTTTAGTCAATGGCTGTGTGTTTTTTCTCTTATAAAACTTATTAAAACTTATTAAAACTTATTAAAACTCTTATAAAACTTATTAAAACTGTTTCATTTTTCTGCGAGAAGTGACATAGTGCTGGTGTGGTAAAAAAGACCCAAGTTTGCAAGAGCAGCTTTCTCCTTATTGACCTTGTAGGTCTGGGTCTCTGAGAGCCTTAGTTTCCTTACGGGTCATAAAAGTAATGATAATCTCTCTGTCCTTGATGGTAAAAGGAGATGGAAGGAAAGCTATTTATAAGGTGCAGAGTTCTATGCCAATATGTTACCCTCATTTCCTCTGATGAGATCTACAAAATCTTTTGTTCTTTCTTTTCTTACTGCAATAGATGAAAACCTAATCTTTCAAGAATGCATAGATAATTTAAAATGTTGGATAATTTGTGTATTAATGAGTGATCCTTTCAATTTCATCTTCATATCATGATATAGTTATTTGCTTGAAAAAGAATAAGAACAAAGTAGTACACCCAGTGTGAGGAAAGCGTTGAGTTAGATTATATTCATTATGATAGGTGGGTGGTCCTTTTTTTCATTTTTTATCAAACCATTGTTCTAGCACATTAAGCAGAGAAATATTAGTTACCGTCATTGGATAGCACATTTGACCAAATATGTATAAATATCTTTTAATTTTTTTGGTGAAAAAATAGGCTTAATTCATTTTCTTGACTCTATCCCAACTAAAGAATTACATTCTACTAACCTGAATATACTACCTGTTCCCATGTAATGAATTATTGTTCACTTTTTCTTTTAATATTGCCTATAGTTTATGGCATTAGTGAATTTAGTGCCTTTATAGTACAACTGTTGGTGGTCGTTTTTTCCCCTCAATATAAAAATTGATTAGGAAATAAAAATGTGCCATTTCTGTATGAGTATATGCTTTTTTCAAATATTAAATTTGAGCATTATTAGAAACTATTTCAACTGCTGCTATATAACTTTTAAGGAGGCAGGTAGGTTTTGTTTGTTGGTTAGATGGTTGGTTGGTTTTGCTTTGTTCTTCTGTGTATTTAATGCATTTAGCTAAAGAATATATGATGTGGAATAGGATTTGCACTTTTGAATGACGTGTCATTTTCTTTGCCCAAAGCGAGAGTTCATGTCGAAACCCAAATATAGATAAGCTAGAAGAACATTATGCTAAATGAAAGAAACCAGTCACAAAAGACCAGATATTGTAGGATTCTATTTATAAGAAATATCCAGAATAGGAAAATCCATAGACACAGAAAGTAGATTAGTGGTTGCCAGGGGCTGCAGGGAGGGGACCGTGTGGGAGGGGGAATGACTGTTAATGTACAGGCTTTCTTTTAGGGTGATGAAGTGTTCCGGAATTAGATGGTGTGATATTTGCACAACTCTGTGAATATACGAAAAACCACTGTATTGTACACTGCCCTGGCTGAGGCACATTGGTTAAGTATCCCGGCACACCCACCCCTCTCAGAGCTGCCTGAGTTGAAAACCTGGATATGGCTTGAAAAACCATAAGCGAGGGCCTAAGCGATGAAACCTTTCTGTTGCCAGATGGAGAAGGCCTAAGTAAAAGTTGGGGCCCATTACTTCATTATCTCCCTGTATATTAACAATGTGTTAAGAGCAGACATAGAAATAAATTGGGTCATAAATGCTTGTCCTTGCATAGGGGCCTTTTTTTTTTTCATTTCCATTATGGAAAGCTTCTTCCCATTTTTTTTTTTCCTTTATCAAAACATTCCAGGTGAACAGATCTATAAACTTAATGATCTACAGTTGTGATACTGATTGTAAAAGACCCAAATGTCCTTTACAGTAGGTGATATCCCCTGGCTTTATTCTCTGTCCCAGGCATTCCTTCTCTAAACATTTCCTTCTTTACACCCAACTATATTCTGCTCATTTCACCTATTCCGCCTACTTAAATCTTAACACCCCCAAACTGCTGTCTCTCATAGCAATCCTTTTTCCTCTACAGGGTGCTTTGGATTGCTTTTCTTTTCATTAATACTTGTTTTCTACACTTCTCCTTTACATTTGGGGAGATCTGCATCCATAAAACTAGTAGTTAATGTGTATTAATACTTTATTATCAGTGATACTCATATAAAGATTTGACATTGTGTGTGTAATGGCAAGACCTAGTGATAACATGGGCTGTCCTTACTATGCTTTTTAATAAAGTGAAAATTGATGAACTTTAGATTATTGAAAGCTTGGGCTGTTCATGTTTTCTCTCTGCTCTGTATGCCTAGAGAATCAAAAGTTCCATTATTATTTGCTAGAAGCAGAAATATTTAGGTGGAATGGGAGCAGATAGAAAGGAATACAACTACGGAAGTGTTGACTCAGAATTTAGTTATTTAAAAAAATAACTATGTTTTGTAAGTTTTTGTTTGCGAAACATTTTTGTATGAATCCTGGGCATGATTGTCATTAAGGAAAAGATATGTAGACTAGGGAGGATGCAAGGAAAGAAGGGCAGGCAGCAGGTAAGCCAATGTATTTAGTTTGTTATTAACTCAGTAACTCAGTTTGTTATTATGGAAAAGTTCCCTGGTTTTGTTTTATAAAGAAATTGTAGTGAGGTCTTCCTAGTTGTAGATTCGACAGCCAACAAGGAGTCAGATGATCAGTTTTTAATTCGGTTCTGTGCAAATAATGTAAATATTTTAAACACATCTTCAGAAAAACTGAAGTTGACATCGGTATAACATACTGCCGATAAAAATTAGAGTTGACAATAGAACGTAGAAAACTGGGATGAGGTGGATGGGCATTGGGGTAGATTTCAACCCACCTCTAAAATCTATTGTACCCATTAGCAGTCACACCCCCTCCACCCTCGTCTTCCCCCCTCAGCCCCTGGCAACCACTGGTCTACTTTCAGTTCCTGTGGATTTGCCTATTCTGGGCATTTCTTAGAAATGGAATTATACAATTTGTGGTCTTTTGTGACTGGCTTCTTTATCACTTAATAATAAATGATGATTAAAACTAATCATTTTGAAATACTAAGGAAACAGTAACATTTCACATCACCATTAAAACTTCAGTCCATGTCAAAATTATATTTTTGTATGGTTGGAAAAGGACAAAGAAACTGACAGTGTTCCTTACAATATAGAATACCAATGTGGCACTGCGCTTTCTCGCTCATTTACATTCTCTTTTTCTATACTACAGTACATGCCAGCTTGCATGACATCAGTATAGGCTGTATAGCTCGCACTCATTTCTTCACCTTAGTCAAAACCATATACTATCCAGAATACTTTGTCATCACTAAATGTTTAATAACAAATTGCAACCCAATAACATTGCCAAAACTAACTTTACTTTTTGGCCCAAATTTTAAAATATTGGGTCAATGAGCTAGTTATGGTTTATTTTCAAAAGGAAATAAAAAATTCTGTACTAATTGCTCTGTATATTTAATGACGAGTCCCGACTGCCATGTATTTTTCATGACATTGTGTGTTATTCCAAAAATACATAAAGCTACTGAAACTGTTGTCGTTTTATTGCATCAATTTACATCTGCTCTAGTTTATTGTAGATAGTTACCTTCTTCCATTTTAATGAGAGAGCTGTAATTTTTTCAACCTTATAGACAACATCTGGGGAAGATGTCCGAGACTTCACAAAGGTACTGAAGAATAAGTTTAGATCGAAGAAATACTTTGCAAAGCATCCTCGGCTTGGCTACCTGCCTGTTCAGACAGTTCTGGAAGGTGACAACTTAGAGACGTAAGTTTAATTTTAATATTAAAATTTCTATGGACTGTTATATCTCATACAGTCTTTTATTATGTTAGTGAAACAAGAGCAATTGCCTGATACCAAAAAGACTTTGTGTTTGCTTTTGACACAGATCAAATTAACTTTGCACAAATTCCTAAACTTTAAAAAGACACATTAGTGTGTCACCTGTTGCATTGGTCATCTCTTTTCCTCTTAAAAATACTTAAAGCAAATGGTGGTATTATAATATATACTCTGTCATTTTATTTATTTTCCATTTCCCCCATTTGGGGGATGTTTTACCATTTCTTATAGTATGTTTCACACTTATTTTAAGTAATTTTAATATAAATTTATTAATATTACTTAGTTTCTTGCTTCAGATATCTCCCTATGCTAAAAATCTCATCAAAATTTCATATTACATTTCTAATTTCTTTTTTCTTGAACATGAAGAGAATAAAAAATGAGATAACTTTATGAAATAGACAAAATTTCTTTAAATGATATAATTTGAGTTTACAAACCTACATGAAACACTTTCAAGGTAGCCAAATTACGATGGGATTTTAAAGCAAAGGAAAATAACAATTTAGAGGCTGAAATGAAAAAACAAAGATTTTTGAAAATGAGGCTGAACAAAAAATACAAAAAGTAATTTTTAATTACTAAAGTATTGCTTATCAAGATCCAAATAGATACGCTATTAAATCTTTGAATCAATTTTTAAAATATGAACATCAATATGCTTGCCAAAGTAATTTTTGTGTGTGCTTGAATCTTGGGGAAAATGAACTTTTATTGCATACCATCACCAGAGTGCCTAGTCGTAAGAATAATGAAGCTCTACCTACAGAAAGATGCCCTCTCACATAACTATAGAAGACAAGCTCAGAAATGTGAAATGTGGAGTTTTCTAAGTTAGACAGTAGAGAAAAATTGTAGAAAGAAGTATAAAAAGTATGTCAAGTACAATTTTTGTGAAGTCAAACTTTCTTTAACCTTCAAATCTCATAGAGATGTAATCAAAGGGCAGTTATAGTCTAGTGTGTTATATCACTTCATGCCTCAAAGATGTCAAAAGTGGAAGGATGGACTATTTGGCCTGAATGTTTTTCCTAGATAAAGCTCTGTAGACAAGGGACTTCACTATGTTTATGTGCCAATGAATTTTTTCTTTTTATTTGTGGAACTGCTCAGAAGTAGAAGAAAGACTACAGCCAAAGTATATTGGATGTGTTATCTCTCTGTATGTAATGTTATGGGTGTGCATACAGAAAGCAATATAACACAGCTGTATATGTAGATAGGTCCAAAAATACCACACACACGTTTAAAGCATGTGAAAAAAATTCAAATTTTTTTAATACATTTGCTTGGTATCAAACTGTGTACAATTAAGTTATATGTCTCCTAGTCATTTTTCCACAGTACATTTTAGAACGAATTTTACTGAAGCAATTGCAGTTTAAAGAGAGCTATTCAATTACTTAAATCTGCAGGAAAGGTAGATTTTTGGTGCTCACTTTGTTCCGTAAATATGTTCTTGTCCTTTTCTTCATCGGTTGTATGATAATGCATTCTTATTTGTTTAAGTATCTAATATATAGTTTAATTGTGCTACACACCTCATGATAAAGGCAAAATTTGACTAATCTTGGTATCAGATCTAATTAACTTTTGGAGTAGCTGCATGAAGCATAGAATTATCACATGATGCTTTTATTTATAGGGAATTTGATAGGTTTGAACTAGTGATGTTTTGATAAACTTTAGGCATTTTGTGTCTCAAATATCTATTGCCTTCCTATGAATTGTGCTAATAGATCTTTAATACTCTTTAAGCATTTTTGATAATTTGCCTTTTAGTGTCAAAATAATCATTGACATCAACTGTTGTATGCTGACTGACTCAGTTAAAGTAAAAAAGAACAAAAAAGCGTGCCAAATAATTTTATGTCATGATTTTTGGCTGTAATTCTGAAAATGTTTCATTTCGTCTAATATTAATTTACCAGCATTTTCAGTGAGGAAAATAAGAGAAAGAAAGGAGGAAGGATAACATGAAATCAGAAGTCACAAGATGCATTTTGAAAAAGATTTATAAGCTACTAGATAGAATGGACAGATCGTCTTCTTTTTTCAGTCCTACAGTGTGTTCTTGGACTTGGTCTAGTTCATTTTTGTGCTGAGCCCTTGCTGGTACAGGGCCACTGAATCTTCTGGCGTAACAATTTATGTGAGTGGGTAGCAAAAAAGTTTAATGTCGTTTATTCTCCTATTTGTGGGAGGAGAACATTGGAGAAAAACCAGCGAAGTGGTAAATGTGTTGAAGTTATTTATGAAGCTTATTAGAATTTTCTTTTCCTTTTTTTTCTTTTATCCCTGCAAAATTTAATGTCTTATCCCCTATCCAGTAATTATACTTGCATGCATGGGGGGGATTTACAGAAAAAAATGAGTTATTACTAAAAGGAGGTAACCAAACGCATGCCTAGGTTTATTCAATTAATTTTATAACTTTGCAAGGTTTCTCACACAAAAAACAATCCAAGTAAATGAGTTGAACTTGATGAAAGAGTTACCATTGCAAATAAACCTGAGAATCAAGCTAAAATAGTACTAAAAGTAGTTTGAGAATTGTTAGCTATTATTATTGGCTAAAAAGGTATGTGGGTTTTTCTAAAGATTAAAGAATCAAGGGAGACACCTTTCCCTGATGTTGGCTAAGGTGGAAATAGACAATTTGCATGTTTTTTTAAGTTCTTACTGTAGGAAGAACCACCTCGTAGTAAGTGTAATTATGGTTTTGGGAGCACTAGACTGGGAGGAAGTGACAGCTAAACTGAGACCTGAAAGATTAATAGGGCCAAACATTCAATGTTTGGTGTGGGGGAGGAGGAAAGGAAGAGTTTCAGGGCAAAGGAATCATTTTCAAAGACGTGAAGCCTAGATGATTTTGGAAACTGAGATGGGAAGCTGGGAATAGTGGCAAGAAAGGGAGAGAGAAGCAACCAGATAATGAAGGGCCTTAGAAGCCATACCAAGGTGTTTGCAGTTTATCCTGAGAGCAGTGGGGAGACATTGCATTGAAGGTTTCTAAGTTAGAGCACATTGGGACCCCCACTTACCCTGCTCTGGGACGAATGGATTTAAGAAGGCAAAAGACTGCAAGTATAAGAAGCAGTCTGTTCAGAACCTAAAGCACTAAAAATGTCACAGCTTTCCAAAGCAACTCTGGGTTATATTTCATATAATCTTAAGTATATTTAGTAAAGTCGGATTCCTTGCATATTAGTATGTGATATACCATCAGCCCCCATTCTGGAAAGCAGGGATAAGCTGCATTATTGTGTTTCCCGAAAATAAGACCAAGTGGGACCATCAGCTCTAATGCGTCTTTTGGAGTAAAAATTGATATAAGACCCAGTCTTATTTTAATATAAGACTGGGTCTTTAACATAATATATAATATAATATAATATAATATAATACAATATAATACAATATAATACAATATAATACAATATAATATAATATATAATATATAATGTAATATAATAATTAATATAATATTGGGTCTTATATTAATTATTGCTCCAAAAGACACATTAGAGCTGATGGTCCGGCTAGGTCTTATTTTCGGGGAAACACACAGATTGATCTCATTTTAACCCCTTTTAATCATAGATTCTACTATACAGTGACGCATTGCCTTGTTTCTTCCTTCCAGAGTTTAATGAGAAAGCTTATCAATCTAAGGATTTTTTTCTTTTTTTGCCCTACAAATCAAAATACTTTGTAGTCATTGAAGCCTTAAGTTTAGTTTTTTTCATCTTTATTTCTTTTCTTAGAAATTTTCTCAATATATAAAAAACTTTCTTTTGAGAAACTTTTCAGTTCAGCTTTATGCGTCTGCCATTTTTATCTTAGTTCAATGAATCACTTTTGTGCTAACTGAATGAACTTCACAAGAACCAGTCAAGCAGTTTTGCAAAGCTTTCCAAGTTCAATTAAGATTTAAAAAAAGATTAAAAATTAAAAACCACGTGTTTTTCTTGTGTTTAAACTTCACGACAAATGTTATGATACACTGAATTTTAGAAATGATCTCTCAAGCAGTTACAATTTTTTGGAACGTGTATAGCAAATCATTCACCTGACATTTAACATCCATATTTCAGAGTTAATGAAAAGTACTGATGTAAAAAGACAATTGAACAATACTTCATTGTTTTATTGTTGTTATATCTATTGTATACATGGATAATTAAGTCTATTAACAAAATAGATATTCTGATAAACATACACTGGATAAATACCTGTTTTTGAAAGTGGGTCGAGCAAGACTTAAATTTTCCATCCCAATAAAATGACCTTCCATCTGTTTTTAGTCTTTGCTATTCAGACATCAAGTTGTGCCTCCCAGTGGGAGATAATGAGATCATTAACTTTTTCATATGTATGTACGTATGTATGTATGTATGTATAATAGAAATAGGAGAATCAGGTACAACTAAAATAATTTAAACTTTCTTCTTTGTTTCAGTCAGGAGATTTTTGTAGGAGACTTTATTTAATTAAATAGGGAACTAATTTTCTTTATACGTTGAAATTTCCACATTGATCAGTAACCCTTTCCCCCCCCCCCAAAAAAAAAAGGTTAGGTTTGAGCCAGCTTTTTATTAGGATCAGTTGTTTTGGAAAGATTTTCCATGGAGACTTGGAGCTTTCTAGGCAGTGCTGTAATGTTGGAGGGTACCCCCAGGGCCAGGAGTAATACTGAAGGATCAAGCTCCAGAATGACGCCCTGATTCAAACAGAACTCATTTCCTTTATGTTTCATAGACTGAACTTGTGAATAAAATTTTGTTTGAAGAAAGTGTGTCATGATCTAGAAAGTTGCTTTCAGTTTTATTGATAATGTGGAATTTTTGGTCGAGTGTAGGGGAGATACGTAGGTTGCGTCTTTTTTCAGTGTATCTGTGAGGTTCAGATACTTATTGTACTCCTAGATTTGAAGGTTTTACATTTAAAATTGGATAAAGAATCAATTTTATTGCGACTTTGCTATCAATACATAATATAGTCTTTGGTATTTAACTTTACCCTTCTGACCAAGTTGCTTCTCCAGGAAAAACAAAAATATGATTGCATCTCCCCTTAGTATATTATGGAATATTATCTTTAAAATTTTTCCATAATTTTGAGCTATGTTGGAACATTCTGTTTCTTTTCACTAAAACTATTTAAGGATGTGCTTGCTATCCTGTAAGAAATATCCTATAATATGTGTGAAAAGACCCCTGCAGGCACTTGAATATCGGCCTCTTCTCTAGAATAAACAGTGATTTCTGTTACTTTTGATTTCCCCATGGTGGAGCTCAGGGCAACCTAATGTAGCAGAAGAAGATGATTGAGAATGTTCCTCCACCCTCAGCCCCCACTGCTTTTGTCTTGACTTGCTCTAAAGTGTTTGTTCTGTGACTTTTGTTTCCCTCTCCCCTCTCTGCAGTCCTATCACACTCATCAGTATGTGGCCAGAGCACTATGAGTGAGTATGTACAGCTCCCTGTGCACAGGAGGATGTTCTGATCAGTTTTATGAGCATGGGGGTGATTACTAAACTCTCATTCTAAAACAATAGTTCTGCGTCCCGGGTAACAATCCTAGTGGTGTCTTTGCATGGCAAATTCATTATTTAACTAAGCTAACATTTCTAAATGGAATGTCTATCAATATGTGGGTATAAAACTGTTTATTTGCTTTTTCCTTTATAGCCCTTCACAGTCTCCTCAGCTATTCCATGATGATACCCATTCAAGAATAGAACAGTATGCCACACGGTAAGAAACTTGGATAGGAGCCTTCTGCTGTACTGCAACCCAGAATGTATCTATTTCTGTACTAATCTTATACCATTAATGTGCCTTGACCTAAGGGATATCGTTTTGCAAGAGTCGTGATTCCATTACCTTTGGAATCTGGGCTCTCATCTTCCCATGTTGTAACTTGCACTTTACTAATCACCTGCTACACATTCTATAAAGAGTATGAAGAGGAAAGTAACAGCATGTGATTATTGAGCTCGTGAGAATCCAAACACTGTACAAACAGGAATTAGAAAACAATATAACTCAGTTTAGTTGAATGGACATAGGGATTGAAAGTGTTCACAGGAGATGGTATACATATGAGTTACGATGTCTAATTAATGTATCCTAATGCTTTATTACAGGGGTTTGTTTTAGAGTCCCCCAAAATATAAACTATAAGCTGGTCTTGATGGCATGCAGAAACTTTCAGAAAAGAAGTGTATACTAGGCATCCATGGTGCTAGTAACTAGCTATGCCTATAAACGTTAGTTCAAGCATCATAAAAATAGTAACATTTGAACTGGGTCTTGGCCAAATACAACTTCTGGGAAAAGGCAGGCTTGGACTAATGGAAAAACACTCAAAAGCATTGAGCTGGAAAAGAACGTGACTTGTCTGAAGAACTGTAGGTAGGAAAAGGGTCAGGGTTGAGGAGTGGAGGGACAGAAGGTGAAGTCTGATAATGAAGGGCCTACTTGTTAAGGGGCTGGATTATGTCCTTAGGTAATGGGGAGTCATGGAGAATCTTGCAACATGAGAGGAACATAGATTTGTGTGACAGTGAAGACGGACATGAGGGTCTGGGAGATCAATTAGGAAACTAGGTCAATTAGGAGGTCAATTATAACGTGGTATAAGACAAAGGCCTACAGGCCTTAACGCAGTGATGATAGAAATGTAACTCAATATTAGTTGTTGTTTTAATGTCACAATCCTGTTAGGAGATGTGGACCTTTCTGTGTTTTGTGTGAATTATCACAGTTGAAGAATGACTGAGGATGTACCTCTAGGTGACTGTGCCCCATGTGACCAATTACGTAACTTCCTTGTTTTCATTTTTCAGACTGGCCCAAATGGAAAGGACTAATGGGTCTTTCCTTACTGATAGCAGCTCTACCACAGGAAGTGTGTAAGTAAATCAGAAATTTGTGCTTTCTGGGGAGGCTAGTTCTTGTATTATGGCTGTCAGAAATAACCGTCACTGATTGTGGTTCTGGATTTTGATCTCAATCAAAATTGGTAAGTGTGGTTACAAAAATGTCTACATAAATTTTATGCTTTCAAGCCATGGTAGTAAAAGCTGGATACTTATACTTATTTAGTTTCATATAAGTTAATGAAAAGAATCCTGCATTTGGCAGCTAATGTGCTTTGGGAAAATCAGATTACTTTATTTATAAATAGAGATCTAGATATTCACTCCACTGACCTTATATTTCTTGTTAACAATGTAATTCCAGAGAATGACATTATTAAATCCTCACTCTTCTGTAAAAGCCTCATTCTTCTGCTCACATTTCCTCCATAACCCCTGCCATTTAAGAACTGTGACCCACACGCACTTGGACATATGCTCCCCACACTTCATTGACTAGTGTTAACTCTTTTGTCAAGATTTGATTTTATTAGCAACTAAGAAAAGCCTAATTGACTTTAGAATGCTTTTTAGAAACCTTTCTAGGCAGACGTTTTATCTGACATTGTTGTATGTCATCTTGCTTTTGGAACTTTTCCTTCCACTACTCCACCTTGAAATCAACCTTTTAAATTCTGAATGTTGTCTAAAAGATTTCAGTATTGTCAAGTTTACTTGACTTACTCAGTTTCATTGTGTTTTAGATCCAGTGGGAATCTGTAAGGTGGCCAGGAAACTTGTAGAACATAGTACTTAGGTGTTTTGTACTAAAAAGGACCATGGAGAGAGCCTAGGTACTCTAACATAGAATTTCTCCCTGTTAATATTTAAAAAATATTTTTACTATCATTAATCTTATAAATAAATATTCTAAAGAGATTTTTCAATTTTACCTTTCAAAGATTAGTACGTTAATACTTTACAGTGATACAGTAGTGATTTATACATTATTATTCATGTACTATGAGTGTGGAACAATTCCCAAGCCACAGATAATAGCATATTCATAATGCTTGTTTCATGTTTAACATACTAGTGTATATTTCATATAAAGTAGTTACAGATTCCTAAATCAACATAATTTCCACTAAGGCTGACAATAGCTAAAGAATTAAAAGTTCAAAATAATGATTGAAACCAAACTAATTTACACCAAATTTAAATGCTTTAAAATGTTTTCGTCATGCCTCATAAACAGAGCAAAGCTAATGCTTAAATTTAATATATCTTATCTTCAAATTAAAATAAACACTATTTTTAAATTTAACACTAATGTCTGAAAAAAAATCAGATGACTAACAGCTAAATACAATTCAATATACTACCATACCAATAGACGTATTAACTCATTCATCCATCTAACCAATATTTATTATGTATCTACTGTGCAGTGGTATGCTGGAGTCAATTGTGAGAGCTAGTTATTAAATTTTCAAGAAGTTTTAAGCTACTTATTAAACAGAATCATTATTAAAAATTAGTTTATGTATACTTACATAGATTAGATTAAAATAAAATAAAAGATAATACTCAAAACTCATCACGCCCTAATTTACTTTGTTTTATTATTATCTATCTTCTTGGGGAACTTACTGTATTTGTCAGGTGATGTGCAACTGTGCACCTTTTCCCAACTCCACATTCAATGAAGTCATTAGCTTAAATTGGCCACATGATAGTTTTTAAACCATACAAATTGAAAATGCTACAAATCAGGGTCTTTTCACTTATGTTTTAGAAAACCTGCTGTTAAACATTTACCATGCACCTGATATTGTAAAGGTCTACAGATATGGATAGGGTCTTCATGAACGTTACAGGCTAGAGGGGAGATAGATAAGTGCTTCTACAGGGCAAGAAGATGGTGATGGCATTTGTGATAGAATGACTATTAGCCCCCAAGAGAAGTCCACATCCTAATCCCTGCAATCTATGAAAATGTCATTTTATGTAGCCAAATGGACTTGACACATGTGATTAAGTTAAGGATCTTAAAATGGGGAGATTATCCTGGATTATCTAGGTGGACCCAATGTAATCACAGAGATCCTTGTAAGAGGGAGCAAAGTCAAAGTTAGAGGAGGAGACGTAACCATGGAAGCAGAGCACAGCTATAGAGAGATTTGCAGACGTTACACTGCTGGCTTTGGCAATGGAGGAACGCAGGTGGCCTCTAGATGCTGGAGAAAGCAAGGAAACACATTCTCCCTGATGTGTAAGATGAAATTAATTCAATAGTGTAAGAAGGTATAAACCACCAATGAGCAATTGTTTTCCAGTCACTGGTACATCAATATTTTCTTAATGAATATGGTAATAAATATTATCTTGATAAAGCCGGTTCTCTTGATAAAGCTGGTTCTGGAAGTTCTTAGCTCATTCCCAGTTTGAATTACCATACTGGGGTTCTTGTTTTGTGACCATGCAGGGATTCTTCTGGTCAGGTGAGAATGCCAGCAAGGACTCTGAATAATTAAGCCCTACTCTGGACCTGAACTCCAGCAGTTTGACTTAGAATGGTCACCTTTTCTCCTTTAAATGTATAATGCTTACTTATTTAAATACTTCCATTTTAATTGGTACTACTAACTTAACAAGACGAATAAGTATTAGTACAATAACTATCTTTTCTTGTTGATTATTACGTCCTTCGGGCTGAT
Organism: Rhinolophus hipposideros; assembly: GCF_964194185.1. NCBI lineage: Eukaryota > Metazoa > Chordata > Mammalia > Chiroptera > Rhinolophidae > Rhinolophus > Rhinolophus hipposideros. The sequence goes on along the minus strand of NC_138049.1, from coordinate 19,030,927 downwards.
GGTACTCTTCGGGGTTTGTGAAGGAAGGGTCAGGAATTTGGCCTCACCATTTCTCTGGTTCTCCTACTGTGTTTCCCATAATAATTTAGCATCTGGGATCATAAGGTAGAGGAAGACATGGAGGCTGCTCTTAACAGGAGGCTGTGCTGTTCCTACTTTGCTTTCCGCTTGTATCAAAGCTCGCTTGTGTCTTACAGGACCAATTATAGTAGCAGGCGGTATGCAACATACTCTCACTCTGGCCTGCCCCTGGAAATTCCCCAAAGCTCCAGCGTTCACAGGGTCATGATACAATCCCAAGAGACAATAGATGACAGTTTTTAATACTTACCTAACAGTATCGCCAGCTTCCGGTCAAGGGGTCAGTGCTGCTCAAGGCAGCCTTGGCTCTTCCTTTCCACTCTCAGGTCTGTCTTGAAGCAACCAACATCAAAATATTCGCAATTTTGATTATTGTGGGGAAAGATTAAAAACTAACTCAAAGTGCCTTGAGCAAAAAAATGGTATAAGTTAGCAAATTTCTGCAATACTTTTTGGAATTTTTCTTTCTTTTGAATTCTCCACCTTTCCCCAAGGCCCTCTTGAATTGAGGTTTTTATTATTCTGAGCTGGGTCATAAAAATGTTATTAGATTTCTCTTAAATAATAACTGTGATGATACAAAAGCAACCACCATCTCCTCTTTGATACAGAGCATCCTAAAAGCCAGACACTGTCCTAAGCACTTTGCCCATCTGTACTTATTTAATCCTCACAGAACTCTTTGCGATAATACTCTTGTTCTTGTTACCACCATTTTCCAGATGGATAAACTGAGGCTCTAAGAAGTTAGGAGTCTGCCCAGGGAATCACAGTCAGTAAGTGGTAGCACTGGGATTCAGACGCAGGCAGCCCAGCTCCAGGCACAGGCTCCTGACCACCCTTGACCAACCCACTGTCTCAGCTGCTGCAGGAAGTGATGGCTTCCAGGATGAGGGAATGGAGTGGGATCAGAGCATCTGATGATCCATCCTGTCCTCCTAGAGGTCATCCCTGTCCTTGCCCCACTTGCCCATTGTTCACTGACACCTCAGCTTCACAGTCTAGAGCTAATGAAGACTTTGTAACTCAACATCTGCCGGACCAATCTCCTGTATTTGGTTTGGGTGATCTCAGCCGTAGGTAATAACAGAAAGTCCTATGCTTTGAGGTCTGAATTCTCTCTAAGCTATCCAAGCCTCTTTAGTCATTTATGTCTTCAGAAACAGTTTGAGCTTTTCTCTGTCCCGCAAATTGGTCTGTGGGATCAATCCCCTGGCTCCTCAGAGCAGTTATCTTCTGTGAAGCTGGCGAGTTAGCTGTTGCACCTCCGTGCATCATGGACTGCTATCTCCCCAGCCTGGACATAAACCAATCTCACATCCTTTTACTCCACAGAGACCCAAATTCCAGTACTCCCTTTTCCCTTGAATGTCTGCCTCTGGACAATTTAAAAGGGCATTCGTTTTCTTTGAAGAAGGAATTGAGCAACTACATCTGAAACAGAGTCAGGACCCAGGATAGTCCTGGGGAATCTCAGTGGCAGGAACTGAAGGACACCTAGGCCATTGCCATCAGAATGTTCCCTTCATCTGCCCTCTGCCCTTGAGTAAAGAACAGAGTTTTATGTGAAAGGATGAAATTAGGAGGCTGGTGTGGTTTGTACTGGCACTGTTTTTGCTCATCTGAAGCCTGGAACAGAATAATCTTTTAAAGGAAGGAAAGTATTATTATTTTTATTTATGTCTTGCCTACTTTCAGAAGGTCATTGGATGAATCACAGTTCTTTTGTTATCTGACATGTACTAATTTTGTAATCTAGATAGTATTTACTATGTATGACATAAATATAGTATAATTATAATTCATCTAATGGTATTTCGTTGGTGCAGACCTATATTTTTACGTTTTCTATTTTAGCACCAGGCACACTATTGATGTTTAATGACCCTAATCTGGTACTTCATGTTCTGTCTGTATTTAAAGGATGTGCTGTTGGTTTTCACTATACATAGTTAAGAACTTGACTGTATCTATATTTACATTTAAATGTTTGGCCTAATAATCTGTGGAAAACATGTAAGACTAAAATTATAGCTTATATGTAAATAGTTTTTTTTTGCAGAAACTGCCTTAATTCCCTTCCAACATACCTTAATGAAAGAATGTAATCATAGTGTTGATGATGATAATTATAATAATATGTTAAACCCTATCAGCTTCCCGAAAGAAATGAATCTATGTAAACGTTGACAACAAAATGCATCTCCAGTCTAATTTTGACTGATCTGTATGTTTATCTGTTTCACTGATGTTTTTCTGAAGCCCTATCCAATAAATCCATAAATTCCAGGATTTGTTTATCAAAAGCCATCCAAACAGACCAGGTACAATCTGCTAAAGGTATTCTGTGGCAGGACTCTCCTGCCAGCGTTAGCCAGGAGGTCTATAATGTGCACATTTATGAGGAGATCTGACTGGATCTCCTCATAAAGGAAGGAAGGGATTCAAGGCCTGCTGGTAAGCGTTTCCGTCTTGTGAACGTATCCATCATGTCTACTCTTGTTATGCTTCTATTTCTGTCAGTCATTAGATTCAACCACATTACTGATATGTCTAGTTCATTAGACAAGCAGTTAGAAAAGTGGGGGAATCCAAGTGAATTAATTGTAGTTTTGTGTTTTAATGAAAAAGGATTGCTCCTATAAATGACATGCTGATGATGTCGAGTAAAATATCTGTAGATGTTTAAAAAATATTTACAATTATAATTTGTGCTGAGTTATTTAAGTAAAAAAAGTATGAGGATTATATTCTATTTATGGGTTACAAAACTCTACAAAATGGCTTTCAACCAATTGCTAAAGACAGTGAGATCAGCTTAGGTCTAAGTCCATTCATTTGGGCAGCTATAACAAAATGCCATAGACTGGGTGGCTTCTATACAACAAACATTTATTTTTCCCACAGTTGGAGGCTTGGAAGTCTAAGATCAGGGCTCCAGTAGATACGATGTCTGCTGAGAGCCCACTTCCTGGTTCATACATGGCCGCCTTTTTGCTGTGTCTTTACATGGTAGAAGGAGAAAACTCTGGTCTCTTCACGCCCTTCTAAAGGCACTAATCTCATTCACGAGGGCTCCACCTTTATGACCTAATCACCTGCCAAAAGCCCCACCTCCAAATACAGTCCCCTGGTAACCTCAGGGGATTGGTTCCAGGACCCCATCCCCACCCCTCGGATAGCACAACCCACAGGTGCTCAAGTGCTTCTTATAGAAATGACGTAGTATTTGCATGTGACCTGGATTGGCCTATAGACTATAACAGGATGTTCCTGCATATCTCTGCATCCAAGTGAATTCAGTGTAGCTCAGCACATGGCAAACTCAAGTTTGCTTTTTAGATCTTTCTGGGATTTTATATATATATATATATATATATATATATATATATATATATATATATATAAAATGTATCTGTATAATATATATACTGTATAATATATATATTATATAATATATATATATATTTTTTTTTTCAATCCATGGTTGGTTGAATCTGTGGATGTGAAACCCGTGGATATAAACAGCTGTACGATCACATTGGGGATTCGGTTTCAACATATGAATTTGGGGGAGAAACAAACATTCAGTCTATAGCAGTTTATTTTTGATTAAGAGTCTTTTAATCTACTTGTTTGGCATTCAAGTATTTATTTTGCCTATAATCTCTTTTCTAGTAGCTGTCTTCACATTGTATTTTATTTTATAACCTCCTCTACTGAGTACAACATCTGTTCTGAGGTTTTTGAGATATACATATTAGACTAAGGCAAAGCATGAAATGTTGGTATGGGTAGCCCACATACATTATTAGATAAATAGCTTCTCAGAGTTTTAAAGGGAGGTCATGGGACATTGAACTTTAAGGCAAGTTTGGCCCTGCAGCTATCCTCATCATCACTGTTTCTACTTCCTTTATGTCCAAAGACACCATGTCCAGATGTGAGCCTCTGTGTTTCCCTGTCTCCCCAGAGAGGACGAGCATGCCCTTATCCAGCAGTACTGCCAGACGCTCGGCGGGGAGTCACCGGTGAGCCAGCCCCAGAGTCCAGCTCAGATCCTGAAGTCAGTAGAAAGGGAAGAACGCGGAGAGCTGGAGCGGATCATTGCGGACCTGGAAGAAGAACAAAGGTGTGCTAGACCTGGGAGAAGACGATATGTTATCCTGGGAAAACTTGTAATGGGAAATTCTTTAATAATAGTTTTCACATGGCTCGTACCCATTCTTTTCAAACTATCATCCAAGCAATCATGGTGGAGTCAAAGTTTTAGAGGGCATTACCAAGCTGGGCTGCTGGCTTTACAGCTGCTTCTGGGGGTTCAAGGATGATGCCTGTTAGAACAGTTGCTTAAAGCTACCCTTTTATTCATGCTTGCTGTTAAGAAATGTTTTTACCTAGGAGGAGGTAAGTAGCATGAGCTACATTTGGAGCTCATAGACAAGTTGGGGTAGAAGATAATGTACACAATAGGAATTCCAGCTTTCGTTTTTCTGTGTTAGAAATTTGCAGGTGGAATATGAGCAGCTAAAGGACCAGCACCTGAGAAGGGGGCTCCCTGTCGGTTTACCTCCAGACTCTGTTGTGTCTCCTCACCACACGTCTGAGGATTCAGAACTTATAGCAGAAGCAAAACTCCTGAGGCAGCACAAAGGGCGGCTGGAGGCGCGGATGCAGATTTTAGAAGATCACAATAAACAGCTGGAGTCTCAGCTCCACCGACTCCGACAGCTGCTGGAGCAGGTAGAGTGTGCAGAACGCGGTGCCGGTCCTCCCTGTGCCACTCGTCCCAGCTCCGCTTGGTCCCAGCATCACTAGAGAGGTTCACTTTCAATTTCTCACCTCCACAGTTCATTTAGACTGGTGTAGAACTCCCTCTTCAAATGGAAGCATTAAATTCTCACTAGCATGGAAGAATGTGTTTGCTCAGCTTAAGATGGAATGTCCCACTCTTCTTTAACACTGAAATCTATCTCAGCTCTGAACAGTTTAGGGGAAAAGAGCCTATAAAATACGCCTGCATAAATTAAATATAGGAAATATCTGTGAAGATGAAGGGACGTGACCTAAACTCTTCATTTTAAAGCCTTTCTTTCAATGAGCTGTTTTCAAGGAATTAAATAACAGATGTTTATTAGTTCACTACTATTAGTTCCTAACTTGTTTTATGACAGTTGCCTGCAAAATGTCTTGACAATAAGAAATACAATTTACATTATGATGAATACATACATGTATGTAAAAAATTAATAATTCCTATTATAGTTATCTTATTTTTCATTTTTTCCTCCTTCGTTCTTTTCCTTCCTTGTCTCCCTCCCTCCCTTCTTTCTTCCTTCTTTTCTCTCTCTTTTCCTGCCTCCCTCCTTTTCATCTTTCTTCTATCTTTCTTTCTTAGTTCTGGTCAGAACAAATTAATTTTATAACTCATCAAAGGGTAATAGCCTGCAATTTTGGAAAACACCATTCTTTGGGATATAAGTGTCTGCCTTTTTGATGCCTGCAATCTTGTTAAGGACCATACAAGATAGTATGTTACATGAGGTTGGACAATTAAGTTCGTGAACTCATCCTAGAAAAAGTGCTACATACCTCATTGCTGAATATCACTACGGTCACCTATGAAGTACTCTCCTTGGGAAGCTATGCACTGATGCCAGCGCCTAGTCCACCCTTCAAAGCAATTTTGGAACTCTTTTTCTGGCCATGAGAACTGTCGTTGTATTACCCTTGATGTCCTGAATGCTATCAAAATATCTTCTTTTCAGTATTTTCTTTATCTTTAGGTAAACAAAGAAGTCATTGGGGCCAAATCAGCTGAGTAGGGAGGGTTTTCCAATATAGTTATTTGTTTACCAGCTAAAAATTCCCTCACAGACAGTGCTGTGTTAGCTGGTGCATTGTCGTGATGCAAGAACCATGAATTGTTGGCGAAAAGTTCAGCTCGTCTTTTTTCACGCAGCCTTTTCAGCACTTCCAAATAGGAGTAAGCTTGGTTAACTGTTTGTTCAGTTGGTACAAATTCATAATGAATAATTCCTCTGATATCAAAAAAGGTTAGCAACAGCATTGCAACAAGGTCGCGAACTCAATTGTTAGGCCTCATATAACAAGATGGTGTCATACGTAAAAACACAGCACACTGTAGAGAATCATTAAGTACTGGATAGCATCTAGCAGTTAAAGAATAGGAGTCATGTCACAGAACTAGTACTGAAGATGCCTTTATAGCAGATGCATATTGTATAGAATCCTAAAAATGGGCCTGGGACTTCTCTATCTTGAAGAATCCCTGATATCCAATATTTATGTTATCTTTTGCCTTTTTCTTTGGCCTTTGCAGTGTAGGGTGCCTTGACAGTGAATAGAAATGCCTTTCTCCAGAATGATTTATTGAATCAAAGGCAGAAACAACTTCTCTCCAGTGATTTTCTCAAGTTTAGAAAACCATATTTTCACAGTTGCTCTCGGTATTTTTTTAACATGTTAAGCATCGTTTAAAACAGTGTGATTTCGGCATTACTTACACAGTGAGCCACAAATTACCCCTCATATTTTAACCATACACTTGCCTGTATACCTGTCACCGTTTCCAAATTTATGTGAGACTGTTTTGGGGATGGCATACTTCAGGACTTCCAAACTTCCATCATTATAAGTAATAGTTCCCCAAGAATGACTCACCGCCTGGCTCTCCTCTCTCTAAAGTTCTGTGGAATGTCTGATTTTGACCTTGGAGCCAGTCACATCATGACCTTGGAGCCAGTTGCATTGTTAGTATTGTGAATCTGAAGTTTCTGAATGGTGCCTGTGGAAGGGATGAATTTGCTCTTGAAAGCTCTTATTTAGAATATGGAAGGTTAGTGTTAATAACCTAGTGCATAGATAGAATCCTTGCAGAAGGCAGCCACACTCGAAAACCTCATTTGCCATAGCCTGTTGATGTTCTTCAGAGAGCTAAATGCTCTTCTGCTCACGTTACTCCCCGCCCCCCTCCACAAACACACACCCTCTCCATCCCATCAGACAGAGCTGCCTAATGGCTCATGTGTCTACAGAATTGATACCTGAATAGCTCTGTATATCCCAGACTGTAGAGCTCTTATCTCTTCTTAATGACAGCATGATGCCAGAAGAAGATAAATAATTCAACTCTGAAAGAAAAACTGGCAAAACTACCAGGCTTCAACTAATATAGCTTTAATGAAAAAAGCAACATCAAAGACTTTGTCACTTCTGCATTCCCTCTGCGATGGATCACACTTTCTAATTTGAGCATGTACTTGTCTGATACCTCTGTCACCATTTCAAAGCTATGTGTGTACATTGACCACGTGGTTGTAGGTGTCAGATTCTGTTCTAATTGCTTTAGAAATGCTAATTGATCACCACCTCACAAAACCCTGTGACACAGTGCTGATATTACCATCCCCAGTTTATAAATAAAGAGTCCGAGGCTCAAAAGTTTAAAAATTTGCTCAGAATTACACAGCTTCTGAGTGACAAAGTTTGAGTTTAACCATCTGAATCCAAAATCGTACTCTTGACATTACTGTTAAGTATTGATTTAAATTTAAAGATGAGCTGATTTTGAAATTGAATCAATTTACTGTGTGATAAGCAGTGCTCATTTTTTAAAGATGAATGTTTCTAAATTTACTTGTTTGACAGAAAATTAATAGAAAGAACAACTGAGGGATGAAACTGACATTGATACATAAATCTTGTAATATGACCAAGTGAGTTCTTCAATGTGCCCAGACTGAAAGGGAAGGACCACTTGGTGCTCAGGTGAAGTTCTAGTGAGTTCATCCAACTGATGCTAAAATGTATATGAAAGTGTCTAAGGGTAAAGAACTCTGCATGATTTAATTTTCCGTCATGGGGGAGGGGAAGTTAGAAACGGAAATGGTTTCCTTAATAATCATTTGAATCTATTCTCTGCCCTAACCTCTGAATGTGATTCTTCCAGCCTGAATCTGATTCCCGAATCAATGGAGTCTCCCCCTGGGCATCCCCTCAGCGGTCTGCACTGAGCCACTCCCTGGATCCAGACCCCAGTGCGCAGTTGCACCAAGCAGGTCAGTGTCCCCAAGTCTCCGCTACACTCCCACGCTCTCTGGCCTTTACCATTTGTTTGTTTTTTATTTTAAATAACATTCTTACACATGGGTATTTAGGGAACAATGGAGGTTTGTTTTCTCATTGGTATCAGATGAGTACAAAGACATTTTAACAATACCAAAAAAACCCAAACATTTTAGAATAATAGCTGTAACAAACGTCCATATATAGTGTGTAGTAGTGGATTGAATTTTGGTGAAAGATGAAAAAAGTGTTCTTTCCTTTTGGGATGAGCAACCGTTTAAATTCTTTGCTTTAGTAATGAATAATTATTTATTTATTTATTTATTTATTTATTTATTTATTTATTTATTTATTAGTAGATTTTCTGTCTCTGAAATTTCACATTTGTACAAATTGAGAATACAATGCTAAAGAATATTATACCAAACATGGTTTTCTCTGCTCAGGTCTCGGACCTCAGTATTCTGCTTTCTCCATCTCAGTCTCTGTAGACATTGCCATCTCCCTGCCCCCCTCTGAAGCAGAGGTCCCATCCAGCATGTCATTGATTGCAAAGGGAAACTGTCACTGCTGCTAAGAAGGACTCTGTCAACCAGGATTCTGGAATGACATTTTCTTATTGATAAAATTCAAGTTTTCCTGAGGACCACAAACTTGAACCAAATTACTTTGTTTCTGAGATATCTTTTCCTACATTAATCAGTAGAAAACCTAAAACATTAACATTATTTTATTTTTTTAAAGAAATAAGAGAATTATTTTGCTATTGATTATAGACTAAAGAGCATGAAAGTATAAAGTCTCTTATAAGATACCTCTAGTTTTGTGGTAGCATGAGCAAGCTTATGCTAAAGTCTCCAAAAAGAAGGAAGGAAAACGAAATTGGTAGAATGTTTTTCTCATATGAGAAAATCGTTGCAGTGCAAAATAATTAAATTCCAACGAACACATTGAAACAAATATGGCTACATTACATATTTTTCACTCATGAGTTTTCCTCTGGCATATGAATTCTTTCTACAGAAATACCTAGTACATTTTATTTGTATATAAAATTATATTACCAACAAATTAATACAAAAATGGTTTTGGTATTTTCCCCCTGAAATTGTCCTTTTTTACAAGAACAATTTGCTCCTTGGTATTTAGAGGCCAGATGTAGCATTTTCTCCTGAAGATGGATTTTGGTGGAAGGTTGGACATTAATTTCAGGATGTCTGCTCTTTTTATCTGCTGTCCCAGTGGCAGAGGACCTGCTGGCCCCCCCTCACGACACCAGCACAGACCTCACAGAGGTTATGGAGCAGATCAACAGCTCATTTCCATCTTGCTGCCGTGAGTACGAACAGTCCTGACACCACCACTAGCCTTTTCCTTCCATTTCTTTTTTCCGGCGTGGGGCCCTTTTTCTTCTTAGGTAAGATAACAAAAACCAATATTAGAAACAGGATTGAGTATTATTTGAAAGTAAATCAAACATTCTATATGTCGACAAAGCAAATGAAGCTCAACTTCGATACCATCACATCCCTCGGGTGCAGTGACAATGCAATTGTGTTCTTTGAGACTTTTCAGTATGCCTTATGAGTGATAACATGAAGGCAAATAAAATAAGTCTGGTTTTAAGACGAAATTATCCTCTTCAGTGCAAGCTATAGGAAGGAATGTGTATTACTTCAAAAAAGCTTTTAGTGGCATGCCAACGTGGTATGAAAATAGCCTTTTCTAATATAATTCCCTCTCTTCAGACATTGATCTCTAATGTCATCAGATTCAGGTACAGAAACGGATTATTTTTAGATTTTCCTCTTTTTTTCCTCCCTTCTGGTTTCCTTTCTTATGGAATGAAATGGTGACTATATAAAGGCCAAACCATTTAAAGCATCACAGATTATGACCCTGAATTTTCCATACGAACAACCAAGAGCCAGAAAATAATCAAATAAAAACCGTTCAATTCCCAGAGGAAAGTATTAATGATTTTTACTTATTGATTGATTTTCTTCCAAACATTTTGTCTTCAGCATCTTGCCACCTTGCAGTTTCTGCTGAGCTCCCAACAAAACACTTCTGCTGTTTCACACAGAAACCGTTGAGTTATGTATGCATACATACTACTTCATGCCATGATTATATTTTAAATGATCTTTTAAAGAAATATATTACTTATAATCTTTAGGGTGATTTTCTCACGAATTGATTTTTAAATCTAGGCAGCCACTAAAATAATATTTTAGTATATATGTATATATATTTTATCATATGTGTAATATATATAAATAAACAGCTTCTCACCTTACCCTTTTCCATCTGCTTCTCAGAAAATACCATCCTAAATGAGGAAAAAGACATTATCAGGAGTGGAGATAAATAATATATACTGACTTCATTAAAAAAGTATTCAATTTATGCTACTCTGCAGTTTCCAAAATTCCATCATTAGCAGAAAGTGGAAACAGCTATTTGAAATACAGTCTCTTCTGGGTTTTTAGAAGTATTTGCCTAAGAGACATATTACAGTTTCCACAGCACATAAATATGTTTATATTTGGGAATGTGTCATTTTCCGGGTTATTGTTTGTAATTCTACTTCTCAACGTTTACTAAGTCATATTTACTATATATCAGCTCCCACAAAAAGCATGTGCTAGCATATGTACACACACACACACACACACACACACACACACACACACACGTTTAGCCCTGTAGAGACTTACAGAAACATAAGTCCGTAGGCTATCAGGTTACAGATTATTTTCTAGGCTCTGTAACAGCCATAACGTACAAGCAGATTAAATCTTTTATATTAATTATTCTTCAAGGTTGAATTTTCTGGCCCCATGTTCTCATAGTCTTAAGTATGTCCATCCACAAATATTTATAATATGTATAGTTTTCTGTGTATGAACATTACGCGTCACGTGTTTTTTTGAAGTGCTCAAGTATATTCCATGTAAGAAATGATGAGCAGTGTATTTTAGAATCTTTTGAAATTAGGTCTTATTGTTTTTGGTTTCTGCTATTAGTTTGGGTTTAGTTTGCTCTTCTTGGTATTTATAGTGTATATTTTGCTTTAATACTATAAAAATCTCCAAGATAGGGATCGCTTTCCATAAAAAAAACCTTACTTGACTTATTTGTAAACTTTATACAAATCTTTTAAATTCTGCCTAAAGTTATTAAACCTTTTAAAAATTGGTACAGAATAGAAATGAGCCCCTGACATGGACTTGGTGTCCGATACATGTTTCTGAATTAAATGAATGACATTTTCCCACTTGGGTGGTTTAGTGGTTGAGGTTTCTCCAGGTAGTACTCAGAAGATTCTGTAGGATTCACTTGCTTTATTGCCTTTTTTAAGTTGCTCAGCTAGCAAATATTTTAATAAGCCTTCAAATTCCCAACGCTTACTGACCCCCCTTTGGAGACCCCCTAAGAGAGTCGGCTTTGCACCCTCCAAAGCCAAGCCAATCTCCCGAGCCCTTGTAACTAATGAGCACTTTAAAATTGCTTCTCACCAGCATACAATGAATTGATCTGCATGTTAATCTTGACTTTTGATCCATTGTGGATTAAAAATTAGCATGGTCACAAGTGATTTTCTACTTCTGGAAACCTTGGAATTAAAGTGAACCTGTATTCATAAACCCTAATTACATGCATTGCCTACTTAACCATGGCTTCTTGTTTTTTCAGTGTATCTATATATTGTCGTACATCACACTTTAGAATTCCTGTCTTAAATATATACCCCAGTTGGTCCTGATAGCTTCCTTGAATTATGGCCTTTTAAAGTCTCCTCTTAATTATTTATGTTGAATTTCAGAGCGAAGACTCAGGTATTTCCAGCTCTTCCTGGCAAGGAGTTAATGAAAGAAGTGTAATTGTGTTGCCTATTGACCAACGTACATACTAAAATTTCCACTGACTGCTGGGACTCTTTTTTAGTGTAAAGTCTTTTGTCAGTTTTTTCATTTATGTCATCTAAATATATAGGACACTAGTAGTAAGCCCAGTATTTTTTGCTGATAGACCAAAAAATACTTCTAAAATTATTTTTTATCTACAGGCATATTTTCACTGAATTGCTTATGTTATTTAAGCTTAAGTGGCATTCATAAAAACTCAAAACCTACTGAAATGAAATGATTTCTTGATTTTTTTTTGTTTATGTGAACACATTTCAAAGTTTTTATTTAACTCTTAATTAAAGAAGGAACCAATAAGCTGACTTCTTTTTAAAGTATGATTTGTTCAAGGGAGTACCCATAGCCTTTTATTTGATAAGAAGCCCTAGGGTTAAAAATGTTGATTTTGAACAAAATAGATTAGATTTCTGTTTGGATTTGGCTATTTGTTACTAGAAGAGAAGCGTAACTCTACCTACATTGTACTTAATGCTAGTGCTGTCCCTTGGGTGTAGCTCACGTGTGGGAGGCGCTCCATTCTTTTTCTTCCTAGTGTAACTTCCCTATCTGGTAGGACTCAGCTGGTGTTAGCCTGATTTTTCCCCCACCTACTCCTGGGGCTCACCCTTTCTCTCTAGGCATCATAGGAAGGTTGCCCTTTTTGCTTGCTTTTTTTCCTCACAAAGCCACTGACACCCACTGTGTGGTCACAGATATCTTGTTCTTTCCTAAGCACAGGAAGATGAGAGAGGGAAGGTGTGCAACATGCCAGATGATTAGGGACAATTTTTATTTGACCCAGAACAGATATTACCATTATTGGCGGGCAGAGCTTCTCCTCCACCCTAGGGTCAAGGGAAGAGATGTAATTCTGAGATTTCCCAGTGAAAGGGAGAGATGAAAAAACAGAGGCCTTAGAGAAAAGTTTTGCTAGTGACTGCCCTCCTAGAGCCCACCAGAGCAGCTACATTGTCTCGTGCCCTCTGTAACCAGGGAGGAATTGAGCTGCAAATTAGATGCAAAGACAAATTAGAGTCTATATTCTAACTTCTCTGAGGCTCTTAGCTGGAACCATCTAAAGCTCAGGTATTAGCCCAAGTTCCCAGAACACTGTCAAGGATTAGGCCAGCCCTTTCCTTGATGCGAGCACAATGCCATCATCTTTCTGGGCTGAGCCAAGGATGGCAGAAATGAAAGACCCATGCCCTTTCATTCCCTTAATGACTTCTTCGTCAGAATTTGTATTATTCCACAAAATACACAGAATTTGCTTTGTTCTGATATATAAACCAAATACATGGCAATAATTCAATAGGAAATTTTCAGATTTTTTTTTTTTTATTTTTTTTACAAAACTAAGTACTCACTGAATGTTTTATTGTATACTTATTTGAGACAGCCAGCATATGTTTTGCTGGAATTTTTGTATCGTAAAAGTAGTTGGGATATGAGAAATTAGGAAAACTAACCATTGTCAAAGCATTTAGGCAAAACAAAACAAAAACAAACACTGTTTCTTATTTTTTTATTAGCATTCGTTTAACATGCTGGGAATGACGTGAGAGGGGGAACCAGCAAGCAACAGTACCACCTTCAATTGATTTCTTTTGTTTTCTCTTTCAGCAAATCTCCCCAGCAGGCCACAGGTAAGAGTTCATGGGTTTGTTAACAAAATTCCAAAAAACATTAATAGAGTTTTATTTGTGTATGATTTGCAAATCAGGGACATAGCCCTCAGTATGAAGCCAAGATATGTTCCAAAATGGAGGGCATAGGGCAAGATTTTTAAAGGTGAACGTTGCAAGGAGCTGATGATCAAAGAGATGCATTGCTAGGGAAAGCTAGATGACAAACGTACATCATTCGTTTTCAGATTGGTCGGGGCAGCTGGACTTTGAACAGTTGGCCGACTCAGTGGGCAAGCAAGTGGGGCTGTGAGATGAGAACAATGGTTAACATGTGATTAGCCATTTATCAGCATCCTACTTCTTGTCCGGGCTTGTAGAACAAAAGCTTTTGGGATACTTACCAACACCACAAAGTGACTGCTCGTTTTTCAGGCAGTTTCCAGGTCCCAGGAGCAAAGTCATCCCCTGTGAGCAGCCCCATAGTTCAAAAAGCAAAATCCCAATGTTGGGCCAGATATTATGATATTAAAGTTCCTTGAAGTCAGGTTGATTGGCTCAGGTATTGTTGATTACAACCTACTGTGTTTCCCCGAAAATAAGACCTAACCGGAAAATAAGCCCTAGCCTGATTTTTCACAATGACATCCCCCGAACCCAACCCCTAATGCATCTTTTGGAGCAAAAATTAATATGAGACCTGGTCTTATTTTCGGGGAAACACGATAGAGAAAGCAGATTAGCCACCATCCATTTTAGTGCTACTTTATTCCCCTTGTGAAAATTAAACTTGGTTGATTCTTAATGTTAGTTGATTCTGTACACCAGTTTGTCAGTTGGGGGAGGGGGAACCCCTGCCAAGCCAGTTCTTCCTGTTCTGCCCCAAATACCCAGTGCTTGATCCTTTGTGTTATGTCAGCTTTTGAACAATGTTCCTTGGAAAGTTAGCCTGGATAGATTTGGCTGGCCACTGTTCTCCCAGATATCTACCTAAGGTAGCTACCACAGAACATTGACTTAAAAACACTGACTGGAGCGGTTCACAAAGGTGGTTCTATTACTTTGAGAGGGAAAAAGTCTTGATTTTTCATTTCAAAATTTGCTGAGAACTGTTGGCAGCCACAGCCTTATGCCTTTCAGTGTTTTCCTTATCCAGTACTCCTAGTAATAATGTGCCACAAAACCACCGATCTTTGGAGAAAATTTTCTTCCATGAACTTATTTATTAATCTTTCTGAGTGTGTTCTTGTCTTATTGACAAGAGGGACCGAGATCTTAATGAGACACATAGACAGTCTGAGTTTGTCTTTAGTAATTGCAGGAAAGACACGGGAACATAAAGTAGGTACATGGATGTGAGAGCTCCATGGATGTGAGTGTCTCATGAGACAGAAGGACCTCACCCGAGAGAGCAAAAGTTATGTTCTGGTTGCTTCTGTTGTCCTAGTGAACCAGAAGCCAGGGCTTCAGCAATGAGTGAGGACAGGAGGAGGTGTCATAGGTGTGAGGAGAGATAAGAGGATGTGCTGTAGCTGCTCGGAGAACAGAGAACACCTGGACTCTGGAACAGAGTGTTACTGACTGCCAGGCAGCGTTCAAGGCCACCAATTAAGGTGCCTATTCGTGAATGTAACATGAGGCACCATGGTCTGCGGGACTGTGTGTTGCCTTCCAGCTACATTCAAGTTCACGAGCACAGGCATCAGAGTAGGCCGAGGAGTGCAGTTTAACCAAAGTTGAGATCTTGGTTGGGCCAAGAGAGTACAACAATTCAAGGGAAGAATCCAAGGAGTGATGATAATGATTGAACCAGGCGTTTAGTAAGTTGGTAGGGAGTAAAATGAGGACGCCTTAGGTGTGGAGACAGAAAAACAAGGTGGGAGAAACAATTGCAGTATCAGAGGATAGATGAAGTTGAGCCCTCGTGGAAGTAAGCTGGAAAGGTAGAGGTGGGTGTCAGAAGGTGGGATGATTGAAACTGAAATGTTGGAGGGGCTACAGGTATTGGCAATAGTCCATATTTGAGACTTTGAGTGAGTGGCTGAGAAAGTCATTGGAGGAGAAGAGCTCAAGGAACTGAAAGGTCAGAGTATTAGAAGAATCATCTGTGTAGATGCTGAAATCATTAAGAGTAAAGAATAGCTTCAAACATGATGGCAATGAGCCATTTCTCCTTCAAGAAGTAAGGGAACATGACCCCAGGGTCAGAAGGCATGACATTCAAGGGTGTTTTTAAGGATGAGAGAGAAAAAAATGCCTTGAGAAACACAAGGAGGACCTAAGAAGGACTTATCCAATCTATGAGAAGTGTGGGAAATGAAAAAACACTCAATATATGTGTGTGAGGGTAATAAGGGAGCTTGTGTCTTCAGGGGAGCTCCAGGTATTGAATAGAGCAAGCCAGTGAAAGGTGCATTTAGAGAAGAGTTTGAGAATATGGGTTGTAATGATGATGGACCATGCAGTGTAGTGGGCACACGGGAAGGGTTTCAAGAACTAGGGAGGACGAGACATGGGAACAGAATAAGGGATATGCAGATCTCTGTATGGAACAGAGCACATGAGATGAAAGGTGACCAGTCGTCTGGAGCATTTCATGGCGGCCCACGATCATACAAGGATAAAGAACATGACGAGATGAGTAGTGATGGTCCCAAGGTAGGGACAAGGCCATGAGTGAGGGGAGTCAGGAAGGGGACAGGGAAACTTCTTTTAGATTCTCACATACTTTATAATAAATGTGCTGAAAGTGATCTCAGAGAACTTCTCCTCCTACTTTGTTTTTAGATTTTAAGAAATTGAGTTGAAAAATTTTTCTGATTTTTGCAGCTATTTAGTGCAGCAAATATTTTCCTCATTCCAGGACCCTTTTCTCCTTTTTGCTTCTCTCCACATTCCTTACTTTTCCCCTGCAACATTTGCTCCTCTCTTTCCAAACCTTGGAAATTCAGGAAAAATGTATGTTTTCACCTGGATAGTTGTGTTAATATTTACATAGTGTAGACTCCAATTTTTAGCATTCTGACAGCTAAAATGAGAATTGTGCCCTGCTTAGTAGACATTTATGAAACTGTAGATAGAGAGGGGTAATAAAGTACATAAAAATAATGGGGGGAAAATCCTTTTAGCCTGTATTTCAACATGAATCGGCACCAAAGTTTCAGTTAATATGTATTAGGTTGGTGCAAAAGTAATTGCTGTTTTTGCAGTTATTTTCAACCTTTTAATCCTCAATTACTATTGCACCAACCTAATAACATGCTCCTTTCCCTGGTAGAAGGAATTCCTCTCCTTCTCTGTTCTCAATGTACTTGGAACTTACTGTGGTTGGCACTTACCTCCTATTGGAGTTGAATGCGAGTGCACTGCTGAGGTGTCTTTCTCACCCAGCTCCCTGTGAGGGCCTTGCCTTGGTACCCGGAGCCCCACACATCCCAGTGGCGAACCATCAGTGTTCGCTAACATTTTGCTCCCTCTGACATGGCCATGAAATGTTCAAATTATAGAAGCAGGTTTCTGAAGAATCCAAATTTTAATAGTAACGGAGAATAAGTTCTAGGTGAGAGTCAAGGTGAGTCTGTGGCTTCTGGCACAGCTGGGAGGAGAAGGGCCCCTTGGGCAGCTTTCTTAGACACTCGAGGAACACAGTTCAGGGCTTCGCCCCAAAGTCCTCCATCAGATAAGGGCAAGTAGAAAAGTGTCTTTTGTGCATGTTTCTGAAAGCCCTCTGGTGAGTTAGGAGGCACCGCCCCAGTTCCAGATTATTTCTTTTAAAAGTAATTAAAAAAAAAAATAATTCCAACTTCAAAATACTTTTAAGAAACTACCTATTAGACCTTTCCTTCAAAAGGTTGAAAGCACTCCTTTGAGGGTGGCCCAGATTTATGTCTTCTCTTGTATTGGCCTTGTATTGGCCCCGAGCCTTTGATGGGTGCCACTGCACACCATTAGACTCAATTTCCCTCTTGCGTTACTCTTGTCTGGACCCCAGTTTGGAACTCAGACTTGGAATTGTCAAGGGTACCCCCTCTGCAGGAGACCTCTCACAGTCCTCCGGAGAGAGATGGGGTGCTTGCACCAGCCTACTTCACTCACCATTAGTACCTCCAGCAAGGAAAAGCCAAGTCCCCTCAATTTTAACTTGATTTCTAGTCTGGGCGAGAGATCAGTCTTCCATACTTCCTCTTTATCGGCTGTGGTGGTAACAAACTAGGTGACTTCAGGATGAGAGGAAAGGACCTCATCCAGGGAGCCAAGGGTCCCCTCTGAACACAGCAAAATAGAGTTTGACTAGTTCTGAAAGAAGCACTTTTATTTCCTGGAAGAGTTGACAGGTCTCTGCTACCTGTAATGGTTAATGTCAGTGTTGTTCTGACTGTTTTCCCTTCCCGCAGGCAATGTGAAGTATTCATCTAGCCCAGCAACGTTTCCTGACTTACACCATTGCCCTTTCCAGCAAATGCCAGTTCCAAGCTCCATTTAATCAGATGCTCCATGGCTCCTTGAAACATGCTATTGAGTGCTGACTGTGTGTTCTACGAAGGAGTAAAACACTGACTATCCAAAGAGAAAAGGATATTTTGTTTTTATAATAATCATATATTATTGTTTTCTTCTGCCCTTTCTATGCAACTGTAAATTGATGAACAGAATGGTATTTGGAAATGATAATACATTTGTCACTGATTTGTATACTGTATACAGCATTGGGAAAGTGGGTGGGGGCTTTCTAATACGATACCTTCTTTTTAATAACCGTGACAGAAATTGTATAAGAATTAGAAGACAATGTTACATTTTTACATTCCTTCATACTAACCTTGTACAATAACTTCCTTTATTTCTTCAGCTCTTTCACCATTATGTTTTGGTTATTTATAATTCATCAGCCACATGACCAAATAGATTTCCTATATTTGTTTTCATGATTTGGCCAAATTAATAAGTTCATATATTTCAGTCAGTTATATGTGTATGTATTAGGCTACAACTCTGTGTATACTGTTTAACTTTATTTGACATCATACACTTACTTGTTTAGCGACCACTTGGATAGCTACAATTAAAATCCTGTGGGCCTAACTGGCATTTCTACTGGGATTTTTTTTCCCTGCATTTTATTTCCCTGCTCTTTATAAATGCTCTTGATTTCTTTATTTATTTCATGTCCCAATTTATATGACAGAAGAGACTTAAAGCAAGATTATAGTAATCTCAAAGATCATTTTACCAAAGGTTGCCCATTTAAGCATACTTTCATTTTGGCATAGAAACAACCCCTTGGTACAACCTTTCCTAGTTCCCAGGTCTTCATTTTCATCATTAATTACACAGCAGAACTTTACCTAATTGTAATGCCAGAACACATTGTTGCCTTCAGTTCCCTTTGAAGAGAATTTTATTGTTGTTTATATATATTTAAGCCCTTTATAATTCTTGAAACTTCCAGTTATTTTCTTTCTGAAAGCAGACACAAATTTAATGCATGTCTCATTTTACCTTTTAACTAAATTAACAGATGATTTTTTAGCCTTCCTGTGGTCCATACATTTGGGAAGGATGTTTATCAAAAGCCTATGTCACTGCTTCTTCAGAAGAATGATATTCGTGTTTAGATGGTCATACCCTGCCTATACTTTGAGTGCTTTCAATTAGGCATTTGGTTCAGCTTCTGATTTAGCATTTAATTGATTCGTTTTAAACATGTTATATAATTACCAGACATAGAGAAACCAAAAACAGTTAAAGTAATATGTTTTGATTCAAGCGTATGTGCTTTTAAAACATCAGGACATTTTAACTTTGGGTTCTCTTTAACTGGGATATGGCCAGAAGGAGGCTTAAAGTTAGAAATTCCTATTCTTTTAGAATAGGTTGGGTGGGTTGGGGGGACAAGGGTGTCTATTTGCAGCATAGATATTTTGAGAAGAAGAAAATTGTTTTATACGAGAGGAAAGCCATGACCACCTTTCTACCTCAAATCCATCTTCATCCATCGTGTTGGAAATAGCTTTATGCAGCTACAGTCTGTAAAATCTAGAGCTTTTATCAGGCCACATCATACCCAAGAAAATTACCTATTGAAAGAAAAAAAATTCCCTGAACTCTGAACTACAAGTTGTAGATTTGGTGTCTTCTTTGTTCTTACTTTGAAAAGTTATGTATTTCTTTTCCTGCCTGTAATTGTGTGCAACAAGTCCTCTATCTGCTATTAAAGAAAAGCTACATGAAACACTACATTGTAACCTTCTATGTGATAATAAATTAAAAGAAATATATTGCAGTAACAACAAGGGGAAATAAGTATGTAGTTCTTTTGAAATATGTGGTAAAGAACTAATCATAGACTATCATCTAATCTGGTTACATGTTGTATTTTTCATCCTGAATAAAATTAATTTTAACACAAGATGACTTTGATATTCTTCAGCTGTGTTCACTGATAGAATCTGAGCTTTGAATGTACATCTGTGAAAATAAAATATAAAGAGAATGTATATCCTGATAAATCTACATATTTTTCTGCATTTTCTCTCATACACACTAATAGATTCTCTCATTTGCTCTAATTCTCTCTCTCTCTCTCTCTCTCTCTCTCTCTCTCTCTCTCTCTCTCTCTCTCTCTCCTTTCCCCCCACACTCTGTTCCTCTCTTCTCATATATATATATATATATATATATATATATATATATATATATATGAAATTATCAATTTCCTTTACAGATGGAAGACTTTGTTGGTAGGGAAAAAATAATATTGGATATTGAAAACATGTACGTGAAGCCTATTGCTCTTTTGTTTTAATAACAGGTGCTACTGGTATGTAGTCGATTACCCTTGCATATCTTTTAGCCTTATGCTCTTAAATAATATGCTGTTTACATGTGCACTGGATTTTAAGCACTCCAGTAGTTAAGTTTAATCCATCTCTGAGGCCATCCCATGGGAAGTAGTGTTGAGAATCATGTTACTTGATTATTAACGTAAGAGCTATGAAATAGAAAAATCCCAAAACATATAATTTGTTGAAATAAAGAACATACATTTTAAAATCCTATTCAACCCCAAAGTACTATTCATATCAAGCATTCCTAAGGAAACAGTAGTTGGTTTCTAGCAACCTCCTGCTGAGTAGGTAATTGAAAATGGAAGTGAGAACAAATGAAAACTTTGATTTTTGATGTTAAGTCTTCAGCTTGTTACTTCTCTCTATCATTGAGATTGTGTGTGTGTGCTTTTTAAGAATGTCGTTTGCTCTTGGATATCTCCTCCTCCCCCACCCACCACCATCATTCACCTGTTTCAGTAGATCAACTTTTTCAGAGTCTTTCTTAATTCACTAGTTGGGAATTTAATGAAAATACAGTAACACACCACTAACACCACACCACCTAACACTGTAAGCAGAGTTCAAAATCTTCATTAACATACAATATCAGCTTGTGTTTTTGTCAGGTCAATTAAGTGACAAGAGTAAGCCTGCGATGGAGGCCAGGAGCCAATCACAATCACATTATATCCACTACCTGTGGTGTTAGGTTTTTATTGCCTCAGTAATGCAGTGTGGCAGCCATAAAACCTCAGTAGTAAGTATTTATTTAGCTCATGGGATGTGAGGTTCAGCTGATCCAGGCCAGACTCTTCTATCCCAGCTAGACTTACTCACGTGTGTACGGTTGACCAGCTGTTGAGTGTAGTGGGATGGCTAAGCTGGGATGACTGGCGACTCAGCTGCGTTCTTTGGTTCACTAGCAAGTCGACTGGGTATATTCTCATGCAGTGGCAGAAGTGTGGGCGTACAAATGGAGGGCTTTGCTGACAACGGGCACACCATCACGTCTACTGAATTCTGTTGCTCAAAGCACATTACAAAACAAGGTATGGGGACTAGATTCCAGCTCTTTTGTGAGAGAAACTCGAGTCACAGGATACAGCTACAGAGAGGGGCCTTCAGGTTTCACCATGGAAACTTGAGGTAGGCAAAGCAGAGGACTTGGACCAGAATACTACAGTGTCTGTTTCCTTGGGCATCATGTTCACTGCCTCAAGGGAATGGGAAGGAAGTAGCCTTTTTACCAGACATCTTTTAAAACAAAGGTCAAGGAGATTAGCCCCTTTCCCGCAGACTAATCCAATTGAAGAAAGAAACAGGGAAACTTAGCATGCGTCTGCCCAAAATCCTATGAGAAGACCTCGGGACTGATAATAATATTAGATAAAAATAAAAGCAAGAAAGAAAATCTAGATGAGAAATGGAATAAAGGGGGTATTATCATAAATGGCTCAGAAGAAATTTGTTCAAAGTGAATTGTTCATTTTAGCTGGAAGAACACACAATAGAAGGTTTTTCACTTTGACTAAATAAGTAGGTGCATGTGATATTGTGCCTCTGCCAAGCGTTTGTTTAGAAGCATGCAATTTATTGGCACTTTGTAAAAACTCACCAACTAGGTACTAATCTCTCATTTTGAAGGTATTCAAGTTGTTGACACAGTGTTCATATTTTATAATATGTGCAGTGTATGCTTGGGTTGAGATATTCTTTTACAGACAGTTTATTTTTTGGTACTGTTTTGAATTTTGTATGTGGGTAATTAGGAGTAGTTAATTGACAATTTGCCCTCAGCTAGCTCTATCTTCAGTCCACAAAGCACAAATGTTGAATTTATAATTAAATGAGAAGAGTTTCTAGGCTTTTATGGGATGCAATTACAGTTAGTTAATGATACTATTTCTTTTAGGTCATTTTTCAGAAGAATTAAAATACTGATTTTTAAAATTTTTACTGAAATCAATTGTATTTTTTAAATTTAGACAAAATGACATAAAACTATTGGAAAGAATTGAGTCATTCTAATGTAAACCTGACCTGACTGAGCCTATCAAAATCTAGAACAGTCGTATTCATTATACTCCAAATCTCATGAGCTGTGTTTATCCCATGGGAAACTGTGGACAACGAGTTTCTGCGAGGATAGCTTTAAAAGCTCAGCCCTGCCCCACACTATCTTCCTGTTTCCTGTTCTCTACTCCTTACATCTAGCTGCACCAAGCAGGTTTATATTGTCAATGATATCTCATATAAAATGATGCTTTGCACAAAACAAAATGCACACTAGATATCATATCCCCAAAATGTCAATGATGAATTAATCAAATTAAAAATGGGAACAGGATCTTATGGTCAACTGGAAGATATTAACCATGGATCAAAATCCTGCCTTGACTTGAAATTTACTGGCTGTAACTGCATGGAAAACAAAATATCGTGCCTGGGATGTGCAAAGCACAGTTCATTGCCAAAAACAGAGTGAGGGAACGAATCCTGGCCAGGAGCAGTTGCTAATCTAATGGATGAGACCAACAATAGGCAAGTGGTTATGACAATAGTGATGGGAGCTGGAAGGAGGATTAATAGGTCCCTGTAAGAATGTATAGTATACCCCAGATCCCCACAGGATGTGTCCCCAAATATAGGGATACGATTCAAGCAGAAAAGTATGAAACTAACAATCTCCTATAGAATCATATACCAGAAACTTCACTGTGCTATTTCAGTGTGCTTGCTGCTGATGCTAAGCGTCCTAAGACATCACAGTGATCACTTAACATGCAGTGGGTGTAGCAGTATTTCCCGAATAAAAGAATTCCCTGGTTAAATAGTTTGGAGAAATACTGCATGTTCTAATGCCCTTAGAGATTCACAATGCACATGGATATAGTAAAAGCTTTGAGAAATCCTGAAGTTAAGCAACCTGCCTAACTGTATATCACTTTGCATTTCTAAAGCATTTAACCAAAGAACTCTTACCTAGTGACACCCTGCAGTGTACATGTCGGATGCTAAATTAATGTCATAAGTTTTAATCTTGCAACTATATAGAAAAATGACAAGGGAATAGTAAAACAATTATCAGTATTAATTTAGGATTTTAAAATGGAAAGTAACCCTGCATGCCAACCAATATATTCCTGTCATTAAAGAGATATGCTAAACCATGGGTCAGAATCAAGACAGTTGGCCCTCAGCTGAGCTCTGTCCTTGATTCAGAAAACGTCTCTAAATAAAAATGATTTCTATTTCTAAATTCCATATTTTCCTACATGAAACATGCATAGTAGGCACTACTAAACCAGACAAGAATTACAAAAACAACAGGATCTAGAAATGACTGAGGTATCCAGAATTGTTTCCTGAGGTCCCATTTTTAGTTAATTATTTGCTTAATTAATAATGGGAATTCCTGGTTTCTGCTAAAACTGACAAAAACATTATATAATCAAAATGTGACTTCCATGTAATAAATGGAACAATAAATACCATTTAGTTTCTATCCTCCAAAAGACTTTTCTTTTGAGATATGACTTCTTTGCATGCAGGTAAAAACTCTGTCATATATACTTCTAGATCCATTCATTATATATATATATACACACACATATATGTGTGTGTGTGTGTATGTATAAAGTAAAACAATGCTCTAGATTGTCATAACCTGTTTGAATTATTTTCTAAATCTATTTCTTTAGTGTATTGAACAAACATGAACTGATTATTAAATTCATTTCCCACATTTGATTGATAACAAAAAGAGGAGTCCTAGATAGCATGTATTGGAAACGTGCACAGTGAATGTGAATGGATCCTCTTGAGATTTGTCATCAAGTATTGATATTCGTGGGTTTTCTATCTATAAATAAATTGTTTAAGTGAAGTTCCTGAGTGGGGACAGTTTAGGACTAAACTCATGAATAATGGGATCAGAGAGTAGCCACTGCCACTGACCTAGCCTCAGAAACTAATTACCTAGTTAATTTAATCTTAACTTTTTTCTTGTAAGGTTAAACAGAGCTAGGTGTTAGAGCAGTAAATTCTCCTTATATCACCATCCTCAGAATCACCTGGAGTCTGATTAGTTCCTTCCTAGACCTACTGCATATGAGGTTTTACAGTTCATGCTCAGGAATCTCCATTCACCCTGCCTGCTAGTTCTCCAAACACCAAACAACCTGTTGATAAGACAAAGCTGAGTGTAATTGTAAAAGCAATAAGGGAGAAAACTACTTGACAGTGATTGTGTCAAGTAGGAAGGACTGGAATACAATTGCAGAAGGAGGATGAAGTACTGGCCTAGGATTGGCTGGCATGGCAAGGTTGAAGGTTTTGAGGCAAGGGCTTTAAAGAATTTGAGGGAATACAATTGTTTGATGCTGTCTATTGAATAATTGAACGGTTTGATGTTCATATAAACGGGTTTTCAGGAAGTCTTTGGAATGAATAATGAAGTTACAACAAAGTCACGTTGATGAAGACAGAGGAATACTAAAACTATGCTAGTGAAGACAATGGGCCGTGCAAGTCATGACAGTGTAGACAAAGTTGAGTGGGTGTAGATGCTTCTAAGCTGTTTCTGCCTGAGCTGAAGGATAGACCATTAATATCTGACAGCAGAGTCAAGCCATGATTTTAGGTGTTACAGTCATGTATCATGTTTCCAGCGTGGTTCTTTCAACTGCTGGAAGTGTCAGGTTTTCTAGTTCTTTTTGTTGGCTACTCATTGTTTGGGTCATTAGATGGGACAGCGGCTACACACAGTATGCAAAACTCTGCAGATTACAGATCTGAACTCAGACAAACAGCAAGAGAAGGTTTATGCTCAGAGTTTGCAGTCCACTTCTCAACCAGGAGCCACAGGTACCCAAACTAAACCAACAGAATAGATCCCATCAACCATCTGAAGTGACTGCAGAATAGGGGGTTGTTAGCAAAAGTCTCTGAATTCATAATTTTTTTGTCTGCACCTTGATCTTGCTAGCAATGTTTTAGCTACCAGAGAGGTCTGGAGGGATGTAATCATAACATTCTTCCCCTAAAATATCACCTGTTCCCCTTGAGAGATCCATATTACTTTTAAAGCAACTCTATTCAGAACTGCCTGATATTTCCTTGTTTCAGTAGTAAGATATATCCTATCAACAAAGAAAACTTGATTTTCTAAAGGAGTTTCTAGCAAATCTATTCAAGTTATGCTAGATAGTTTGCAGAGTTTAGACAGACATAGGTGCCCCCTCCTTAAAGATAATGGAAGAAGAGTAGCAGGATTTAAAACATTAAGATGATGCATAGAAATATGTGAGGGAGAAAATAATAGGATTTCCTAGAAGGTAAGCCTACTTGCAGAGAGGTGTTCATTTTCAGTGCGCAATGAAGAACGTGCAACACAAGGGATTTTCAAGTTTAGAGGAGACCCTAAATACAGTCAACAGAGCCTCCTCTAGTTCAGCTGCTGTGACTAGTGCCCTTAACAAGATGAGTAGACTTTTGTCATTAGTTCAACAGAGAAACTGTAGTAAGCTATTTGTTTCTGATGAGTCACAAGAAGTTGAGTCAGAACGCCCAAGGCTGTTCAAATCTCTCTTATTACATATAAATAGATAAATAATTAGGTAGGCACAGAGTGGGAGGTTTTAGAAGAGTTAATTTTAACTCATGAGAGGCGTTTTTATCCTCAGATTCTTAGAGAAGAGGTTGGTTACAGAGGACTTGGTTGAGTCACATAGTGATGTGGAGATTCGGAAAAGCTCAGAACTGCAGTTGCCAGTGAGATACAGGAGTTCTCTTCATTGTCTCTCAGGTACTGGCCTGGGAAAGTTTTAAAGGCCAGGTCTGTTAAAAGAAAGGAATTTACCTCTGTCACGCAGGGGACCCTGCTCGCTGCGCCATTTGTCGTGCAGGGTCTCAGCTCCCACTCCCCGCCCAAGAACGCAGGACACGGTAAGGCCAAAAAGGAACACCCACGGAGCCATAGGTAGGGAAGTCAAACCAATATATTCTCGCTGGCGGCTGGGCTGGAGACACAGGAAGCAGGATCTACATAATCTGCCTAACAGCAGTCCGCGCTTGCCAGCCACCATCTTCTTGCTAGCCCCCATTCCTTTTCTGCTAGCGTAGCCACAGCCGTTATATTAGTGGCCAATGGCCTACGGGTTACAGCTGACGGCCAACTAGCCACAGCTGCTGGCATCTGATCACAGTTGATGGCCATTTACTACCCGAGCCAGCACCTTTCTATGTGAGGCCGAGAGCCTGGAAACTGTTTTTTGGGGTTTTGTCCCCACACTCCACCCCTACAGGGTCTCGCCTCACAATCTACGCGACAAGCGTCTTCTGCGAGGGGCCCTGTGCAAGGAGCCTGGAGGTGAATGCACTATCCTGAACACAGCCAGGCTCTCTGGGCACAGCCAGGGTTTCTCAGGGCACCACCACAGTACTTCTGGGCACAGCCAGACATCCTGGGCTTCTTAGGGTACCACCTGTCTCCCCGGGCACAGCCAGGTTTTCTCAGGGGACCACCACTCTCTCTGGACACAGCCAGACTTCCTGGACACAGCCAGGGCCTCTCAGGGCACTGCCACTCTCTCTGGACACAGCCAGACTTCCTGGACACAGCCAGGGCCTCAGGGCACTGCCACTCTCTCTGGGCACAGCCAGACTTCCTGGACACAGCCAGGGCCTCTCAGGACACTGCCACTCTCTGGACACAGCCAGACTTCCTGGACACAGCCAGGGCCTCAGGGCACTGCCACTCTCTCTGGGCCTCTCGGGGTACTGTGCTGGAACAACAGCAGCTCACATCAAGGTGCTTACATATTATCAATGGTGGCCAGTCAAGACACAAAAGCAAACATCAAACCAGTCCCACTACATGGTGGTATGTTCCCAAACAGTCAAGCGTCCATTAAATTAGGGATGGAAGGCTATTCCCCATAGTCCATAGTTATTCGCCAGGGCTGTCCTGGGGGTGAGGGATGACCTTGACCTCACCCTCATCTCCCACGGAGGACTCAGCAAGCGTTTCCTCCTGGGACTAAAAGTCCTGCATCCGGGCTGTCTCAGCAAGCAGTTCCCAGCCCACAGGGCGGCAACAACCTTCGCTTTCTCCGGCCTCTGCTGGTTGGGGAACCATCCACGTCTTTCCACCCCTCCACGGGGATGGAGCTCTCCGGCAGCTGCACCTCCTGGTCTTCCTCAGACTGAGCTTTCATACGCACAAACTGCTCCACTGCCCCTCGGAAAGCTTTGGCCAGTACCGTATCCTGCCGACTACGCCAAGTGTCACGCAGGGGACCCTGCTCGCTGCGCCATTTGTCGTGCAGGGTCTCAGCTCCCACTCCCCGCCCAAGAACGCAGGACACGGTAAGGCCAAAAAGGAACACCCACGGAGCCATAGGTAGGGAAGTCAAACCAATATATTCTCGCTGGCGGCTGGGCTGGAGACACAGGAAGCAGGATCTACATAATCTGCCTAACAGCAGTCCGCGCTTGCCAGCCACCATCTTCTTGCTAGCCCCCATTCCTTTTCTGCTAGCGTAGCCACAGCCGTTATATTAGTGGCCAATGGCCTACGGGTTACAGCTGACGGCCAACTAGCCACAGCTGCTGGCATCTGATCACAGTTGATGGCCATTTACTACCCGAGCCAGCACCTTTCTATGTGAGGCCGAGAGCCTGGAAACTGTTTTTTGGGGTTTTGTCCCCACAACCTCTATGGAATAAATCATGTTCTAGGTAATGAACTTTACTTTGACAAAATTGTAAGTTCTTTGGAAACCTTATGCCCTTCCTGAGCTAAAACAGTAAGCAGATAGATGGAATCAATCTTAGACCTCACCCCATCTCAAGAACACAACAAAAGGTCATCCACATATTGCATGAAAATAGTCACAAGGAAATTTACGTCCTTGAGGTTTGGCTGAAGGCTTGTAAAAAGTAGGAGGGTGTTTCAATAATATTTTTGGCTGTAGCAGTCTAGGTATATAGTTGATTTTTCTAGAAAAAGGCAACTGAGTACTGATTATTTTGACTTAAAAGGACCTTAAAACAAACAGAATATAGATGTATTAAACATTATAGCCTCAGGAATCACCAAAAAGAGAGAAACATTTGAGTTTGGAAGGCAGAGAATAAGTTCGTCCTAGACAAATGTACACACTCCATCTCCTGAAACATCTCCTGGGTGTTTCAGGGAATGCTACAAGTTGTGATGAGTCCTTTCTCAATTAGACTTTGGATATTGCTTGTAGTCCATCTTTAACTCTGGTTAAGAGGCTCTTATGCTAATTTGAGTTGACTTTCAGATGGGGTCATCTCCACATTTATGGGCCCAGCCCCACTCATGCTACCTTTATCAGTAGAATATTTTGTCCACAAGAAGTCTGGTGTCTCCCTGAGATCTGCAATGTGGGTTTGATTTAGATACATAGACATTGGTGAGTCACTGTCCAAATTAGCTCTACCATTGTGATGAATAATGGCCCTTAGGGATTTCATGAAAGGAACTATTAGCATATTT
This sequence comes from Rhinolophus hipposideros, assembly GCF_964194185.1. NCBI lineage: Eukaryota > Metazoa > Chordata > Mammalia > Chiroptera > Rhinolophidae > Rhinolophus > Rhinolophus hipposideros. The sequence continues at coordinate 19,001,868 of NC_138049.1, read as the reverse complement.
AGTCTGGCGATTCAATTTGCACAGTAAACCTCTCCCTATAAAGTTAGCACATTTGTATGTTCATTAAAGAGGAAAACATGTTCCTTGGTTAAAGAACCAAGGGTGACAGTTATGAAATGGGGTGCAGTGAGTGTCTGAGGAATGTTAGAGACACCCGCCACCTGAGTATTCTAATAGTTCTGTATTCTGTTTTAATATATTCTAATAGTTCCCTCCAAAAGCGAGGTTGTAAAACACTGGTCGAGTTGCGGCACCTATACCAGTACAAAATTTGCAGGGTTTCCCTTTAAAATCTGGAGAAATTTCTCCTTGCTAATTTAAGGCTAAAACAGGAAATTGGGTGCTCAGTTTCCCCTTGGAGCACCATCACTGATTATTCACTTCATTTTTTTTCTCTTATAGTTTCTTGGCTACCACAAGATAATTCTTTTTCCAATGAATTCCTATTGATAGTAACTACTCATGTCTTCATAATAAAACTGCCTTTTCCCGTATAGAATGACTGGGGTGGGAGCGTCTTGCTGTTTTCTTGTTTTTGTTTTCTGCAAAGCCATGAATTTATCCTGAGTCTCTCTCTTTTTCTTCTAGTTTTATACAGAAATAATTGACGTACCTCACGGAATAAGTTTAAGGCATACAGTATGATGGTTTGATTTACAGATATTGCAAAAAGATTACCACAGTAGGTTCAACTAACATCCATCTTGTCATATAGATAACAATAAAAAGAAAAGAAAGAAAACAGGAAAAAATGTTTTCTCCTTGTGATGAGAACTCATAGAATTTACTCTGTTAACAACTTTTCTATATATCATACTGCAGTGTTAGTGGCTATAGTACCAAGCCCGGGTAACTCTGCAAAAAGCCAGGACACTTTGAGGCCTGCTGCCACCTGCCAGCGTCCTTAAGGTTCAGCCACTAATAAGCCTCATGCGGTGCATGAGTTGGGTAGGGCAGGATTTCAGGGAATTTAGATTGGAAATAGCCGTGGTCTCCAGGTTAATGTGGATTCTGATTTGGTGCCAGTGCTGAGCCTGGAGCTACTCAGCAAAAGTCAGAGCACACTTAGGCCATTCACTGCCTGCCTGGGGCCCACAGGCTCCAATAGTTTTCCAAGAAATTGCAATGCAATGGGGCTGGCTGCTCACCAGAGAAAGTGCCTTCGGCATTGGGGGAATTAGGTGGGGTGGGGTCCCAGTGGAGTCAGCTGGGTGGAGCAGCAGAACTCACCCGACCAATCAGACTCAGATTTGGCCATGTGGGGAGGAGCTCAACATAGAAAAGATGGCGCCTGCTGGCCTGCTGGCTGCATGGGAGAACTCCACACAGGGAAAATGGCTACAGTCCTCCAGCCCTCAGCTTAAAGCCACACACCTCAATCTGCACCCCGTATGCCTCTGACATCCTCTGAGTAATGGTCCCTATGCCGGAGCCCAAGGTGAGTGCCTGCGATTGAGTCTGTGCCCGAGACTTTTAAGAGGATGCCTGGGTTTCCCCGCATTCTTCTGTCCCACCTGGATAATCAGAATCCCCACTGTTTTTCAAAGCCAGAGGTTGTGGGGGTTCCTCTTCCTGACACTAGTACTCCAGACTGGAGGGCTTGGTGTGGGGCTAGGGTCACTTGTTCTTCCATGGGGAACCTCCGTGGCTGAAATATCCCTCCCAATTTTCATCCTCCACATGGGGGTTTGAGGCCGGCTCCTTTCACGTCTCCTACCAGTCTCAATGTGGCTTCCTCTTTAGATCCTTAATTATAAAACTTCTGTTCAGCTAGAGTTCAGATAGTTCTCCAGGTTGATTTTTCTATAAATCAGTTGTAATTTTTATGTGTTCACGAAAGGACACAGGCACAGTGTTTATCTACTCTGCCATCTTGGATCTCTGTGATCTGAATTTCTTTTAGATGATTCCTTATATGAAACAAATTTGCAGACAATTGGTTGTTTGAAATGTTGTTCTTTTTTTGGTTCTAAGGTGACTCTCAAATGAACAATTTTGACTATATCAAAAGTTCCCCCAAATTGACCACTGTACTTCTAAATTATCCTTAGTGAATTTTGTCAATCAGAAAGCTAAGCTCATGATTAAGAGTTATTGAATAAAAAAGGTGAGAACTAGACATCCAGTCCCAAGATGATGCATGTATAAGTATGGAGACAAACCCATAGGAGTCTGGGGAAAATAGTCACAGGGGTGGTTTGTGTAGCACATGGCTCAAGCTCACCAGCTTAATGGTCAGGTCATTTCTGATTAGTTACAGAAGATGGAAAAACTTGGAGAGATTTTTCTCAGAATTGGACTCCTATGGACAAAACAAATCAAGACTAAGGAAGGTGACCAGGCTTGGGAAGTGACTAAGATGGTTTGCTTTAAGGATAAATTCTGATAAGAAACCTTCTGAACTTCTCGATTCCCCTTTGATAAAGGGAATTATCAGGACCTCTGCTTGTCCTTTTTTCTATGAACTTTTCTATGAGCAACCAAAAGGACAAGGACAGATAGAAACAAGTAATTGTACTAAGGTAGTTTGCACCAAGAATATATATATTTTTTCAAATATGAGCAGATAATTAAGAATTCCTAAAGTAGGTTCCTTTTTCCTGTGAGTTAAACTCTAGCATTTTGGAAACTCACCACCAGAGTTTTTGATTGAATAGGTTTGGGGATGGGGCAAAATTAAGAATTTGATTTTCTAACAAGTCAAGGAGTCTCAGAGTAGTAGTGTCCTAATCAAGGATCGTGGCTACAATAGTGAGGAGATCTAGATTGGATTTTGGTGGGAATCCCAAGATTGTCAATTGCTGGATCCCTGGGAAAAAGAAAAACTAAAATAATCTATTGATAAAACAAAACTGAGTTCATTTTTACTGTGGTAAGGAAGAGCAATGCTTGATAGATTCTTGTATGGGGATAGAAATGAGCTCTTGGAGTCTGGTTTAAGGTGGATCTTTCAATGCAGGTGTTTGATTAGAACTGGATAAGTCTCGGGATATAATAATTTAGGATTTTTTGACACAGCTAGGCAAGGATTTTAAAACAAGGATTTGAAAGAGCTGTGAAGAACAAACAGATGTTTGATGCTATCTATTTAAGAGTTGAACAGTTTGATGCTCATTTAAATGGTGTTTTGGGATGTTTCTGGAATAAGCAATGGAGTTATCTTCCTAGGCAAGAGATCCTTGGAAGAGTAAAACCATGTTTAAAAAGATGGCCGAATACTGAAGTTATATTAGTGAAGACAGCCTAATAGTAAAATCACATAAATAGTAAGCTGTGTATGCATGCATAGATTTTGGAGATATATGTTTACACTTCAACTCAGAGCATTGAATATATACAAAATATAAACACCCTAAGTTGATGGCATTGCAATTGTCATATTACTGATAAAAATGAACTATAAACTTAGCAACATTGATATTAAAATCAACCTGTGAGCATGAAATTAATCGTGTTTAAATAATACATCTTCACTGTTCCTTCATCTTCCACATCATAAAGGTTTACAAAAATTGCATTGTGATTTTTATATTTTGATTATGAGTAAGTTTTATGTCCAGGGTTAAAAAGCAGAATAGTAATTTAATTTGCTAGGGGAGGGGTGGGTTAGGGGATGAGGAGGGTTATCTTATTTTACCAACTCAAACTAAAAACACAGTGCACAAATTTGATGGACTTACTTTGGATATAAAGGATTTTGGTGAAAGGGATGGGATCAGTGGTCTAACATATTTAAGAGGAATCTCATTAACCCTTAATGAAACAAGAAACTTGCTGTCAAATTTATGGGGGAAAGAACTATTTATTGATAAAATTAAATCTTCACACCAGTATTAGGTAATCCTTCTAAGCAATATAGCCAATAAATTTAAGCTCACTTTCAGATTGTGATTCTCAAAGTGTTATTCCTTCAGCATCAGCAGGGAACTTGTTAGAACTACAAATTCTTGGTCCCCATCATAGACCTACTGACTCAAAACTCTGGGATTGGGTCAAGCCATCTTGCTTTAACAAACCTCAGAGATGATTCTGACACAGGTTCAAGTTTGAGAGCCCCAAGTATAGGGCAGAATCAAATTGCACTGAAACACAGATCATGTTTCTTCTGAATGTTTGGGGCCCCAAAGATTACAGGAACTGAGAAAGCAATCGGAAAGTCAGCTGAGGCTGGAAGAGTTTCTGTTATATTAACAAATTGTAGTTTGCAAATGTTTTTAAAGATTTTTGCAGGCCCATAAAGTTAGAAAACAATTGTTATAGTTTTTTGAAAAAGGGTAAAATTATGATTCTCATGATAAATATGAAAAGAACACATTTCAAAATTTTTGTAAAACTCACTAATCAATGAGGGATCCAAAGATGTCAAAACCATGCAGTTGAATATTTTAGACTAAAGCTAAAGCAACAAGGTTAGGAATAGGAATTTTTAATTAAGAAATATGTGGGTACATGAACTTTTTGAAGGAGAAAGTGTAGCTAGGAAAGAGTAGATTTCCAATGCATTTAAGGAACTCACAGATCAAGAAAGGACATAAAAATTTATTAGGAGATTATTAGAAACTTTAAGAGTATGTTTTCAGTAGAAGGCATATGCAGGTCACAGGGACTAATTGAATAAGGGGTCATGAAAAATGATCTATATTAACTCATTCAAAAAATGCAACTGTAAAAGGAAGGGAAATAGGAATTATAGAGAGCAATGGAGACACATAACGCTCCTTTAAGATGGGAATGTCCATTTCAGAGGGTTCTGGTCTGCAAGGTAAAAGTGCCAAGAAAAGGAAGAAGCTGAACTCAGAGCAAGAGAGACTGTATCTTAATATTCTCTTTCTGTCAGTCTGTACAATATCAATGAAGAGCGTGGAATTGAAGAAAATTCGGTATCTGCTTACTTTGCAGTTAACAAAGGGTGAAGTAACTTCACTTTGGGCACCCAGGTCTCTCTAATAGAGAGTTAATCTATATCCATTCTACTAACAAGTGTCTGTCTGTTTGTTTGTCTTTCTGTCACCCCCTTACACACACATACATACACACACATGCTCAAAACTCAAATGCAAAGGGGAGTTGGATCTAATTCTCTAGTTGACTAAAAACAAGCAAACAAACAAACAAACAAAACACTCCACAGAAAAGTTACAATGCTCACTTATCTATAATCATCCCAACTTGTCCCCTATTTACCATTAAGCCTCATGGAAAACAGGAGGAAAAGATGATAATTTCTAATGCTGACCCAGCAATTTTTTTTTAAATATATATAAATATATAGGAAGAAGTGTTTCTATTTCAAACAAGACATACTCTGTGATTTTTTGAATAGGAAATTTTTCTGTTGTTTCACCATTTTTAGAAGCTAGTAAATCACCACTGAGTAGTGCAAGGCTTTCATATTTTACTATTTTTTGGTATGAGGTCACTATTTTCTCTGTGATGAACAAGAACTAGGTGTTTTCTTCCAAGAATCATGGGATAATTTCTTCGACAACATACTTTCTAAAAAATTTAAGAAAGAACATGTGCTCTCATTATTGAACTCTTGCAAATACATTTAATTATGGCTGACATTGAATGACCACAGAACTTCATGCCTTCATGCTTTCATATGACTTCCCTGATGGAAAACCTGTCATTAGATCTTGGCACTTGTGACTTGCCTCTTGGCATTGGGATGATGTCACCTCTAAGTACCTCAATCCATGCTTCCCAACACTTCACTAGAAATTAAAATAATAAACCCTGTCTTTATTGAACATGTCTCATGTTGTTAGACATTTGTGCTAGACATTTTCTCATTACATATATTGCTCCAACCCTCATGAAACCCTGCAGGATAGGTAATTTGGTTCCATCTTACAGATGTGAGAACTTGTTCAGCAAGACTGCTTCCTCAGCTGGTAACAGGAAGGCCTGGGCTTTACATCTAGATGTGCCTCACTCCAAAGTATGTTCTTACCTCAATAAAGAGCCTCTCAAGAGAGCAAGGGTGCCACATATAAGTTAACATCAATTAGGTTAACGCTCCGATGAGGCAAGGGCATCATGAAGGAAGGTTTGGGGATGACAACCTTTTTTGGTAGAACTCCAAGTTTTCCTTCATGCTTTTTACAAAATGGTGGATTAGATAAGGCAGGTTGGGTGTTTCTAGTGTTGTTCCCACCTCCTGCACATCAGTCATTCCAGGCATGGAGCCACTTCTTTCTTCTGTTCGACAGGTGTGGAAGGCTGAGTTAATCATAGCTTCTGGTTCATGTCACACCATTGCCCAGTTTGGTACCAGACGCCTCTCCTGTTTTTATCTGTCTGATTATCCCTTTTTCTCACCTTTCCCTACCACCAAGGCAAACATTTCAATGGGTCGGATTCTATCTTCTTACTTTACATGTTTTTGGAAGCCCTTGTTTTGGGTTCTATGCAAGTGTGTTTAAGTGTTGAGGCCTTACTGTGAGGCATAAACCCTGCACGGGGAACATCCTAGAAGCCGAGAATGCGGACTCCAGTCCCACCTCTGCCTCTCACCAGCCGGAGGCATTTCCAAGGCCAGCTATCCTGTGAGTCTGCTCCTTCATCTCAGCAAGGATATGGCTACCTGCCTACTTCTTTCTCGTATTTGTAAGAAGCAAATGAGATAATGATATTAAAGACATTTTTGAGCTCTAAAATATTGTAAGCTATAAAACATTTAAAGCTATAAGGCTCACATGTATAGTTTTCTATAGTGAATCGCCTGTGCTATGAAATGTGGTAGGTGTTTTGACACGACCGCCTGTTGAAGTTGTCTCATGTAGGGGAAATCTGATTCCAAGTTGTTCCAGACTGAATTGTGTTCCCCGCCCCCGATTTATTGTGTTGATACACTAACTCTCAAAGTAATTGTATTTGGACACTGGGCCTATAGGAAAGTAACAAAGCTTAAATGAGATCTTAAGGATGGGGCTTTCACCTGATAGGACCTTATCAGAAGAAGGAGAGACTCCAAAGATCTCTCTTTCCATCCCCATGCACGCACAGAAGAGGCCATGTGAAGATAGAGTGAGAAGGTGGTCATCTACAAGCCAAGAAAAGCGGTCTCACCAGAAACGAACCCTGACAGCACCTTGATCTTGGACATCTAGCCTCCAGAACCGTGATAAAATTAATTTCTGTTGTTGAAGCTGCCTTGTCTGTGGTATTTTGTTATGGCAGCCCAAGCAGACTAATACAGAGGTACTCCTCAGTACTGTGTAATTTGGATGCAAAGAGCATCTTTAAAGGTGTCATTCCCAACCTTTGGATATTTCTGACACTGGTAATGATAAAACATTCTCAATTTGTAGTTAATTCACACTTTATGTAACTTATAGGTAGCACTTTTGGAAGGGAGTCACAGAATCAGGGCTGCCAGGACTGCTCCAGGCGACAGCAAAGTAGTAAAGCATTCAGAAGGGAGAGTCACTCAAGACCCAGCGACCCAAGAGCTGTTCCTCCTAGGATGTGTCCCAACAGGATAATACAACATTCTAGACAATAAGATCTGAGAAGATCTGATGGGTAGCAGGTAGTAAGTTAACGAACTTCTCTTTTTCCCCTTTGATGCCTCCTTGTTCAATTCCTTCTTTAGCATAGTGGACTCAAGCATCATTTCTGGGATGACCAATATAATCGACTAAAAGTAGCTAATGGTATCAGGTAAACATCTTGCACCAGAATTCCCCTTTAAAAGGGAACTATTTTTATGTTTAGAAAAATACCCTGGCAGAACTTGAGGTTAGCCAGTGGCATCCCATGATCTCCTGGAAGGAATACAACTGTTCTATGGAGGACAAAAGGAGAAATGTGTCTATTCTGGAAAAGGGGTAGGGAAGGAGGAGACAGAAAAGTGCCATTGGGGGTCATTGAGAGAGGATTTGCTGAAGATCATATGTTGTATGAGAGGACCATTCCCTAAGAGTCACTATATCCTCAGGAAGGGTGATATATTCATGTTGGGTGTGAGTGCACCTATTACGGACTCAGGAGAAAGGTGAGGCTTCTGTCTCGGCAATGACTCAGGCAGCTCACTTGGACACAAGGTGGGGACAGATGCACCATGAACAAGCTGTAGTCAAATTGACCTACAAGGACCTGGGTAGACATTTAAAACATGAATAGAAGGAGAGAGCGAAGTTGCCCCAAATTTCTTACACATCTGAATGTAATTTGGAAAAATGTATCTACCGAAACATCTCACTCCACCCTCAGCTCTTCTTTCACCCTCAGCTTCATGCTTCTACGTGGTTGGTTCTCTCAGGAACTTGAGTCCAGGAGAGGCGAAGTGAGGAACAAGAACCATATCAGACTGCAGAAAGGGAAATGAAGGAAGTAACAGAGATATGAAAATGGCTGCCCAGGAAACCTGAGGCAGCCCTAGAGCTGAGTGGGGGTGACTATCAGTTGCCAGGTTAAACAGATCTTCAAAGCTCTGACTGACTCCTAAATGTCAAGCTAATGAACGCTTTATTCTGCCCCATGGCTATGGTGAGCCCAGAATCATGCACCATTTTCAGACATATGAAGAGCCAACTGGCCATAGATGGGAGTCTGAGATGGTTCATCACTCTCCTGGCTATTTCCACCCTCTTTTCTTTCTTTGTCAGCAGCAGCAATTTTCTGACGTCTGTGCTCAGCTTCTTTCTCTGCACAATATGGCATACACTTTAAATGGTTGTATCACTTTAAAATTTGGAAGAATAGAATTAGAAATGGTTGAGAGGGGTTAAGACTGGCAATTTCGCAACTTATCAGGATAGAATCCATCTCTCTGTCTCCTGACAGGTAAGGGGCCAATTGCTTTTTTGTACCTTCTCTTGGTGGGTGGTGCTGAGCCAGTATTAATGCCTAAAAGGAAGACAGAGTGGCAAGGAGTGTCTCTGTTCAGGTGCCTCTACTTTGCCTCTAAGGCCCTCTCTGCAAGCAAAGAGTGGTTCTGACCTCTTTCTAACAGTAATTTCAGCTCCTGTCAATTATCCATAAAGAGATTGATGTGGGAAAAAAAATGAAAACGATGGAGCAAGATCCTGGGTTGAATAAGAATGTCACTTCCCCTGTCCTGTTTCACGTTTCTCTTAACCAGGATGAACACATTCCCTTGGAGGCAGAAACCCAAGGCTAGTTGTGACAGAAATGGATATGAAGCAATTCAGGTTCATTGCCACAGAAGTGCTATGATTCAGTTTCAGTAGACAAGAAGCACCCAGGGAGTCTTCTTGTTTTTTTCACCTCCACTCTTTACTAAATTGACTTGATTGGAAATTAGAATTTACATTATGGGGTTAAGGATATTCTTTACCTCCCTCTAGGGCCATCACCTGGAACATCCTTATCACAGGGCCCACTCACAGAACAATGGAAGTGTTGGGGGAGAGAGAATGTTTCCCTGAATTGGTATATTCAGGCTTTATCTTTCCTGCCAGCACATGCATTGGGAATATATGTAGAAACCTCTGGAGACGTCGATGTAGAGCTAACCAGAAAGTATCATTCTGAAAACTGTCTCCTTTTCAATAAAGTTGTGGGTCATTTGGAAAGCACAGTTTCATGGTAAATTTGTAACCAGGCTCTCAAACATCTCATGATGGCAAAAAGGACAAAGGGGGTGACGTGACTGGGGAATGTGTGTGTGGCCCACAAGCACAATATCAGAGGGACCCACAAAAGAATTGGGTGAGGCAGAACTGAAGAAGAGGAAGACAGCCAGGAGGAAGCCCATGAATGGCTGCCATCCCAGAGCCCTGCTCCCTGCAGCTCTCGGTGTCTCTTCTCTACCACCGGAGACATAGGACCAAAGATTTCCTGGATGTATCAAAGCCCAGTCTCGCCAGGAGACGAACACTTTACTGGAAACACAGGAGGAAAAAAACAGCACAGCAAATATATGGACGAAACATGAACTGTTCAGAAATTGGAAAATAATTGCTAGAAACACAGCTTTTCTCCTTTACTGTTTTCATGTATGAATCATTACCAGTTTTCTCAGCTACAGATGACGTGAGACAGTACCAGGAGTCTCAGTGTGATAGATGGTGACTATTTGGGGAAATGTTTATTCTGGTTGCCAACAAGGAATGCCCCATTGCTTTCCTGAATCTTACAAAGTTCAAGGTCAGCCTTTTGTGCTCAGAGAAACCCTTGGTAGAAATCCCTGCTAAGCTGACACAAAAGACAGATTTTCAAATTAGGAGACACGTGGCTGAACGTTGCTCATATGCACTGATAACTACGCAGGGAATCAGCACTGCCCGGTGTGTGGAGATAAAACCTGTTTGACTCTGACCACAGGCGTCCTCAGTGTGACATTTTTAGTAGATTCAGCATCCTGGCTAGTCAGAGAATAAGCCCACGGCTTTTAAACAAGGATGGAAATCCAGCAAGCTTGTCTGTGGCTATTGTTACAAATCATAAGTTTAAAGTAACTCATTGGTTTCTGAGCCAAGGGGCCTGCTCTGCTGGGGAAGGGTCAGTGGGGCTGAGCATGCTGGAAACAGCACAGTCTCTCAGAAAAGCAAAGCCTTCTGCCAGAGCAGGGCCACCACAGGGCCATCACGGGCTGCCTCTCCTCTCTTTGCCTCACTGTCAATTTCATTCTCAGACATGGTAGCAACGAGAAGAAAAGGAGAATGTGTCTTCCTACAGCATTTTCTTAGGAACAACAAACTTTTCAGGAGCCTCCTGGAGGATTTCTCTCCACATCTCAGGGTTCTGTAAGTAATGAAGGCTACAGGCGAGAACAGATGTCAAGGAGTGACCAACAGTATCCACAGCATACACTCTACTTCCAAGTTATTATTAAAGTCAAGGGTCAAGCACAATGAATAAATAGGAAGAGGGTGAATGAATGAAGGAATGAATAGGATGTATTGGTTTCGGCCCTTTGGTGGTCAAGAGCTTACGGACACCTGCAACCACGGGGTTATAATGAGATCAGTGGCACTAAGAGAGATTAGACTGTCCAAGGAACGCAGGGTAGTGGTGCTTGAAAAGCCAAGGCAGCTCCACGATCCAGCTAACATAACTTATTTTACCCCTGTGACTATGCTACTTTTTTTGGTCTCTACTTGCCTTTGCATATTTTATTTTTATTCTTTTCACTACTCACCCATTGACTATTCTGTCTTAATTTTATATTTTACTTGTTAGATGTTAATTAGAGTTTCATGTACTGTAACACTAAACCATCTTGGGGTATTTAAGGATGTTAGCTGAATCCCAAAGTCCTTTATTTTCACTGTTATCTAAGTGCTGTCCTTTCAAATGCCATCATGGAGTACAGAAGAAGGGAATATGATGCAAGAGTTTTAAAAATCCTGAGCCACATATTGTTCTTGCAAAACACTCAGCGACCACCAAATGGGCTCATATTCTGTCCAAAGCCAGGAGCATGAGTTGGCAGTTTCTCCCTTTCAATCTCTCTCTTCTCTATCTCTATACCTCTCCCTCTTGGAAACATCCAAAGAGGAAACAGAAACTAAGGACACAACTCCATCATTATTTATACATCTGGTCATTCCCATGATACTTACTGAGGGTCTGTTACTTTGACAAGATCTCATTTCTTGTTTAACTGAAGAGAATAACTACAATATGAAGGAAGTGCCAGCAGAGAAATCTTCAAGTATGAGAATGGAGCAAAAGGAGAAAAATTGTTGGTAGGAATTTAGGAGCAGGTGCGAGTGGAGGTGGCCATGAGAGCTTTTCAAAGGGAAAAACTATATTAAACTCAGTACATTTTATATTTTTTATGACTTTCTCTGATTGTTTCATGTCTCTTCCCTCCTGGCTGGCTTACTAACAGAGACAAGCCTTACACATGAGTACAGTATAATACCAATATTCTGGGCATGTAACAAGCAATCAAGGAATCCTTGTCAAATTCACCAATAAAGGAGCAGGTGTGAACCATCATAATCCAAATTATAATGGCGATTGCTGTAATAATGAGTTCAATCATAATTATTAAGAGTGATTGTTTTAGCAAAAAGCTAAGCCTTAAGTTGATGTTAAGGGATCAGTCTGGAAAGGATTGTAATGAAGGTTGGAAAAGACTGAAGCTGAACATGTGAAAGAGAGTTAAAGGTGCATGTCTGCGTGTGTGAATCTAAGTGGAGTTAATGGAAGCTTAAGATAAAGTAAATCACAGTGGGAGAACAGTCATATCCTGATGTCTCTAGAGTTCAGCAGAAATAAAACAGGGCCAATAAAGTGGGACCTGGTATGGTCTGATAAGCATACTCTATCGAGACCTTTTACACTAGGGAGAGTTTGAAGCAAAAGAGATTCAAGATAAGAAGACACCATGATAAAAGCACTTCGAACTGTGAAAATCACTTAGAACTGTGCCTTCTATGTTAAGAAAGAACTTATTGTTAGTATTATCAGTATAATATATTAACAAAATATCTCAGTAATTGCTAGTTTTCAGACTAAATTTTTTATGAACATATACCCATATTCCCGTACTTCCATAGCTTTTTCTTTTCCTATTGGCTATTTCCCAGAGCATATAACATTGGAATAGACAGATGTGGGATATTCTTCTATGCCTGTCACAGCTGTTGTCCAGGGAAGTCTTGATTAATAAAAAGTTTTCTTTCTTTCTGTGTTAATGCAGTGAAAGAACTCATATATGTTAATTACTATTTTTCAGCAGGTAGAGAAAAACCACACCTGCTTGAAATATTAAAGTCATTTTGCCATTAGTCGGTAATGTTCACTTGTCTATGTGGACCATCAAATGCTTTCCTGTTTCTGCTTTCTCACTAGCAGCAGTGGCTGGCTTAATTGCCTAGTCTAGTCAGTGCCTGGCTTTTTAACACTTTTATGTGCAATTATGAATACATTATATTTAGTCAGTGCCTGGTTTTTTAACACTTTTATGAGCAATTATGAATACATTATATATGTAGAAAAACTGGTGCAAACTTCTTAGAATTTTGTGTAAGAAGCCAAGAAAATAAAATTTCCTTAAGGCATCACATCAAAACAGAGCAAGCTGCCATCTGCTTTACCCTGATTAAAGCTGGCCACTCTGAATGAATTATGGTACCTCTGGACTACCTGTGTTTCTCTCTCCCTTGCTTTCCCTATATAAATATAAAGAAATATATTTGGAAATTGGAATGCTGTATCTGTTCATGAATTTTTCCTTTACCATTTTCTTTCTTTCTTTATATTTCCCATATAAACAGTGTTATTTTAAGAAAATTCTAATGAAATTTATAAAATATTTTTTAAAAAGCTAAACAGCAGTTGATTCTGCTGTTTTGAGGCAGAATTTCTTTTTCTTTGGGGAACCTCAGTTTTTGATCTTAAGTCCTTCAACTTGGATAAATGGTTGGATAAATTCCATCCATATTACAGAGGGTAATCTCATTTATTGAAAGACAACTGACTGTAGATGTTAACCATGTTAACAAAATACTTTTTAGCATCACTGAGACTAACGTTTGGTCACATAACTGGGTATGATGGCCTAGTCAACTTGACCCATAAAACTAACCTTCACATACAGTAACTGATGAACCAGGGAGATGAAAACTATTTAGTGCAAATGACTATATTCTCCCTCTACTTAAGATACAAATGAAAATATCACACACACACACACACACACACACACACACCTGCTTCTATGCCTAAACACAAAAGTACTAAGAAGCCAGGATACTACTACCGCATGTCACAATCTGTGATAGACAGATCCTAAGTGGTCCCCGATGGTCCTCAACTTCTACTGTTCATATCTTTATATAATCCCCTCCCCTTGTGTGTGCAGGACCTGTGACTGTCTCTAACTACTTGATTATGACAAAGGTTGCAGGATGTCACTCCCATGGTTATGTTAGATTATATAAGCCTCTGTTTTCCAAGAAGACTCTGGAGATTCTCCTTGTGGGCTTGATGAAGTAAGCAATCATGTTGAGGAAGCCTATGTAGCAAAGAATTAGAGATGACCTCTTGCAGCTGAAGGTCACCTCTAAATTAATTCTTCCGACAGCCTGAGTATGCTTAGAAACAAATAGTTCCCCAGTTGAACCACTGGATGAAAACTGTCTTTATTCACAGATGACACAATTTTCTGTAAGGAAAACATGAAATCTATAAAAAAGCTACTAGAACTAAACAGTGAGTTTAGCAAGTTGTAGGGTATAAGATCAATTTACAAAAATGAATTGTATAACTATAAAACAAATAACAAATAATTGGACATTGAAATTTAAAAATAATACCATTCAACATTGCATAACAAATATAAAATGCTTAGGGGTAAAATTGACAAAGGTTATGCAAGATCTATGCATGGAAAAGTATAAAACATCACTAAAAGAAATTCAAGACGATCAAAACAGATTGAGATATATATTATGCTCATAAATCAGAAGATGCAATTGTTTTCAAATATCCATTCTCTTTAAATTAATTTGAAGATTCAATGCAGTCTCAATCAAAATATCAGCATGGTGTTTCTATAGAAATTGATAAGCTGATTCTAAAATGAGTTTGGAAATGCAATGCAAGATATTTAGAGTAGTCAAAATAACTTTGAAAAGGAAAACAAAATTATAGGAATTCTTCCTAACTTTAAATCTTATCATAAATGTGTAATAATCAAGACAGTGTGATATGTATAATGATAGATCTATAGATCAATAGAACTGGAAAGAATCTAAAAAAAGACATACATATGTGGTTAGTTGAAAATTCAATGGAGAAAGGATAGGTTTTTTAACAACTGGTGCTGGGACAAATGAATATACATATGCAATAAAAATGAACACATAGGGATATCAAAAATTAGCACATAATGAATTATAATTCTGAATGTAAACCCATAAACTAGAAAACATGTAGAAGAAAGTATGCAAGAAATGTTTGTAACATTGAGTTAGGCAATTATTTTTAGACATGACATCAATAACACAATCCATGGAAGAAAATACTGATAATTTAAACTGTATCAAAGTTAGGACTGTCTGCTATTATAAACACAATGTTAAGAGGAAAAATAGACTATGAGCAGAATGGAACAAAATATTTGTGAACACAAAACTGATAAAGGACTTGTATCTAGAATATGTAAAAAACCTTAAAGATATAGTAATAAGAAAAATCAGACAAAACAAAATCCAATAAAGTCCAATAAAAATGGGCTAAAGATTTGAAGCAGCACGTAACCAAAAAAAAAAAAAAAAAAAAAAAAGAAAGAAAGAAAAGTAAGTGTGTGGATAGAAAGCGAGTCCATAAGATGTTCAACATCATTAATCATTAAGTCAATGAAAATTGAAACCGTAATGAGATGCCATTACAAATCTCTAAAGGCTTTAGGGGAAAATCCTTTCTTATCTCTTCCAGTTTCTGGTAGCTCCTGCCATTCCTTGACTTAGAACTCAGTCTTATCTCATGGCCTTCTTCCTTGTATTTTTCTGTCTCGAGTTTCTTTTCTCTTATAAAGATACCAGTCATTGGATTTAAGATCCACTCTAAATCCAGGATGTTTCCATCTCAAAATCCTTAGCTCAATTACATCTGCCAAGGCCATGTTTCCAAATAAGTTCGCATTCACATGTAGTGGGGTAAGAACCTGGGCATATCTTTTGCAGGGACACAATTTAATCCACTACAGCCCTAAACTATAAACAATCCAAATTTTCATCAACAGGGAATGGATAAACAAATTGTAGGACATCTTTACAGTGAAATACCACTTAGTAACAAAAAGGAATGAACTACTGATACATACCATAATACCGATAAATTTCAAAATAATTAGTCTGAGTGAAAGAGACCAGACAGAAGACATACTATATGATTCAATTATATATGATTCAAAATTTAGAAAATGGAAACTAATCTATAGTGATAGAAAGCTGATTGTTTGTTGCCTGGGGAGAGGGATGAGGTGAAATGGGAAGGGGTGGGATGAGGAAACTTTTTGTGAGGGAAAGGATATGTTCACTATCTTGATTGTAGTGATGGCCTCACAGCATACATGTATGTATCAAAATTCATCAAATTGGGTGGATTGTTGTTACTATTTGCTCTACCTTTGAATGTTTCCTTAGTTCCCTTTTCCCCACACCATGTAATTCTGATAAGCCTGATAAGAGAATGCATACTCTTCTACAAGGTGAGGCTAAATAGAGACCTTCTAGACACTGATTTGAATGCTGGAATGAGGAGGCCTCAGGAATGGACCATGAATGCCTAAAGCTGCTGAGATTTAGAGTCTCATCTCTGCTACATGGAGAGAAAGTCTTGGTTTAAATAAAGTCCACAAAACGGAGTAGAGAAAGGGAAAATAAACTCTGATAACATAGTTTAAATCCCCAGATTCAACCATTCCTTAAGCCAGCCCTAACTTTGGACTTCCCAAATATATGAGCCAAACAATTCCCTTTTCAGGCTGAAGATAGTCTGATTTTTCTATCACCACAACTGACAAAAAGTTTGACTTGTAAAATACTGAATCCAAATACGTATCACTCTGGAGCTGAAGTTCAAAGCCAGTGTGCAAGAGTCAGGCCCAATAGAAATGTTGTCTTAGAAGGTAACAAACAAACAAACTCCAATCCTGATATGTAGGAAATGACAATATTGTTTTCTACAGTACAGAAAGATATAAAGATCAAATGATTTAAAAATAATTTAGAAATCTGCCCAAAGAATAAACTTGTATTATCTTTTGAAGACAACAGAAGAAGACAGGGCAGAATTGTCCAGAGGGGATGCTGTCAGGCTAACCTAGTTTCCTTTTCAGAATAAAATGCCTGCTGGGTAGGTTAATCACAAGCTTTATATAATAGAATATTAGGTTCCAGACAGGCTAACTTCACCGTTTGACCTTGATAGAGCAGCTTCTTCCCTCAGGCCCTCATCTTCCTCATCTGTAAAATGAGGCCATCTCAACATTTATGTTCTTCAATTTTATAATTTTATTTTATGTTTTAAAAAGGGAGGAGGATGTCTGGCTGAAGGGTGGGTTATAGAATGCCTGCTCTGGGGGAACCTGGCCAAGATCTCTGACGGCTGAATATTCCTCTGGAGCAAGATCCCTCGACCCCTTAACCTTAGCACTGTTGACATTTGGAGCTGGATAATTCTTTGTTGTGGGGGTGTGCTGAGTATTGTGGGATATCCAACAGCATCTCTGGTCTTTACCATGTCAATGCTAGTAGCAATCCACTTCCCTGAGTTGTGACAACCAAACAATCAAAAGCATCTCCAGACATAGCCAAATGTCCCCTAAGAGGCAAAATCACTCCTAGTTGAGAACTTTTGAGGCTTTGTGATGGAATAGAGTGTTCAACTTGAGGAGTGTTTCAGGAAGGAAAGGAAGCAGGTGGTGCCACCACCTTGGAAAATAGAATTTGAATGGATCTTGAGGACTTTGAGGGAGTGGACAAAAGCAAAGAGGCGGGTGCTCTGTCAGGTTGAGTAGAAGACAGGGCATCTGACAAAACCAAAGTATACTCCTGTAGAATGGGAGCAATAGACTTGGGGTGATAGTGCAGGTAAGTGCATTTAGGCATCAGGGGAGAGAAGACTCCATAGCATAAAACAGGTGGCAAAGAGGCATGGAAGAAATAATTTGTAAAGAAAATCTGGAAGAACAGCCTTCTCCTTGGGTCCCAACTGGCTGCATATGGTCATGAACTTGTGTTGCACAGGCCTCTGCCACCCTGGTCCTACAGACCCAGGGATGTGATTAAAGAATCGTCATAGAGGAGCTGCGAGGAAAGGCTCATCAGCCTGGAAAAGAGGAGCCTGGGATTGCCTGATATGGGTGGATATGGATGAACTGCAAAATTCATCCCAGAGTAAGCAGAGCCTTCTGCTGTGAGTTTCTAATAACCCACATCCTGCCCCCAACTTTGCCCCACCTCTGCAGAGGAAAAGTTATTCTTTTTTCTTTTTTCCATTTCTTCTTCTTTATAGTTTCAGAACTCACTTTGATCTATTTGAACTTTTTCCTGATCATTTTGCTCACCTTAAGGTGTTGACTTATTGCTGTCATTGAGTCTGTGTAGAAACTGTCAAACTGGACCCTCTTTGTTTAATTTGCTCCACCTCTTTGTTTGGAGTCCTGCTTTTTGCTTGTTGAATGTCACGGGCAATTTAGTTAAAGGTTACCAGGCATGTTGTGTAGGAGCTGTGCCTTTGAACTCATGCAAAGATTACAAAAGAAACAAAGGGATCAATTGTTGAATCTGCTCCCTCTTTTTTTTTTAAAAAAAGACACTATGAACCTTTATTTCAATAAAGAGAACCATTAAAGGGTGAGAAAGATAAGTAAGAACCAGATATAAGAGCATCATAGGCCTATGGGAAATTAAAAGTCACAGGATAGATCCTCTGTGAGAGACAAAGGGTAGGGCGAGTCAACAAAGGGACAGCACAGGACCTGGAGTTCCAGGTGTGGCTATGGGCATTGGGATGCAGACGGTGGCTGCAAGTTTATTCACCCTAAGTTGAGACTTCAGGGGAAAAGTAACTTTCATTGCCCCTGTATTGATCATCGTTAGAGCCCCCATCCACTAGATAGCGAGAGAGAGAGAGAGAGAGAGAGAGAGAGAGAGAGAGAGAGAGAGAGAGAGAGAGAGAGAGAGAGAAGAGAGAAAGAATGCGTATATGCGTGAGGGGGAGAATGATTAATCGAATACAGTAATCTTAGTATGATACACAGAGTATGTTTTTATGATTCGATAAGTAATTCAAGCTCATTGTAGAAAATCTAACAATACATGAAAGTAAGGAAGAATGGAAGAATCCCTCGAAATTCTGCCAACCCTAAACATGTTGGTGACTATCCTTTTGTTGCTTCAATAATTTAAGCAGTTCTTCTGGGTTGAATGTTTGGTCATTCATATCTCCTCCCCCCCCTTCTGATTCCCAGGATGTATTTGGGTACAGCAAGAGACTGCCTATGACTTCCTGCCAGGAGAGTAGAAGAGTCTTCATATCTGGCTCCTCTTGTCTCTATAATGCTGTTTTTGCCCACAGTCTCTGCTGCCATTCGTAATTTCAAATTGGAGGTTGATATGATTTGTGGCTACATCTTTCTTGGCTTGGTTTAATTGGTCTCCCCTCAAGTCCTGCTGTGACTGTACACCCCTCTGAATCTGTGTCATATCCTCTGTTTGGCTCCCTGACCCCTACCAAGACAGGCCTATGGCATGCCCATTGATGCCCAACTGAGGTATTTTTCCAGGCCACTTGAGGGCAGCAAGATGAGTAAGTTCTGGAAATCTAACATATAGCATGGTGACTAGTATAATTAATCACACAATGTTGTATACCTCAAATTGGCTGAGATAGCATTCGCACTATCTCCATTCCCACCAAAGGTAACTAGATGAGGTGGTGGATGTGTTAATTAACCTGATTGTGGTCATCATTTCATAAAGTATATGCATACCATGTTTCCCTGAAAATAAGACCTAGCCGGACAATCAGCTCTAATGCGGGTCTTACATTAATTTTTGCTCCAAAAAGCTCGTTAGAGCTGATTGTCTGGCTAGGCCTTATTTTCAAGGAAACACGGTATTAAATTAGCACATTGTACATTTTAAATATATACAATTTTATTGATTAATTATATCTCAGTACATCTGAGAGGGAAAAAAGAATTTCTACTACCTGTGCATGAAGTGAGGGCAGCCTCAAATGATCTCTTCTGAAATTCAAGTGTGAACCAATACCAAATCCTGTGGCTCACGGCATTCCCCTCGGTTTATCTGTACCATCTTCCACTCTCTTGGCCAAAGCCTGGAGCAGGGATGTTGGGTCTGTTCTCACCCCTATGCTGTCCTGCAGGGCTAGAAATTAGAAGCCTTTCCCTATATCAGACCTGACCCCCCATCTCTTGCCCAGAAGCTATTCTGGTGGATGAGGTGACAAGAGAGATGAACTGGCTTCCCATAAGGGACATATAATGCCTATTACAAGGCACAAAAGGGGCCAGGATGTCTTTGAATCTGAGTATTGCCCCACTGAAAAGTGAATGAGAGAAATGGATTATGCCTTCCAGACAATCTGGCTTTTATAGTATTCTTGTAGATGATAAGATTTTTCCCTTTCTAGAAGCTTTGAAATTGGAGGTCTCAGATCCATTAAACCTGCTCCTCAGATCCATTAAACTCTCCTCCTAGGTAAGAGAAGATGCTCCTACTTTGTCCTCAAGGCCCTGTGGTCATTGGAAATGTTGGCTGTTTCTTAGGTACCTCAGGCAGAGTAGCTGGAATGATTGACGCTTGAATCCTTTGCACCTAGCCCCATCTTTGGCACTCAGTTGGCTCTCCACAAACATTTGTTGAAGGGAAGAATAAAAAAATACATGCTAGGTAAATGCTGTCCTACCTCGCTAGACTAAGGTTTATTTTGTTTGAAGCCTGAGGAACAAAGAAGACTCCCCTCCAAGGTTGTGGGTGAATCTTTGAGTCTGTGTACACATTCCCATGGCTAGACAGCAAGATATTAAAATCTGTCAACGTTTTCATGTTGTCCACCTAGCCGGCTGCTCTGCTTGGCATTGACATCTGTAAACAGGTCATTTGTATTCTTCTGCCACCTGCATTCCTCTGAAGGAACATCCCTCGGGTTCACAGAAATTAGTTATCCCTCAGGCTGAACAGATGATGGATAGGTGGCTTTTTCACTGGCCCTACTCAGTGTGGAAAATGCCAGATGCCTTCACTGCTCTGCTTGTGCTGTCGATGTGCATGATTAAAGCCGGGGGCACACTCAGAGCAGGAGCTCAAGAAGCAGATGTTTCTCTCCCAAGGGAGCCATCTCAAGTGACCCATGACTGCCATCGTGCTGGGACAATTTGTGACGTCCTTTCCACTCCCCACCCTCCCCTGACAGAGACCCTGACAGAGTTGCAACCTGGGAGCAAAGAGGCTGCCAGCCTGTTATCTTCACTTTTCTCAGTGGAGTCTTTTTCTGCCTAATTGTCCCATTTACTCTTTCTGTTCTCTTTTAAAAGCCTGGCGTTCAAAGCAGAAATGATTCTGTTCTAGGAAGTTGCAAGGGATCGGCATGAAATCAACCCGATTTGGAATTCCAAAATCCACTTTATTTCTTTGTTTAAATAAAAGGATTTTTGTTGGTTTTCATTCTCCTGATAGCTCCCTCTTTTCTTGATTCATCAGGCAAACTGTGTTCACCGTTCCATTAATTAAGATGGAGAGGGCACGCGAGTTCCTAACACCATCCAGCATCTGTCTTTGGACCACTGGACCAACCTGGTCATAGCAATAGGGGCACATTGGGACGCAGGACACTGTGTGCTCACACCCTGGTCCCTTCCAGAGCCCTAGGACATCATGAGCGTATTACAAAAAAAAAAAAAAAAAAAAAAAAAAAATATATATATATATATATATATATATATATATATATATATATATATATATATATTTAGCTTCCATTGTCTTTTGTGCCTTAGACTACTCCCCAGGAAACAAACTTTAATGTATTAGTTGTACACCATCTAAGGAATATGGTATTTTATGTCTTTTAGTATAATATTGATAGCAACATAAGCAAATGTTCTTCTTATTGTTTGTTGTTACAGAACCCACAATGCCAATAAAAAAGTGGCTCTTCTCATCCCTCACATTTCTTACAAACACTTACTCCCCATTGCTTGAACACGTAGCTCATCTTTTTGGATCAATTCAGATCAAACACTGTGTTAATTTACTAGGGCTATCATGATAAAATACCACAGACTCAGTGACTTAAACAACAGAAATTTATTCCTCACAGTCTGGAGGCTGGAAGTCCAAGATCAAGATGTTGACAGGTTTGGTTCTTCTGAGGACTCTTTCCTTGGCTTGCAGACAGCTACCTTCTCTTGTGTCCTCAACATGGCTTCTCTTTTGTGTGTGCAAATCCTTGGGGTCTGTGTGTCCAGATTTTCTCTTCTTACCGTGTTTCCCTGAAAATAAGATCTAACTGGAAAATAAGCCCTAGCATGACTTTTCAGGATGACATCCCCTGAACATAAGCCCTAATGCATCTTTTGGAACAAACCTTAATATAAGACCTGGTCTCATTTTCGGGGAAACACAGTATAAGGACACCAGTCATATTTGATATGGACCCACTCTAGTGGCCTCATTTTAATTTAATTACCCCTTTAAAAGCCTGGTCTCAAAAACAGTGATATTTTGAGGGTTACGGCTTCAACATATGAACGGGCATGGAGTGGGGGAAGGTACAACACAGCCCATAAGAAACACCTAAGGTTTTGTCTGAATATTCTTTTGTGCCTGCCACTGTGCCAGGCACTTATGCTATTGTTTAATCCTCACCATGTTCTGCAATGGTAGTGTTGATTGTCTACCTGATTAGACCTTTAAACCAGCCCATTCCATCCGTTGTCACCCAGAAGGCTGTCAATGGAAATTTCCTGGCAATCAGCCTCATTTCTTAAGAGTTTTACCACTATGTATCTTTTATCTGTGTTTATTAATTTTTCTGGCCAATTTTGGGGTGTCTGTCTTTCTCTTTTCCTTTGTGCACGTGTGTGCACGTGCGTACACACACACACACACACACACACACACACACACACAAACGATAGGCAGCAGAGTATGCCATCATAAAATATGCTACTTTAGCATAAGGATTATTTTGAGCTGGAGATAATTGAGAATAAGCAGAGATGAGAAAAACTCTCTGCCCAAAAGCAAGACATAAATTTGTAAAGGTGCCTCCTCTTCCCTCTTTATCAGAAGTTAATCACAGTGGAAAAGAAATGGCGGCGTGAGGTGAGCCTCTGTAACGCTCCCCTGGAATTTACAACGAATCGGACAACAATAACTCCACAAAGGACTCCTTGCACAGCAGACAGGCAAGACGAAGAGGCCGACTACTGAATTCACCTCCAGGTGGGTGAATCGCGCGAGCGGGGGAGGAGGGAGAGGAGAAGTGCGGAGACGGAGCCGCGCAGGCGCAGGACAAAGACCTAGCTCAGTGCTCGGAGCCCGCTGCTCCCGGATCTTCCGCAGCTGCGGGAGAGGGAAGGACTCGGACTGCTAGGGCTCCGCTTACGGCCCACAGGGCTGAGGGGGCAGCATACAAAACCGCTGAAAACAACGCTCCCAGCAGCAAAGACTGAGGAAAGAGGGCTGAAATCGGTGGTTTAAGCCCTCACTGCCGAGCGGAGAACGGAAGCCTTAGGCACGGAGACTAGCCACCCCCTCCCTACCCTCCCAGAGCTCGCCCCGCCCCCACCTGCCCGGTGCTAGAAGCGATAAAGTAGCAGTGTCGGATCAAAGGACAGAATATTTGCTGCTCTGAGAACTGTGGACCGCAGACACAGATTCGCAGCTCAACTAGTTCCGGCAAAGGGGAGGGAGCTGTGGAAGCAGGACTGGCTGTGGTGGTGGTCGCCGCCATTGCTCTGGGCCACCTCTCACAACTCACCCCGCCCCTGGCCCCACCTATCTGGGCGGATCCCTGCAGGAGTAAACAGAACTGCTGAAACAAACGGGCTCTGAATCTGGTGCAGAAAGAGCTTTGGAACTCCAAAAGCTCTTCGCATACCTATCAACCTGTTGCAGAAGACACTCCTGTAGACGTCTAGGAAGAGAAATAGTAAATCAGTGATTGCCATGAATAACCAAGGCAACAAGATAGCTCAGAAAGAAAGTGAAAAGTCTCCAGAAAAGGAACTTAGAGATATGGACCTTTGTGATTTAAATGACAGAGAACTCAAGATCACAATTCTGAAAAAACTGAACGAGATGCAAGAAAACACAGAAAGGCAGTTTAATGAACTCAGAAACACAATCAAAGAACACCATGAGCATTTTACAAAAGAGATTGAAATCTTGAAAAAGAACCAAATAGAATTTCTGGAGATTAAGAACTCAATAGAAGAAATTAACAATAAAATATCCAGCTTAGGTAGTAGAGTTGACCAGATGGAGGAAAGAATCAGTGACATCGAAGATAGGAACCTGGAATTTACACAGAGGGAAGAAGAAAGAGACTTGAGACTTAAAAGAAATGAAAGAACTCTACAAGAACTTTCTGACTCCATCAGAAAGAGCAATATAAGAATAATGGGCATACCAGAAGTAGAAGAAAGAGGGAAGGGAACAGAGAATATATTCAAACAAATCGTCGATGAGAACTTCCCAAACTTGTGGACAGAACTGGATCCTCGAATCCAAGAAGCAAATAGAACACCTAATTACCTCAATCCCAACAGGCCTTCACCAAGGCACATTGTATTGAAGCTGTCTAAAATCAATGACAAAGAAAGAATCCTCAAGGCAGCCAGGGAAAAGAAGACGGTAACTTACAAAGGAAAGCCCATTAGATTATCATCAGATTTTTCAGCAGAAACTCTACAAGCTAGGAGGGAATGGAACCAAATATTCAAACTATTGAAAGAGAGAAATCATGAGCCAAGAATAATATATCCAGCAAAGATCTCCTTTAGATATGAAGGAGGAATAAAGACCTTTCCAGACATCCAGAAGCTGAGGATATTTTCTAATACACGACCTGCACTACAAGAAATACTAAAGGAGGCTATTAGACCACCATCAACAGGGACAACTTGTGGCAACCGAAACATAAAAAGGGGGAGCGTAAAGGCCTGAACTGGAATATGGGAATAGAGAAAGTAAGCGTACTGAAGAAACTGGAATACTCTAAATATCAAACTTTCTTTTACATAAACTCAAGGGTAACCACTCAAAAAACATCCAAATCTGAAATATATACTGTAATAAAAGAAGAAACAGAGGGAAACATCATAGAATACCACCACACAGAAATAACAGACAACAACAAAAAGGCAAAGAAACAATGGAGACACAGCCTTACCAGAAAACTAAAGACAGAATGACAGGAAATCCTCACATATCAATAATCACCCTAAATGTAAATGGACTGAACTCACCAATAAAGAGACACAGAGTAGCAGATTGGATCAAAAAACTAAACCCAACCATATGCTGCCTACAAGAGACACATCTCAGCTACAAGGACAAGCATAGACTCAAAGTGAAAGGGTGGAAATTGACACTCCAAGCAAATGGTACCCAGAGAAAATCAGGTGTCGCCATAATGATTTCCGATGAAACAGACTTCAGGGTGAAAAAGATAACAAGAGACAAAGATGGACATTTCATAATGGTAAAGGGGACTATACAACAAGAAGACATAACAGTCATCAATATTTATGCCCCCAATCAGGGAGCACCGAAATATACCAAGCAACTACTAACAGAACTAAAGGGAGAAATTGACCAAAACACAATTATACTAGGGGACTTAAATACATCATTGACAGCTATGGATAGATCATCCAAACAGAAGATAAATAACAAAATTGCAGCCCTAAATGACACATTAGATGAATTGGACATAATTGACATATATAGAGCACTTCATCCTAAAACATCAGACTATACATTCTTTTCTAGTGTACATGGAACATTCTCAAGGATAAACCATATATTGGGACACAAAATCAGCCTCAGCAAATTTAAGAAGATTGAACTCATACCAAGCATATTCTCTGATCACAAAGCTTTGAAATTGGATATCAACTGCAAAAAGAAAGCAGGAAAAAACACAAATACATGGAGATTAAACAACATACTTTTAAAGAACGACTGGGTCAAAGAAGAAATTAGAGGAGAGCTCAAAAGATACATAGAAACAAATGACAATGAAAATACATCCTACCAAAATTTTTGGGATGCCGCGAAAGCAGTTTTAAGAGGGAAATTTATATCATTACAGGGCTATCTCAAGAAACAAGAAAAATCCCAAATAAATAACCACATGTTACACCTTAAAAAACTAGAAAAAGAAGAACAAGCGAAACCCAAGGTCAGCAGAAGAAAGGAAATAACAAAAATCAGAGCAGAACTAAATGAAATAGAGAACAAAAAGACAATAGAAAAAATTAATGTGACAAAAAGCTGGTTCTTTGAAAAGATTAACAAAATCGACAAACCCTTGGCTAGACTCACTAAGATAAAAAGAGAGAAGACACTAATTAACTAAATCAGAAATGAAAAAGGGGAAGTTATCACGGGCACCACAGAAATACAAAGGATTATCCAAGAATACTATGAAGGACTATATGCCACCAAATTTAATAACCTAGAAGAAATGGACAAGTTCTTAGAAACATATAGCCTTCCAAGGCTGAATCATGAAGAACTGGAAAATCTTAACAGGCCGATCACCAGTAACGAAATTGAATCAGTCATCAAAAACCTTCCCAAAATCAAAAGTCCTGGACCAGATGGCTTCACCAGTGAATTCTACCAAACCTTCAAAGAGGATCTAATACCAATCCTGCTCAAACTCTTCCAAAAAATTGAAGAAGAGTCAGTACTCCCTAACTCATTTTATGAGGCCAACATTACCCTGATACCAAAACCTGGTAAGGACAACACAAAAAAAGAAAACTACAGACCTATATCTCTGATGAATACAGATGCTAAAATCTTAAACAAAATTCTAGCAAATCGAATACAACAATGCATTAAAAAGATTATTCATCACGACCAGCGGGGTTCATCCCCGGGGCACAAGGATGGTTCAACATTCGCAAATCCATCAATGTGATACATCACATAAACAAAATAAAGGACAAAAATCATATGATTCTATCAATTGATGCAGAAAAAGCATTTGATAAGATACAACATCCATTTATGATTAAAACACTTACTAAAATTGGTATAGAAGGAAAATACCTCAACATAATAAAGGCCATATATGACAAGCCCTCAGCTAATCTCATAATTAATGGTGAAAAGCTGAAGCCCTTTGCTCTACGTTCAGGAACACGACAAGGTTGTCCCCTATCACCTCTGCTTTTCAACATAGTGTTGGAAGTCCTCGCCAGAGCTATCAGGCAAGAGAAAGAGATAAAAGGCATCCAAATTGGGAATGAAGAAGTTAAATTGTCACTCTTTGCAGATGACATGATGCTATATATAGAAAACCCTAAAGACTCCACCAAAAAGCTATTAGAAACAATCAATGAATACAGTAAAGTTGCTGGCTACAAAATCAACGTACAAAAGTCCATTGCTTTCCTATATACCAACAATGAAATCTCAGAAAAAGAGATAGAAAAAACAATTCCTTTTGCAATTGCAGCAAAAAGAATAAAATACCTAGGAATAAACTTAACCAAGGATGTGAAGGATTTATATGCTGAAAACTATAAGACATTTTTGAAAGAAATTGAAAAAGACACAAAGAAATGGAAAGACATTCCGTGCTCATGGATTGGAAGAATCAACATAGTTAAAATGGCCATATTAACCAAAGCCATATACAGATTTAATGCAATCCCCATTAAAATCCCAATGGCATTTTTTAAAGAAATAGAACAAAAAATCATCAGATTTGTTTGGAACCACAAAAGACCCCGAATAGCCAAAGCAATATTAAAAAAAAAGAACAATACTGGAGGTATCACACTCCCTGATTTTTGCTTGTACTACAGGGCTACAATAATCAAAACAGCTTGGTATTGGCGGAAAAACAGACACATAGACCAATGGAATAGAATTGAGAACCCAGAAATTAAACCACATAAATATGGACAGATAATTTTTGACAAAGAAGCTAAAAACATACAATGGAGGAAAGACAGCCTCTTCAATAAATGGTGCTGGCAGAATTGGATATATACGTGCAAAAGAATGAAACTGGACTGCTATCTGTCACCATGTACCAAAATTAATTCAAAATGGATCAAAGACTTAAGCATAAGACCTGACACAATAAACTGCATTGAAGAAAACATAGGTACTAAACTTGTGGACCTTGGGTTCAAAGAGCATTTTATGAATTTGACTCCAAAGGCAATGGAAGTAAAAACTAAAATAAACAAATGGGATTATATGAAACTGAAAAGCTTCTGCACAGCAAAAGAAACTATTGACATAATAATGAGGCAACCAACTGAATGGGAGAAGATTTTCGCAAACAGTTCCTCTGATAAGGGGCTAATATCCAAAATATACAAGGAACTCATGAAACTCAACAACAAAAAAACAAACAACCCAATTGAAAAATGGACAGAGGACCTGAAGAGACATTTCTCCAAAGAGGATATACAAATGGCAAACAGACATATGAAAAAATGCTCAACATCGCTAATCATCAGAGAAATGCAAATGAAAACCACAATGAGATATCACCTCACCCCAGTCAGAATGGCTTTCATCAACAAAACAAACAGTAACAAGTGTTGCAGAGGCTGTGGAGAAAAAGGAACTCTCATACACTGTTGGTGGGAATGCAGACTGGTGCAGCCGCTATGGAAGGCAGTGTGGAGGTTCCTCAAGAAATTATGAATAGAATTACCATATGACCCAGCAATTGCTCTCCTGGGTATCTACCCCAAAAATATAAAAGCATTTCTCTATAGAGAC
The DNA here is from genome assembly GCF_964194185.1 of Rhinolophus hipposideros. Classification (NCBI taxonomy): domain Eukaryota; kingdom Metazoa; phylum Chordata; class Mammalia; order Chiroptera; family Rhinolophidae; genus Rhinolophus; species Rhinolophus hipposideros. Next base: position 18,973,420 of record NC_138049.1, on the reverse strand, counting down.
ACGTGTACTCCAATGTTCATTGCAGCTTTGTTTACGGTGGCCAAGACATGGAAACAACCAAAATGTCCTTCAATAGATGAATGGATAAAGAAGTTGTGGTACATATACACAATGGAATACTATTCGGCGTTAAGGAAAGATGATATAGGAGCATTTGTGACAACATGGATGGATCTTGAGAGTATAATGCTAAGTGAAATAAGTCAGACAGAAAAAGCAGAGAACCCTATGATTTCACTGATATGTGGTATATAAACCAAAAAGAACAAGACAAACAAATGAGAAACAAAAACTCATAGACACAGATAATAATTTAGTGGTTACCAGAGGGTAAGGGGGTGGGGGTTGGGTGATGAGGGTAAGGGGGATCAAATATATGGTGATGGAAGGAGAACTGACTCTGGGTGGTGAACACACAATGGGATTTATAGACGATGTAATACAGAATTGTACACCTGAAATCTATGTAAATTTATTTACATAGATTTACAATTTACAATTGTCACCCCAATAAATTTAATTAAAAAAAAAGAAAAAAAAAAAGAAAAAAGAAAAGTGTTCTTCCCAGTAATAAAAAGCAGCTTTGGAAAAAAAAAAAGTTAATCACTGGAGACAACTCTAGACGATTATCAATGCAGAGACAACACCAGGGGAATATACACAAACTGTACCCCTTATCTGCTATTGGTTTCCCCAGATATTGGCCTTCCAACAACTTACCCTGCTAGAAGCTCTAAGTCCTCTTCCTTTGTCTTGTCACTTGTCTAAAAATTTAGTGTTCTTTTGTTAAGATGTTATGTAAGCTTAAGTTCTAACCACCCCTTTCAGCCACTCATCACCGAGTGCTCCCATGTATCTACATACATGTAATGCACTTTTTAATAAACTTGTGTTTGTGTTTGTCTTGTTATTCTGTCTTTTGTTGGTACGGGTCCCTAGCCAGAGAACCCACCATGGCTAGAGGAAAAAAATTATTTTTTTCTCCTGCAAACATACGTAGTATACTTTAACGAACGATTTCAAAGTAATTTCTAAATACTTTAGCATGCATTTCCTAAGAAAAAGAACATTTTCTGACCTAGCTATCAAACACTGTCACTCAAGAAATTTTATAATACTCCATCTGCCATCATTAACAAAGGGCATTATGTACATTCCCTAATTTATATTTCAAGATTCATATATAAATATGGATGAAGCATTGTTGCTGTGGCAAGCCCACAACTGGCCACAGAACAGAATAAAATGCACAAACAAGAATTTATGTTTTGATGGAGGGACATGACACTTCAGTGGGAACAAAGTACAGACATCACCTTGGTGTTGGCAAGAGGTAGGTCAGTGCGGACGTTAAGAAGTGCTTTTCTAGGACAGTGATGAAAATAAAAGCCTTTGCTGGAGTGGATGGAAGAGAGAAAAGGATAGGAAGAGTTAAACAGTGAAGACAGAAACCCTTCTGGGAAATTTTGCTAGAAAGTGCAGAAGGATAAGTAGTGGGGGTTTCCTTTTTTTTAAATTGAGTGATATTAAAGTGAATTTATATGTCAATTGGAATAATGCAATAGAGAAGAATATATTAATAAAAAAGGACAGAAGTAGTTAATTGTATAAGTGACGTCCCTGAGAGAGTGAGAGTGTATGCAATAAGTGGAGTCTAGTGTTTGCTAGAAGAGGGGTATTTCTCCTGTTTGTTGTAAGATAAGGCAATCAGAGAACGAGTCAAGCCCAGGGAGGTGTGTGTGAGAATGGGACTGCTCTAGACCCGCAGTTGGCTGTTGTTTTTTTTTTCTTTTTCTATAAGGGGCTAGATAGTAAATTCTTCAGGCTTTGCAGGCCATGCTGCCTCTGTTGTAACTATTCAACTTTGTCATTGCATCACGAGAGCAATCACAGACAACACATAACCAGACAGATCTGGCTGTGTTCCACAAAAACTATTTTAAGGACATTGAAATTTGAATTTTTGTGTCATGAAATAATTTTTCTTTTGATTTTCCCCCCAAACTTTATAAAATGTAAAACCTATTTTCAGTTCATAAGCTGTACAGAAAAAAAGCTGGGAACCAGATTTGACCTGCAGGTTACACTTTGCAGACCTCTGTTCTACAATAATTACAACTGTTTTTGTATTAGGTATGAACAAAGGTTGTCATCACCTAAGAGCATGGAAAACGTGGGGATGGAATTTTCAGTTTTGAGAGGTGTTGAAAAAAACCAGAGCTACACAGTGGTTAAAGTGGTAAAACGAGATTTTAATATCAGGAACTATTGCAATAGGAGAAAAGAGACCTCAGTATAGAAATGGACTCAATTCCAAAACAACAAGAACATGTATGATTTATAGGCAAGGAGCATGTGTGGGATGGAACTGGAAGTTGATTGATAGAAAACTACTAAGAAGAAACATCAGGGGTAGGAGGAGTTCTTGCTAAATTGACCTAACAGGATTCTTACAAAAGACAGGCTAGTGATCATATGTCACTGAGGAATGATGGAGAATGAGGGATTTGATCAGACCTTGAGGATGATGAGATATCAAGGATGAGACATTCACATTCACTTGACTTAGCAGAATTCTTACTAAAAGTGAGCTATGTAGGCCCACGGACAGGGTCCAAAGATGAGGCCTCGTTGAGAAGAAGAGCTAGAGGTGCCTGACTAAAGTTTGATCAAGAGAAAGTTGTTACCAGGGAAGAAGAGTAGATATGAAATAATCATTGCGAAGTCAGGGAAGGAAACTTTATTAAGGATATATGGTAGCACTATTTTGTCAAATCAGTTGTCCCATTGAGATTTGTGGTTTAAAAAAAGTTAAGATGAGTCCATCAGTACGGCTGTGCAATTTTCTCCAGGCTCATTCAGCTGATATGCTGCAGATGAAAAGGAAGTGGGTGTTTAGACACCACCAGAATGGGTATTACTGAGGGAATTCAGAGGAGGAAGAGAGGCACAAATGCAGTAGTCACTCTGCATTGGATCCTAAATAGCAACAGGGAGAAGTGAAGACTTTAACATCATATTATTTAGTAGAAACGTAGTATTATTGGAGGTCTAAGGAAGGTCAGAATGTTATTGCAACGGAATTACTAGAATACACAAGAATACAGAAGTTGAGAGTCAAACAGAGAAAAGTTAAAAAGTGGTCATTTAGAAATGGTGCAGTCTTTCATGTTGACAAGATATGCCCATGAGTTGCATGGCTGAGGTGGGATTGAACGGAGAATTATTGGAGCTAAGAACATCAAGAACCTGAGAAGTGTCAAAAGTGGATGTTGAAATCACAATAAATTGTGGTGGAGAGTTAGAGAGTCAAGTAGTTAACAAAGTCATCTATGAATATGGGTGATGATTAAGGAACCATATTTGAAGCATATAGGAGTCATCAGGGGGATTGAAGTCTGTTGATATTTAGTTCAAGAGAGTAGGTGGAAGTTTTTGTTTTTTCTTTGTTTCAAGAAAACAGGAACTCTTGCCTGACAACATCTAGGCACACATTTATTGTTTGTTCTTTGTTGAATGCTTCCATGAGATAAATATTCTAAAGAAATGTATCTCACTGGGTCCAGTTTAGAACTTTTACATTGTCATCTCATTAATTATATTCCCTTTAGGGTCACAATTCTTTTTAACTGTGTCATACAAAGGAGTACTCTTCTTGATCTCCCCAATCGCTTCCAAAAAGTTAAGAGCTCTCTGTTCTTCATAAAATTCAAAGTAGAGCATGTAAATCGCAGTTTAACTGCAGATCTGCATATTATCGGTAAAATGTGTGACTTTGCTTTTGACATACCTCAAAAAAAAAAAAAAAAACAATAGGCCATTGCAAATGCAAAACATAGAAGCAGGGAGACATCATTTCCTTCAGGGCTGAAGCCACATTGCTTCTTTTGGTAGTGGGAGACTAAAAATCTCCTTAAAGAATCTCTCTGTGTTACAATCACAAATCACAGAACAATAGTTGGGTTATATAACATTCACTGATAGGCTTGTAAAGAGCCAGTGTGCCATACCACCCATGATGGCTGGTAAGCACAGGCTGGGTAATATTGGGTCCAGACAAAGGGAGAACTCTTTGCTTAGTTGTCATTGTTTAATATCTGCTAAGAGCGTGAGAGCTACACATTAAGACAAGGATAAGGATCAGGAGAAAGAAGATTGTTTATGAAAAAAATGGAAAACTTTGATAAAATGATCTTTTTTAAAAGAAAATGATAAATCAGCATAATTGACTTAAAAGAAACAGAGAGAAAACTTGCATAGACTAATAACCATCAGAGAAGTCAAATTCTACTCAAAATTCTTCCCCTACCTACACACCCACCCCCAAAATATACCAGACCAAGCTCATAGGCAAATTTTTGCAAATTTTCAGAGTGGTTAAACTATATCTTATAGAAATGTACCTAAAAATATAAATATAGCTCAAGCTATCTGTTTTATTTTTATTACCTGGATAGAAAAAATAAAAAAAAAACATAAACTGAAAAAATACAGTACAAGAAAATAAAATTGTAGGTAAGGAAATTGAATCTAACAGCATATTACAAACCATCACCATAAGTGAGTTGGTCTATTGTAGAATAAAATAGATAGTTCAATGTTAGAACAACATTAGATAGTTAAATGTTAGACAGTTCAACGTCTTCAGTCCACGTTACCTGAAGATTAATAAAGAAGAACCACATGCAGAAAAAAAGCATTTGATAACAGTCAACCTCAGCTATAAGAACTCTTAGCAAACCAAAAGAGGAATGGAATTTTCTTAACTAGGTAAAGGATATGAAATATCAAAAGTAAACTTGAATTTGAATAGTCAAGTATTAGAATGTATTCCCATTTCATACAGGAATAAGACTAGATGACTGCCATTCCTACTATTATTTACCATCAAAGTGTAGGTCCTGGTTCTTCTAATAAAGAGAAATGAAATGAAAGGTAGGAAGATCAGAAAGCAAAAGGTAAAACTGAAATTGTCATTGCTTGAAAATATGACATCCCTCACGTAAATTAAGAGACTAAATGGGCAAACTCTTTGGGCTAAAAGAGAGCTCACCAACATACAAAATTCAATAATGTTTCATTACACCATCAATAACAAATGAAAAAATATATAATAGAAAAGTACACAAGTTTTAATACAATAAAAATATGTAAGTCCTTTTCAAGAACTAGTTAAAAGTATGGCTATGCTGAGGGTTTAAAAATATGAACATCACACTGCAGAGGAAAAGTGGATCCAACAGAAAGCTGAGTCAAATGCTGTAATGTTTTCCACTACTCAATCACGATTGGTCTACTTTTGAAGCAGTTCAGTCACATTAATTCTAATAATTCTCACAACGGTCCTTCTGATTGGAATACTCTTTCTAGTCAGCTGCTTGGTTACTCCGCCAAAGACTGAGCTCCTTGAAGTTCTAACTGTCTCGTTCACCTCCCGTATTTTTGGTGCTTGACAGTTTTTGGCATGTAGGATTGGGCACAGCACATCTTTCTTTGTTGAATGGCTCACACTTGGAAGAGAAGTTTTTTACCTACGTGTTGTTATACACTTTTAATGTATTTAGTTAGCTGACAAAATAGATTTGTTAAAAAACAAAATTCAACCAAGTAAGTTTGAAGATCTAATTGGCTTTATTAAGCAATTCATGCATCAGGCAGCCTCCCATTTAACAACTAGAAGGCTGCTCCCAGAGGTTGCACAAAATGGAAGGTTCTTATAGGAAGAAGGGTCCGGCAAGGGGGCTATTAACAAAAGCAAAGAAAGGATTATTGGGGGGGAGAGAAGGGTGCTGGACGTCTTTTCTTTGGGGGAAGAGAATAGGATGGGTTTTTATCATACAGATTGCTGTTTTCTCTCTATGGGACATGAAGAGGGCCTACTGTGACAGATTTCCTTACCGGTGCTTGACTAGAAAACTCCAGACTGGTTGATTAAGATTATATTTCTAGGAGAGTCTGAAACCATAATTACATCAGGTGTTAAATCTAGGTTTGGTATCATGGGCTTTTAGGATGAGTGATGTCATTTTGGGTCTGTGGGTTTTTTTAAATTTAAAATTAAATGAAATTTTAATTTAAATTTTATATTTAATTTTATAATAAATTTTAATTTAAAAGGTTGAGAAGTGTTTTGTGTGGTGGTGTACACATGTGGACGGTTAATATTATAACTTGTATATCACTTAATGATAGTGTGTCTTAAAAATAAGATAACTTCTAGCACTCAAACAAGGATACGCTACAGAAGCTTTAAGCCAAGGACTCTGAGCTTGTGATGAAATGCAATTTTCCAGGAAAAGGCTGAGTAGGATGGTACTTCAAAATAACATCAGGCCCACAGGCCACCGCAAATACACCCTTTCAAGGATTCTGTGTAGGCCCTTAGCACTTTCACTGTGAATTGCATATTTAGTCTGTCATTTGGAGCCTTCTCCACTCAGTCTTTTGTTTTGAAGTAATTAAACCCCCATTGAGTTTCCTCCTCCTTCTTTCGTCCTTAAATGATCTTTCAGTTGCTTCTGATGGAAGATTGCCTCTTACAAACCCACTCAGTCTTAGAGAGAACCAAGGGAGCTGGTTCAGCTGCTCTGTCTGACCTGTCCCTGAAAAGCCTGTGGTTTTACTGGTATCCTCATCAGGTGGTCCTTTTCTTTACGATTCCTTTACTGCCTTAATAGAGATAATAACAATACCTTATATTGATTCCTTATTTGATTATCATTTTCCAATTTTTTTTTCTTTATCAAAACATCTTTTCCCTCTGTCTTCAAATAGAATCTTACTTAGAAGCTTAAAATAAATACCCAGATTAAAGGGCTGAGATGCTTTGGTTAAAATGTGTGGTAGAAGGTGGGAGGGAAGGTATGTCTCAGAGTCCTAAAGACTCTGCCTCCTAGGCTGGTGGATAGAACTTCAAAGTCGCTGACATGTATTATTACTTCATCCTTTCAGAGCAGTCATTTTTAGTTCACATTATTGAGGTAGCTGAATTTGAGCAATTCACCCAAAACCTACTGGCTAAGAGAGTCAAGACTGGGTCCACCACCTGTCTTTTCAAAGGAGCCAGTACTCTTTTTCACAACATGATGTTCACCTACAACTTGAGCAAAAATGAATCTTAACGTGAAGTGAGTAATGATACATATATTTTAGTTAAAGTTATCATACTCATAAAAATTTGTCCAACTGGTTAAATAAATTATGGTGTGTCCTTTCAATGGACAGTTTTGCAGTTGTTAAAAATAATACGGCACACACTATGTATTGGTATAAAATAATTTCCTTGTTAAGTGGAGAAAAACAAATCAGAACAGTGTTTTGCATGTAGTCTTTAGTGTGCTATTATTTGTGTAAAAATGTGTATCTGGGTACTTGCATGCATTTAAGTATATGTATATGTCTAGAGCATAATAGAACAGTGCACAGGCAACTGTTGACACTAGTTGCTTCCAGGAGAGGAACAGGGTGACTAGTGAAGAGGAATGAAAGAGAAAATTACTTTTCACCTTTTATCACTTGGTACATTTGGAATTTTGGACCACTTGTATTTAATCACAATTAGAAAGTAATTATTACTTATAAAAACTTGGTCTATGACAATATTTTCTTACTAAGGGCTGTTTTCTGACCCTCAACCATATCAGGTTACCTATGACGTTCTCATGTCACCGTATACCATATCTTTAACTTATTCATCAATTTGCAATCATTCAACTCTTTTGTGATTAATTGATAAATAGTAATCTCTTTCACAAGATTGTAAACTCCAGAAAGTCAGGACCATGTCTATTTTTTGCTCTTTTTATCTAACCAGGAAAATTTATCTAAGACTTGAAAATAGGTGAAAGGTTACTGGGTGTCCTTACATTGTCTAGTGGACCCTCCAAAGAGGACCTGATTCTCTATGGGGCTGCATTGTTGATTATCTTTCCACTGATTAAGCTGTTTTAAAGCTATGTATGTGTAAAGGTTAAGTTACAGAAAACTGATAGTTATGCAAATGATTCTTGTTGCTAGGAATGCAAAGACTTTGTCTGGTAGCTTATACCTTATTGAAAAGATAACATCCCAAACATTATATTTGATTGCCCTAGGGGATGTTAACCAGTTTCACATCCACTAGTCAGTTACTTTCAGCATTCTTGATTATGTACGTATAGATATGTAATATATGTGAACCATATATATTTTATATCTGTAGTCTTCAATTCATCTTTGAATTAGTCTTTAACATTTGACTACTTCCTATTAAGTCAGAAACTGTGAAGGATCTGAGCTGTTCCCTTACTTGCAGAAACAAGAGACTCTGAATAGGAAGTCACACCTCTGCTATTTACAGCAACAAGAGTGTAGCACTTCCTCATGCCTGATACCTAGCTGCATGATGCCGTGACGGCCAGGTGGTGATGCCCATGCTCGCAGGAGGTTATACCTGTGAATCTCGAAGCTTATATAGGAGCTGGAACTCCAACCCCTCCTCCCTCTAAGAAAGAGAGTTTATTTTTTTACTCAAATTGTAACCAAATCCTCTCATGGAGGAGGAGATGGTCTCTACCCAGGAAATACACATTTGACTCTGGGGGAGATTAGAAAGATTTTATTAATCTTTGTTAGGAGAAGATGCCTTTACCATAATGAGGCAAGTAACTCATGTGGCATACCCTTCGAATGTGAAAAAGCACATAGCTCTGGGGGAAAAATGAAGACATTCCCTATCATTCTACCTGGTCAATTTCAATGCTCAAGAGGCCTCCAGTGTGTAGGAGTATAGAGCAATTTGGGGAGACTGCTTCCAATGGTTCCATTATTAATGAGTTGAGTAACATCTTTGACATGCATTCATTTTGTAAATATAAGCATTCCTCGGAGATATTGTGGGTTTCGTTTAAGGCTACTGCAATAAACTAGTATCACACTCAAGTGAGTTGTAATTTTTTGCTAATGGAGGGTCTTGCCTTCAACTCATAAAAAAACACAACATCTCTGAAGTGCAATAAAATGAGGTATGCCTGTATACAAAAGTCAAAATGTCTGCTTTTTGAAAATTATACTTTAGAAATCCCGATGTTTTTCATAGTACCTAGCATGTAAAAGATGTTCAATATATGTTTACTGATTAAATAGCTAATAAATGAACAAAAAGGTAGGAATTTAATTTTTTTCTATATTCAAAAAAATGGTTATAGAATTTTACTGATTTACATTCTGTTTTATGCCCAACCCCCCTCCCTTGTTCCAGTTTTTACTGGTGGGACGTGTGAAGTAGGCATTATTAATAGAGCTACTTTACTTTAAAAACAAGTCCATCTCACTTTGCACATTATGTCCTATGTTTCTTCATTTATTTTCAAGAGATTAGCCTTTAACCATAACACATCTTGTACCAGTGAGCAATAACCAAGGGCTTAATGATCATGTGTGATACTTTAAGAAAGAAAAGGGTCTAAATAGGCAAGTTCCAAATTCCCTTGATTACAATTTATATTGATTAGAGTTCTTTTCCTTGCAAATAACAGAAAATCAATTCAAACTCCTCTAAGCAAAAAATAAAATGTACTGGAGGGACAATGGACTATGTTGTTGAATTTGAGGGCAATGAAGCAGCTGAACCTCAGGAACAAAAGTAAAAATCACAGGATTGTAGGGAACCCAGAGAGCCCTCGCTACATCTCTCATTTCTGCCCCTCTCTGTGTACATCTGTTTCATTACTCTCTCTCACTGCTTTCTCATGCAAGGCCTGGTAGGAAATGGCTGGCACTTTCTGGCCCCAAGGAACAGTTACTTATTGCAGACTGGTGACCCAGTAGGAAACAGAACTCTTGCTCTCTCAAGCTAAGGAATTGCTTTCCAATTCCCAGGGAAGAGACCGATTGCCCAGCAGTGCCTGGTCCCCAGAGGATGTGGAAGTAGGGGTGACATGCTGTAGGAAGGTGTCGGCTCTTGTGTACATCAGGAAGGACAGAATGTCTAGAGAAGTACAGTCAGTCAGATAATTCAATAAGAGCTCTCTAGAGGAACTTTTCAAAACAACTTGTGAAAAAGGACAGCATCAACCCAGCCAACTGGGAAAGCATAAAAGAGGGCAAAGGCACATTCCGGTCATTAAGAAAGAGAATAGAGAATGTAAAGTTGTGAGAAAACAGAATAAATGAGACTCAGAGGGAGAATGGAGAAAGTGGAAATTTTCCAGGAGGGTGATAATGGTGTGTGCATTTCCCTAGAGGTGTTTGGAAAGCAAACAAACAACGTAAAAGCATTTTATCATCTCTTGCGTTCTGTTCAATAGGACTTTCTGCAATGATGAAAATGTTTTATATTTCCACTATCCAATTCATAGCCCATTAGCCCCAAATGGCCAGGACTTGATTAATAACTGACAGCTTCACTAATTTTTATCTCTGGTTCCAATTTAGGACCAATCAGAGAAAGCCAAATATGCCCCCCTAAACCAATCACAAACAATGATCTGCTTCTAGTTAGCTATCTACAGCTTCCTCATGCCAACAGCCTACAAGCAGGGCATAGCTACCACCTTCTCCTTTTTCACTGTAAAGCTTTTCTCATCTTCTGCTTGCCTTTGAGTCTCTGCCAAATTGCAAGTGATGGTGGCTAAATCCTCTTCTGAATAAATAGCCTTTGCTTGTTCTCATTTGGGTGTTTCATTTAGGGAGTTTTTATTTACTCCTGTATGTATCAGAGGAAAGGCCAGAGGGTTAGAGATGACCATTCCCTTAATTGGTTTGGCATATGTTCCTGAATGCTGTGCTCTCATGGTATTTTAATGGTATTTTAATATATATAAATATATATTATATATATATTAAATTGACAAAAGCCCCAATCATCCTTAATATATAGGGACATGCATTGAATTGTCTGCTTGTACTTGTATTATGTGTGCCCATTTGCAATTAGGGTTGATTAGGGTTGCCAGAGTTAACTAACAAAAATATAGGATACCCAGTTAAATGTGAATTTCAGATAAACAACAAATTAGGATTTGTGTGTGTGTAAGTATATCCCATACAATTTTTGTCCTATACACTAAAAAATGACTCATTATTTACCTGAAATTCACATTTAAATTGGCCCGCTGCGTTTCCCCTGGCAGCCCTAGTGCACACACTCTTCCTAATGTATGAATATGTCTCTTACACAGCCTCACTCTGACCAGGCTTTCTATAGGGCACAAGCCTTAGGAGGCAGCGCAGACAGAACCAGACATGCTTGTAGATATCTTACTTGGTCTTGTCCCTCTTCCCCTGGGTAGAAGGAAAGATTAAGAATGCAGGTAAGAGAGGCGAGCAGAGCAGAGCACCAGTGAGTTTTACATTTGCTTGGGTAGGGCAGGGTACCAGAAGGGACACACCCCAGGACACCAGCCTTGTGGCACCCATGGTATCTGTGCCTGGTGCTTCAGTGCTGTGTAGGGTGCCAAGGGAGATTCTGCAGCCTCTGCCATCCTTTAGGGACCCAGAACTACAGCTCATCTCACTGAGTTTGTGTGGACTTCTGTATCTGCCTGGCCTCCTCGATCCTGGCGCAGCAAACTGGCAGAGTCACTCCTTTAGTAACAATTTTAATGAGAACCTACTATGTGCCAGGCATTGATCTAGTTCTAGGAATTTTGCTGAGAGTAAGACAGAAAAGGTCTATGCCATCATGGATCTTATATTCATATTCCAGGAGAAAGGTAATAAATGAGCAACAAATAAATGATTGTAGATGTACCTGTTAGTGATAAATGATCTGGATCAAAATGAAGCAGGGTAAGTAAAAAGAAAGTGGGTAAAGTCAACTTCCCCAAATCATCAAAATAACCTGCTGATAAGCAAAGCTGAGTTAATGACTACTCTGATTTTGGTACTAAAAGGGAGAGCACTGCCTTGACAGTCTTAGAAATGCCTTAGATGGGAAGGGAAAAGTGGGATGCTGATGAATTTAAGAGGGTCTAGTTTAAGGCAGGCTTATCACTGTCATGCCTGCCGGCCATTGCTGGACACAGAGAGGCATGGGTTTGGAAGAGAGCCTTGAAGAGGAAACTGTGGTTGCTGAGCCCAGCTGAGCAATCTATCACCGTGAGAGGAAGGAATTTAATTAAATGAAGTCTAGTGTTTGGATAAATGGATACTGGGGAGTTCCTAAATAAGCAGTAACATTATCTGCCAATTAATTTTCCTGGGCATGTTTCCTAGCATGGTGAAGTCCTATTGCTGCCGACAGTGAACTGTGTGGTTGAGGCAGTTTGAGGGCTAGAAGTTATTTTGGTTAGTGTAGCAGGGAAGGCTTCTCTAGTTGGTGATACCTGAGGAGAGGCCTGACTGATAGGAGAGCAGTTCTGGAAAACAGCATCCCAGGCAGGAAGAATAGAAAGGGCCAAGCCCCTGGGACGGGAATGAGTGTTCCAGGACCAGCAAGAGAACCTAGTGAAGAAGGGAGAAATTACTTTGGAGATGTAGTCAGGAGATAGCTTGCTCAGAACTTTTCCAGCCCTAGGAAGATGTTTGGATTGAATTTTAAGTGACACGGGAAGTTATTAATGGTTTTCCAAGGAGGAAGATTAAAGGACCACTTTGGTAGGGAGACCAGTTAGAAGGCTACTGCAGTGGTCCAGGTGAAAAATCAGGTAGACTGCCCTTCAGTGGTAGCTCTGGAAGTGATGAGAAGTCACTGATGTAGAGATATATTTTAAAAGATTAGATGTGGCATGTGAGGAAAAAAGAGGAACCAAGAATAACTCCTAGTATTTTGGCCTGAACAACTAGATGAAATATCACACCAGGTGTTATAGATTGTATTCCCCCCAAATTCATATATTGAAGTCCTAATATGCAATGTAACTGTATTTAGAGATACTGCCTTTACGATAGTAATTAAGGTTAAATAAGGTCACAAGGATACGGCCCTAATTTGATAGAACTAATGTTCACCTGAAAACTCTTTCTCTCTGCACACACACAGAAGAAAGTCCATGTGAGGACACAACAAGGAGGTGGCCATCTCCAAGCCAGAAGAGACCTCTCACCAGAACCAACCCTGATGGCAACTCAGTCTTAGCTTCCGGCCTCCAGAACTGTGAGAATATAAATTTCTGTTGTTTAAGCCTCCTATATGATGTTATGGCAGCTCTTGCCGAGTAATACACCATTTGATGGTATTTAGGAAACTGTGGAAGGAGCAGATTGGGATGGAGTGGGGGTGGTGGAAGGGTGGGCTGAAAAATCAAGAGTTCTCCTTGTGGTGATGTGGAGGTGGTGCTTGGTTACATGATTTTATAGTTGGTTACCTATAAAATCAAGGTAAATGATGTTGAGATACAAATGTGGGAGTCAGTAAGTAATGTGTGGCTCAGAGACTTTGAGTTCCCTTTTCTTCCCTAACCATCTGACTCCAGCATCTCCAACAGCCTCCCTCCCTGCCTTATCTAATACCTCCTGCCCTTATGCCATTTCTCATCTTCCTACTGAAAACTTCTTTCTGTAAAGGATTAGCTCTGTTGTGGTATAAAAATCTCTGGACTTTGAGTTCCAGTGCAGTCTCCAACACCTTCCATCTCTAGCCAGAGAGTCTTGGGCAACCAATTCACTTAACCTCACCACGTATTAACTACTCCTGTGACATAAGAATAAGGATATTTGGCTTATAGTGTTGCTGTGACATAACAACAATGCAGGAGAAGAAGGAATGTGAAAGCATTTTGTGAAGTGAAAACTTCAATAAGAATATATGGGTTTGTTGGTATTATTCAATTACATTTTGCTGTGGTGACTTCATTTCCTAGGGGCGATGCCTATAAAGGGTAGAAAAAAATGCTTGACCCATGAAAAACATGTCTAAAATTAATGATGCAAGGGACCCTCTGTCTACTCTCCTTCTCCCAATTTCTCCGTGTAAATGAGTGACTTCTCTATGTACAAGTAAAACCAGTTTTATCTTTAATTCTCTGTGGAATGGTTCTATTTCTGTTTACAAACTAGACTGCCTTGTTCTAGAAGATATAACCCAGACTATAACATAGAATTATAGAATCAGAGGATGTCAAAGAATCCTTAGATGTATTTCCAAGTATGGAAAACTTGTAACTTAAATTACCACTTTCCAGTCTTTGACCATGGAAAACATTGCTTATCTATCAGACTAGACTGTTCCACTAAACCCTTTTATAGCCTCAAAATCCTTTTCTTTATAGTACTCATATAGCCACTACCATTTAGTTTTAGTGGGAAAATTTCATTTCCCATCTGTGATTTTAGTTAAATCTTCTCATTATACAGATGGAGAAACTGAGACTGAAAATTAATTTGTCCAACAGTGCTTCATATTTTCATTGCGTGCCCAAACTCTCCAAGCAGACAGCTAAATTCCAATATGTGTAAACTGAATGTGCTTGTTATGAATGTGCGTGCCATCTCCCCAACATCCTCCTTCCACCTCCAAATATAGAGTATTGTTCATTTGAGGTCTTTTTTTCTGATTGAAGATATACCTAGAGAAGCTGGAGATGCCATTCGCTCAATAAATCTTTCTTGACCAACTTTGGCAGTATTGAAGCACTGTCTTCTAAAAGATATGACTCTTGTCTTTTGACTATTACATGAATAAAATAAAAGTGAAGACAGGAATTAGTTAATTCTTGTTATCTGTTGTTTACTTACTGCATTACAACCAAGCTCTTCCATTCTTAAATCTCTTTTAACTTCTGAAAAGGGCAGGCAGAGAGGTTTCTTCTCCTTTGGTCTTCTGAAGGGAAGTGATACATTAAGCGATGTTATCATGTCTCAGGCTGCCAAAATATACGACTAATAACACTATGTGCTCTCAGAATATAACATCCTTCCTACAGCACCTTCCCTTGACAGGCATAATTACTTGAAGCATCTACTGGGGCCTCTTAATGAAACTTTCATGTCCGTGGTCATTTTTGTTTCATTTAATTAGCTGTCGGCATGAACAGCACATGAAGACAGTTACCTCCTTCCCCAAGAAGAGGAGAATGTCAATTAATTTCTAGGGATGGACTAAACTAAAGGTGCTTAAATTAGAAGAATCACTTTCCTTTCGGGCTAAGTAAGACCTCAATGTACAGGCTCCCATGTTATACTATTTTTGTTATTATCTAATCTCACCGATGTGTTTGCAAAATTTTCATCAGATTATTCTTGTAACAGAATGTTAAAATGTAACTCTTCCTATCTCAGTTTCAGTTGAGGCCAAAAACAATAGATGCCTCCGTCTAAAGTGAGTTATAAGTCAAGCCACGATGGATGAATCCACTCTTAAATCACATTGAAGGTCTAAAAGGTGTTCAGTTAATGGGCATAAGGGGAATTGTAGAAGATTTCTTTGAAGAAAGCCTCCCTGCTGAGTCTGCCCTGCCTAAAAGAAGAGCGTATGCACAGGGGACAATTAACTCCTGATCTCAAATCTAGTGAGAGAAGCTTCAATGAGATTACATTGAAAGCTTGGTATGGAATCTGTATAGGTGCAGAACACAAGTGAGTGAGGCTTGATTCATGCTTGAAAAAGTTAAATCAGTGTATTGCTTTGGGTAATATGGCCATTTTAACTATATTTGTTCTTCCAATTCATGGACATAAAATGACTTTCCATTTCTTTGTGCCTTCTTCAATTTCTTTTTAAAACGCCTTCCAGTTTTCAGTATACAGGTCTTTCACATCCTTGGTTAAGTTTATTCCTAGGAATTTTTGTTCTTTTTGTTGCAATCGCAAAAGGAATTGTTTCATTTCTGTTTTTTATTTCTTTTTCTGAGATTTCATTGTTAGTATATAGAAATGCAATGGATTTTTTTAATGTTGACTTTGTAGCTGGTAACTTTATTGTATTCGTTGATTGTTTCTAATAACTTTTTGGTGGAGTCTTTAGGGTTTTCTACATATGCGTATAGGGTTTTCTACATATCGTGTCATCTGCAAAAAGTGACAGTTTAACTTCTTCATTCCCAATTCAGATGCCATTTATTTCTTTCTCTTGCCTGATTGCTCTGGCAAGGACTTCCAATACTGTGTTGAATAACAGTGGTGATAGGGGACAACTCTGTCTTGTTCCTGAACGTAGAGTGAAATGCTTCATTCAGTTTTTCACTGTTAATTATGATATTAGCTGAGGATTTGTCATATGTGACCTTTATTATGTTAAAGTATTTTCCTTCTATACCCATTTAATTAAGTACTTTAATCATAAATGGATGTTGTATCTTGTCAAACGTTTTTTCTGCATCTATTGATATAATCACATGATTTTTGTCCTTTATTTTGTTTATGTGGTTTATCACATTGATGTATTTGTGTATGTTGAACCATCCTTGTGTCCCTGGAATGAACCCCACTTGGTCATGTTGTATAATCTTTTTAATGCATTGTTGTATTTGATTTGCTAGAATTTTGTTTAAGATTTTTGCATCTGTATTCATCAGAGATATTGGTCTGTAATTTTCTTTTTTTTGTGTTATCCTTACCAGGTTTTGGTGTCAGGGTAATGAATACTCTCTAATTCATTTTGGCCTCACAAAATGAGGCCATTGTGAGGCCAAAATGAATTAGGGAGTATTGTCTCTTCTTCAATTTTTTGGAAGAGTTTGAGTAGAATAGGCATTAGATCCTCTTTGAATGTTTGGTAAAATTTACTAGTAAAGCCCTCTGGTCCTGGACTTTTGCTTTGGGGAAGGTTTTGGATGACTGATTCAATTTCCTTACTGGTGATCGGTCTATTTAGATTTTCCAGTTCTTCATGATTCAGCCTAGGAAAGATATATGTTTTTAAGAACTTGTCCATTCTTTCTAGGTTATTGAATTTGGTGGCATATAATCCTTCACAGTATTCTTAGATGACATACAGATGGCCAATAAACATATGAAAAGATGCTCAACATCACTAATCATCAGATAAATGCAAATAAAAACCACAATGAGATATCACCTCACACCAGTTAGAATGGCTATCATCAAGACAAATAATAATAACAAGTGTTGGAGAGGCTGTGGAGAAAAAGGAACACTCATACACTGTTAGTGGGAATGCAGACTGTTATGGAAGGCAGTGTGGAGGTTCCTCAAAAAATTATGAATAAAGTTACCATATGACCCAGCAATCCCTCTCCTGGGTATCCCAAAAATCTGAAAACATTTATCCGTAAAGATATCTGTGCTTCAATGTTCATTTCAGCTTTATTTACGGTGGCCAAGACATGGAAACAACAAAAGTGTCCTTCAATAGATGATTGGATAAAGAAGTTGTGGTACATATACACAATGGAATACTATTCTGCCATAAGAAAAGATGAAATAGTGCCATTTGCAACAACATGGATGGAGCTTGAGATATTATGCTAAGTGAAATAAGTCACACAAAAAAAGCCAAGAACCATATGATCTCACTGATATGTGGGATATAAAACAAAAAGCAACAAAAGAACAAGACAAACAAAAAAACAAAACTCATAGACATAGACAATAGTTTATTGGTAACCAAAGGGTAAGGGTGAAGTGGGGAGGGTAAATGGGGTCAAATATATGGTGATGGAAGGAGAACTGACTCTGGGTGCTGAACACACAATGCGATATATAGATAATGTATTTCAGAATTGTACACTTGAAACCTATGTAACTTTACTAACCATTGTCACCCCAATAAACTTTAATAAAAGATAAAAGAAAAAGCTAAATCAGCTGTGGTATGGAAGTGGGCTATGTCTGGAAAAGAACTGCCTCCCTTCCAGCTGCAGATCAGAGGGTATGAATTCTAGGGACCAAATGTGGGTTCCACATTGGTGATGTCAGCCTGAAGTAATTTTAAAAGAGGCTTACCTAGAGTGACTTCCATTTATGGTAGCATTAAAAAGTTGGTGAATCCTGTCAGACAAACTGGACAAAATTTTATAAAGAAAAATCATTTCAGGGCTCTGGACCACAGAGCCCCAATTGTGTAGACCACAATTTGACAAGCACGTGTTCTTTAAAAAAAGGGGGAAAAAAAGCTAATGTTTTGGGTAAGAACAGCAGTAGTCTATGGGCTTTTTGCTTGAGTTATTCTCATCCTGTCTCCACCCCAGCACAGTTGGCAAGAAATGTAGTTTTACCAGCTTGGAGCTGCCCAAAAATCCTTGAAGTTGTATTTCCAGAGGGAGCAGAATCAATCTGGGGATGGAGGCAAAAATCTATAGCCATGTCAGCTAAAAGTGAAGAATTTGGTAGGAATTAAATAGGGAAAGACTGTAGCTTTGTTTGCTCAAATCTGTGATCCTGGTTAGGGTGAGAATAGCAAGAAATTTAATGAGGAGGTTGTGGAAAGGAGAGACCTATAGAAAGGCTGAGATGATCTCTTTATACATCTTTGGTCTACGAGGAAACTATGTTTGTTCCAACTTTACCATATAAGTCAAGGGAGACTTGAGCACTTGCTACAAATTGGAATGTGATTCCCAGTCCACATAGAGATCAATAGGCAGAAAGCATCCACCCAAATTATTGGTAGATCACCAAGCTATGTATCTACAAGGATGACCCCTAAGAGGCCAGGCTAGTTTACAATAAGAATAAGAAAACTGAACAGACACATCAATAGGTGCACATCATAGGTAAAGCATTGCAGTTTATGTCCAGGCAAATAAAAGCAACTCTCAAAAAAATAAAACAGAATCCATAGTTGCTATAATAGGTTATCGAAAATGTCTAGTTTTTGCCCAAAAATTATGAGACATGCACAAAAATAGGAAAGTGTGACCCATACTGAAGGAAAAAAAAATTAATAGAAACTGACCCTGAATAGTCACAAATGTAGACTTTAGTAGACAAAGACTTCAAAGCAGCTATTACAAATATACTCAAAGAATTAAAAAAATATGACAATGATTTAACAAACAAGGAGACTTAAAAAAATAGAGATTCTAAAAAGAACCAAACAAAATTCTAGAATTAAAATTTCTAAAAACTAAAATGAGAAATTCACTAGATGGACTCAAAAGCAGATTTGATATGGCAAAAGAAATAATCGATGAACTTAAAGTTGGATAAATCTTAAGAACAGAGAGAAAGAAGATGGAAGAAAAATGAACAGATTTTTAGTGTCCTATAGGATAATGTCTTATTTTCAATATATGTGTAATGGACCTCTCAGAAGGAGAGGAAAGAGGAAAAAGAGAAGAAAAAATGTTTGAAGAAATAATAGCTGGTAAATCCCCAAATTTCATGAAAACATTAATTTACAAATCCAACAAGTCCAACAGATACCAAGTAAGGTAAATACAAAAGACATACTTCTAGACCATCATATTGAAAGTTATGAAAACCAAAAACAAAGAGAAAAATATTGAAAGCAGTAAGAAAAATTTGACTTATTAAACATGGAGGAATATCAACAGAGAAAATGTTTTACTTCTCAAGCAAAACAATGGACTTCAGAAGGCAGTGGAATGATATAGTCAAAATGCTGAAAGATAAAAATAATTGTTTATCATGAATTTTAAATCCAGTGAAACTCTCTTTCAAAAGTGAAGGTGAAATAAGATATTCCCAGATAAACTGCAACTAGTGGAATTTGTTGCTGGCAGAACTGCCTTACTAGAAATACTAAAAAAATCCCTTCAGGCTAAAAGGAAATAACGCCAGACAATGACTTGAATTCACAGGAAGCAATGAAATAAATATGTGAGACTGTGTGTGTGTGTGTGTGTGTGTGTGTGTGTGTGTGTGTGTGTTTTCTCTCTATCTTCCGTAAGGATATTGGCCTGCCAAGGTGAGGGTCTGGGCAGTGAAAAGCTTGGACAGAAACGGGGGGGGGGGGAATGAGGAGTAGTTGGCTGGAGGAGAACACTCTCTGAGTGATGATAATTGCAGTCAGAGGGATATGTGAAAAAGGCCCAAAAGTGTCCTTGGGAAAAGAATAAACTTGAAATACTTGCCAGATTGACAGAGCATTAAATGACTTAAACAAGAATAGTCAAATGAGAACTTTTCAATCCCCCTTACTTCTTCCACCTTGCTCTGCTCCCATTCCAGAAAGGGTTGAAATGGCAGTTAGTCAGTGGGGAGAAAGAGAAGCAAATCATACCCCTTCCTGAGTGGTGGACAGTGCACCTGTAACTAGTCCTAACTTATGGTGAGGAGAGGGATAAGCCTTCTCTCAATGAAGATTGAATTGTGGATTGACACTGAACTGGACATTTTTGATTACTAGATTTTTTGTGAATTCAAGGATCTGTACAATGTTCCAGTATTTGAGAGAGCACAGAAAAGTTGAGAGTACTTCTTGCCCCTACCCAACAGCTTTAGAGGATAAGTGGAAACCAAAAGTAATGTTCATTTCATGAATTTATTCCATCCTGCCTGCATGTTACATATCTAGTGCACTTGCTGTTCTTCATCATCACTAAGATTTCTAGCCCCTCAATCCTCTAATTTCTCTCTCCCTGTTCATTCTTCTGATGATTTAACATTCTTGTCTATTCAGAGCAGATCTCAAAATTTGTTACTTCAACCAAATTCTTCCCTACATTTTTAATGATTGTCTCTGTGTTTCCATCACACAAACCTTGCAATCAATCTAATCTTTATAGAAAATCACGCACACAAGTTCTTGGTACCAGGAAGCTTTAATGGTCTCCAGCCTCTGATGAGCCATTTACACTCTTCAACAAGACTTTTTTTCTGCCTCTGGTCAATTTCCTTTCCCATTCACCTCACAGTGATCACAGATTTTAACTACTCTGTTCAATCTCCTTGTTCCATACCTGCCCTTTCCTCTTGTAGCTGGAGAAGCTGCTGTCTGCGTCCCAAAGATAATTGAAGTTGAAGTGGTATGAACTTCATGCTCACTCACATCTTCACTTCTTCTCCTATAGCCTCAGGGAACGAAGGTTCTATTTACAGCTGATATTGAGCTCATTCATCCTCTCCCATCTCTTCTATATTTACCCTTCTTCTGTATTTTTAAACTTATCGTCTTCACTGGCTTCACAACACCTTGTGAACAAGCTAAAGCTGTTCTCACTTTAAAATTAATCCTGCTGTCAGCCCCTTGTATTTCTTCATTTAAAGCCCTATACCAAGGCACCCCTTTACAGCCAAGAATATGAAAAAAGTAGTCTGTATTTTCTGTCTTCGTCTTTTTCAGAGCCTATTTATGCTGGTCCTAGAAGTAGATGTTTACATCTTCTATTGGACAAATGGAATGCCATTTTCTCATCAGCCTTGTGCGACTTGATGCTGTTGATGGCTCCCTCCTCCTTCAGACCCTCTCCTCCCATGATTTCTAGGACACCACTCTCCTCTGGTTATCCTCTTTCCTTCCTGATGCTTCATTCCATTGGCCCATCACTCCTCTATTTTCGAGAGTTCTGACCTCATATTTTGATTCTTTTACTCTAAATTTCTCCTCCAATTATGGCATCTGATCTCAAAATTTTAACTGTGGACTCATGATAACCTGGGTCCCTGGACCAGATCTCTGTGTATATAAGACCTCGGACATCTTCACTCGGATTTCCATTCCCCAAGTACCACAAATGCAGTGTGTCTCACCACATCGTATTAACGCATTCCAGCACTCATCTTGCCTACCTTGGTGAATGGCATCACCTACTATTCTGCTATTCAAGCCATGCACCTGAGATGAATTTTCACCTGTTCTTTTTACTTTTTCTCTGTCGACCCATATTCAATTGATAAGCAACCCATACTTTTCAACCTGTTCTGTTAAAGTCTCAGTCTAGACTCTCAAAACTCTCATAGACTATTGCTACACTCTTGGTTTCTACAGCTCTGTCAGACAAAATGATTTTAAATATACTTTTCTGCTTAAATGTCTTTAATCCCCATAGCTTTCGAGTTAAAGCCTAAATTTCTTATTCGGCTCATAAATTCTTTCATGATATAGTCTCTGCCTCCTTCCCAGACACTACTCTGTTCCCTACTTCCTGGGCACATTCCTTACTCCTTACCTCCTCAGCACTGTTCAGCTCTTTTTATCTCCACCAAACTATTTGGTCTTATTCGATCTGCTTCATGCTTCTGTCCCTTTGTGCATGCTATACCCACTGTTCCTATGCTTTTTTCTACTTGCTACTCACCTTTCAAGTCACAGAATTTTCTCTTCTTCTCTAGTAGAATTGATTGCTCCCTTACTCCTGCCCTCACTCTTCTATGAAGACACCGTTGTATTATCATGGGATTCAGTTGAGATTTCTATAAGTTTCCAGGGAACAGAACCTCATTTTGTTCACTATTGTATACACAACACAGTAGGCACTCAATGAATATTTCTTCAATATTACTGAATTTATAGTAAAACATTGCTCTCTATCTAGATGACATACCACTTCCTCTTACCAGCCTTATTCTCTCAGGTTCTGAATAGGGGTCAGGACTCACAAGTCCCAATCAATCTGCTATCTCTTGAGCAACCTAAGGGAGAAACCAGGATACATGTGGGCTCCTAGAGCTTGCTATGAGGTGTGACAATTAAGTTTGTGAACTCATCATAAAAATGTTTTTTCTGAAATAGCCATCAGAGCTGTCATCGTATTACCTTTGATGTCCTGAATGTCATCAAAATGTCTTCCTTTCAATATTTCCTTTATCTTTGGGTAAAGAAAGAAGTCATTGGGGGCCAGATCAAGTGAATAGGGAGGGTGTTCCAATACAGTGATTTATTTACTAGCTAAAAACTCCCTCACAGACAGAGCTGTGTGAGCTGGTGCATTGTCGTGATGCAAGAGCCATGAATTGTTGGCGAAAAGTTCAGCTTGTCTAACTTTTTCTCGCAGCCTTTTCAGCATTTCCAAATAGTAAACTTGGTTAACTGTTTGTGCAGTTGGTACAAATTCATAATGAATAATCCCTCTGATATCAAAAGAGGTCAGCAACAGTGTTGCAACAAGTTTGTGAACTTAATTATTAGACCTCATAAGGATCTTTGTGCTGAGACCTTTCAGTGAGCACCAAGACAGTCAGTTCAATTGTAGGTCACACCTGTAATTGTTTCTCCTATTTATTTATCTATTTCAAAACTAAATAATCAAGAATTTTGGAATAATGCCCTACAATCCAGTCAATATGCTAGTGTTTGGCACAGTGCTGGTCATGTAACATTCTAAACTAATTGGGAGACATAACCTAACGGTTAGTATTACGTGTTCATTTTGTTTGTTTGTTTGTTTTTGGAGAAACAAAAGCATATAAGACTTGATGACTTGCCAAAAGAAATTTCTAAGTTTTTTGGTGAATTAAAAAGAAATGCTTGCTCCTCTTATATCCAGTCCTGGACTCCTTCCCATGTCCTTTTAAAGAAAACTAGAAAATGAAATTGGGTGTTATAGAACTCTTCTTCTGAAATTGCTAGTGGTTTAGATTAAACTTATTTTTTTTACTTTCCTCACTGTCTTATCACCCAATCCATCAAAGGATATTGGCTGACCACCCTTTACATAAGACATGGTGCTCTGTTTGTGATTTGCAACTACCCAAAGCTGTTCTTAAATCTCACCCTGTTTCCTAGCAGTTGTGTGATCTTGGGCCAATTACTAAACCCACCGAAGCCCACAGCATAAAGAAGTTTCCAGACTTCAGCTGCACATGAAGTAACTAGAGTGTAGGCGGAAGGGATTGATCAGAATGGTGAGCAAAACCTTACTGAAAGGTCAGCTGAAACCCAAAAAAAGCCATTGAGTTTTTTTTTCTTTTTAATATACTTGAAATGTCTTCTTGGCTCAGTGATGATAGAAGAAATTGCCCTCTTTAAATTCTTCCCATCCTCACTTGTTTGCCTGCATTGCCTCTTTCTCTGGTGGCTGTCCTCCTGTCACCCATGCCTTTTATCTGGTGCTTATTTTTCAGATACTATTAGCCTGTCACGCAGGCTTATTTTCTACCTGCTCTTTCTTTAAAAACCGGAAATCTCATTGGTCTTGTTGATAAAGTCATGGCCCACAGCTTCAGAATTCTAGAGATTTAATTCTAAGACAGAAAATCCCGGACTGACTCAGGAAAAGAGCCATTTGTTATTATTTTGTTCTATCTTACTGACTGTAGATTTGACATAAGTATAGCCTAAATAAAGGATGTCAGATACTCTATTTAAGTACTGACAATTCAAGATAGTTTATGTTTTTAACACACATTAATAAGACACCCTTCTGAGGGTGAAGTCTCTTCCATTTGGCTATTCCTTTCTTGCTTGTCCCACCATGACTTTGATAACTGTCAAGAGACACACATTCTTTATGACATAATGCTGATGAGTTAGGACTGCTTCAGCAAAGCATGTGAGCTTCCCTTCCATACCTGGCCCTGGCATCTGTCCCAGACATCAAGAGGCAGACCAGAAAGAGTCAATTCTTGAAGCAGGTATTTCCCTTTATTTGCAGTACGGTTGGGGTATACCAAAGCCCTGTGCTGTTTCTTCTTAGCAGCTGGGAAAATGAGGTGAATGGGAGGGATGGTCCAGAGCACTGGTCCCTCTGTAAGCACGGCAGGGGTGAGTTGAGAGGAAACATCACTTTTCCTTACACCGTAGAACTGCCTGTTGGAGACCTGAATTCTAAGCCAGCAAAGGAAGGTTTTGTCATTTCAAATGATTCCAGCATTTGAAATAAGCAAGCTGGAATCTCGAGATAGTCCTTGGGAGAAAGTGCGGTAATAAAACTGTCAACTTTGATGCCAAATGATTGTTTTGCCTTCTGGGTTATGGTATAAAAAATATGTGGGACTCCCATTGGTGATGATTTTCAGAAATGTCTCTTCAGTTGCCTAATAACTTCTCATGGGCTTGATTCATTGACCTTAGAGTTTTAAATATTTGGGTGGGGGGGTTTGAAATATTTTTGGAGATGATTACGTGAAAGGCTTTAATGATGGCCAATTATGCTGTGATAGTCTTAGGTAAATGATTTAAAATGATGTGCCATAAAATTCAGGAATATAGAAATAATAAAGCAGAAATCATGGGATTTAGGGAGAAAATGGTGAAGGAATGATTTAGCTAGAAATAAATTGTGATCGCTTCTCTGCTTTTTGGCAAAGATCAAGTGTAGTAAATAAATTGTATGAAATGGGAAAAAAGTCTTCCAGAATTCAAGGCTAACATGACCTGATAGGCCTAAGGACAAGCAAAAGAAGGGAATATTGATTGAAGCAGTTACTGTGAGCTGTGGACATTTTTCAAGTATATCCCCTCTGTGATCCAACGCCATCGTAAATACAAAGGACACTGAGATATGTCTGTGACTCATTCATGAAACGACTTTAAAACATTCTCTTTAATTACTGATGACACCTGACTGACCACTTGAGGGGCCTCAGTGGACTGGATTAGATTAAGTCCACCAGGGAGAATGTTCAGTGACCCAGCACATGGGAGGAAGTCCTCCCATCTCGTCAGAGCTGCAGTGAGTGTAAACTCTATGTCTGAGCTAGGTAGAGAAACACTCTTTTCACTTTTAGAAGAGATGTTTTAAGAGTGGGGATAGTTGAAGCAATGTGTTTTCTAGGATAATAAGAGATAATGGAAATTGACTCCACAGAGAGCAAAGGCCATTGTCATACTAAAGAGAAAGAAATAAAAAACAATGTGCCCAACTCTCCCTGGGAGCCTGAGACTGTACTTTTCTAGGGAGTAGAGTCAGGTGCTCTGTTTTCCAAATCCTATATTTTCTCCCAGGATTCAAGACCCCTTATGAAAGATTTCTAGACCTAAATTATCGGTATCTGCCTCGTGCCTCTATCCTTTGTATCATCTCTGAATTACATGTAGGGCAAATAATATCACTATGGACCAGAAGAGTGCCTGGTGACCCAAAAGGACAATCAAACTGTGGCAAGGATATTGCCATGTAGACACTTGCACTGAAGACTCACAATTTCCACAGTTTTTGTCTATCTGTCTGCCTGCCTGTCCATCTGCCTCTCTCTTTCTCTGTTGCCCATTGCGGCCAAACTCAGACTCCCCAAACATGTACCTCTTCAACTGAGGAGGTTAAAGGATCTGCCAGCTGATCACACTATTGAGTTTAGAATCCTGCAGTGAGCCTGTGACTATGTAGCCGTAATTTGTACATTATAATGGCCTGGGACTATCAGCAACTTTCTAATTATTTTATTTTATTATTTGCTAACATGAAGTGATATTTAGACCAGATTAACAAACACAGAATGACTGAAAAATATTTAGCCATTTCTCACTCCTTTCACAACCGTCACTCTGACCCAAGTCATCATCCATTCTGGCCGGATTATTTCAGCTTGTCTCTAATTGGTTCTCACTCCTTCCCTTTGCCCCCTTTCAGTCTACTCCCCACAAGTGGCAGATTTTATTATCCTAATCACATCACTCATTTGCTAGGCGGCTGAAATGACTCCTCACTTCATTGCCAGTGAAAGCTGAAGTCCTTACAATGGCTTCTAAGGCTCTGGGTAACCGGGTTTTTCACTAAATTTGTTTTCAAATTTTATCACTCTACTCCATGTTCTCTCCTCTTCAGTCACAATGGCCTTTTCACTGTTGTTCAAACATGTCGGGCCTTTGCACTTGCTTTTACCCCTGCCTTTCATGGTTAGCTCACTCATTTCCTTCGAGTCTGTTTCACCTACTAGAATGTAAGTTCCATGAAGGTAAGGATTATTTTACAATATCACCAAAGCTTATTAGAATATTAGTTGGTACATAGTAAGTGCTTGTTGGATTAATGAATGCTTTGTCTATACTATTCTCATCCTTGAGGCACAATTATCTTTGTTCTTTCTATGTTCTTAGGGACACTTTACCATTGCTTCTTTGTATCCACTTGTGTTCTCCTTTCCAAAGCTTATAAAAGAATGAAATCCTTGAAATTACAGAGACCTCGGAAAATTATTGTACTGTAATCCTACTTTTGATATAAGAACAAAGATTGGCATACTGAAGGGGCTTATATATACCTATTAAGTTAAAAAAAATAAAAGCAACTTTTGATGGTGAGTGTCTTGAGCATTTCAACAGGACTTACCTCGAATTCCTAGTGCAGAGGATTAAACTAGATACTGGTCTTTCATGAGGGTAGTGTATTCTTCTATGACTGCTCTGTGAAAGACACTGTAAAGAGATTGAAAAAATAACTGACACATGGGAGACCTTTGTTCTCAGGTGTTCTGAAAGCTGTGCTGGTTAGTTCTAGATGGAATCCAACAGGCTCAAATCTGGGCATTGGAGTGTGAACTGAGTATTGGGATAATCACCAAACCTGAAATGGCCCAAGACCCTTTCATATCCTACTGAGTCCAGAAGTAGAGATGGGAAAGGACACTGGGACCGCAGAAGAAAGAGTATTACCTCCTTCCTCAGACAGTATGTTACAGAGCCCAACATGGTCTTCCCAAACACATTTCCTAATTAATGCTAGAACCCAAAACCAGCCTCTGAGGTCAGAAGACACTAGCACTCCCAGATTGGGATATAAACCAAGATTAGTTGTGTTTCTTGGCACAAATATTGAAGCAGAGGAATATGGTGTCTTTGGTGATATATTGGTGCCTGATTTCTGACAAAAAGTTATTTGAAAGATGGACTATGACCTGAATTAGAGAACAGACCATTCAAACATCCAAGGAGAATTTTATCATATCCATAGTGCCGGTCAATGTCGATGAAGGGCAAGTCAGATTCTGTGGTTTTTGAGACACTGGGCTGTGGCAGGCTATGACTCTGTGTGTGGTCAGAAGAGCATATGTTTAGAATTTATTTTCCTAACAGTGAGGAGGGGTTGCCCTGTGATGAGCACCCACATTAGTTCAATCTATCTTTGTAGGTTGGCATTTAGCCTGCATATTACGCCCAGCGACTTGTTTGTTCTCTCTAATCATTGAAGACAAACCTCGGACTGAGCACAGAACAATCTTTTAAAATATTAAAATCTGCTCACTTAATTATCCTGCTTCCCAGTACACGTAAAGTAATGTTCAACATTTTAGAGGAGACTCCAAGGTCGTATAGAGATGACTCATGTCCAGCAGTCCTTTTCTGCCACCACCCTTTGCTCACAGTGTGACGGACACAGTGACCTTCTCAGTGGTCCTTGAATTGCACATGCTGCTCATCCCTCTTTCTGGAGATTGTTTTTCCCCTGTGGCACACACCTCCCTCCATAACCACAAGACCAGTTGCCACTCATTCTTCAGCTCTCAGGTTAAATGTCACTTTGAGAGGAAACTTCTTGCCTGATGTCTTCAAAGGTAGGGAGCCTGAGATTTTGTTATCATTGCACCTTATACATTTTTATAACTGTTATCACACATGTAATTATTCAGTTGTCTCTTTCTATATTAGGCGGCAGACTCCATGAGGTTAGAAGCTGTTTCTTCCCCGGACACTGCTCTAGCTTCTGTTCCACAGGGTCTGGCCCAAAGTATGTAGTCAAGAAATATGTACTGAGGATTGAATGATTTATAGCCATGATCTTAGTCACTTTAGTCTCATGCAGGGATTGCTGTATGATGAACCTGCATTGCTGGAAGATTCTTTTAAGGCACCTATTTTAAGCTTAACAAAGGGAGCTTACTTTTTTTCATATAAAAAGGCAATAGTAGAACTCATGTAGAAACAAAATTGCAAGCAGAATTCAGTCCTCATGCTTCAGAGAGTAAACAGATCACCATTTCAAGGCGAGATGAAAGATGTCTCCCTCTTGTCTCATCCATCAGGGTATTACAGTTGGCAGACTTCTTTATGAATTCACTTTTCTTCCTCTGAATGATCTTGGATGAGGCCTGGTACATTTCTCAGTGACACTACAAAGGACAGAGCAACACAATATTTCCAAAGCAGGGCTGTTCTGTGTCCACAATGTGGAGAGAAAGGCAGATGCCCAGATGGTACCACTTTCGCAAAGTAGGTTTGGGCCGATTACTGAGGGTGGAGGATGCTTGTGGCAAGGCTACTCCACTGAGGTTCATGCCTAGTGCTATGGTGGTTAAGCCTTTTAGAGTTCTGAGTGCAAGAGCATCTGTTCTTAAATTCAATAAAGGCAGAACTGTTTCAACTCCTGAAGGAGTATCTCAAAGATGTTCCCTAAGCCCACTGCTCAGAGACTCAAGGCTTCCCTTTGTGAAGAGGAGGAGAACTCTCTTACCATCTTAGAATTCAGGATCTCAATGATATTTGAAATAAGCTCTTTGATACTTGAGTTTGAGTGAAGAGACATGATACAGATTATGTTATTTTTATATGTTTCTATATACTATTAGAGTTTATTAATATATTAACATTAGGTAGAACTCTTTCTAATACGAACAAGTGCATTCTACTTATTCAGGAAACTCAAAACTATTAAGATAATCCATTTTTGCTTGAACATTGGGAACTTTCCCATGTTTTTATTCTATGACTATTAGTTTTTATTTTATTAGAATTATAATTGCAAATACAGAAACTGTGAAAGTTTGGAATAAATGTTTACAGACCCAAGGACATAATCTGATTTTTTTTTTTTATTTCTTGGCTCTATACTCACCAATATGTCTTTAGTTTTTTTCTAACTTGTTTCTTCCCTGTAAAATTAAAGACCAAGAAAATTCCACCTGAGCAAGTCATCCAATTTGAGGAGTTCTATTATCTAGAATACTTGTCATAATTTTTTTTTACTTTTAATTTTTCAGTTACAGTTAACATACAATATTATATTAGTTTCAGATGTAAAACATAATGATTAGACATTTATGTAGCTAACAAAGTGATCATCTTGATAAGTCTGGTACCCACCTCACACCATACATAGTCATTAAAATATTATTGACTATATTCCTTAAGCTGTACTTTACATTTCTGCTATTATTTTCATAACTGGTGACTTAAGAGATAAAATAATTACTAAATCTTGAATGATGTGTCCTACAGTATTCCACAGTATTCTACAGAGTATTTATTTGGTCTAAACCTAAATAGGAAGGAAAACCTCCAAACCCCATTCAGTTCATTTTTTCATGTCTAAGGATCAAGAGTTTTTACAGAGTTTGAGAAGCATGTTGTAAATAGACTTGTGCGTATGTGTGTGTGGTGTATATATATGTGTGGTTGTGATTCTCTCATCCTGAACAACTCTCTATGGAAGAATAAATTCTGTTTCATTAATACTTTACTTTTATTGACTGCTTACTCTGACATAGGAACTGTACTTCTAGAAAGATAAAACTGTTCTATTATAGTCAGTAACTAGGGCATTGTAAACAGAAGGCAAGTTGTGATGGAAAAAGAGAAGGAAGACTAAGATGGTTTTCCCTGTTTCCTTCCTAGCTGGCAAAGGAGTATTTGTTTTGTAGGTGACATGTACAAATGATTATAGATGCAAAATATGAGCATTCCATAAGTAAGGACACTAACATTGTGGGCCTACTCTATGCCTGATATTACACACACACACACTTCATTCAGTCTTTATAGTAGACTTGTGAGGTAAATGTTATTATCCACATTTCACAGATGTTAGGTTGCTTGCCACAGAACACATATTCAGTAGGGAGTTCAAACCAGGTCTCTCTTACTGCAACTTCTATGATCTTCGTAATATATCTTCCTCATTACATAGCAAATACAAATAATTAGACTGAGCATATTCAGGAGTGAAATAGCTAGGGAAAATCCCTGTCTAGATCTTGATTCTGGGTAAAGCAAAAAATATAATCCTCTCCTGAGATTTGATTATTAACAAGCTTGCCCACAGATGGATTTGAAAATCTCAAACCAAAATTTTTATTTAAAATAGTCTCAGATTTGACCCACCCCACAAAAAAGTTTTTACAAAATATGCAAGGAAGCAAGTCACCATGAGCGAGCATCAGGACAACCCACAATCTGTAGGATCAGACCTGCCAAAACTTCACGTATTGAAAGTATTAGACTGAGAATATGAAATAAGTATATTTAGTATAATTTAAGATTTAAAAGATACTCTTCAAAATATGAGGAAAGATCTAGAGACTATAAAAATGATTAAAGAGTTTCATCAAAAAAAACAACTGGAATTTCTAGAAATGAAAAGCATAATTAAAATTAAAGAATTGATAGGTCTAAATTGAAGTTTAGAAACACCTAAGAAAAAATAGCAAGAAAATAGAACTGTTTATTTATTTATTTATTTATTTTAGAACTGGTTTTAAAGAAATTTTCCATGATTTAACCCAGAGGAAAAAAGAAAGCAGTTAATAAATTTGGAGTATAGGTGAGAAATTCTAATATATATCTAATCCCAGAAGGAGATAATATGGAGAGATGGGATAGAAAAATTATTTGAAGAAATAAAAGCTCAGAATTTTAAGAATTGTTAAAAGACATCAAACTTCATAAAAGACACATCATAGTGGAGAATACCAATGACAAAGAGTAGATGTTAAATACATGTTGAGGAAAAAGATTTATCACCTCAAAGGAAAAGCAATTAGATAGAGGGTTAATGTCTCCACAGAAACAAAAAAGTGAAAAACAAGTGCAATATTATGTTCAATATTCTAAGAAAAATAAATTTCTAAACTTAGGATTCCTAGAATTCTAACAATTAGAATTCTACACACAAAGAAATTATCTTTCAATAATGAGGGAGCAATGCAGACATTTTCAGTCAAGCTAAACATTGAAAGAGTTTATCAAACTAGACATTCACTGAGGGAAATTGTAAAGGATGTGCTTTAGGTAGAAAGAAAATAACAAAGAATATTCCAGCCCAAAATGTCAGTAGTACTGAAGTTGAGAAACTTTGGGATAAAGAAAGATTAAAAGTATAAGAATTTAAAAAGATGTCCCGGACATATCAGTCATGATTGTTTTGTTGTGGTATCAAACAACCCCAGAATCCCAGTGGCTTAAAACAAAAGTATTTCTCAGTCATTTCCATTGCAAGTCACTGGGGATCTGCTCTGTTTTCTGCCTTCAAAGCCCAGGGTGACAAAGCAGCCATCCTCTTGACCTGGGTCAGTCATAGTGGTAGCAGGAGGGTCTCACATGGGCAACAGCATGCTCCTTCTTAAAAGCGAAGCACCTCATTTCTACTGGCAGATCACTCATTGGGATTTGTCCCATAACCCTATCAAACCACTAGGGATCCAGGAAATGCTGTCCTAATCTGTGCACTAAAGGGGGAAGGACACAGGAATTTGGCAAACGGGAGGAATGACTACACATTAGCCAAATGTCACCCCGGGAAGGCTACTGTAGCTATAGTAGCATTAAATAGAGTAGACTTGGAGACAAAATCACTACTAGAGATAGAGTTCCTTCATTATGATAAAGTAGTCATTTCATTCAAAGCCCTAACAATTCTAAACTTATACTGACCCAATAACACAGCCTTGAGATAAATAGAGCAAAACTTCACCAAGCTACAAGAAGAAAAAGGAGACTCCACCACCCAGCCGGGCTTCTGAGAAGGGCTTCACCTAGTGGAAAACAAAATGTTCAGGTGGTTCTGCAGCAGATCATGTACAAATCAACACAGGTTTTGCCCTAGACTTCCTTGGGGCCACTGGGCATCCTAATTTGGATGGGCTTTCTACCCCTCTCAAGGGACCTGCCCATGTCTTGTAACAAAACGTTCCAATGTAAGATCACTTTACTCCTCTGCTCAAAACTTTCCGGTGGCTTCCCATACCATTCAGAGTAATGACCTTCAGGGGCTACACAACCTGACTTCCCTCCCATTGGTCCTTCTGACCTAATCTGTTACTCTGCCCCTAGATCATTTTGCTCCAGTCATACTGGCCTCTACTACTGGTCATTGAAAACTCCAGTTATACAGTTTTGTGGACTGAATTGTGTCTCTCCCATTCACATGTGGAAGGCGGAAGCCCCAGTATTACAGAACGTGCCTATATTTGAAGATGTAGGGTCTTTAAAGGGTTGATTTAGTTAAATTGAGGCCATTAGGGTGGGCCCTAATCCAATCTGACTGGTGTTCTTATAAAAAGGGATAAAAATACAGAGATACCAGGTGCACAGGTGCACAGGACAACCATGTGAAGAGGCAGCAACAAGGCAGCCATGTGTGAGCCAAGGAGAGAGGCCTTAGATGAAACCAACTCTGCTGACACCTTGATCTTGGACTTCCAGACTCCAGAACTGTGAGAAAATAAGTTCCTGTTGTTTAAGCTACCTAGCCTGTGGTACTTTGTTATGGCAGCCCTGGCTGACAGTCACTCCAGGGCATTTGCTCTTAGTGTTGTCTCTGCCTAGAATACTCTTTCCACAAATACACACACGTCTCATTTTCTCAGTAACTTCAGGTAGGTCTTTACACAAATATTATCTTCTCAGTGGGGCCTTCCCTGCCACGCTACAGAGAAGGGAAACCTCCCCCTCACAACATTTCTACCTCCCTTACCTGCTTATTCTCTTCGTAGCACTTCTTACCACCTACCACTCGTATAGCAGACGTATTGCATTATTCTCCATGTTCTATCACGAGAATGTAAGCTCCACGAGGGTAAAATTAGTGTATTTCATTTGCTTTTTTATTTTGTGAGTCAAGATAGTGCTTATGAAAAGGTAGGCAGGCAATAATGCATTTAAAGAAATTTCTCTCACTAATGCAAATATGAAGGATTTTATTTACTGGCTGGTAAAGGAGAGGGCAAGCATTCCCTATGGAGGAAACCAAGCTCATTTGCAAAGGGACCTGAAGGCCTGCTGAAACCCATGGGGTCATGGCCGGTGAGTACAGGGCTCACCTGTAACCTCACCCCAAAAGCAAGCAAAGTTGCTATTTGCAGACCTGGGAGATTTCAAAATTACAGTTAAAAATTCTGGCAGTTACAAAATTAGTGTTTCCTTTATCCAGGGTGGCATTAGTGAAAGTAAAAATGTTCCCTTTTAATGGGCAGTTTTATTTTTTCTGCACTTTTTTTTTTTTTTTTTAGAAAGAACATCCATAATTTAGTTCAAAGAATAGAACTTCAGTAATAGTCTGCATGGTGTGGGAGAAGAGTGCTCTGCTTGTGTGTGTGTGTGTGTGTGTATGTGTGTGTGTATGTGTGGTGTGTGCGTGTCTGTGGTGTTTATATGTAGTGGGACTTAGTTGAATTTTAAGGTTGGATGCAAATATTTTAACAAGAAGAAAGCAGGCTTTATTTGCCCTTCTGGCTCTCCTAATTTTCATTTCACTCTGCAATAAATGGATGTGTTGTCCTTGGGCAGTCTACATAGATTTGAATTTAAAGATATACTTCCTTTCATGCTGCATTCATGCATGACCCAGGAATTCATTGTGATAAAACGTGTTACTTTAAACAAATAAACAAAATTGAAATACTTTCAGATGACTTGACTTTTGACAGTAAGGTGAAATGTGCCCAGAAGTAGTGATTTAGATAAATTTCATTGCATGAGAATTGAGAATAGTTACAGATCTTAACTTAGGAGTTACTCAACGTTGGTTTGAATCCTACTGACCACTTCCAAACTACTGTGGTCAAACCATGCAGCCTTGTTTTTCTGTATTTCTGAAATTCATAATTCAGAAATATCTAAAATGAATACAATAACATTTATGTCATGTAATTTTTGTAAGGTTAGATGAGATAATGCATAGAAAGTATTTCGACCAGTGCTGGACACATAGTAAATATGTGACAAATGTTAAACTATTGTTAATGTCATTAGGTCACAGCTTTATTTTTTTTTTTAACAGGATTTTATTGGGGAGCAGTGTGTACTTCCAGGACTTTTTTCCAGTCAAGTTGTTGTCCTTTCAGTCTTAGTTGTGGAGGGCGCAGCTCAGCTCCAGGTCCAGTTGCCCGTTGCTAGTTGCAAGGGGCCCAGCCCACCATCTCTTGTGGGAGTCAAACCGGCAACCTTGTGGTTGAGAGGACGCCCTCCAACCACCTGAGCCATCCAGGAGCTCAGTGACAGCTCAGTTCAAGGTGCCGTGTTCAATCTTAGTTGCAGGGGGCGCTGCCCACCATCCCTTGCGGGACTCGAGGAGTTGAACCGGCAACCTTGTGGTTGAGAGCTCACTGGTCCATGTGGGAATCGAACTGGCAGCCTTTGGAGTTAGGAGCACGGAGTTCCAACCACCTGAGTCACCAGGCAGGTCCCCACAGCTTGATTTTAATGTTTTTTTTCTTATAGGTTTCTCTAAATTTTTACATTGGTAGGAAGATTTCTTTCAAAATGCAACTACACACAAACAATCCATAACCTTAAAATTACCCTCACCTGTAGAAGAACCTATGTAAGTAAAAGTCAAATCCCATAATCTCTGGCCCATTTTCTCTTTCCTCATGAGATCTAGAAGGTCAGGCTTTAGGGTTATTGAATTGGGAACTGGAAGAATCCTTATCACTGTAGAGACAAAGGCAGTTTCTTTCTGGCAGCCTGGAACACAGTAGAATACAATTAAAAGTTTACCAGATAAAGCCATTGTTCCCTAAAATGTTTCTATTTGTTCTTCTATTAGGTTAGGTGTGCAGAATTTCAAGGCCTGAAAAACGAATTAGGACCAAAACAGTGATTTGGTGACATACTCGTCTTAATCTTATAGTTGTAGGCTATGGAGTCATAGGTCGCTCAGTACCTCTTTGAGACATAAGTAAGAGGGACCCCTGCTTGGGGAGCCATGCTTTAGAGGGTCTTGCTCTGGCCCTCCTCTGGCCAAGTCTCCTCCCCACCCATCACATAAGGAGTTTGGAGGCCCAGAAGACGTGCCCACCTAGAGTCCCTGCCCCCCTTTCTAGACTACAGATATGTACCAATAAGCCCCCAAATCCCTGCTCAGATGGCTTCAAGTCCAACCACCCCCAAGTCGGTCCTTCCTAAGCTGACCACTGATAGTGTGCCCACCCCTAGGCCCCAGAAATGGCCTAGGATCAATGGCCGTTGGAGGAGGTGTGTGGGGTGGAGGATGTGAATGGAGCTGCATGTGTAGATTAGGTGTCTACCTGTGTGTGCGCAAGGCCCCTCATCTTGCAAAATGGAGTCCAGGATGAGGAGCGAAGAGGAAACAGGCTGTGAACTAGAGGGCTTGGGCAGAAAGGGGCTGGCTCTGCCAGTGATGCTACATTCTGGAAATCTAAGGAATCCTAGAATTCTAAATTTAAACCTAGCCTCCCTGGTCTTTTAAAGGTATGTTATCAAATATTTTATCTAGCTGCCAGTTTCCTTGGTTTCTATAACTTTTGTGCTATGTTACATTATGTCTGTTATATAGAATTCCATTTAGTACAAATGGAATTTGCTCTGGACCCCACAAATGTTAGATGCAGCCTGCAGCACTAGACATGTTCCAAAGTCATAGATTACAGAATGTCAGAGCTGTGGATAGTCAAGGTCAATATAGGGCAATCACCTCATTTTACAGAGAAGGAAACTTAGATCATTTAGGGATTGGCAAAATTTATAGCTGTTGGATTCCTTTACATAGAGGACAAACGTGCTGTTTATTCAGAAGATCTGATGATTAAGTATAGCTTCAATCATGTTAATGAATATGTTTGAAATTTCTCAGGAGATGTGGGGATTTTATTGCATGTTTTGTGCCCTTAAAAAAGAGTTTGGTTAATGTTTCCTGAGAGGTGGTGGTTGGAGGTGTACTGGTGAATGAGAGTTGAAGCATCATACTACTTCAGATAGCCACAGCCCGTTCTAGGAGGTTCTTGCCTATACCCTTCAATGGGATGCAGACCCAAGTGGGTTCTTTCTCTAGGTGACCATATTCTGTTCCACCTGACGCCCTCACCCTGGCCACTGCTGAATGCACCAGAAGCAGATGCCCAATTCAAGGGAGACCACTTGACTTGCCAAACACCTATGAAATGACTACTAGGATTGGTTTTCCCGGCCGGGTTATAAATGACAAATTAGACTCTCACTTAGGAAATTAGAATGTAAACTACAGAGAGAACTGGGGGCAGAAGTTAAGTAGCACACAGACAGAAAGAAGCATGGGGGCATCTCAAGGGAGCAGAAGCTGGAAAGACAGAAGCAATGCGGTCAAGGAAAGAAGCCGTCAGGGAGAGAGTCAGGGAGAGAAGCTGGGTCCTGTCGGTAGTGAAGACCGGGGCAAAGCAAACAGATCTATAGCTGAGGTGGGCTCGAGTGGGAGTGGAAACAAAACTTGGGCATTATCTGTACTCAGAGTCTCAATGGCTTGTGAGTTCATGGTATTTCCGACTTCATGAGGCCTGCCTGAATGAAATTGATTTTGTTTCCAAAATGTCTTACCATTTAGCTTTTCCTGGAGCAAAGAAAAACAAACACTGGTAATGGATAACATTTACTGAGCTCTCACTTTTCGCCAGAACTGTTTTAAGAGTTTCTCAAGGATTTTCTCTTCAATCCTCAAAACAATTCTTTGAAGTAGGTATTTTTATTAACCCCATTTTAAAAATAAGAAAATCAAGGCAAGAAAGGTTAAATAACTTGCCCAAGGACACACAGTGAGTAGGAAATAGAACTGGGATTTAAAGATTGGTAGTCGTATGACTTAGAACCCAAATTCTCATGGACCATATAATACCACCTCTGCATGGTTAAATGTTTTCTGTGCTCCCATGTTTGTTATTATGTTACTGCTCACCTCCCCCACACCATATTCTGGATTGAGTTTATGTTTCTTGCAACCCTGGGTTCCTAACTAATCTAGTTCTTGACAACAGATCTGCCACTCTTAATCTTTATGCAATCAATATGAATTCTTTCTTCCTAGGTACATAGTCAGTGGTACTTTGCTGACTTGCCATTCACATAAGCAGGCCAGTTCCTAGGAATACAATGTTTCCCTCTGACGTCTTTCTAAGAGAGTGATTCTCTGTCTTAGCACATCCTGTCCTAAACTCAGTTGAACTGTGTATGTCTCCTCTTCCAGACTGAGCTCTGCTAAGAGTACAAATTGTTCTTTTATTTTTTTGTCTCTTGTACTTTACACACTGTCTGGGACAAAGTAGCTGCTCTATAACCATTCAGTAAATGAACACAGTGCCTTTTATTTATATTCTGGGCTTCAGATATCTATTCACACCCTGTCTTCGCGTATCTTGGGAACAAGCCAATTGATTGATAAAAAATATATACCTAATCCAAGGTGCCTTTCCGTTCAGGATGGTAATAGGTAGACATTTTAAAAAATGACTTTGGAATTAGAGACAGAAAGCCAGACCAATAACTTTGTATCAAGATGCATGTAATTGAATTAATAATACATATTTTATTTATTTAGTTAGTTAGTTATTTTAATTTATTAGTTTCAGGTGCACAAGACAAGGTAATACTTAGACGTTCATCATTTATATCCCTCACACTGTGAAGCCCCCTCCCCCCATCCACTATCCCTCCGACATCGCACCGAGCCATTGCATTATATATATAAAATTATACTTGGCATTCATTAATGTTTAGCTTCTGGTGTACAGTGCCATGATCAGGCATCTACAGTATCCCTGAGGTGGTCTCCCAAATAGGACGCGTGTCCATAAGATACCCAACAAAATCTTTACAACATTATTGAATACGTTTCCCAAATTAATTTTCAAAAAACCCTGAGGCCATCTTGTGGTTACCAGCTGCTTCCTAATCCCTTCACCTTTCCCCTTATCCCCACCCCGCCCCCCCTCCATCTAACAACTCTCAGTTTTTTCTTTGTGTTCCCAAAACTGTTTCTGATTAGTTCATCACATATTCTTTTCTTTAGATTCTGCATTTAAGTGAAATCATATGGCACTTGTTTTTCTAATAATACATATTTTAAAATAATACCTTTATTTGTGTAGCACTTTATAGAGTGAAAAGCATTTTCATTTAAGAGGTGCCATTGGATACTCACAATGCACATTTAAAGATGTGTTATTCTGGTCTTAAAGATTGCTCCTTTCTAATCTATAGTGGGCAGCCATGTGGGCTGGTGGGGTCTTCTCTGCTGCTATAGTTCTGTGGATCTCTTCATTCTGTGACTCACTGGTGGCCCTACCTAGAAAACCCAGGATTGGGGTGAGATGGGAGTGGGGATGGAGGAGTTCTCCCTTAGTTCCACCTGTGATCAAGCCTCTGCAAATGAGGGATCAGGTGGTCATTTCCCCCCCTGGGTGCCACCATCCTTCTTATCACTATCCTTACCTGGGATGCTGGCATATGAGATCGGACAATTAAGTTCGCAAACTCATCCTAGAAAAAGTGCTACATACCTCATTGCTGAATATCACCACAGTCACTTTTGAAGTATTCCCCTTGGGAAGCTATGCACCCACACCAGCACCTAGTCCACCCTTCAAAGTAATTTTGGAAGTCTTTTTCTGGAATGTCCATCAGAGCTGTCCTCGTATTACCCTTGATGTCCTGAATGTCATTAAAATGTCTTCCTTTCAATATTTCCTTTATCCTTGGGTAAAGAAAGAAGTCATTGGGGGCCGGATTAGGTGAGTAGGAAGGGTGTTCCAATAGTTATTTGTTTACTGGCTAAACACTCCCTCACAGACAGTGCCGTGTGAGTTGGTACATTGTCGTGACGTAAGAGCCATGAATTATGGGTGAAAAGTTCAGGTCGTTTTCATCTAACTTTTAAACGCAGCCTTTTCAGCACTTCCAGATAGTAAACTTGGTTAACTGTTTTTCCAGTTGGTAGAAATTCATAATGAATAATCCCTCTGATATCAAAAGAGGTTAGCAACATCATTGCAACAAGTTCACAAACTTAATTGTCAGCCCTTGTACATTGTCACAGCCAAAATTACTTTGTCTGAGATAATATAGTAAAATCTCTTATGCAGAAATAATAGTCACACTGCCTCTTAAAAGCCATAAACGCCGGCATTATTCTGAGGACCTTTGACTGTTTCCTGCACTTGGATCAATTTACCAGAACCTCTACGAGGTCCAAACCCGTTTCTTTTGGCCATCCAAAAAGGATGAGCTCCCTCTGAGTAATTAAAAATAATATTCAAACCTTTTCTCCTTCCACATCAAACCCCATTCCAGGATAGTGGTGTCAGTTGATTCTATCATAGTGCTAAGAAAATGGAACCGTGGAGAAATTAAGTGAATTACCTACAAATCAATGGCAGATGTAAGCTCTATAATGTCTCACTCATAAATGTTAATTGTGTACTTTGCAAGAGATTCACTGGCAGCTCTGAGGAAACTTCTGATGGTAAAGTTGCTGAATCTATCCACATTTTCTTTCCAGTTCTCTGAGCATCTTTTTTTTTTTTTAACAGTTAAAAATATTAGAAATGTCTTGATTTAGAACCATCAGGAGGTAAAGTTTTGTCTCTTAAATTGGCAAAGTGGAAATTTCTGAAGATAGTAAGGTGTAGGTTAAATATTCTTTATGTATTAACTTCTTTATACACCCCCAAGAGTTAATGCTCATAACATTTACATTCTACTTAATCATCTCCTTCACCAATACTGTGCCTTGTACATAGTAGGAATTCAACAAAGTCTGTATTAGAGTTCTGTGTATGATTTTATTGAGAATGCTTGAGTACAATCATCCCAGAAGTTGGACTCTTGCCAATAATACTCAGGCCAGGTCAATACCCCACCAACCAATTCTGCTTGGCTGTTGTGATTATTTTTTTAAAAAAAATCAAATTATGTGAAAGTTAATGCGTTTACCTAAATGAAAGGACCTGAAAAACGTATTTTCTTTTATTTTTGATGAGTTTCAATTCTGGCAGGAAAAAAAATATTCTGGCTGATTATTTTCAAAGCAGTGCCTTGTCTAAGGAGATGTATACTTTCCTTCCTTCCTCATTCAGCTTTTCTAGACAAGCCTGAAGATGGTTGCATTTCAGAAACAAACAAACAAACAAAAAACTCTTTTTCACTTTGT
Source organism: Rhinolophus hipposideros (assembly GCF_964194185.1). Taxonomy (NCBI): domain Eukaryota; kingdom Metazoa; phylum Chordata; class Mammalia; order Chiroptera; family Rhinolophidae; genus Rhinolophus; species Rhinolophus hipposideros. The sequence goes on along the minus strand of NC_138049.1, from coordinate 18,932,633 downwards.
GTCCCTCCAAAAATCTCATCACACCATTGCACAATCTTCCATCCCTCCATATTTTGTTCTCTCTGTCTCTCCCTCCCTCTCTCTCTTATATTTAAAACACACCTGCAGAAAATGGAATTTCCCTTGATGGATGCTTATTATGTTTGTTTTAACAACCATTTTATGTGCTGGGAGTTGGTCTTCTGCCAGCAGCCTAAGCATGCCTGGGACATATTTCCAGATTTTCAAGGAGTGAATCCCTGTTTTCAAGTTAAGGGTAATGGGCTCCTTTCTTCAGAATGGTAGGTTACCAGAGGCTGGTTATGATGCTCTTTGGTCTTTCAAGTAGCCATGAAAAAAAGTGGCTAGTCTTCAAAGGCTTTACTTTTAATCGTAGAGGAAGTTGTACCACATGGGGCCTGAATAAAGCACATGTTTGGAAAAGGATGTTAAATGAGATTCTTCTTACCATTTTTCTGAGAGCTGAGGCCTCAGAACTGACAACAGTAGGTGGCAAGTACTCTATATTTTGAAGAGGGTGCTCCATCATACCTAGATGATGAATGGATGGCTGTGTACTGGCCTTCTCTTTCCACTGGGGAGAAAATAGGATTGCTTCCCAGTAGTCGGCAGGGATGTATGCCAGGAAGGAAAACTTCCATTTCAATCCTCTCCTCATGCCATGTACATTAACATGTGGAAACGTGATGTCTTGAGCCATCAAAGGACTACCCTCGAATGGCAGCAAAGCATGGAGAGAAATTTCTTGCAGAACTTGATGTGTGACTTCTCTACTTTGGAGTTTGAAAGATTGTATCTAGTTCTCACCTGGACGATCCAAAGCTGACTTGGCCTCTGGTGGCAACAAGAAGAGAGACGGCCACCTCCACTTCCAGATTCAGCAGGGACAGTGCTGAGTATTTGTTCAGAACCAGAATAAGCATGAAGCCAAGGGCAATGGTTTCCATCTTGTAAAAGGTCCCATTCCAAAGGGCTTCCTGATACCAGGACAGATCCAGCAGAGAAATTAACAGTGGGAGCAGGACTGAGGGGTGCTTCTCAGTGTCCAGGCAGAGATCCCAGAATCCAGAAAAGGAACTATTTGGGGGTGTGGTTTTGGTGGGGAAGCAGCAAAGTGTCTTCAGTAGTGTCCCATGAAAGAATGAACCAACATTAGAAGAGAGGACTCTGGTGACAGATTGCCTCTGTGATAGTCAGGGAGCCTTTTTAACCCTTATGCTTCCCCATTCTACCATCCTTTCTCCCTGACACCAGGGGTGACACAGTGAGAGGGAAGTGTGAATGAGGGAGGTGAAGAAATGGTGACCAGGCAGAGCTTACTCCTGCGCTTCTGTGGGGTTGTGAGCCTGAGTTAAGCTCAGGTTAGAGGAGCCAGGAAAACTTTAAGTCAGTTGAGAGACTGAAACTTGATATTAGACAAAACCAGACTTTTTAATACCTAAAGATGATACTGTTTATTACTATCTGAAAACCACCAGAGAAGCTGTGAGATCTGTCCAAGAAAATAACTAGAGAGAAAGAAGAAAAGACACACATGAGAAAGAATAAATATTTCCTTTTTCTCTTCATACTCTACTGTGCCCAACTTATTCAATTAAGAATAGAATTGCAAAAACTTCAAATCAAGTTATTTCTCTTCTGTTGAGAAGCCCACATGGCCAGACTCCCTTCAGCATATTAACCTTAAAAATCAAAAGGGTGGTGAACACACAACGTGATCTATAGATGATATAATATAGAATTGTACACTTGAAGCCTATGTAACTTCACAAACAATTGTCACCCCAATAAACTCTAGTTTCAAAAAAAGGATGAGGGTTTCTGAAAGACCTGGGTAAGAAGGGATTGTGGCCTGATTTCAATAACAAAGATTTAAATACCCACTTACAAGCTTTTCTAGCATTTGCTCTAGAATCTAGAGTTTAGATCCTCATGTGTGCCTTTTTGTTAGGCAGAATTTCAAATAAAAATGCTTTCTTAAGAGTGGAAATATAATTTGCAGCAATTCAGATAAGGGGTCATGGCCTTGGTCCCTGCTAAAATCTTACCTTACAAAAACACTATACATTGTTTGGAATTATGAAGTTCATTATCTTCCTCTGAATAGGAATGTAGGAGAACTATTTATTTCAAGTGTAACCTTAGATCATGTGCAGTGATCTCTTAACCTAACTAAACTTTGGCTTGGCCATGTGTAGCTAATACACATACGCTTAGAGAAAATTTTACTACGCTGAGTTGAATAATTTCTTGGGGATGGATGTAAGTCCATTTCTTACAATTATAAAATAATTTTGATATCACTGTTTGGGAACTCATTTGGAACTGGTCCAAAGCTCTAGCTTATAGTGATGTAACGTATACTAGGCTCACCTGCAATAAATTAAGCCCTTAATCAATGAATCCTTAGGGCTTCTGTGAAAACAATAACAATGTCAGGAAGTGCACACATTGAGAATTTTAAGCCTACCCCATGCAATTGCCACTAATTAGATGATTTTCTTCTCCAGAAGAGATTAGATTGGTGATCTCCAAATAAAGGAAGGAATATGTAAGTGACAAGAGTTAGTTTCTTCTTTCTTTTCACATCCCATATGTATAAACCAAATGATTAAATATAAAACACAGCATCTAAGATTGAGACTAGACAAAATAAGAACAATTTTAACTCAAGATTGCTAAGAAAGAATGTGGAGTTTCTTGGGCCTGTTATACAGCAGAGTCAGTACCTGGTTTTGAGGTTGGGGTATTTGTCACTGAAGGCAAATGACTGAACTCTAGAGGTCCATCCAACACACTTAACTGCATTCTTTGTATTCCCATTGTGGGGACAGAGTCAGGAGTGCAGTTTCGAGGCTCTGGGCTTCACATGGAAAGGTGCTGGCTCGGGCAGTAAATGGCCATCAACTGTGATTGGATGGCCATCAGCTGTGGCTAGTTGGCAGTCAACTGTAACCAGTGAACCATTGGGCACTAATATAACTGCCGTGGCTACACTAGCAGCAGATGGTGGCTGAGCTAGCAAGCACAGCCACCGGCAGTTAGCAGGGTGGATTGCAGCTAGCAAGTGGGGTTGGTTTGTTGGAGAAGCGGATGGCAGGTTGTGGATAGTGTAACTCCTGCTTCCTGTGTCTTCAACCCAGCCGCCAGAGAGAATATAGTGGTATGACACCCCTATCTATGGCTTCGTTGGTGTTCCTTTTTGGCCTCTCCTTATCCTGTGTTCTTATGTGGGGAGTGGGACCAGCGACCCCACATGACACCCTGCATGACACCCATATTTCACCAAACTTTTCTGTTTGGGGATAGAGAGGGCTGTGAAGTGCTGGTCTCCTCTTACTTACCCTGCCTTGCACTGTGGGTTTTCAAAAGCATCAAACAAATCTTTCACTTTAATTTAAGGGCAAACCTTAAATTAAATGTTTCCAAACTGGACAGCCTTTCCTAAAGAATAACATGATAACTTTGATATTCAAAATTAAAATGAAGAGGCTTATTTATAACCAACTACTTAAAAATCACCACTTCACTCATTCCCCTTTGGGAACCAGGGGCCTATTTGCAGAAGGATTAGAGATAGACATTCTTCTGAGCCCACCCTTTTAGAAATTGCAAAGGCATCTGCCATTAAATAGGATATTCCTATTAAGTTTTGTGCTTAGTAGGTAAAAAAAATCTAACACCCTGTAACTCAGACAATCATAACGAAATCTAATCTGTACTCCCAGTTAAGTGACTGAATGAAATTATACGTGACAAGTTTTTTATCATGAGAAATACAAAGCAGAAAAATGAAAGTTTCTATTATTGTTGTACAAGCAAATTCTTCAGGAAAAATGTGATGACAGATCCAAGGAGTCTGTGAAAGTTATAGTTTCAATATTAGCCTACATATTTTTTATCATCTGCCGGCATAAAATCATTATAAACATACTCATGTAAAGGCATCATTCATTTTGAAAGTTCCTCATTACCATTTTCCGGATGTTATCTAATCATTACTTAAAAAAAGAAAATCCACCTATTAAAAAGAGAACCTTACTTACTTTAGAAGACAAATTATATAATTACTTTTTCACAAAATATTTTCTATAATCAAAGGCAAAGTTTTTTTCCTTTGCATCATATTCTATCTCCTCCCAGTAGCACACACTACTCATAATTCTTTTTATTGTTACCTTGAGAGAATTTATAAGTTATCACTATGTCCCTTGGACTCTCTTCTTTTTCACTATCTAAGTGTAGCTTTCCTAGGCTCATAATATGTCATCTATCTGACTGCTGAATCCTTCTGGCTTGTCCTCCTGTTCATCTCCGGGGTTTGTTATTCTATGCGTTGGTCACATATGTGGGAGTTGAGATGCGTATGAGATCCTTTGTGCAATCCGTCCCAGCCCATTTCTCCTTGTATACCTAGGGCTTAAAGCAGACATCATCTCAGATAGATGGAGTTTGCTGGGCTCTGTGCTGCCTCACTGGAGGGCAGGGGCAGGAGGAAGCACTCATATCCCTAGGTTTGGCTTACCGAGGCAGTAAGCAGGAGAACAAGCCAGAGTAGGAGCAGTGCTGATGCCTTCTTCCCTGTGGCATCCTGCGGGGGCCCCACCTTTGCTTTCTTCTCCAAAGGCCTCACCAATAACCAAGCAGAAGGGCAGATGCTGAGCAGCTGGTGCTTCCTAGAGCTTTAGTTGTATCCTAAATCCAGGCCTTCTTCCTTAGGTTAATCAAGGGCTCTGCTCTGGTGGTTACTGGAGTAGATGCATTATAACATAGTCATGCTGGGATAACGCAAAGATGCCATTACAAATGTTTGAAGAAGTAAAGATCAATACCTTGGGAATTCTGGAACCCCTTACATGAGGCATTTGAAACCAGATCCAAATTCTCGGAGCTTTGTCTGATCCTTGTATAAGGAACTAATAGAAATCAAGTGGTGTGCTAACAAATGTTTAACAGCAGGCTCTCTGGAAAAAAAATGCATGCACATATAATGTATGTACATAAGCATATTATAAACTTAAATGATATAAAAGATGTGTAGCACATGATTGACAAATAATAATAAAATACACAATATATTTTACCGTAAATTCCGTACAGCTGACTGATTCTCACAGAATGTTGTAGTTGATTTTTGTTGAACTCTTTATTTGTATGTAGCCATGGCTACTGCAATTAACAACTGACTGTAGTTCTGTTGTGAATGTTGGTTGAAGTTGATATTTTTCTTTACATTAATGAGTAAGTCTAAAGTGAAAGAGAATCCATGGAGATGTCTGTCAGAACTTTATTAATGTGTCCGTGATGTGAGCAACTTCTTTGCTTCAAATACTGGGAGAATAGAAAATAGTCAAACTTTTGTGCTACTCACGTGGTGATGGATACAGACACATGTTTAATCTGCATTATTAACATTTTCTCTATTACTTCTTATGTCTAGACAATCAACAAAGGAAAAAAACAAGCTCTGATTGGTAGCCACCACAATCAATTTAAAGCTGCCAACACAATGTTACTGATTGCAGAGTGGGAAAGGATGAGACACACAGTAGCATACCATCATGTGTTCTTCCTACCATACAGATAGAATAGGCATAAATCATCTCAAGACCATAGATAATAGAAAAATGTAGTACAATAATTATGATGCGATGAGTTTGGGGTATTTATCTTTATTTTTGATATATTCCTTTAATATGTAAGGTGATGTAATTTCAAATAATGGTTTTGTTTAACAATTGGCTCACAAAATTCCTGGAAAGTTATTAATTAGCTCTTGTAAGCTAGCACAAGTGGACTCCAGAACACCACTGGCCACAGCTCAGAAGCATTAAAACTATATAATGATGGGAAATTAGGGGAATGGATCTTATCCATTATCTCTGGAAAGTGTGTGGATACTGCTGTGTCGTGATTTGTATAGGAGACTCTATCAGCAGAACAAGTTCTGGTCTGGTTCCCAGATTCCTGTGGTAGAAATCACTGAGAAAGTATCTCCAGCGTAAGTTGGCCCATTTCAAGGAAAACTTGGCGGGGGACTAGAAGCTCTTGATGAGGACCAGATGAACTTCCATGTCTGTTTGCCATCCTCCATGTTATGTACATGTGTATGGGGGAAGGTGGAGCCAAGAGAAAGGGAGATAGTGGGAAGTTGCACCTTACCTCCCAGTACTCTTTACCCTAAGGCAGTCTGAAGCTTTGGGAATGTCTGGCTTCCCCTAGGAGGAAGACTTTCTCTGTATATTCAAAAGCAATCAGCTGAGAGTACATATGGAAACAGGAAAGCTTAAGGAGAGAAGTGAAGTTTTAAAATTGTGATTATGTGGTATGGGAGAGAGAAATGTTAAAATCATCAACTCTAGCTGGGACTAGAATCATAATAGCTAAAAACAGTTAACATTTACTGATTCACTGCATATTTATAATATGTTAAGCACTTTACAGGAAAAATTTCACTTAAACTTTACCATGACCATATAACACAGATATTATTTTTCTTGCTGTTTTTCAGACAGGGAAACTGGTTGAGAAGTTTACACAAGGTAATACTGATAGAAAAGGGCAGAGCTAAAATTCATAGAAAGCACAAACATTTGAATTATGAATGTACACAATTTCATGATTTTCTCTATCAGCTGCCCACGTACTGGGATCAAGAAGAGCAGAATCAGCTATTACTGGTTAGATCAGATAGAAAAACAAGGGAAGAGAGTATTCCAGTCCTCTGGAATACTTATTTATGACCAGAATGAAAAATGGGACTAACCCAACCATTTCTATCACTACTTGGTGGGGTCAAATGCCAACATTGCCCCCACCAAGAATAACAAAGTATTATGAATAACCAAAAGATAATCAGACTGCGGGGTCCCAGATACCAAGAATGAAGACTGTAATCATGGTTCCCTCACTTTAAGCTCCTGGAACCACTTAACCATTTTGTCTTCATAAAACATTATTTTTACCCCGAAAACTAGTCTAAGAGAAAGAGCAAATGAAAGAGCAAATTGGCTGTCAGACTGAAAATGGGGGTTGATTAAGAAGCAGTGGTGGTATCCATCCCTAGATATGGAGTAATGTCTCAGCAGGCTGAGCTGCAGCTGTCTGAAGCTCCACTGTTAGTGGGAGTAGAAAGGAGAAAAGTGTGCACACTGTCTGGGACAATGGCCCAGGGCATGTTCTGCATCTCTCTGCCCCACTCTTATCCTGAGTTGGTGAGTGGATTCAGTATGTTTTCAATGCCTTTTACTCTCAACCCCACTTAGCGCCTTCACGGGGGCAAAACTACTGGCAAAAATATTCTTTCTATTACATAAGTCATCTCTTAGCTTGTTTAATACTTAAAAATTAAAGTTTATTATAGCTGTTACGGTGGTGACTTTGATGGCTAGACCCAAGTCTAGCCAATGCAAGTCTGATGATGAGGATGAAGGAAAAAGGGACATACTGGAAATATCACACATGGCAGTTTTAAATGATTGGCCTCAAATTTTCAAGGTGGGGGTCTAAGTCCTTTCCATGGGAATTTGGGGTTGAATTTGTAACTACAGTTACAGACTGGGTGGTGATCTCTGAGTCCAGGTTAGAAAAGGCTGTGCAGCTTCTACCTGGGCATCTTGGGCCTCTCTTGGACTCTCCCATTCAGAGCCCAGTCTCCATGCTATGAGAGCCTCAAGCCATATAGAGAATGACGTGTAGGTGCTCTGTGTGATAGCTGCTAGTTGAGCTAGTCTTCAAGGCATCTCAGCTCAGGCACCAGAAATGTGAGTGCAGAAGGCATCTTAGAAGTGGTTCTTCATCTCCCAGGTGTGCCTCCTTTCTGCCATACAAATCTTTCAGGCTGAGTCCCATTGTGGGGCAGAAAAAAGCTGACCCAACTGTGCCCTGTCTTCAATCTTGACCTACAGAATCTGTGAGCATAGCAAAATGGTCATTGTTTTATGTTACTAAATTAACAAAGGTTTGTTTCACTGCATGGATAACTGGAATACATACTAGAAAACCATCTCTGCAAACGTAAGCACTAAAGCACATCTGGCATGTGCAAAAATCACTCACATCATTGCTGTGTGCATTCAGAGGCAAGAGTGGCCTGGGTTCTTGGCTTCTACAGAAGTAGAGATCCTGTGAGTTAGACTCTCAACTTCTGAGAAAACGGACAGTGGCCTAACATTTCAAGTTCAAGTTGATAGAGGAAACATCAGCACAACCAAGGGATAATGAGGGTCCTTACTATTATTGTCATCCTTATAATAACGATATTACGCATCTATGTATTTTCACTGCAGTGCTGATATGGGTCTATTTCTATGTCTTTATATTCTATGTAAACTTCAGTTTTTGAGTGTTATAGGAACATAATGGCATTAAGTATTCAGAGCAGAATCTACGCACCCAGTGGCAATGTGAAGCATAGAGAATGACCATATCCTGGCCCAAATAAAATATGGAGTCAAACAGCTCACATCCTTGGTTGCTCCTCAGGCATGCAATTGGTGAGACTCGAAGGAATGCTCCAGTTCCTGGCATGATCAGATCCAGGCTAGGTGTGGTTGAAAATTGTTCTGGGGATAGGGGATTTCTGTTTCCAGACTTGTAAGATGTCATAACCAAAGTGAGCTGTGTATTGAAAAAAAAAAAGTGCAGGGGATGCCCAGTTTCTGCAATTGTATCAATATCTAAATTGTCTTTTTTTTTTTTAATGTAGTTTCCTGTTGATATTGAATGGCTTCTGGGTGAAATTTCACTTTTTTAAGACCTAAATACTAAGAAAGTGGGTACTAATTTGGGCTTTGTTGTATGAAAGTTGTTTGCATTTTAGTTTTCTTGTTCAATCCAACAGTTGGTCAATGTTTGGTAGCTTATTTCCTAAGAATGATTCAGCAGTCTTATTGGATAAACTACTTGTTCTTATGTAACACTGTTACAATCTAGTGCAGACATGTTACTGATAACACAAGTAAATAAACAGTAAACAATATATAAATTAAACATTGGCACTATCTGCAATCAAAAACATTTCTAGGAATTATAATTGCTTTATCATCTAGAGCTCTTCCTACACTTACAGAAATTAGAGTTCTCTGGGCAGCATGTTACTTTAAGTAAAAGGAAATATTGCCTCTTTGGGACAAACCCTCATTGACTACAACGTTCTTCTGAAAACAAAGGTGGATCAGTGAAGTAAGCGTGTTTCTTGGTTTCCTCCCAGTTTAGAGTGTGTCCAGGCTGGGTGAGGGAGAAAATATCCCCCATCCTGTTATAAGGGGTGACCATATATCCCAATTTTCCCTAAGCAGTCCAAATTTATATTTGCTCTCCTAACATTATTATTAGAACCCAATTTTACTCTCAAAAGTGTTCTGGATTGGCTGATAAGTTATATGATCACTCTACCCCCAAGTCTAGGGGCAGAGCTCTCTACCACACACATCTTTCTCTGTTCACATAATTCACTGGCCACAAAGTGGAATTCTGCATCCGATTTCTTCCATCATGTATAAAACAGAATCCATTAAATCCATATCCCTTGGTTTTCACTATAAAATTAAATTACCTGCAATTAATTCCTAGTTTGTTTAATTTGTATGGATTAAACACCTGTGATTTTATCTTTTGGGATTGGCTTAAATTTTCCAAACATATTATTTACAATCATTAAAGGCTTAATTTAATGTAGTACTCGATGATGGACTAAGCAGAGTTTTCCCCAAGAATCTCTTCATTTCAATTAGAGTGAAAGGCCAGATGCACTAGAGGAAAGAACATCAGAGTTGTTGTCTGGAGCTCTAAGTTAGGTTTATGCTCTGTCCCCTGTAAATAGAGGGGCATTAATTACATCATGGTTTGCCAAGGTTGTCTCAATTTATACCTGCTCTCTAGTGTAGTTATTATGAGCGCCACCCCCCCCCCCTTTTTTTTGCTCTCAAAAGTGTCCTGCTTTAGAAGATAAATGATATGGTCACTCTACTTAATAAGCCATGTAGAATCAGGCAAATAACTAACTCTTTTGTGTCTCCATTATGGAAGGATGACAAATTCTTTCATCCTACATTAATTACTCCCTTCTTTAAACATCAATTATACTTAGAAGCAACATTGAATAGTTTAATGAGTTATTCTCTGGTTGTTTCATGTGGGTCATTTGCCTAAAACTACCCACCCCAGAAAGTTAGTTAGAGCAGTAAATGAGAGTGCAAACATGAAAGGGCTTTAAACAAACCCAACATGCTAAGAAAGTGTGATGTATTAGATGAGTTTCCTCTTTCTTATACTTCTGTCCAGGGGTTACCAAGATCAAGGATTTGTAGACTTGCCCTCGCTGACCCTCGTTCTTGCTCTTGGGGGCAGTTGCTCCACGTTCTCTCCAGGGTCCAGCCAGCTCTGTGAGAGGGGCAGTGCACCTTTGTTTCACTCTGGAGAGACTCTCTAATACATCCTGTGTACATGGCACCCCTGCTTCCTAACCTTTCTGCATATTCTACTCACTTTCTGGAATATCTTCTCTTTGCTTCCACTGTTCACATTCTTAGCTAAAGTCCGATCTCAGATCACATCTTTTGAAAGAAGACTTTGAGTATGTTTAAGTGTTTGGGGGTGCTATCTAGGATTCTGGCCAATTAAGTTTAGGTACCAAAATCAGTAAGTAGAAAATGAAGTACAATGATCAATTTATCAATTTGGGAAACACAGGATGACACAATGCATAGCTCTGATTATGGCTGGATTAACAGTAGGATGGGTGGGGAATTCTATTTCCTATTCCAGATCAAGATCTTAAAACTCACATGCTTAAGTGTGCCAAGGAAGGGAGAGAGAGAGAAAAGAAGAGAATGAGAGAGAGAGATTTTGGAGAAGACTCTCAGCGCACTGCTTAAAATACGACCTCAAGTTGTCCCACACTTGAAATTATGGAAGGATGACAAATTATTTCATCCTGCATTAATCACTCCCTTCTTTAAAAACCACTTATAATGAGGCAACATTGAATAGTTTAATGAGTTGTTCTCTGGTTCTTTCATGTGGGTCAGTTTTAAACTGTGGCCATGTTATCAGCTTCTTGACCTGGACATTATTGATTGGTTCTTCACTTCCTCTGTACCTTTATCCCTGTCACTTTATTGCTGTAAAGGCTCCCCCACTCCTCACAAAGAGGGAGAGATCAGCAAACACTTCGCCCATCCATTTTTGCTCCTCAAAACATCAGAAGAAGGGAAGCATGGAGGTTGTGGAAGAGACAAGCTGCTGGTCAACAAACCCATCTCCTCTTCCCACTGTGCCTATCCCTAAACCTTATTTCCAGCCTCCCTTTTGCAGGTGTATGTCCATGTGACTGGCTTCCAGGCAGTGGAATTTTGGCAGGTATCATGTGGGCCAATTCTTGGCCTGGTACATAGAAGTCTCCCACACATGATCTTCCTTACTGTTTCCTTCTGCCTGGTCATAACAGAAAAGAACCACAGGGAAATGCAGAGAGCTCCGAATTGTAGGGTTGTCATTGTGAACCTGGTCACAATGAAAATTAGTGTTTGGAGGAGAGCTACCCCAATGGAACACTAACATTAGACTGAGAGAAAAATACACTTTTATAATCTTGAGTTGCTGATGTTTGAGGTTTACTTATTATTATTGTTATTGTTATTGTTAATGTTAGTCATTTTTAATGTGCTAGTGCTTTCATGATCTTATCAGAATAATCAAAGGATTTTTTTCCCTCACAAACTATGGCACTAATTACAGTGACAGTAAGAATCTATTGACTGTAAGATTCATCTTGATTTCAGAGTGATTAAAGGTAAAAAAAGGTACATCTTAGAATTGATAAAATAAGATAATTCAGCGTTCCAGTGTGTAATTTTTCTTATCGTCATTGGGTCCCATAGCTAGTGCCTTGAGGAACAGAGAACCTACGATCTGATAATCAACATGTAAGCTCCTAGAGGACTAGAAATTTATCTGCTTTGTTCACTCTTATATCTCTAACATATCGAGCGTCACCTGGCACATTGCATGGACTCAGTAAAATTTGTCTAATGAGGGACTGATGTCCACATTTAAGAACCAAAACGTAATTTATTAATTTATGATGAGAAATCTAATTTGAAGATGCTGCCTGCAGCATCGAGGTCTGAGTGAGGAGTGAAATCACCATCTGCAGTGAAGCCTCCTGGGAAAGTGAATGACCTTGAGGAGCGTGGACTCAGAATCTAGAGTGATTTCGATGCATTGTGTGTTGGATGGCATCATGGCAATGATGCACATTAGCAAGGCTTCTGAATTGTGTGTGGGGAGAGTACCGGGAGGCAGGGACCTTACTTATTACGTGGGCTCCTGAAGATTTGTGGCAAGACTTTAAGAGCTGAGTTTATTTATTGATTTGAATTATGGTCTTCAGTGTTAAAAAAAAAAAGTCTATAAAGCTGTTGGCTCTGTTTGTTTCTAAATAATTTCAAGTAGATGCTTTGTTTCTGATGATTACTTTTTATGTTGCTGTGAGGATGTCTCTGTGACTTGGAGAGGAACACACACCATGTCAAGAGCTTTCCTGCTTAGACGTGACTTGAGTTGGCCCTTTGTGGCACGACATTAAGGAGGGACTGTGTCTCACCCATTGCTGGATCCCCAGTGCCCAGCATAGCCCTGGCACGGAGTGGGTGCTCAATGCATATTTCGTGAATCAGTTGTAACTATTATTTCAAATGGCTGCATGGATGAATCAAAGTTGAAAACTGTATCAACTCCTATCCAGAGTTGGAAAATAATATTATTAGCCTCATTTTTGAGACTTTATTATGAGCCAGGCACTTTACACATATTCTCTTGTCCAATATAAAAGAAAGCTCTAGCATAATCTCTATAACAGAAGAAGTTGAGACTTAGAAGGAAAAGCCATTTACACAAAGTCACAAAGTGACACAGCTCAGGTTTGATCTCAAAGTAAGCATTCTTAACCACCATGCCTAGTGAGAAAGGGTGCACACTGAGCAATGGAATAACCTCATACTTCCGACATGACAGCTCCAAATGTGGACACTCCTATCTTCTTGGTGGAAGGGCTTGACCTGAAATCAGTGAGCCTGAAACAGAAGTGAGCAACACTATTTTTTGAAAAAAATAGTTCCAGTTGAGCTGTACCCTTCAGGCGCCAGCCTGAGGCATCTGTGATTCCAGGTGAGAGAGAACACAGAATGAACAACCACATGTCATCTATTATCTCAGCTACTGAAGGTCCACAGTTAATTCCAGACATCAGTGTATGCAGCATAATAGGCTGCTCAAGGTGACTGAAACATTTTCAAGAACATAGACTTCTTAGAGGACCTAGAGGTAGAGTTCTCTGGGAAATGAAACGATTGCAATGTCATTGTCCTTGAAGTTATAACAAAGCACTCATAGTTTTCCTTTTAATCTGAATGAAAAATCAACACATTTTTACCCTGTGGAAAAATAGAAGTAGGACTTATGTTTCAAAATAAACATCTCTGACATCCTGTTCTATGCAGTTTCTTTTAATTGAGACACTTACAATTTGTTTTTCCTCCAGGAAGTTAGGGTGGCAGTGAACATGTCACCCCCTTTCTCCCTTCCTTGAGTTCTCACCCAATGCTATGCTTACTCAGAGCATCATACTAGTCACAGATTGAAATGATTTTACACGGGATGGAAGAACAACACATTTCATGTTTGAGGTTGGCCAGCAAATGTTTAATCTCTATTTTATTCAGTGCTAGATCTCAATTCTGTGAGATGATTTTCAAGAAACTGATTGTTAAGCATCAGTTTCTGTAACAGTAGTTTACACTGTTGTTTGCAGAAACCGTGAATGCGGTACTCAAGGGTCTCTGGATGCTTGTCAGAAACCAGGAGAGTTTTGTAAACATAGTGATTATATGCAGAAATTTTCATGGAAGTACAAGACCAGTTAGGGCCTTTGATTACTGCGTGACACAAGGGCCCTGGGAAAACCCAAGAGCAAGGCAATGAAATGCTTCCACCATAATTTTTGGCCTAAACAATGAAGAAAACAAAATATAGCTACAGAATTGAAAGCCAGTGCCTTTAGGTAGTGTCATACCTTTATCTTTAATTATACGTGTTTGTTATTAACCTCTCTGATTATTGAGGTGGTGTTCAGAGGTAACAAGTATCTCATGTGGAATATTGAGATAATAGTGGACGTGGATTTGCAACTATAATCTCAACCTGGGCAGGCAAGATTTGTTCCAGGGGAGTAGGAAGTTTCCTTTGGAGAACCCCATTTCTATAACAGCCACAGTGGCAATAGCAACAACAAGATTAATCAGAAAGGCCCCCTATTTGTTGATACATTACATGCAAGTATAAATGTAACATACATTTTTCTTTTTAAAATAAAAATCATGAAAAACATTATTAGAATTTCTGTATTTGTAGAGTACAAACCTACAGCATAAACACATTTTATGCATCTCAACATATTAATTCACATCTTAGTGTATCTGAGGCATATTGTCCTGAAGCAGTTTGGAGGTTCCAGATGAACTGGCATACGAAATTACCACCAACACAGTAAAACATGCTGAAGAAACAAGCGGTGCAGTGAGAGAACTCCTACACATACTAATTCATATGTTAATGTTCTTACTATTAAAAATATTATTACACAACTATGTAGCTCACTCAACATGGCAGCAGACTAATAATTAATTTAAATTGCTTTTATATGCTTTGATTTCAGGTTAATTCTGTACATTGTTATACAAAATTATTAATTATATACAAATTCAGATCCCATGTGTTGGGAAATTTTCTCAAAGTGTACTAGAACAACCTCCAAAGGAAGATGAGGCTGAGAAACCAAAGAAGGAGACTGACAAGTCCAGAATTAGTTAAGAGTTAATTAAGGGAACTTACAGACAGAAGCAGAGTCTGGGGTAGCAGCAAGATGGTAGGCGTATGTGCCCATAGGTGGTTAGGAGCTTGATATATGCAGCCCCCAGGAACACAGGTGACTTATAGCCAAGTGGCACTTGCCTGTTAAGAGCTACAGATTCCAAAGCATTACACAGCTTAATTGTCTTACTTATCTATGTAAGAATGTTCCTTTCAGATGATCCAAGTACAGCCCTCTTGGGGCAAATTGGCAATCACTGAAAGCAACTTAACTCTTAGGATGGCATTGGTCCTGGTCCCACTAAGTGCTAGAAATCATATTGCCTCACATGTGGGAAGAAAATTATCTAGAGTAGACAAAAATGTAACAAGACAATTTTGGCAAAAGACAAGTTAGCAAGAAAAGACGATTTAGCACATCAAAAACTCTCATTGTCATGGAAACTAAAAATTGTATGGTCACCAAAGCACACGGGGATATCAATAACAGCTTTATTGGTTCATTGATTTTGAAAAGCATGGTTTGAAACCATGCTTGTCCTGATAAACTTAGCACTGTTTAATAAAAGAAAGTTGTTTTTATCCTCAAATCATGATACCAGTAATATTTACAGAGAATTAAACAGAACATACAATAGACAGTACAGATATTTTAAAAATAGATATGAATAGCAGCAGTTGCAAAAAGAACAATGTTCAAACTATTATGAGATCCCAGCTAGTAAGTTCAAGATAAGATGCTATATGTACTGTATAATTTATGAAGTTTTTTAATAAGGTAAACATCACCTCCTAAAGCCAGGAGGACTCCACAGACAAGAAGATACTTGAATTACACATCAATCAAATACAAATGCCCTAGATAAACACCTTAAAGGACAAAGAAGAGAGAATGGTCAGTTTTATTGTTAATGTTTAGTATTGTTAGGCATTCAAAGAGTAACTGTTCTTATTAAGTTTCTAAGTGAACAGGATTTGCCCTTCAGAGGGTTCTATCCAAAGTGGTGCTCTTTAAGTAACTATAATTACTGAAATAATGGGAATTATTGAACAAGTCACTACATTTGATTCAATTTTGTAGGAGCACATGAAAAAATGTCAAAATGAAAAAGTAAAGGTGACTTAATTAACCCAAATCATTTCTCAGAATTAAATAATGGGAAAATGTATCAAACTTAGTGTTGAATAAGTAAACCAGACACCAAATATTACTACTTTATTGTTGAGTCTACACCAAATGTGATTAGTTGGTTGTTATTGTATGCTACGGTTCTCACTGAAACCCTATGAATAACTTAATTCTTTTGCCAGCCAAAAATTCTCTCTGTGTGAGAGGAAGATAATCATGAGTACACCCCTGGATTGCTTAATAATCTAATTAATGAAGAGGAGTGACTCATATGAACATATTGGAAAAATGATTTAAATTTCTTGCTGGTTTGACAAAAAATAATGACTTCAGTGTGCCATATTATAAATGAATAATACAATACTGCAATAAAGGCATTCGTAATAAACTGATCAATGGATGTCATCAATTAAAAGGGTATTTAAGATTGCTCACAGCAAAAAATAACTTGAAATGACCTGTATTCTTCCAGTTTATATGTAATAGGAACTTGATAGAGGTTTTCCTGAATTTAACAATTCTAAAAATGTACATATTAGCAAAAAGAGAGAAACTTTTCTAAACTTTGAATAACAACAAAAGATAATGATGTACTCACATTCAATTGACCGAGTGCTAGAACACAACAATTATTAAATGAATGAAGAAAAGATAAAAAATAAGCTAAGCGAAACTAAACTGTGTTTATCAAGTCAAAGAAATACTTCCCTGAAAAGACATTTCCTGAGCTACAAAGCCCTAGTTTGTGTTTGCACTAAACAAGTGAATTGCCAGATACATCTTGACTTCGGTCTATGCTGTAACCCCTATTACTTTTTTGATTCTGGCAGCCTTAGGTTATTGGCATGACATTTCATTCTAGTCAGTTCTAGGAATTGTATAATGCAAAGGGTCTTACCTACCAAGTGCTTCTTCCCTTTTAAATGAGAGAGTTCAGAGGGTGTATTTGCCCATTTCTTTTGACTATTTTTTCCCCCTAACGCTTATTTCACTATGGAAAATCTAATCTCCCTTCTAGGCTTCCAAGGAAGATCCTTTTTCTCTTCCTTTGTTACATTTCTGAGGCAGTATCCTCAAACCACTGCACAGTGTAAGAATCATGAGCATATTATATTTTTATCAAGATTGCTTTTCGAATACACAGGCTGTGCCATGTAATGAGGACTTAGAGGTGGCCAGGACAGACAGTGTCCCTGATATTATGGAGCTTGTTGTCGAGTTCAGGAGACAGGGTTAAAGAAGTACCTAGAACAAGTAACTATACCCATTCCTAATAATTATGAATGAGTTAAATGCATGAGTGTCAGTCCATGGGTGCTGTACCACTTTATATGGGGGACCTGATCTCATCTAGATGGCCCCCTAGTCTGATCTGAAGATGAGTAAGGAGTGGCCTGGTGATGTGGGGAAGCTGAGTGGAGGGAAGCTTTAAAGATGGAAGCAGCTGCATGTCCAGAGATTCTGAGCTCAGAGGAGCCTGCAAAGATTGAAGAAGAGAGAAAAGTCTATGAGACAGGGGCAGAGAGGGAGTGCCTGGAGATGAAGTTCATTGATAGAGTAAAGTAGCAAAGCATTGTGGTCAGCCTTGAAGCTTTGACAGCATTCGGGGCTTCTTTTTCAGACTGAATTTACTTTCTCAGTTTTATTATTTTTCTACTCTTTAATTATGAAAAGAGACACAATATCCAACACCCGTCCCCTGCAAAGCAGTCCAATTTAGCCAAATTATGGCTCATTTAGGCATCTATGGATACTTGTGGAACTCCAACCATCATTTTTAGGTATGCCTCTAGGGACAAAGCCTCCTGAAATTCAAACAGCCCACCTCCCATGTTCCTCTGGGGCACCCCTTTTCTAAGGCGAGGAATGCCAGAATTGTTACACAGATGCCTGAAGTGATGACGGCTGAGGAGGTAAACATTAAACTCATTCTGAATAGCAAATGATGAAGCTCTTCTACCTGTCAGGCAAACTACATTTTTCATAATTTTATTGCTAAAAAAAAATAGTTGTCATAGCAATCATTTAAATAACTTTGAAAAGCCGTTGGTTAAGTACTGTTAATGGGGTGTTTGCAATGCACCACTGAGAAAGGGCTGAATAATGAGGATTTTGCTTGAAGCTTTGTTGGAGTTGGTGTATTTCCCTGGTTATCCTGACATAATTGATCCAGTTTTCAGAGCTCAGATGATTTCTATACCTGTTTATTTTAATCCCTCAGGATGTTTCATTATACCAGGAATTGTCCCCCTGCTTCTTTGTGCTTTAATCTCATGCTCAATTTCTTCATTCGTGTGCATTTGCAGGATGAACCTGTGGGATTTGAATCTTAGGAACTCCAAAATAATTTAATTAAATCCAAATATTTTTGAGTGCCTACTATGAGCATGACATATAATGCTAGACCTTGCAGAGGATAGAATGGCTTCTGAGGCACATGCCTAAAAAATGCAGGAGGAAATTTGGATATAAAATACACATTCCTTGATGTCATGATTAATATAGAGTGGCATTGCTAAGAATTAGAATTTGCGGCACATGCCACATGAGAGTGAGGTTGGTGTGTGGGGACTGGAAGTCACCAGTGCATTTTCTATACTCCTTTCTGGTTTACTTTCTTACGGTTCTCCTTATAAAATGGAGGCAGCATAATGTAGTCATTCAGAGTGGAATCTGGGATGCCTCCATTTAAGAGCAGTTCTTTGCTTCTCTGTGACTCAGTTTCCTCTCTGTAAAATAAGGTTATAAAACTATTTTCTTTAGAGATTCATTTCCCGATTTTGGGGTCTAAATGGGGTAGCATACACAAAGCCCTTAGAGCAGTGATAGTATATATGAAGCAATTAATAATAATGATAATGTCATTATTTATCATCATTATTATTAAAGGATGGCAGTCCATTTAGGCACATCTGCACATCTTGGTTCTCTGGCTTAGTCCAACTTAGTCTTTCTAATCAGTAAATTGTCTGGGTCAGAAAGATGGATACTTTGATCCATCCATCCATCCAGTAATCATTTATTTAATAAATATAAATTGGCAGTCATTGGTTTATGCTGGAGATATAGTAATGGATAAACATAGTCTGGAAGGGAAGGAGCAAGATCAGTAGTTGTAGCTGTTCTGGTTTTCAAGGAGCATTAATAATGCAAAAATGAATTTGGAGGCTGGCACTGAGTAGTCAACACTTTGTTTTGCAAAGTAAGAGTGTTAAAAAGAGTCAATTTCATTTTGTATCACCATATTTCAATACTCAAACAGTAGGAAGAACATATCAGAATAAGTGAGTCTGTAAAATTAAATAATGTTGGGAAAAGGGGCTGATTATGTTTATAGAGCACCTAGTAGGTGCTCCATGACTATTTGTTAAATGACTGCACCATTTCCTTGTTTCCCTCAGACTTTTGCCGTCCAGTGAAACTTTGATGGCAGACCATGTTTCAGGAATATAGGAGAAAATAGGATTCTGGTTGTGCATTTGGATTAGAATCTGCAGACACCTTTTACTTCACGCGTCTTCAAAGACAAAACTAGATGTAAGGTTATCTGATTAACAGCAAGCAGTGAATGATGTCCAGTAAAAAGGGTTATCGAGGATAAGGCTTGGAGTCCTCTTTCATAAATTATGGGAATATATTTTATTTCATAAATCAAAAAAATGTATGAGCTTTGTGATGTTTATATGCTTTGTGGTTGAAGGTTATATTCCTGAGAGTTTAAACAGAAACTTCATGGTTAATAGGTAAATATCTCAGGCAGCACACTGCTCTCTCTCTGTAGAAATAAAGAAAGAGGACCAGTAGAGGTTTAAATTGAGAGACCTTTTATTACCTGGGATCATCTTTTATCAGTACCCTTTGTTCTCTATGATCCTGTTTTCAAGGACTGTTACTATTTTCTCACCTTTTATCCTTTATCTTTCCACAACTATAAAAGACTAATGCCAGCAGGATGTTTCCTTCCAAGGCTTATGAGATACCATTGGGTGCTACATTTCCTCTTAATTTTAACCAAGGCTGAACAATTCTTTTTTCATAGTAGTTTTATTTCCATAGGAACCATTGACCAAGAGGTGGCTATAATCCAACTGATTTTTAAAGATTGAAAGTAACAACATTCCTTTACATGGAGTACATTGATCTAAAATGAGGGTGACTTTGTGCTTTTAAAAAAGGCCAGCATCTTAAGGACAACAAATTAGTGCATGTACAGCAAATTGAAAATGTGTATCTCTCTGCCTTATGATTGTACTTAGAAAGTTGGATTCTCTTGGGCTGGGAGAGAGAGTGGGGTAGAAGATTTTTGAAGACATCAAATTGCAGACTGCAGGAATGGAGAGTTCCATCTCCTGAATATCAGACTCTTCTTCTTAAGGCCTGTCTCAAGTGAGCATTGACAGACAGGGATGACGATACTGTTAGAAGTCCATATTAGCTTCTTTGGGAGATAGAAATCAAATTATGTCCAGGAAAGGGCATTACGATCATTTCAATGATCTATTTTGATTTTTCATTTTCCTATGATGAAAATAAATTATTTTTATAATCTCTGAAAAAGAATGCTAACATTTTTTTTCAAAGAAAATGTCATGTCATATATGTCAAAGACCTAAAGTTCTTGAAGAGTAATTCACATTTTCATTTAAAATATTTAGCTTTATTCTAGACAACAAATTCTAATAGTTTGGTTACTTGGTTTATTAGCTTGCATCAGTGAAAAGAGTAAATAACAGAGTATAAAAGCAAAGGCACCAACTATATTTAAGAAAAATGTAAAACCTGGCAGCAAGAACAATGGTAAAATATTCTAAAGCTAAACATGTTTTTTTTTAACATAACAAAGTTCCAATCTGTTCCAGTAAGTATAGAGGCATAAATTTTGTGTTCCTTCTCTCCCCCCGCCAAAAAGTAACTTTATATTAATATTTAGTGCCTCTTAATTAAAAAGACAGGGATATATGTAATGTGTTTACATTTTTTTTTCTTTTAAACATGTTCAAAAGGAAATTTAAGGGAAAACTGTTATTATATGGATAATTCATTTCTTTGGCCAGTGGATTCTGTAAAATGTAACATGTTTGTAAGAGAGGCAGAATTATAAATGATTTATTCCAGTGCTCTCCAAAAACATCTTCTCCAGCCCCATCTGTAATCATGCCTCTACTTAGCAGTAAAGGAGAATTGGTCAAAGAAAAAGTCACCAGACTGAATCTATAGGCCTATTTTACATTTTCTGAAGAAGAAAATCTAGAATACTCATTTTCTCTTCCACGGTTACATCGTTTAGATTCTAAAGGAAAGGTAGACTTTATTTTCTCTTCCATGGTGACATCGTTTAGATTCTAAAGGAAAGGTAGAATTTATGTGCTGTGGGTAGTGAGCAAATGGACTCTGGTATTCCTTTTCTAAATTTCACTATGCATGAGCGGCCCCAGGGTATTTTCTGGGACATCATCCTGGTTTACAGTATTTCTACATCTGGGTAGCTTAATGCTATTTTTACTCTTTCTCAAATCAGGTCTTCTTAACCACAACACGTGGTCAGGGACGAACTCAACGCCTCCCTTCCTATGGCTTGATCATTCCAGCACTTACTGATCTCTGTGTTTTCTGAACTCCTGGAATATTCGTCATATATCCTGCAGAATTTAATCCTTTGTTAACCACTGACTTTCATTACTGCTTTTCTATTCTTCATAGCACTGAGGTTGGGTCAGATTAGAAACTACGCTGAGCTATCTCATATCACTTCTGGGCCACATACAGAGCCTAGCTTTGCACACAACTGTCACTCAGTAAATGTATGATGACTAGTAAATGTATTAATATCTAAGATATTAAGAGAAAATATATTGAGACCTAAAGACATATGTGATATACGTATTATTATATTTTTAATATATTTATATACTTATACCACACTTTGAATAAAAAATTATTTAATATACATAAATATATCTATTTACATTTTGATTTAGATTACTTACTTGAAATTTCCCTCACTGACTATCGGTGTAGAAGTCAGGGAATACATTGGTGCTTATACTAATATGAGTAAACATTGTGAAGTCCAAAGAAGTTTCCATAAGTCTATAAATCTGTATGCTTTTAAACAGTATGCAAAGATGATTAATCTCATGTGTGCTTTATTGCTTGCCTACAATCTGTAACAATTTTACCAGCTATAATCTCCTTTTATTCCCAACCTGACAATAGGTTTTCGACATCTAATTCAAAGAGCAGCAACAATTGCAGTGGTACTTTTATATTTAAGCTTGGTGTTTAGAAAACTCCATGGGAAGGGAATTAGTTATTTTTTTCTTAACTGTCATTTTTGTGTGTGTGTGTGGAAATGTGTTTGTAAAATACAATAGCAATGGACTTGGCTTTTGTGGCAATATGAAATTTTCTATATGCCTTGCATCAGTATTTGTAATTATCTCACTGCACACTGGTAACACACAGTTTGCAGACCACACTGAGAACACAGGTTTTGGAGACATTAAGCCAAACAGCATGATCTGCAATTGCCGCATTACATTGCTAATGTCTCCAGGAATCATGTGAGCTGTGGAAATCTCCAGATCATGGAGAGCAGCCTTTGTGGTCAGACAGAACTGGTATTCTAATTCTGTCTCTTCCACTTAGTAGCTGTGTGACTATAGGTGTCTTGTTTACCTTATTTGAGCCTGTTTCCTCAACTCTAACATGGGGTGTGTTAGACAGGGTGCCCCAGAAAAACAGAACCAATAGATTATAAAATGAGATTTATTATAAGGAGTTGTCTCACACTATGTGGAGGCTGAGAAGTCCCATAATCTGCTGTCTGCAAGCTGGAGTCCTGGGAGATTCAATGGAATAGTTCACGGGCTTCAGAGCCAGAGACCTGATGGGGGAAATCCCTGTTTGAGTCTGAAGGAGGAAAAACCCTAAATAGTACAGGAATTGTAGAGGTCAGCAGCAGCCACTATCCCAAGGGCCAAGATAGAGCCCGCATGGAAAGGACCCCTCTAGGACTCAGATCCAGCCCTCATTGAAGGGCATGGCTGTGGCTCAGAGGATAGAACAGAAGTCACTGTGGAGCCATGCTTGTAGATCTTGCTGGAAATCCATTGTCTGAGGTGCCAGGGGAATTTTCTGTGAAGTGGTCTTGGGCAGCAGTGGGGTGGGGGGTGTTCAAGGGAAGTTTCTGGATACTTCAACACAGGAGTCTCTCCAATCCTGTTCTCTAGTTAACCTTGTATCTTCTGCCAGCCATCCCCAAGTCCAATGGCACTCTACACTCTGGTAAGAAGCAGGTCAAATCTCTGCGTAGTGTCATAAATTCTTAAGCCTCTTGAAAAAAAATTTTTGAGGGGTCAGGGAAGCGAGGAGAGAATGAGAAAAGTAACACACACACATAGGTATACACTGGGGGGTGCCAAAAAATAGATACACATGACTTGCATTCATCTTTTATTATCAGCATATATTGAGTATTACAATTTGAATAGTTTTTTCCTTTTTAAAAATGTGATTTTATATATATATAAATATATATGTATTTTTATATATAGATATATATATATATATATATATATATATATAGAGAGAGAGAGAGAGAGAGAGAGAGAGAGAGAGACAGAGACAGAGACAGAGACAGAGAGACAGAGAGAGAGAGAGAGAGAGAGAGAGAGAGAGAAAGACAGAGAGAGAGAGACAGAAAGAGATACAGAGAGAGAGTCCCGTCTCCAGGAGGATTTAGGGTTCATTTTTAGCAGTATGTTGAAAGTGTAATTAGCTTGGTGGTTTCTAAGCTACATCCCAAAGGAAATATTAATTTGATATCTTAGGTAGCAAGAAATATAAACCAATCCTTTCTTGCTTAAAGAAAAAGGAATTTATTGGAATTTATTTATTAACCCTGGTGTCTCAGAGGCAGAAACTACTTACTGTTCTTTCTTTCTTCAACTCTTGCCATAACCTCAGCTCAGCTCCGGTGGAATTCAGTCTCCAGACCCCACCATTAGGCATAGGAAGGAGCCTCTGACTGATCCAGCTTAGGCAAGATTGATTCCTTATCGTGATCCTTCAGTGATGGACCAGGGTACAGGTCACATAGTATGGTTATGACCAATAGACACCCGTACACATCTGAACTAAATATCAGTACCAAAACCAGAAATGCTGGTATCCTATTGAGAGAAATGGAGGAAATGGAGAGAAAGAAAGGAGAAATTTTACCAGTAGCCCGTTCTTGCTAATAAAATGCGTTAGGAACTATCTGGGAGCAGCTGGCTCTGTTCCTTTAATTAATAACTGGTCCTCATTTGGAAATCTTCACAGTTTGTGGCTGGCAGGACTTTCTTTTCCATCAGATAAAGCCTGGCAATAATGAACATCTTCCTGATAACTCTTGTCACTCTTTTCCAAGGAGCTGAAAATGGTAATTAATGCAAAAGCTGTGTTTATTGGTTCGTGAAATTTAGTGTGTGCCATCCTTTGATACTGTGTCTTCTTGGGGAGGGGGCAGGAAACATGCTGCACATTAAAGACAATTCACTTGACAACCTCAAACGTCTGTGAAAAGACAAAGACAACCTCATCTCTATGAAAAGCTTGGGCTTCTCATTGTTTTACTAAAATAGAAACAGCAGAGCAAGAAGCAGGTGTTCTTCCCATTTCCTCTCCTCTTAGAGCCCCCGACTCACTCCTTTACTTTGTTTACTTCCTCAATAAGGCAACCACAGGGTTGGGATGACATTCTGTGTTTCACAAGGACACAGCTCAGAATTCTGCTCCCAAGTCCCTTCTCACTCAGGGTTCTTAGCTTGAGGCTAGGGTAAGAAATTGTATCTGAAAAATTCCCCCAAAGCCCTCAAGGAGGCATCGAGGCATGAAGAAGTGGAAAGATTCTTTCTGCAGAAGAATAAATTAGGAAACTGTGTTTAGCTAATAAGAATTCTGGGCCTGGGAGCCTCCCAGCTGGGGGCCCTGAGAATATCCCTCCTTTCCTTATTTCAAATTGTGAGTTTTGGTTGTATCCAAACCTGGGTTTGCTATAGATTATATATTAGTCATGAAAGAAGTGAAGGAAATGCTGAGGGGACTCTACACACACACACACACACACACACACACACACACACACACTCACACAACACAAAAAGCGAACACCATGTGACCATAGAGGCAGAGATTGGAATGACGTGGCCACATGCTAAGGAATGGTGCAGCTACCAGATGAGTTTTGGCAACAGTTGGAGACTTTAAGTAGAAACCATAGAGAAGATTCTCAAAATTTTAGGACTTTCAGGATTGGAAAAATCCAATGCCTTTGGACTCTAAGTATAACTGATGAGAATGAAAAGAAGTTTGAACCAAGGTCCTCTGTGATTCTTTCTTCCAGCTGATACTTTATCTTATTTCTTCCCTTGATTCTCATCAAAGTTCTTGAGTTCTCCATACTCTCTCTCTGCCTTCTCATATCTCCCTTACTCCTTAACTCACTACAGTATGAATGTTCCCCCCTCCCCCAAATCACCAGTAACATCCTCATAGTACAGCATTGGAATCACTTTACTCCTGCCTCCTTTGACTTCCCTGGAGCATTCAATATTGGTTGTCACTTTCTTTAACCTTGACTCTCTTGGTTCTCCTTCTACTTATCTACTATGTTTCACCAAAAATAAGACCGGTCTTATACTAAGGTTGGCTCCAAAAGACACATGAAGGAGTATTTTCAGGGAATATCTTGTTTTTTAATGTACAACAATCTACATTTATTCAAATAAAGTTGTGTCATCTTCTGGAACATCATCATAACTTACTAAATGCATTTGTCTGGCTGATCTTAACTGGGGCTTATTTTCAGGGTAGTTCTTATTTTCGGGGAAACACAGTAGATAAAAAAAACAAAATAGGTCTGCGAGATATCAGGAGTGTGAGCTGGAGTTGTGGACCTGGGTTCATCAGTGCACAAGTGACAGCTGAAGATACGGGAGGTTATGAAATCACCCAGGGAATGTATATCCATCAGCATAAGCTAGGTTATTCTGAGGTCACATCCACAAGACTTAGTGGCTTTAAGCAATGAAAGTTTAGTTCTCCCTCATGATATATGTCTGTTGTAGGTCAGCAGCTCATTGTCATCATTCAAGCTCTCAGGCTGCCTGAACAGCTGTCAACTCAAACATGGGGAGTTATAGGTCAGAAGGAAAAGAGCTCTAAAGGGTCTTATATTAGCAAGAAAGCACTCTGGCCTACAAGTGATCCCAGTTCCTTTTGCTCACAATTTATTGGGTAAAACTTATCATATGGTGCACTCATCCACAGGTATGTGCAAGAAATACAATTCTTTCATATGCTGGGGAGGTAGAGAGCTAGCAACAATTGATGACTAGCATCAATCGCTACCAGAGTATATCTAGAATAAAAAGCAAAGAGAAGGCTCTATATCGCCTTTTGTTATCTTCTTCCCTTCCCCAACACAAGGCCTACATTGTTTTTCAAATCTCACTTTTCAGATACTCAAGGTATCTCTCAACACCTGTGACTTTTTCTTGTCCTTTACTATTTACCTCTAATTTGAATCCTTTCCATTCTCTCTGTCATCTCTGGGACTGTTATTAGAGCCTCCAAACTGCTTTCAGGTAGAATGACCTTCTAAAACTAATTTTGTTATCCCCCATGGCTTTAACAAGAGAATTCTTTTTCTAATGAAATAATTTTCAGGATGGGATAAAATGAAGTAATGGTGGCTATGTATGAAAGGTTTTATTTATTAAAATAAAGGCTAGAAGTAGAAAAATTGTAGAAAACAAAAAAGTATAAAGAAACAAATTTACATATCGCCCTGTGGCATTTAATGTGATCAGCTATTCTTTCTTGAACCTCCTCATGTGGTTTAGGCTCTCTCTCCAGTTTTCATTCTAATTGCTTATCTGCCGTTTATCAGTTCTCTTTTCCTCTGCAGGATGCTTAAATATTGTTGTTCCCTGGGGTCCTGTTTTCATCCAAGTCTCCTCTTCTCCCCTCTTCTCCTCTTATTCTGTGTCATCAGCCTTTCTCTCTCTGTCTTTCTCTCTGTCTCTCTGTCTGTCTCTCTGTCTCTGTCTCTGTCTCTCTCTCTCTCTCTCTCTCTCTCTCTCTCTCTCTCTCGCACACACACACACAGCACTAACCTCTTTATGTTCTCTTAGAACGTTAAGCATTGTATGTTCAAAATTTAACTCATTTTTTCCTCCCACAAATATTCCTCTGCCAAACACTATGTTTATAAACTCTCTCTAGACTCTTACTCTTCTCCATCCCTACTGCTGCCATTGCCTTAATTGAGGCACTCATCATTTGTCCTCTGGGGACTTCAAGGAAAGCTCTTTGTGGGTCCCCCTCGATCACCCTTACGTTTTCCCCCAATCCTCAACCCAACAATACATTCCATCACTGCAGAAGTGGACTGATTCTTTTAAAACTCAAAGCTGATCATGTCACTCCTCCTTTAATTCTTCAATGGTTCCCTATTGTCTTCAGGATAAAATCTGAGTTCCTTAGTTTGGCACAGAGGGTTCCATGATCTGGTTCTCACTCTTTTCTTATTTTTTCCACCTCCACACACATTTTTTTTTTTTTCTTATGAGATTGAATATATTTTACTCCTATTCATTATTTAAGATGCCACTCTGGAGTAGCCTCTTTTCAAAAGCTTTCCTCATGCTCTTGAAATCTCCCCCTCTGTCCTAGTTTCATCCTTTGGTTTCTATAACACTCTATATTCACCTTTAATTTGACATTTGATTAGCACATTGCAGGGTAATTTTGCATTAACCATGAATTGCTTGAGGGAAAATACTTTGTATCCCCAGCACCTAGAATAATACCTGGCACAAATGTGGCATTAAGAAATACTTGTGAAATGAATGACTATGCTCAGTGCTCCCATGGCACTTTATACAACATTTTTTTTCATTACCTTGTTGTTATTTCATTTACATAACTTTCTGTACTAGATTATGTAACATCCCCAACATTCCCACAATTCTAGACACAAAATAAGTACTGTAGAAATGTTATCTGATGTTGTATAATTTGGAAGTTTTTATATATTTCAAAATTCTGTTCAATGTAAGATGTATTTCAGACCTTAATAAAAAGCAGGATATATGGCCTGTTACTATTTTAATGGTGACCAGAAGATATAAAGATTGGGAAAAGGAGATACTGATTTTGTATGGACTCTCTTCCTCTTCTTCAGTTATTTTAATTAAATTCTCTTAGTTTTTCAAGATTGTTTCTAATAAATATAAGAAATTGTACCAATCAGTGTCTTCCTAAGGGAAATAGAAGGAGTGAAAGGAAAGAAACAGAAGAAAAGGAAATAGTGAAGACAAAATGAAGGAAGCGAAAGACGGGAAAGAGAAAGGAAAAGATAGACAGGTACAGGAAGGAGGGTTTACTTTCCCAAAGTTTTGATATTTATAATAAAAACAAGAAAAAATTTTAAAAGTGTTAATTATTTAAGTGTCTTATTTCATGGAACAGACTGAAAGATATCTTTACAGATATCTTCAAAACCACATACAAATACTTCTACATTTGAAAGACTTGATTAACAGGTGCTCAGATCTAACTCCATGTTTAACTTGTAAATTTAACATCTATTAGAAGGAATGAATCTGTTTTATTTCCCTTATTGATTAGTATCACCCTTTGTTATACAACACAGTAAAGGGACACTATTGTAATGCTGGAATAAAAGAAACATTAGCATTTCCAGCACATCTTAAATGCATATTGGTAATAGATGAGAATAACAAATAATTTCTAATGTGATTTTTCTTATGTGTTCCATTTTTGTATTTTAACAAACTCCTTAAATTTACTGGTTAAATCTATTTCATCCGTTTTGAATTACTTTCTTGGGGGAAATAATATCTGTTAGGGGAAAAGTTCTCAGTAATATGAATTACTCAAAGAAAAAATAATAGAGGATTAAATTCAACGAGGCAACTACATTTCTAAATATGTTTTCCATCTCTTCAATCAAGACAAGGGTCTTGTTCTTAAGAGGTTTATAATCTAATTGGAGGGACAAAGCATATACATAAAAAGATGAATGGGGAATCCAAATGAGTAGTCCAGATATTAATTCTCATTTCACAGTCCACAATACTGCCTGAAAACTGGGGTGGCCGATTCTTGAATAGATCTGCAAAGAAATGGGGTGATTTTAACAAAGGGTGAGAGGAAAGGGGGAGTGACTGTAAATGGATACAGAGTTTCTTTTGGCGGTGATGAGAATATTCTAAAATTGTGCTGACAGTTGCACATCTATGAATATACTAAAAACCATTGAATTATACATTTCCACTGGGTGAATTGTATAATATGTGAATTATATCTCAACAAAGCTGCTATTTTTAAAAAATCAGCTATGGTTTTGGCACCAATTACAGAAATGGGGACTGCAGGAACTATAGATATTACCTCCCCTTCCCCCTTTTCCTTTCTACACTTTTTTTGTAAAGGGAAGTTGGTGGTGCTTAACTTCACAATTTAGTTCACAAGCCACTAATGAGATGCCGTATCTGAAATAGATACGAATGACTGCATAAAACCTGGAGTCCCTGAATTATTGAGATAAAAATAATGACTGATGGGACTCTGTGACTCCTTTCTTTAAGAACAACTTCCTACAAAGAATAGTTGCAACACATTTGGCGGAAGCTAATTAGTGTATATGAGAGTAATATATTGTAGAAGAGCAAGAATGGATGCAGTGACCCATCTTTGGCCTATTGTGCTCTTAGATCCATTCTTTACTCTTCTCTGACTCTGCTCTGTATACTCTTCCCTGAGGTCGTGGGGGGATGGGTGACTTCTGGGGATTGCATTTTCCAGGTTATAATGATTACTGGTTTCTGGTTTAGTTTGATCAGTGGGAGGCCCTCCCGGAGACTGGAGGATGGGAAGAACTGAGAATCATGGGTATTTCTCACTTTCTCTTTCTGCCTTTAGCAGTATCTCTGGCAACATCTGCATCTTTTCCGTTGTTATAGCTTCTGCCACAGTGACAGCTTCGTATAGGTGACCTTAAACCTTGAGCTTTCTATGTAAACCTCCTCCCCATTCTTCTAGCTGGGGTTAACTATTGCTAATCTATTTGTTGCTCACCGTCTGTTGCTTGGTTTCTCAGCTTTCTCATTATCTGTGTAATCAATATCCTGTACTAAGTTCCCTCTGTGTACAGCATTTTGAGTGGTGTCTGGTTTCCTGCTTGGATCTTTCAACTGACACAGTATGAGCTTAATAAATGTTTGTAAAATGAATACACTTAGTAAATGGGAAATTGAAAGACCTCTGGGGCCACTACAAAGAAATGCAGGAGGTGGAGACATTGGAGTGAAGAAGATAATGAGTCTGATTTTAGACATGTAGAATTTGGGAAAATATTGTGGAAGTGAATTATTGATGGATGTAAGGGAAGAGGATTAGGACTAGGGACACAAACCTTGGGATCTCTTTCCATAGAAATGAGTTCTGAAGCAGAAGCAATAACAATAGAAAAAAAGTAACAAGCAAGAATGTGTAGAAGATGAAGGAAAACAAAAGGTTATGGAGAAAAACCTGAGGAGTCATAGAGAACCAATGACTATTAGAGAACCAATAGAGGATGAGAAAATTTAGTCATAAAATTAGGAAAAGGATCTGTTTAGCAGTGAGTCCAATGTCATGGAAACCAGGTAAAAGAAATTAAAAAGGAAAACATAGTTAAATGTTAAGTAATGCAAGGTAGGCAGGGAAAAGAAAGACTGAAAATAAGTATTGAGTTTGGTGATTAGGAGGTTACTGATGATCTTGAAAGTTTGGTTTAATTAGTACTCTGATGGATGATCATGCATTGCTAAATGGTTACGTAGGTGAAGAAAAAAATTGAGGTTAAAGTATATGGATAATTTGATTATAGAAATTTCCTCAGAAATGAAAAATAGAGCTGAAAGGGGTTTGATAGGTGTTTTATTTATTTTTTAAGAAATGTAAAACCTAAATAGATTTGTAGATGAAGGAAAAAATACCAATGCATATTGAAATGAAGGAACTACAAAGACTAAATGATAGAATAGAATAATATGCTGGGCAAAGTTCAGGACCAGGTTCAGGACACAGAAAAGTAGATACACTGGGGAAAATGTAAAATACTTATTTTGAAATAGAAAGTGACAGAGAAACATATTTGGAGATGGAGAACAGGAAAGCTTAAAGACCGTGTGATAGATAGCCTGGATATTATCTGTTGAGAGTGAGGGAATTGCGATATTGATGAGCGTTTTTGAGAGACTAGTTGAGGTTAGAGAGCAAGAAATAGATGAACCAGGAGTGTCAGCAGAGAAAATGATTGGTGGTCAAGGTTAAAAGAATACTGGCGGTTAATGGCAGGTTTGAGAACTAGTAGGTGTGGTGGGAGAGTACATAGCCCTTGATTATCACTTGATTAAGTGAAGGCTCACACCAAGTTTATTGCCACTGATAGAAAAGGTTTCTGTGGGTGGTGGGTAGGTGAAAGACGATGAGCTTGCTGTATGACATTTTAAATATGAGTTCAAAATGGCTAGCATGCAGTTGGAGATGTTGGTCTAAATATCAGAGAAGCAGATGGCAATATAAAGTCAACAGGAAAGAGGTGATAATGAAGCTAAGAAACTGAATGAGAACTCCGAAGAATGCAGTGTAAAACAGGAACGTCAGGATACCAAGGACTAGATGTGTAACCACATCTGGGGTTAAGAAAGAAAGTGGAGTTAGAGAACATGCAGATATGAAAAATTAAAAACATTTTCTCAAGTGGAAAATAGCAGTACTTTCTCTCTCAGTTAAATTCCCCTCATCCAAACGTTTCACACGTGAAGCTACTGGTTTTGTCCATATCCTGCACATTTGCATTCCTAATAGACATCTTACAGAATGCTTTGAATGGCCCTAATGTTTTTCCACATTTAAGAAGATGAGCCCATTCACAGAGAAGCACACTAACTGAAAGAGAAATTTCTGCAAATGGTTCATAATAGGCATATTCATGGGTTACAAAGCACACTGAAAATTCTGAGATGTATATGTCAGGGCTGAATCAACGACTGTGGATGGTAGAGGGCGAGAACATGGAGCTGTCATAGTCTTCAAATTCGTTGTTGAAAATTAGGAAGATGACTTTTCTAAGTCTGAAGTAGGTTGCTGCGCTACCATGTTCTCTCAGGAATTCATTGTACCTAAGACTACACTACGGAGGCTAAATCGTTTTTGAAGACGTCTGACATATATAAGACACGATATTATTCCATTCATCTAGAATAAGCTCCTTTCCAACATAGAAAACTCTAATTCCTCAGAGTTGACACACTTCTGAAGCTATTGGTAGCATTCTGTTAATCATCTCCCATCCCCAGGGAAGTCAAGTCAAAGTGCTTAGATCTGGACCAATAAGAGAGTCGGAGGCAGGAGTGGGGGGTAGATCAATATCATATAAGAAACCCTTTGAAGTACACACACTCTGGGATCTCTCTCCCTTACCCACTGCATACCTCCCAAAATACAACCAACTTAAATTTTCTTTAAGATCATTCCTTACAATTGTTAAAAAGAACTTATACATTAATAATGAATTAAACTTGCTGCTTTGAGGAAAATTCCTGATCTGAAGACCTAGAAATGTCCAAATATATCTGTGACAGACGTCTGGGCAATTCCTTATATTTTCCTGGTTTCAAAATGAAATCTTTGTCACATAAAATGATTAACTTCTTGATGTGTCCTCTCTTCTCCATTCTCTCTGCCATGTGTGGCTCAAACAACCCTCATGTCTAGCCTGATTATGAAACTTATCTCTTTCATCCTCTCCTTACCTTTAATCTTGTTCATGAAGAATTGTTTTTTTTCCACACTGTTAGCAGAATAAAGTTTTTAAAACACAAATTGTTAATGCCACTCATTCATGTATTCAAAAAGATTGGCTGAATACCAACCATTTATCACACACTATATTAGACGCCATTATTAATACAATAGAGATAAAAATGAGACTAGTGAGAAAGACATATAATCAAGTAATCGCACTGAAGAAGAAAGAAGCTTATCTACCTGGGGACATCAGGAACGGTTATTCTGAGGAAGTGACAATGAAGGAGAGGGTTCAAAAGTTTCTGTGGATGGGGAGAGGGGGGTGAAAGATGATGAGCTTGTTGTATGACATCTTAAATGTCATCTTAAAGAGGGGGGAAAGTGGATTAATTTAGACAGAGGAAACATGTGCAACTGGGGTGGGGAAGTGGGGACATGATATGATTGAAAAGTTGACAGAAGTCCAGAATCACTGTAGCCCAGAGAGGGAGATGAGAAGAGATAGGAGAGGCCAAATTATGCTGATTCTCATGGGCCCTTTTTAAGGTCTTTGGTTTTCATCATAACAGCACGGCGAAGTAATAGGTTTTAAACCTATTGGCAAAGAGAGGAATAGATTTGTGTTTTGAACAGACCTGGCTTTGATGTGAATATCAGATTAGAAGAGAATCAGTGCATTTGGGAAGACTGGATAGTTCTTTGCCATCAAAATCCCAATGAGAGATATGGCAACTTCCCCTAAGGCAGTGACAGTGGGAAAGAAGATGAATTAATGGATTGGAGAGATATTTTACTAGTAATTTGGTGATGGGATAAAGAAGATTTAGTGTCAAGGCACTGCATATAATTCTGGCTTATGAATCAGCATAGATGATGGTGACGTTCACTGGAATATGGAAAACCAGAGGAGAAGTCATTTTGGAGGGAAACTAGGTATATTGAGTTTGGATGCACTGAGTTTAAAGTGACTGAGATTTCTGTTTAAAAGTGTTTAAAGCCTTCCCATTGCTGGAAGAGTGAAATGAAATCTCTTCAAAATGGATTTATAAAATCTTTGTGACTTAATCCCAGACTCATCTTCTGTCATACTCATATATGCTCCATATTTCAATCATTTGGAATTAGTGGAAATCAGTTCCTGGATGCCCCAAAGTATTTCACAGCTTGAGAGCTTTGCAAATACTGTTACTTTTGCTAGACAGAGCTTTCCTTTTCCTCCTTTCTATAACACCAAGTTAACTCTCGTTTTTCAAGACTCAATTTAAATATCATCTCCTATGGAAAAGTTCCTTTTAGTTTCTCCTAACCTTATATGTGTGTGTGTGTGTCTATGTCTACATATGGATATAGCTGTATTGTATGTATATATAATTATTTATGATTGTCAATTTATTAGTCTTTCCCTCTGGATTGTTAACGTTTTGAGGTCGGAGACTATATTTTGCTCATTTCTGTAAATCCAGTGTGTAGCAGTCAATAAATGAATTAAGTGATAGAATAAATTTTAAAAAATTAATTTTGAATTCTTTTCCTATTTCCAGGAAATATTTTTTTTTAAATAGACTATTTTTGGTTAACATAACCAGAGACTACACACAAGAGTGAAAGATCAGGATTCTGTACCTATGAAAGATTTATATCAATAATGTTGAACTAAGGAATTCATCAATCTTTGTTTCCCTGCCCATTCAAAAGAAAAAAACTCTAATTAAAAAGCCATAATGTCGTATAATATTATTTTAACATAACCATAAACCAACAATCAAAGTCAGTATGAAAAAGCAGAATTTTTAAAATAGTGTTTCCTGACTTTAGAAATAATATAAGTCCACAAGGAAAAATAAAGAAGCGCACAGAAAATAAAATATAAATATAATTTCACCACCAAAAGAGAGCTACTTTTAATATTTTACTTGTAAATTATTCCTGTCCTTTCTCTGTGTAAGCACACACATTTATTCCCAATGGAGAAAAGTTTAGATACGCCAAAGGCTAGCAGCTAAGCCACCTTTTAACAGGAGATTGAAATGATTATGTGTTAAAAAATACATGAAAGTTTTCTAGTTCTCTTCAGGGCCTGTACCTCCAGCTTCCTCTCTCTAAGAACTTAGAGGACGAGTCAGTGTCAGGCTTGCCTTGGGCACACTGGCTCTTCTCTCTCTTTACAGAAATAAATGAACTTGCTAGTTCCAGGAGTCAGATTTGTAGGGAATTAGTAAAGACCACGCTGGGTCCTCAAGACCTGAGCTCTGTGCTCAGCATGATTTTTTTAAGCAAGCAGTCTTGCTGACGTGGGTATTATTCAACTACTGGGAGTTGTTAACTCAGCTGCTGGAATGGATGAGTCATACACTGAATCAGGTTTGGTTTTTCATACATGTATATCCCTCTAAAGAGGGATGTAGAGGGGGCAGATGATTTTTAAGCAAGTACTCAGGCATTTTTAGCTTCCCAGGACATGAATGCATTTGAAATTTGACTTCTGAGTTCTAACTTCTGAGTTCTATCATGCATCTCATAAGATTAAGGGATAAAGTGACAAAAGCATGTATAGCTCGTACAGCCACGTGGAATACCGCCAATACCATCTGTGGGATATATATGGTGCCAAAAAAGTACACATTTCAAAAGATGTTATCTATGTATTCCTTTCCGAAGTTGAATTGAATTACGGTAGCAATGTGTAGTATGACGTTCACTCAAAAGATGGCGTTAATCAAAAAATTGCTAGCGTCATTCATTGTATTATAACTTTAATACAGTTTTTTTCCTTTCTTAAAATATGTATACATGGCACCCTCTGTGTGTGTGGAATTTATGCATAAATACATACATACTTACATTCACATGCAGACACACATATGGTCAAAAAAGCTCCAAACCTAGGATATTTGTCAGAATTATTTCTGTTTATTTTATGGCAATTTTGAATATCCCAAACATGTTTGATTTTACAAAATGATAGTGCTTTTAATCAGTTGGTATAGTTCAATTCTAATATGTCAGAATGGCTTGTTAATTATTATACATCTTTTCCCCTAAGTGTTCATTCATTCACTCTTATTATTCACTCAGTTACTTGGCTAAGGAGAAATGTCATGATAATTGGCTGTGGATTTCTTAGCTTAGTTTTGAAGGCAATGTATACACTGTAAATGTTTCTTATGCTTTGTGGATACCTCCTCCCGCTATCTGCTCATGCTTAGGTGTAGCCATTTGCATATACTTCACCCATGGCCCTAAACCCCTGTTTGTTTTCTTATCCTTCGAGTTACAGTGAATTTTGTGGAAGTCTAAAAAGAAGTCAACCGTGACAAAACACCAAATACACCAAACCTCTGTAGGCTTTCCTGATCTGAGCAAGGTGGCACCATTTTTAAATGCATCGCTTTCCTTCCTCATTTTCCCAAAACCTTTTCATCCAGGAGGTTGTTGAAAAGTAGCGGGCAACAGTTATATTACAAAACACTGTTCTAGAAAGATGGTAGTCTGTCCAAAGGAGTCAAAAAATCTTTCTCAGGTTTCTTTTATCCAGAGGATCTGAGAAAGCTACACTCTCACTCTATGAAATATAGGCCAAGCAAATAAGTCTAAAAAAATGTTTTGTTCAACACTGGTGAAACAGTCTGACCATGGCTCAAAGCACTTATTCAATCAGGGAGTCATTGAAAAGAAGAGTTTAATGGTCCTTTTGGAGTTTTCTCAGCTTAAAGTTAAATACTATCATTATTAAACGGCCTCCTCTATTGTTCTTTTTTTTTTTTGTCTTTGTCTAGTTTACCTAGAAATAGTAATTTTTAAATCATCCAGAGTTATGTTATTTTTATGATTATCCATCCTTTCACTCTGAAATGTGACTTTTATTCAATCACTAGTCCTTCTTTGAATAATTGTATATTCTTAGTTATGGAGAACCCAGCTCATAACATTAATGTAATTATAATTTTATGCTAAAGAATATTGATGTACATTAATCACCTTAACTATTTTTCTAATTAAAGTAAGGAATATACCCATGGGCTTTATCACCTCAGTTTTTAGAGAATATTGTTAGACTTTGAATAATTTAAAAATTATGTTTGTATCCATTTAAATTATGTGTCCCAAA
This sequence comes from Rhinolophus hipposideros, assembly GCF_964194185.1. NCBI lineage: Eukaryota > Metazoa > Chordata > Mammalia > Chiroptera > Rhinolophidae > Rhinolophus > Rhinolophus hipposideros. The sequence continues at coordinate 18,895,656 of NC_138049.1, read as the reverse complement.
TTAATGGCACACAAAAGTTGCAGTTAAAAACAAGGTAAAACAAATACCCTGGATATGATGATTACATCACCAAAAGGAAGATGTAGTAGATACTGTAGTGTTTTGCCCAGATTCCCTCTTGAGGACCAAGACATTAATTTATAAAAATAAATTATTTTAATCATCTAACATGATGAATTTTGAGTATCTGTTATATAGAAGGGTGGTAAATAAGACAAACATGGTCTTCACCCACTATTTAACATAGAATCTATCAAGGTAGATTGATAATGGAACAAGAAATATATTCAATAACTAATTTGAAATGAAGCACAGGACAATGCAAGAAACTTATATTAAAGGTAATAACCAGTTTTTGCTTCTGGAATTGCATAACAGGAAGATAATTTTTTGAATTTGGAAGTTTCCTTCATTGATAGAATTCTCTTGCAATGAACAGAAATATAATTTTATGATTTCAGTATGGAAATGAAAACAGTATCCCACTCATCTGGCTTTAGCTGTTTTTCCTTTCCTTTCCTGAAGGTACCCCCTTTCCTTCTAGGAATTGCTAGTGACGCAATCTGCATTAGACATACATATCATTTTCCTGAGGGCAGCCATTTTTGCTCAGGGTGTGTAATAACGTGAGCTTTAAACAGAGACCATTGCATCATTCTGACTTGGAGTTGACTCTTTATTTCTTTATCTTGCAATTGAACATAAAAGTATTGGAGAATGAATAATAGAGTATTCAAAGTATTTTAGCCCTAAGAAGAGTTGGGATATTTTCTTCTTACAACAGGTTATTTTGAGAATGTAATAAAACATGTAATGGACCTTGCACATTACTTGGTACATGTTAGATTCTCAGTAAACTTTAATTCTTTTCTCTCTCATCTAATGCAAATGAAATGAAAATACGTTTCTATGCTTGCTTCCAGTATCCAGTTTTTCTGTACCTGAGCTCTAATGTTCCTGGATCAGACTTCTAGCAGTTGTAAAGTGTACATTACATTCTTCTCTAAGTTATACCGATGATGAGGAGGAAGTTAGAGTTTTCTTTTTTGAACCCTGTTTTTATGCCACTGAACAAAACTGGAAGAGCCAAACTGCACAGCCTACTCACTCGCTTCCCTGTGTGTCATTGATATGCAGCTGAGTTAATAGCATCAGCACTCACAGACCTTCTATTTCAGTGGCCCCAAATCTTTTTATTCTGTGAGGGAGGCAAATAGTTTTTTTGATCCTGATTACCTGGATTAATATTGAAAAACCTCTTCAGGCTGATGTCCTAGGGAAATTGAAAAAGTCCCCTTTCAATTTGAAATGACTTAAACAATGAGACTGGAACAAAGGATTCATCTCTTTGATAATCATCTCACCTTCTTGTCGCTCGGAGTCCAATTAAATAAATGACTACCTGATTTTTTTGTCAATTGTCAGCAGATCAGGCTTTCGCTTTTAATCAGCCTGCACATCTTGTGGCCTTTTAAACTCTCTTTTTACCCTTTTCTTTGACCAAAAATATTAGGAGAGCAGGCTTAAAAATAAGACAAATATGCAGATTTCTCTAAGCATTCTTTATATTCTTTCTAAGTCACTCTTTCTCTTTTTTCTGCAAAAATAATTAGACCGTTGATGTAACTTGTCAGGATCACTGAATGACTTTCAAATGCTGTGGGAGACTACGATTGAGGAACATGTTTTTAAGGACTGTTTTTACTCAGCTATTCCTATCTTTAAAAACACGGAGCTTCCATTGAAACAACACAAACAGGCTCTTTAACCAGAAATTGGTTGGGGAAAAAACAGGTGCTTGAAAATGTATTGTCTGTCTTTGAAAGACAGGCATCTGTCCTCCTCATCTGTGACTACAGTCCTGTAATGACTGTTTCTATGCTACTCAGATTGGAGGAGATATGATCCTTTTTCTCAAGGAAAAAGTCCTTGACTCAGAGAGGAATGCAAGTCAAGGGCACACCAGCAAGGCTGACAGAAATGTAAAAAGAGAAGAAATAAGGATTTAGTAACATTCGCGCCAACTGATCAGCAGCATTAATCTACACTAGTTCACAGATTTCACGTCAGTCATACCCTGCAGTACAGGCAGCAGTACCGTTAGGAGGGGAGTCTCTGGTTGTGGAAGGCTTTCCTTGCAGGAACCAGCTGTCCTGGCACCTGGGAGGAGCAAAGTTTATCTGTCATCTTTATCTTCAACTCAGATGTAAATGGCAGTTTGCAATTAATACATACCAGGACCAAAAGCAAAATGACAAAAGAGAGTTAAAAATACCTCCTACAATTTTCATTTGTGGCAATATGACCTTCTAGGTATCCCATTACCCCCCAAAAATGTTGCTAGGCAAAATTTAACAGGACACTGCATGGCTGCGTATGAAAGATAGAAAGGGAACCCTCCCCCCCCAAGAAGAAGCTCAGAGAGTTGAGCTGTTTTAAAGGCATTTGTTCTATTAGGACCAAGTTTTAATTGCCCTTTGGGGTGGGAGACAAAGACTTGGGCTCCATAAGACGATAAATTAATTAAAACCAGGGTCCTAACACTTAGTGAAAAGATATATATATATATATATATATATATATATATAATATTATATATAATATATTATATGTAATACATTATAATATATTATTATAATATATATTATAATTAATATATATAATATACTGTATGTATATTATATATAATATATATTATATATAATATATATTATATATATTACATATATTATATATAATATTATACATATATGTGTATATATATATATATATATATATATATATATATAATCTTTTATATTTATATATGGTGCCTTTGTGGTGAGTGGAAGAAAAAAGAATAAAAGAGTCGCCTCAGAATTTGTAACCCTAGGCCTGACCTCATTTCCTTCAGTGTTTTGAAAAGACTGTTCACCTGTTGAGAATCCTTGGGGGGGATATTGCATATTAGCATAGCCCCAGGGGGCACTAAGCCAGAACCAAATGCAAATCCTTTCGGGATTGGGGGTGGTGCATGCTCTCTATCTACCTATGCAGGACATAACCAAGTTTCATTGGAAGTAGCAAAAAGCAAATTTAGGTCTCCCCAAAACTTCAAATAATGGACTATACAGATTCATATTATTTTCCTTAAAGGTGTATCACAAATAGTTACAGAAAGACAATGAAATAAAAATGTGGTAATTAATAAAAGAACAAAGCTGGTGGGTTTGGAAAATAAAATACAATTTTTGAAAATGAATAATATAATTGTTGTAATGAAACACTTAATAGATAGGTTCAAGGGAAGATTAGACACAGTAAAGAAATAATTTGTGAACTAAAAAGAAAGCTAGACATAATGAAATTCATCAGACTATAGAAAAAAAAGAGATAAAATGATATACCACGATAGGGAAATTAAAAGACAGAGAACAGAATGAGAAGCTCTCACATACATTTAACTTGCATCCAGAAAAATAACAGAGAGAAAATTAGAGATTATTCAGAGAGATAATGAGTGTAAATTTTCCAGAATTGAAGAAATATATGAATCTGCAAAATAAAGGTAGCCCTAAATACCTTCTTCTCAAGAAAGCCCAGCATCACCACATTGTAATGAAAGTGTAGAACACCAAAGACCTCAAAAGCAGCCAGAGAAGAAAGAGAGATATCTACAATGAAGCTACTCTTAGACTGACAACAGATTTCTCAACAAAAGGAGAAAATAGGGGAAAATGCTGGGAACATAAAACAGAATCGAGAACTCAGATTATCTCGTTGAAATAAACCCAAATAAGTCAGTATATACAATAAAAGTTGGTAGCCTAAAGCTGTCACAAAAATCTGCTTCCCAGAGGAATTTCATGTGATTTTTTTTTCCCTTTCAGTTAAACAGTAAGAGCTGGTCCTTTTCTCCCAATGAGGCCACATTCATCCATTAAATAAATATTTACTGAGTGCCTAATATGCTGCAGGCACTGTTCTATATGCTAGAAATAAAGAAGTGAACAAAGCAACAAAGTCTCTGTTCTCATTTATTACATTTATTCAAAAAGTCACTCACTAACTAGTTATTGTGTGCCAGATATTTCTTAAGATAACTGCATGTTAAAAACAAAACAAAACAAAAACCAAAAGGACAAAGTTTTTGAGCCAAAGATATTTTCTTAATTTCCCTGTGAGAAAATTGCAATTAAAAATTTCTCATTTTTACTTGTTCCGTTAAGATCCCATTATAAATAACTCTAAGATTAAGAACTGAACTTTCACAAAATAAGTTTATAGCAGTTTTGCTACTGAATTAATGATATCTGAAAAATTCTGCCACACACCTTGCTGAGAGTTGAGGAACTAACAGATAATTAAATTTAATGCAATAATTAAATCTATTAGGTAATTATATCTTACTCGATAAAGAAATGATCAGGAAATTAAAAGATTGAAACTCTAGTATTTCCAGTTGCTTTTAAAAGTATCTGAAAGCTCCTCATGTGTAGGGGCTGGGTGGGTTTTGTTTGGTGTTCTCTCCCCAGCATGTAGCACAGTCTGGCATGAAGTAAGTGCTCCATAAATATTGACTGAATAGCATGTTGTGATTGCATGACCATAGCAAGCCAACTAAACTAAACTGAACCACAGAAGACCAGTCAGAAAAATGCAAATCAAAATCAATTTTATTTTCCTTACTAATTGTAGGGGACTAGAGAAAATAAACAGGAAAATACTTTGGATCCTTTAAATGAATTTCCATATGAATGGAACGGTGATGATTATTACAGTTTAAAATGTTATGACCTAAATTAGTTATTTACCCAATTGTATTAAGTACCATCATAAGTATAGAAAACCCAGTCTTGCCATTCTTGTCAACCAGAATCACACTTTGGCAAATGTCCTGTGAGTTTGGGATTAAATGGATAATGCAGTGTGTATAATATAAAAGAAAATTAAATACAATGGCTGTCTGCCTCTGATAAAAAATATTCTTAACATTTGCTGATCTCTTCATTTTGGGGGCAAGAGGATGAGCTCTGGATCAGCATAAAACAAAGGAAATTTAAGGTGCCATTATGCCAGAAAATTCAGTGTGCATTTTTCTGCCAGGAATGATCATACCATAATCGTACTTGAGATCTAATTAATCTCAAAAAGAAAACCTTGAAGGGCCAAAAGCACATCTTTTAATGTTTTGTGCATAGCCGTTGGTGTGGTGGTCAACTGGTGTAGCTCTGATCCATTTTCTCTGTTGCAATGCCGGTGGCGAATAGAAGCCCAGCCAAAAGATATGAAGCAGCTGTACATGACATGGACATCAATGTGGCAAATATTGCTACAGGGCAGAAGTTCAACATTTAAAAATCTCATGGTGAAGTTCTTCAATAAATACCAAGGGCCATTAGCAGTTGGCTTCAGCATAAAATATATTGGAAACAGACATCTTCAGACCTTAAACTGATTTGGGTTTAAATAATTGACGCCAGTGATAATTTGAATGCATAGAATCATGTCCACATGCCTAACATGCAGGAAAAGAAGGAGGAAATGAGTGACTAAAAAAATCTCAACACAAGATGCTAAACGATTATATTGCCCAAATCAAAACAAACAAACAAACAAACAAGCACTGAAACTAGTCATTTGGGCCAGTTACGCAGGGGAAAGCATACAAACATACCCGAGTATGCTCTCAATCACTATTTTTTAAAAAAGTGAGTCTATTATAAAGATATTGGGGAGATAGGAACTTGGAACAAGTGCTAGCGAGTTACTTGTTTGGGGGAGTGGATCTGGACTTGCCTGAGACCTTCTGAGGACCGTTTCTGTGTAGGACTACCATCACTAGCAAATACAGAGAAATGATATCCTAAGTTTCCCCAAGACCCTGAATAAGCATATGTACTATTTCTCATTTCATCATTATGAAGATAGGGATTTTTTCCCTTTCCCCAAATAAATATAGCAAACAGAATTCAAAGACTTTTCACAAGCTCTCATCACTGTCCTATTGTAATGACTGAAGACACATTAAGTTTTTAATTATTAACAATCTGGCTAGCACTTCATAACGACGTCTACTTGCTAATTGAGATGCAATGTGTTTTGTCATCAACAAATTGAAACAGTATTGTCTATGTATGCTAGAATTTTTTCCTCTCTTTTTATATCCTAATACGAAATATCATTAGTTTAGCACCATTTGGTCATCATACCCTCCCTGGGTTTCGGAACGATTCCAATGAAATCAGATATTTTGATACAATGCATTCAATATGTTGAGTTCCACTCATTAATTTTGGAAATTAAATGGTTATGCTTATTAATGTAAGCTTTCACCACTCTCCAAGCTTTCAAAATGGAACTGAAAAAAAATAGCATTACATGAATCCACACTGGGAAAACGTGACGAACACCAGTGTTCTTTTTTGGTGGGGGTCGGATTCCACAAGGTCAAAACAAATTGTTTCTGTTCTATATACATAGGTTGGGGGAGAATCAGCTTATCAAAATGACAGGGGGAAAAAAGAGCAGGGTAACTATTACAGAATTTCAATTTAGAAATTTTGAATTATTTTTGTTCAGCCTATTGCTCGTGATGGTACATCGGAACGTCACAAAAATCAATATGAGAGCATTTTAGAAGATCCACAGCATGAAAGCCCAATTTGCTGCCTTAATTCCTAACTCCTTGGGGCTGGGAAGGACGTTAATCAATATATGTTTTTCGGATTTAGATGTATTTCAAGTTGAGATACCTTCTTCAAAGGACATGAATATGGTTAGATAATTGGTGTCAGGGTCACCTCTTGCCCACAGTAAATTTGTTTTCTCTTTAAATCAATGGGTCTAGGAAAAAAAAAAAAGAGGGATGGCCGAGGTTTCCTCTTAGCATTCCTATATGCTGACAAAGCATGAAAAATTCCAAGAGAGGTGAGAAAAAGCCAGTGGTGAAAACCTTCAGATGAATTGTGAACACTTTCTTACTCTCCTTGTACAGTTGTATAATCTTTCACGGCAAAACCCATAGCATTGGAAGTCAGGCTTTTTGGTTTCTGACACTTCCTGCAAAGAGAGTTCATTGGCCTTACTTGGGGGAAGAATTTTGCTTATAGGCAGTAGCCAGTAGTGACCTGAGCAATTTCATCTTCCATGCTTTCTGTCATCCTGTACCCCAACCATTTGTCTTTGAGTTATCCTATTCCTTAAAGAAATGAGACTGCCATCTTCTGGTGGCCTTCGATGTAGTTAGGTGAATATTAATAGTCATTTTCTTTGCTATACAAATTATTATTGTTTATATCATTAATTTTAGTATATGTGCTGCCGAAGTGAGCACTTTTTATATCATTAAAATGTGCTTATTTCAGGCTTAAGGAATAAAAATTCAGTTTGGGTCAACAAAACTGAGAACCGACTGTGTGCCAATAGTTTTACCAATTGTTTTCTTCTAATGTTCATAATAACCCACCTTGTAGGTATTGCAGTAAAATAAAAAATGACTTGACAATTCATTTCTAGAATCAGTCTAATACTGTATGTAATTAAAACTGTGGGAGAAAAATGGTTTGAATTGCTTTTAAAGTATAATAAATATGCATAGTAACATGAATATCACCAGTACACAGTGTATGCCATATGATTATATATATAAAGTGCACAAATATAAAATATAATTTTACAGTGTTTTCTAATTACATAAAAGAGGGCCTTATGGTCGAATATCACAAGTTAAGTGTAATATAATATTTCTGCTTTACAAATGGGATGATTAAAACTCAGATAATACATGCCCCAAGTCATATATTATAAGAAGCAAAATTAAATTCTATACTAATATATTCTGAATGCAAACTTGGTGCCAATTGCTGCCAAGTTATAAGATTTTTAAGGCTTGTAAAACAGACCAAATGCATTTGGATGCAAAAGTTTTTGATAAGATAAAAATTATCTGACTTCTTCTGTTTTTCAGTACTGATATTTGTTGACTAGTGATTTCAAATTATTTCTTCCTTGTAACTGCTCCCTCTTTTGATCTTATCTATTTGAACAAGTACCATGTCTCAGCTCATTTCTTCTCTCTTTTATCAGGGAGAATTTGAATAACATGCAATATATTAATAATTTGTATTAGAAAAAACTTCTCTAGTTCTCACACTGATTATCTATCCATATTTCACACTATCTTGTTCCAGAAAGATTTGAGTTGTCCAGTATACAATATGAAGATATGTCTACTGCTCAAGAAAAAATTGTGAAAACAGACATTAACAATAAGCATCCCATTTAATGAAACACAATCTATTGATACTGACCGTAGAACATTAAAAACACACCTGTTTAAACAAATTAACTGTTGTTACCATATTTCCCACAAAATAAGACTTAACTGGAAAATCAGCCCTAGCTTGATTTTTCAGGGTGACATCCCCTGAACTTTGGAGCAAAAATTAATATAAGACCCGGTCATATTTTGGTGGAAACACGGTATTTTTGATACATACCAACGTAACTGCAGAGTGTTTCAAGAAAGAGGGACTTAGGGAAAGGTACTTGCAGGCTGGAATTGATCACAGGCTGGGCTTCTTAGGAACTGTTCAGAGTTTGTAAACTAGGAAGATTTTCAAACAGTCAGAGGTCTTATGAATCCCAGCAATTAGATCAGTCCTACTGTGGTTTTATCATAGAACGTAAGAGTCTGAATGAGGTGGGAAATTTTGAGCTTAGATAATTTGCTTGCATGGCAAGGTATGGTGTAGTTGACCTGTTTTGTGAATCAGAGGATAGTTTCACAAGTTGTTTCTGTTTCAATTCCCAATACCGAAATAATTTCATTGCAGCTTTGATCTGCAAAGATAAAATTCGTGATTCTTCCCTTTCACCCTGTGACAGCTGTTTTTGGTATTTTTTCCTCAGATATGTGGCAGGCACTGTGCTATTGTTATATGGAGTTTATACTCCAGCTAGACAATGATTTATTTATATAATTAAAGTAAGTGTAGTTTGGCTTTTCCAGTCATGTCTGCATTTTTTTTGAAAAATTTTAATTTTGAATTGAATTACCCTCTGCAGTGGACTAAATGTTTGTGTTTACCCAAAATTCATATGTTGAAATCCTAACCCCTAATGTGATGCTATAAGAGGGAAGGCCTTTGGGAAGTAATTACCGTGTTTCCCCGAAAATAAGACCTAGCCGGACCATCAGCTCTAATGCATCTTTTGGAGTAAAAATTAATGTAAGACTGAGTCTTATTTTAATATAAGACCAGGTTTTATATACGTAATATAAGACCAGGTCTTATATTAATTTTTGCTCCAAAAGACGCATTAGAGCTGATGGTCCAGCTAGGTCTTATTTTCGGGGAAACATGGTAGGTCATGAGGGTGGAACCCTCATGACTGGGATTAGTAACCTTTTAAAAGGGATCCCAGAGAGCTCTCTGTGAGAATCAGAGGCAATCTGCAACCCAAAAGAGGACTCTTACTAGAACCCGACCACAATGGCACCCTAATCTTGAACTTCCAGCTTCCAGAACTGTGAGAACTGTTGTTTATAGGCTACCTAGTCTATGGTCCCTTGTCATAGCAGCCCCGAGTAAGATTCCCTCTAATGAACATGGATAGGTATTTGGTGTTTACTTACTGTGGCAGAGAATGTTGACTGACACTCAAGATAGGACGTCTTAGTTTGTAGATGAGCCACATGGCCGTCTGAAATGACAATTTCATTTCTCTATTATCTATATTTAGTTGTGGCCACTTTAATATGTTTAATTTGTTATGAAGTTATAACAAAACAATATAAGTGAAAATGGTGTTTACATTCCAGGAAGCATGCTTAACTCAAAAGGAATGTGTATTCTCTCTTGAAAACATTTTCCCTTCTGATGGCTGAAATACAGATGTGATGGCTGGAGGTTGATCAGACACGTGGGACAACAAGGTGGACTCTATCTGATGAGAATGACAGACAAGCAAACAAGGAAGAACCAGAGTCTTTAAGGATCACTGAGTCCCATGGGTCACTTACTTCCAGATTTCATTTGCTTGAGTAAGAAATAAGTGTTTATCCATTTGTTTAAACCATTTCTACTTTGGGGTTTCTATCACTACTTAAACCTACTCTGCTCAAGAGTAAAATAAGCAAGAACGGAAATTACTACATATAACAAGTCCCCCAGTAATAGACAATGTTCGGAATATTTAATATTTTAAATTTTAGAAATTTTCAATCATGAGACAGTGCAAAGTTTCTTGTATGGCACTTCTTATATTTCAGAAAATTTGCAGATACGAACTTATTTGATCCTTATGGCAAACTTGTGAAGGGAACAGAAAAGTATTAATGACCTCATGTGAGGGATGAGGAAACTGTGACTCCGAAGAATTATCACCTGCACAAGCTTACCAAGTATAATAGTGACACATCCAGGGAAAATAGCCAGGCTATTCCTGGCCCAGAGAATTTTCTACCACAATTACTGAGTTGCAACTCACGCTTTCTCTGGCATTCAAAGATCATGAAAGGTCAATGAGGACTCTACACTTTTGTGGGAGCAAGAAAATGCTTTCATTAGGTATTTTGGGACCACTCTATTGCAGGAATCTGAGGACAACTATCACCAAAGCTTTGTATGATTTGGGAACCAATTCAATTTCTATTGGTTTCCATGGCAGTAAGTTTACTATATTTAGAAAATAAAAATATAGGATGCCCAGTTAAGTCTGAATTTCAGGTAAGCAATGAAAACATTTTTAGTATCAGTATGGCTTGCCCCTTTGCAATAGTTGCAAAATGCTTACACTGAGAATTAGTTGTTGTTTATCTGAAATTCGAATTTAACTGGATGTCTTGTATTTTGCCTAGCAATCCTTCGTGGCAGATACTAGAGACAGGCTTGTTCACTATCCAGTTCAACCTCCTTTTAGTGCCTCACTACTATGGAAGCTATAAAGCATTTTGCATGTGATTCAGGTACTGTCCATCTGATGCACATTCCAAGCCTTAAATTCAGAACTGCCTTACCTGGTAAGAGAAAGAAGGTATGAAGCTCCATCTCCTTGGTGCAGGTCATACAGAGTCAATGTTCTTCTGAACTAATAGATACGTATAAGCAGAGCTTTACAGTTTGCAAGTGGCTTCCTGGTCATGGCAGGAGAAGTAGCTGTTTTGGGAGCCCAGTTCTACAGAATCATCTTTGGAAACTCACCCTAGAGTCTGTTTCTTTAACCATTGCCTTGAATAAATATTTGCCTGTAATTGCCTGTAATAAATACCATTCTGCTTAAACTAGCTGAAGTGGTTTCTCTTCTTTGTGGACCACTGGACCATGACTGACACAGTTCCTACATTATTTTAAATAGTAGAGAAAGGGGGAAAAAATAAGATTTCTCTTCCATTTTTAAGCTATAAACAACATCATAAAAGCAAACATTTGTTAAAGAAAGAAATACAGCCTCCATTCCACCAGCCTAACTAATCCTATTTTAACTCGTCAAACAATTCATTTATTTTGTTTCTTCCAGTTCTAGTTCATATGCAGACATCATTTTTTTATACCGTAGTCATAAGGCAGATATAATTTTACATTCTGCTTTCCTCCCTTAACATTATGCTATAAATACTTTCTGTGTTGTTACATAGTTTCCATAATTATTTTAATGACTGTATAGCAATCCTAGTGGATGTATCATAATTCATTTTATTATTCTCTTATTTTTGGATGTATAGAGTTTTTTCCCCACTATAAATAATTCTTTTGTTAATAAAAGTTATTTCCTTCTTCTGAATTATGCCTTAAGATAAATTCCCAGGAGTGGGACAACTGGATCAAAGGCTGTGAACATTCTGTGTCTCTTAAAATGGTTTTCAAAAATCCTTTCCACAAGAAATGTGACAATTTTAACTGGGTGGCAAATTTTATTAATGATTGAATTAAGGGAAGTCAGTGAAAGCTAAATACCATTTAAAATGTATATGGCCCAGCTCTACACAACCCACACACAGAAAGGAAAAAATGTAGTTAGAGAATATGAAACAAATAAAAAAACAAATATCAGAAAGCTTTGTTTTTAACAGAACATGATGTTCTCTGATTCTTTAACTGAAGTCAATCTTATAATATTTACTTTAAAGTTTAAGAAAAGGTATTTGCTTGAGGAACTAGAAGTAGCTTCTCTGGCCTTCTCTCATGTTCTCATTTTCCCAGACTTTGTCTCTTATTCAGTAAATGGAGCAAACCGTCAAGAGTATGTCTTGTTTTTTGTTTTTTTAATTGATGCCAATTAAAACCAATTACTTATTACCTTGGTTTCACATTTGGCTCAGAAATACTGCTGTTGATGCCACTGTGATGTATTGTTGGCTTCTTATGAGGAGAAAAGGTACAATAACTTTATTTACTTTTAACTAGACTGTTCTTTCTATTCCAAAGATTTTCAAATAAGGAGTTTTATCTCACTTATAAAATTCAGTCTAGACGTACGAATGTCACATCTTATTTTCCCACCAAAATTACCCCTGATGTGGTTTTCTAGGGTTCCCCTCTAACTAGAGGCAGTTTCTGAGAGAGGATATTTACTGGAGAAGAGCCTAGGCGATTCCCATTGCAAGATAGTAATTTTGGTCTTATTTGAACCATCAAAGTAGAAAATGTTTTCAAGTGTCAAATCTCCTTAAGACATGTTGCTATCTTGGTGGAAAATGTTGAATAATAGTGATTACTTAATTATCATGATGGTAGTTGACTTTTTTCAGAGATGACCAATATTTCTCATAGTGGTCTGACTGCATAAGGCAGATAAATAACAATTTTTTTTGTAAAGGGTGAAATAGTTAATATTTTCAGTTTTGTAAGCCATATAATTTCTGTCACAGTATTTAACTATGCCCTGGTAGAGACAAAGCAACTATAGGGAATATGTAAAAGGATGGGTATGATTGAGTTCCAATAAAAATATATTTATAGTAACAGACTGTTGTCTCATTTGGCCAGCTAGCCATAGTTTGCTGACCCCCGACTTGAGAAATAGACCTTCTGTAGTAACACAATTTTGTTTCACAGCTCTCTTAACACTAATAGGGTTATCAACTTTACAATGAAAGAAAAGTTTAATAAAAAGAAAACAGCTTAAAATGAACTCTGATGATGCCTTTAAAAGAAATAAAAGTTGGGTATGAAATAAGCTGGTAGCAATAAGAAGAGACATTGAACTTTTAAATAACCGTGGAAGAGCTATCCAGAATTTGAAAAGGCTTTGGGAAATGGATAACCTCAAAACAGTCCAACCAAAAAGGTCCAACTCAACCGAAGACAGGTATTGAAGTAGCTGATCAGTTTCAGGAACAATCCCTGTGCCCTAGACCTCATGTTGTCACAGTGTTCCCTCTCTCAGTGTCTGACTCAATCTAAGGACAGAGTTATTGACTTTTGGACAATGCTTTTCACTGTCTAGGGAGGACCAACATCTTTAGACCTCATGAGGCAGACAGTCAACAGTACACATTGCTCCCCATTCCAGTGCAGAAACCCTGGGAAACTGTGTTAGAGGTTGAATCTCTGAGTAAGGAGAAATGGGGATGGGTTGGGAGGCATTTCTAGTTCTGTGTGGCTGCCAATCAGTAGGAGAGTCAGAGTGACAGCTAGAAGCGCTGGTTGGGATCTTAGTATGTTGCTGATATAGGGGCACACCAAGTTTTAGTTTTTACTTCAAGTGTAGTCAGTAGGCTCTCTTTTGTAGCATATGCTTATTATCCTGAATTAGAATATGCTTAGCTATCCTACTTGTAGTAACTATAATCCAAGCAATAATAGCTAACATTTATTGCGTCTACGTGGAAACCCATGTAGTCTTGAAAATGTATTTTTCAATTCTCACAGTGATTTTATTCAGCGGGGGATAATATCATTCACATTTTTCAAGTGAGGAAATAGAGGCACTAAGGGTTTAGAGAGCTGCTCTGAGTTACACACTGAATGTGGGCCATTAAACACCCAATTTTCTTGACGGTAAGTCTCTTAAACATGACATTATACTGCTTCCTCATGGGTAGGTAGTAGACAAGACATTTTTCTTCTTTTTTCCTATTCAAGTAAGCAAGTGGGAAAATGTGAAAAATAGAACACTTCTTGTTATATAAGAGATGTCTGGTCACCTTTAAAATGGTCACTAAGAAACCTGAGAATAAAACCTTTCTGCACATACAAGAATGCTAATCTGGCTGCACTTCTGCTACCTGTTTACTGAGGAAGGTGCACCATGATAGGTGAAAGCAAGCATCCCCCCAGCGGGTAAAACCCTGGAGAGGTAAGAAACAAGATGCATTCCACAAAGGACAATGATTCTGCTTGTCTTTTCTGAAGGAGCAATAATGTACATATTTCTTCTCAGTCTGAGCAGTATCCTTTGGCTCTTCCTCCTGCATTAGACTCTCCAATAGCTGTTTTTCTCCTACTCCTTAGAATTATCTTGATTCTCACTCCCTCCAGCTGTGCCATAGTGTCTGTCTTTGGTTCCCTAGTCGCTTGATCACAACTAGAGACACTAACTTTTCAAAAATCACGGTGAATTCTCTCCACATTTCAGAAGTTGAAGTGAACCTGAAGGTGGGGCATAATTGAATAAAAACATAAAGATGCCTTTTCCTCTGTTTCATGGGAACTTACCTTTCTGTAGTCTTGGTTCCCAGGGTTTGGAATTCCACGAGTGACCAAAATATCAAAAACGTTCAGGTGCCATTATGTCTTGGCCAAGTTTTAAATTTTTTACAGTAAGGACCTAAAAAAAAAACAAAACAAAACAAAAAACAAACAAACAAAAAAAACCAAATAATTACCTTCAGAACCACTATCATTTCATAATAGAAAGAACATTTTTAACAACAGAAGTAGGCCATAATCTCAGAAAAAAGAACAGTGTTTCAAATTGAATTCATTTTGTTTTATGAAAAACTTACTACATTGTCCTTACAGTTTTCATTTTACCTTTGACAGCTTATAACTTAATTTTGAGCTGGCCCAGGCCCAAGGTCTGGTGTTTCTGAAGTGCTGGTGTAATGGAAAGAACCTTATCTTTGGAGTCAGACAGATCTGGCTTCAAATCTTGGCTTCCACACTTGACCTTGAACAAGTCAGACAATGGGTACGAGGCTTTCCTAATAGGAGGAATTGGGAGGCCTCCAGAAGAGAGCTATGTGTGCACCTGGTGAGCGCCTGTTCCTGATTCATGAGCACTCTTTGTTTTTCTTTTCACCTTTATATATCAGAACCACTGAACAAGAAACAAAGCAACCTTACCGTGAAAGTGTTTTTTTTTCAGATTCTCTCAGCATTGTACTTTAATTTTTTTTTTTAATTTTCCTTTATAATTCTAAGCACCTGGCCTAGGAATGAACACCTCCCCTCAGCCCTGGTATTTGTGATCTATAGGAATAATTTCAGTTGCTAAGTGGGAACATCAGGGTTCAAAGTGATAGTCCAGCTCATCTGATACTTTCTTTCTTTTTTAAATTTATTGGGGTGACATTTGTTAGTAAAATTACATAGATTTCAGGTGTACAATTCTGTATTACATCATCTATAAATCCCATTGTGTGTTCACCACCCAGAGTCAGTTCTCCTTCCAGCACCATATATTTGATCCCCCTTGAAAATTATTTTTAATGGTTTTGTTTTTATTGATATAAGCATATCAGTTGTTTGAATTGTACCTTTCCATAAAGTCACAAATACAATTACTAAAAGCAATTCAGGTTATTTCTAAATTGTGTCCTACAATATTATGCACAGTTGGCCAATAAATCAATACAATACAATACAATACAATACAATACAATACAATACAATACAATACAATACAATACAATAAAAAAACACAGCTGAAATCTAGTCTATTTCTCAGACTCAGGGCTAACCCAACTCTGTGTAAAGGCTACTTGTTTGTATCTTCCAAAAAGAACTCTTGCTCTTGCCTGAACTTTAGTCAGGCACCTCGGAGCCTTCTTTGTGATAAGGCCTTGGCCTGCCAGCCTTGTTCATCAAGAATCCTGCCAAGCTAGTTTAGCAAGACTCCCTCTATCCAGGATACCAAACTGAGTTTCTCAATAATTTTTTATCCACTCCCTCACTCTGACCATTGGCTATTAATCCCCGCTGCCTTTTGTATTTGGAGTTGCATTCTGCCTCTCTACCCTGATGCAATAGTCTGGACCCCTATTGTGGTAGTCTGGAATAAAGTCTTCCTTGCCTCTTTAACTCGGCTCAGTGCAATTTTTCTTTGACAGATCCCAAACTCACACCATGTTGGAAAGACACCTACACAGGAGGATGTGGAAGGCCACATGAGGAGCTAACCCCCAAAATAGTCAGCTTTATAAATTAGTAGTTTTTCTTAATTTCAGGGATTAAGATCAGATGGAATTGTTCTAAGTTAAACACATATATTGGGGAAAGAGAAGTCAATTTCCATCTCCAGGGCATAAACCACTAATTTGGGAAGGGATTGGGCAGAAGAAAAGCCATTCTTTTTTCATTCACCCAATGTTTGTTAAATGCCTTATATTACCATTAAAGAAGCTTTCTTAAGTGCCTTCACTGATGACAGGTTTTTTTCTTTTGTTTTCTTTTTCTTCTTCTTTTTCTTTTTAGCTAAAAAAGCCAGAGGTTTCTTTCAGCAAGTGTCTGCACTGAGTTGTCATTAGTAATTACCTCCCTGCTAATGCATTCCTTCCTGCTGCTTCACATTGGCTTAATTAAGCAGGAAAAAGGAATCCTGGGGGACGTTGAGGAAAAGTAGTTCGGAAAGTTTACTGTTCTCTACAGAGCTGCTCAAGAAACCAGTTGATTTGCACTGCACCTTTTTATCCTGAAGGTTTTTTTTCCCTCTGCAATGGTTTCCAAGTCATTTCACAATAAGGTTGCCCGTGGAGTGCTCACAACTTTGATCATCTTGTATCACCGTGTGGCCTACGTTGCTAACCTGACAGGGTCATTGAAAGGAAAAGAAACTCTTGTGTGTGTGTGTCAAAGTCAGTGGGAGGTGTGCAGATACGAGAACATTCTGAGTATGTGACACTCAGCTCATCTGAGCGTGCTCGTGTGTGCAGGGGCTTCCCAGACACTCATTATGCAGTTGGCTGCTTCTGACTTACGCCTCTCTGCCCTGCTTATAGATCCATTTTCCTGGGGATGCTGGGTAAGAAGGACCTGGAAGAAGACTAAATCTTGTAGGTAGCTCCCAACTTGTAGGTAGTGCCAAAGTCTGGAAACTGGCAAGTGTAGGTCAATCAGTTAGATGCATGAACAACTGAAATATTTAAATAGCATTGCACAGACTTGTGGGGGGCTTATTTTTGCAGTGGGCAGCACTATGTCTGCGTTTGGGGAAACCGACGTCAGATGAACAGTGCAGCGTGGGCTTCAGTTCTGAAGTCTGGGGTGTTTTCTTGGCTCCCCGCCTCCCCTTCTTGTCCTGGACTGAAACTGAGTTTTTAAATATAGAAAAAAATTCAGTCAATCATTTTCTATATACACACCTTGATATTTACTAAAACAAAGTTATTAATGTTAATGGAAATGTTAATGTTTAACGCCAGTGAGGGAAAAAAGTCTTTAAAATGTCGTTAGCGTGGGATTCTAGTGTTGGTTCTGTGCTTAGATATGTGTGAAGGTGACCAGATACCGTTACAGTTCTATGAGTGTATTAGTGTGTTAGGTAGAGCTGCCATGCCTTAGGTACCACAAATTGGGTGGCTTAAGACAACACAGTTAATTTCTCATTGTATTTTTATTCTGTCACATTTCTGGAGACTGGAAGTCCAAAATCAAGGTGTTGGCAGACCCATGCTCTCTCTCCTAGCTTCTGGGGGCAGCCAGCAATCCTTGGCCTTCCTAGGGTCACAGCTGCATAACTCCAGTTTCTGCCTCTAACATCACATGGTCACATGGAAGTGTTTTCTCTTTGCGTCTGTGTCTTCATGTGGTGTTCTCCTCTGTGTGTGTGTCTGTCTCTGAATCACTTCTCCTCTTATAAAGACATTAGTTATACGGAATTCAGGACCTACCCTACTCCACAATGACCTTATCTTCTATCTTAATTACATCTGCAAAGACTCTGTTTTTCAAATAAGTTCATGTTCACAGATAGTACTTCAACAAATCGTTTTGGAGGGATACACTTCAACCCACAATGGGAAATGCACCTCATTCTTTTTTATCACTTGCATAATATTTTGTATATGGAGATACATGGTTTAAACAATTATTCTTCTAGTACCATTCAGGTTGTCTCTAATTGTTTTACTAGTACAAATAATGCTTGAATTTTTATCTTTCAGCCCTTTGTTTATTTAAACAATTTTTCATTCATTTGTTTGCTCATCTTCCCTATTAGAATATACATGCCCCTGATATTAAAGATTATATATTTATATGTGTGTAGTGCAAAAAAATGTGTACACATTTTAAGAAAGGAAAACTGTATTAAAATTGTAATAATATATACTGATAACAAGACTTCTGCAATTACAAGAGGTGCTCAGAGTGGTTACCATCAGCATCCAGACACTTCTGATTACAGGGAACTACTGCTTGAGCAATGTGGACCAGTGTCCACTTGTATACATTTTTTTGGCAGCCCCAGTATATACATATATATATATATACCAATATAGATACATATCTGTTTTCTAATAATCATCATAGCTCCTAGCACAATGACAGGCACATGGCCAGTGAATGAAAATACCTTTGTCCACTCCTATGAGGACATTTAGTAGTATAACTTCTGTACTCAAATTTTTCAAAGCTTTTGCCAAGTTGTTCTCAAAATCATCAGTACCAATTTACATTCCCACAAATCTTGCCCATTGCCACATGTATTTGGCCACACTGTATATTATCAATATTTAAAAATTTCACCAATCTGATGGGTAAAAAAATAAAATAAAATGTTTCATTATTATAAAATTATTTTATTTTTAACCTGTCTTGTAAACCTACTTGCGTCAAAGCTTCTCAAAGGCAGGGTCTGGTCATAGTATCTTTGTATTCTCTGCGGCCCAAATTTGGGGCATGATAAGTGCACAATAAATAGCTATTGAATTTACTTGGCATCTATGTTTGAATTGTTTATCTGATTTTCTCCTCAGGCTTATAATAGTTTCCTAGGGCTACTGTAACAAATTCCCAGAAACTGCATGGCTTAAGACAACAGAAACTTATTTTCTCATAGTTGTTTGTGGAGGCTACAAGTCTGAAATCAAGGTGTTGGCAGGGCCATACTCTCTCAGAGGCCCCAGAGGAGAAG
This sequence comes from Rhinolophus hipposideros, assembly GCF_964194185.1. Taxonomy (NCBI): domain Eukaryota; kingdom Metazoa; phylum Chordata; class Mammalia; order Chiroptera; family Rhinolophidae; genus Rhinolophus; species Rhinolophus hipposideros. The sequence continues at coordinate 18,876,375 of NC_138049.1, read as the reverse complement.
CCTTTTGATTTTCCTAGCTGATGGTGCTTGCCGGAAATCCTCATTATTCCTTGGTTCACATCAGTACAATCTCTGCTCTGTCTTCACATCACCTTCTCTCCTATGTCTGTGTTAAATTCCTTCTTCTTCATAGTATACCAGTCATTGGATTAAAGTCCAATCTTATCCAATACAACCTCATCTAAACTTGATTATATCTACAAAGAACCCATTTCCAAATAAGGTCACATTCAAAGGTCCTGGGTAGACATGAATTTGGGGGGGGCACTATTTAACTTAGTATAAGACATAAAGAATCCTTCACTCCTGAAGGGTAGCAGAATACCCCACCCCAAAATGTACCATTTTAACATAAGAATTGTTTTGAGCTGAAGTCAATTGAGAAGAAGCAGACAGATACAAGGAAAACTTCCTGCCCTCCCCTTATTTGCGTAAGCAAATTTTGCAGGATATAAATGTGTCCCTCTTCTCCTCTACCAGGAAGGACTAAAGTTATTAGATTGGTGCTAAAGTAATTATGGTTTGTGCAATTACTTTTCACAAGTTAAACCAAATTACACTTCCACCAACCTCATAATTACCAGAAACAACTTTAGACCTTCAGTTTGGAGATGGCACCAGAGGAATCTACATAACAAGCTTCGCTAACTAGCTTTCATCTGTTATTAATTACCTTCCCAAAGTTTTCTGCCCTTGGAAGCCAAAAACTGCTTTCCCTTATCCTGTCATTCCTCCACAAATTTATGGTTCTTTTTTGAACAAGATACAAGCAGAAGTTTGAAGCCATCACTTTGTTACTTAGTTTTTTCCTGGGTATCTCCCATGTGTACATGAGGTATACATATTTTTAAAAACTTCTGTTTGTTTTCCTCTCTTTTATGACAGGGGACTCAGGCAAGAACTCAGAAAGGTAAAGGTGTCGGAAGCCATAGAAATCCCCAGGCCTTGCCTAGGCAGAACTTCCTGGTCACAAAACCCAAAGCCCGCGCGCGCCAAACCCAAAGCCCGCGCGCGCCAAACCCAGAGCCCGCGCGCGCCAAACCCAGAGCCTGCCCATTTCCTTGTACCTCATATGGCATCGCCCTGTCCTAGCCTATCAGCCCGCGACAAGTACCTCGCCACCCTATGACATAGCATATCCCACCCCCATCTGACATAGCTATATATATAACCCGCCATCGTAATAAAATTTTGAGGCTTGATCAGATCCCTGTCTTGCCTCCATTCTTCGCGTCTCCTGTCTCCCCCCTTTTTTTTTCATCCTCAACAGGTTTCTTCCCCTCGTCCCACGTTGCATTGTCCTGCCGGTCGGGACATTTTGGCGCCCAACGTGGGGCCCGAGGTACGAAGATTCTACGAGGACACCTACTCTGGAAACCGCCGCGGCCCCCCCCCCCCTCCCTGAGCCTCCACGGGCTGGCTTCTTTCGAGCCCACGCAGTTTTCACTCGTGGGACAAGACTCGAGGGCCTCCCCGGCGCGAGTGTGGCTTGTTTCGAGCCCGTAAGGGACAAGACTCGACAGCCCCCTCGGCAGTAAAAAGGCTCGTTTGGAGTTCACGAGGTATTCACCCGTAAGAAAAGACTCCAAGTTTGCCCGACGTTGGAGTAGCCGCCCAGCGAAGGACGAGAGATTGGTGAGTAGGTGATTGACATGGGACAGGAGTTGAGTTCACATGAACTCTTCCTTAAGGGTATTAAGGAATCTCTCAAGATGCGGAGAGTTAAGGCTAGAAAAAAAGATTTACGTGAGTTTTTCAGTTTTGTCTCTGATATCTGCCCCTGGTTCCCCCAAGAAGGAACGATTGATCAAAAATATTGGAAGAGAGTTGGAGACTGTTTTAATGATTACTATCGGGTTTTTGGACCCAACAAGGTCCCTGTATCGGCATTCTCATATTGGAATCTGATTAATGATATCCTAAAAATACATTCCTCAGACCCAGATGTTAGAGAGATCTTACAGACAGGGGAAACAGTCCTAAAAGAGAGTTCCCGCCCCCCTTCTGTCTGCCAATCTGTTTCAATAGACATGCCAGAGGAACCTAAAAAACAAGCTGATAATCAGGAAGCCTCTGCCTTAGAGAATCACCCATTAAAAGACCCCCCTAAAATCTACCCTTCCCTTTTGGCCTTTAATAATCAGGACCAGCTCTCCCCAAGAGACCAGATAGATTTAGAGGAACAAGCTGCCCGCTATAATAAAAAAGAAGATCCCTGGGGCCTCGCCGCGCCAACCTTGCGCGCCCCTTCACAAAAAATACATACCCCTCCCCCTTATGTCCCCCCTCAGGAACTCCCAGCATTCTATGACCCAGTCTTAAACCCAAACCCACCCGTATTCCCTCAAGACACCCTAGTTCAAAACACCCCATCCTTAACCGATCCCATTAGGCAGGCAAAAATATCTTTAACCCAAGAAATTTCTTCTCTTAGAGAGACACTCCAACAAAAACGCGAACATATGCAACTCCTAAAGGAGCTGCATGCCCTTGAAAAAGAACTTAAAACCTTAATGCCTAACCAAAACCCTGAAAAACCTCAAAAAGGCCCAATACTTAATAAAAAGACCCTAATGACCTTTCCAGTTACCCGCAGCCAAAACCGTGGCCCACCCTCTCAAGAGGATACAATGGAAGAGACTGACAATGAACCCCCCGACTCTCATAATCCCCCCTCGGCCAATGAGGCCTCTGACACAGAAGACCCAGAAGATAACACTCCCAACTCCAATGATCCCACTGGCCAAAAATATCACCGGCTAGGCATCAAACATATTAAAGATTTAAAAGGTGCAGTAAGCTCTTATGGCCCGACAGCGCCCTACACCTTGGCAATTCTTGAAGGTCTCAGTGACCGTTGGCTCACACCCAATGATTGGTTTAAATTAGCTCGTGCCACCCTTTCTGGGGGGGACCACGTCCTCTGGCACACAGAGTTTAAAGAAAACTGCCGAGAGATAGCACAGCGCAATAGTGAAAATAGAACAACAAGATCATGGACTCGGGATAAATTACTAGGAGAAAAACCCTATCATACCAATGAAATCCAGGCAACTTTTCCCCCGGGGCTGTTAGCTCAAATTCAGAACGCTGGTCTCAAGGCGTGGCGCCGCCTACCTCCAAGAGGCTCCGCTACCACCTCCCTGGCAAAGATTCGTCAGGGCCCCGAGGAGCCATATTGTGAGTTTATCAGCAGACTCACCGACGCCGCCGAACGGTTGGTCGGAGAAGGCGAGAACGACAGCGCCTTTGTTAAACATTTAGCCTATGAAAATGCTAACCCCACTTGCCAGGCAACCATTCGCCCCCACCGTGGAGGCAACCTTGCTGACTACATTAAACTATGCTCAGGGGTTGGAGCCTCCCATACCTTGGGACTCGCTATTGGAGCCGCCCTCCGAGACTTTGCCTCAAACAAGCCTCCTAATCAACAATCTAGATTATATTTCTCCTGTAAACAACCTGGACACTTTAGTCGAGATTGCCCAATAAAAAATAGAGGTCCACAACCCCAAAATTCATCACAGCCCCCACCGACACCCTCCAGACCAATGCCTTCCACCGTGTGCCCAAGATGTCGACGGGGCAAACATTGGGCCTCTGATTGTTATTCTAAAACAGATATTGAAGGTATCCCCCTTTCCAGGAAACCGGGAAACCCCAGTCGGGGCCAGCCCCTGGCCCCTCCATCGGGACACAACCTAGGGGCTGTCAGGTTTGTTCCCCAACAACCAAGTCCTCAGATCCTCCCAGCTCAAGTGTCGGTTCCCTCCACCGGGCTACCCCCGGAAGCGCAGGACTGGACCTCTGTGCCGCCGCCGACTCGATACTAACCCCAGACCAAGGGGTCCAACTCGTTCCCACCACCACGACGGGACCTATGCCCCCGGAAACATTTGGACTTATATTGGGACGGGGCAGCTCTTCCCTCGCCGGCCTGAATATAATCCCAGGAGTCATAGATAATGATTATACAGGACTCATACAACTCTTAGCCTCGGCCCCTCTGGGCCCTGTATCCATAGTAAAAGGCCAAAGGATAGCACAGCTTGTGCTTCTCCCATTAGACACCTCTAATAAACAATATCTGACACCAAAGAGACGGGAGTCCGCCTTCGGCTCCTCAGATGCCTATTGGATACAACAGGTCACTTTAGAGAGGCCACTTTTAACCCTGTACTTAGATGGAAAAAAATTTCAAGGTTTAATAGACACGGGAGCGGACGCAACAGTCATCTCAGATAGATACTGGCCTTCAACATGGCCCTCTAAAGCCTCATATACCCATCTATAGGGCATAGGACAATCAGCCAATCCCAGACAAAGCTCTAAAATACTCTCATGGGAAGACGAAGAGGGCAATACTGGTAAGGTCCAGCCATATATTATTTCTGGAATTCCCATTAATCTGTGGGGCCGTGATATCCTATCACAACTCAAACTTATCATGTGCAGCCCCAACGAAATAGTTGCTCAACAGATGCTTAACCAAGGCTATCTCCCTGGACAGGGACTGGGAAAAGCTGGTCAAGGGATAAAAAATCCCCTCTCTATAAAGCCCAACCCTAACCGACAAGGATTAGGCAGTCAGGATTTTTCCTAGCGGCCATTGATCCTCCTGCACCCCATGCGGAGAAGATAAAATGGAAAGATAATTCCCCCGTTTGGGTGGACCAATGGCCACTACCTGAGGAAAAGTTGTCCGCAGCTTCTCGGTTAGTGCAGGAACAATTAGCGGCAGGACATATAGAACCAACTACTTCGCCATGGAATACACCCATTTTTGTTATTAAAAAGAAGTCTGGGTCTTGGCGCCTCCTTCAGGATCTCAGAGAAATTAATAAAACCATGTTCTCCATGGGAGCCCTCCAACCAGGCCTCCCTTCCCCGACAGCTATCCCAGCTAACTATCACAAGATTATTATAGACCTTAAAGATTGTTTCTTTACCATTCCTTTACACCCCCTGGACAGAGAGCGTTTCGCATTTAGCCTGCCTGTAACCAACTTCAAGGGTCCTATGCAGCGCTTTCAGTGGAAAGTCCTCCCACAAGGCATGGCCAATAGTCCCACCCTATGCCAAAAATTTGTGGCACAAGCTGTGGATCCTGTTAGAACACAATGGCCCACTATTTATATTATTCATTATATGGACGATATCCTTCTAGCAGGAAAGACCACCACAGAGGTACTCCAATGCTGCCAACACTTAACTCACAATCTTACCACTTATGGACTCCAACTTGCCCCCAATAAGATCCAGCTCAAAGACCCCTACTACTATCTGGGATTTGAGCTACATAATCAGTCCATAACCACCCAAAAAGTCCAACTTAAAACTAGTCATTTATACACTTTACATGACTTTCAAAAATTTTTGGGAGATATTAACTGGCTTCGACCATACTTAAGGCTCACTACAGGAGACCTCAAGCCCCTCTTTGATATTCTTCAGGGAGACTCAGACCCTCTCTCCCCTCGAGAGCTGTCGCCTGAGGCAAAGGGCTCTCTTCAATTACTAGAAAAGGCAATTCAACAACAACAAGTCACCTTTCTATCATACAAACAGCCCTTCTCCCTCATTATTTGTGCAACCCCTCATACACCTACTGGGGTCTTATGGCAAGATAATCCCCTCTTCTGGGTTCATTTACCCTCCTCCCCGTCTAAGGTCCTAGTCACATACCCATCCCTGGTAGTCAAACTTATTAAGATAGGAAGAGAAAAAAGCCGACAACACTTTGGCAGGGACCCTGATCAGCTCATTCTCCCCTACACTAAAGAACAGCTTAATTGGCTAACCCAAAATAACGATGACTGGATCATTTCCCTTACATCATTTCAGGGCAAGATAGATAATCATTATCCCCCTAATAAACTCCTACAGTTCTCCAGACTACATCCCTTTGTTTTTCCAAAGATAACAGCCACTAAACCATTACAAAATGCCGCCTTGGTTTTCACGGATGGGTCTTCTTCTGGCGTAGCAGCATATGTCATTAACTCACAAAGATTTCAGGTGCAGTCTCCATTTCAGTCTGCCCAACTTGTTGAACTTTATGCCGTTATAAAAGTGTTTAAAAAACTACAGGAGTCACCCTTTAACTTGTACACTGATAGTGCCTATATCGCCCTGTCTGTGCCCCAACTAGAAACAGTGCCATATATCAAGCCCTCTACCAGCGCTGCCAAACTTTTTCAACAACTACAACATCTCATACTACAAAGACAGACCCCATTTTTCCTTAGTCATCTTCGGGCTCATACTGACCTCCCTGGACCCCTTTCACAGGGCAATGCTATAGCAGACAATCATACCCGCTTAGTATGTCCCTTAACCTTAGATCCTATAACGCGAGCCACCCAATTCCACAACTTACATCATGTCAATGCCCACACACTTCGCTTGTTATTCAAAATTACCCGAGATCAGGCTAGACACATTGTTAAAAGTTGCTCAGGGTGCATAACCTTTCTGCCTCTTCCTCACCTAGGAGTTAACCCAAGGGGCTTACTCCCTGGACAAATCTGGCAGATGGACATTACACATATTCCTGAATTCGGCCATTTAAAGTATGTACACGTAACTATAGATACCTTCAGCGGCTTCATGGTTGCCACCCTTCATGGGGGCGAGGCTACAAAAAACATCATAGCCCATACCCTCCAATGCCTTACCACACTAGGAAAACCTCAAACTATAAAAACAGACAATGGACCAGGGTATACCTCCCAGGCATTTCAAGCCTTTTGTGCTCAATTCCAAATCAAACACGTCACTGGCATCCCTTACAATCCCCAAGGCCAGGGCATTGTAGAGCGAGCCCACCAGACACTCAAAAACACCATCAACAAGTTAAAAACCACCACTGCCTATCCGACCAAAGGATCTCCTCGTAATGTTCTCAGCCATGCATTATTTACCCTTAATTTCCTACAACTTGACGCTCAGGGAAAATCGGCTGCCGATCGCTTCTGGCACCAAGAAACAAAAAATCAATATGCTACAGTTATGTGGAAAGATCCATTAACCTCCAAATGGAACGGCCCCGATCCAGTCCTCATTTGGGGACGTGGGTCAGCCTGCATTTATGATCCTCAGGAAGGCGGCGCGCGATGGCTGCCAGAGCGTCTCGTTAAGCCTGTCAACACCCCAAATCCAAATAACACATAAAGACTCCAGGGATATCTTCCCTGAGAAAATCTCTCTCTCTTTTCACAGGACATAAAGTTCTTCATGGAGTCCTTCACTTTGACACTCTTCACATTCCTCATCATCCCCGTTTACGGAGGGTTTGGGCCCCCCGTAAGCCGCGAGCAGCTATACAGACAGCTCTATGGCAACCCATGTGACTGCCAGGGAGGCACAGTGCCCAGTGGATACCTCCGTGCCCACACCGAGGAGCCAGCCCCACAAGGACAGGTAGATTTAGCATACTTAGCATCCACTGATTGCGGTAATAAAGTAGCCTACCTCGCCTATAATCCTAATATAAAGGGGGGATTCGGACTAGGAATAGATGAAACACAATGGACCTGTACCAATAAGCCCCGCATTATTCCCCCCATTGCAGGACTACCACCGCCCTGCCCCAGCGAATGCAGCTATTTTGATCAAATGCATTCTTCCTGCTACACAACCACCCAAATTTGTACTGGCTCAGACAACCAAACTTATCTCACAGCCATGTTATTGAGACGTAGGTCCGCCACATTCGGAGGCGATTGGGACTCCACCTCCCTCTCTGACAATAACAAATATAGTCAGGCGGGCTGCAGTGGTACAATTGGAAATAAAGTCTGTTGGCCAACTAAAATGCCTGTCCACATTTCAGATGGCGGAGGGCCAAATGACATATTAAAAGAGACTCTTGTCACTGAGCACATTCAAAAAATACTCCACCACCTATTCCCCCCTTTAACTTACCACCCCTTGGCTCTCCCCAAATCCCGGGATATGGATTTAGACACACAAACCAACAACATTCTCGAATCCACCTTCTGGGCCTTAAATCATTCCAACCCTTCTCTTGCCCAGGACTGCTGGCTTTGCATGACTATGGGAACTCCCATACCTACTGCAATCCCCTCCAATATCACAGTAAACACACAAATCTCTAACTGTTCCCGTCTCTCCCTTCCTCTTAGAGTTCAACCTGTAGGATTTAATACCTCCCCCTGCTATCAGGGACAATTTCAAAACAACACTTTTGATGTAGATCTAGGGTTTGTCACTTTTACTAACTGTTCTGACATCATTCAAGTTAACGGAACCTTGTGTTCTAGCCCTGGACAAGTTTTCATATGTGGGAACAGCCTCGCTTACACCACGTTACCCACCAACTGGACTGGACTTTGTGTCTCAGCTAGTCTCCTCCCTGATATCTCTATTATCCCAGGAGACACACCTGTCCCTCTCCCCAGCCTAGAATTTGCCACCGGGCGCCACAAGCGTGCTATTACAGCCATTCCCTTACTCGTAGGGCTAGGAATTACTGCTGGAATAGCCTCGGGTACCGCGGGAGTAGGTGTTGCAGTCCAGTCCTACAATAAACTATCACGCCAGCTGATAGATGATGTCCAAACACTTTCTGGGACCATCAATGATCTCCAAGATCAGATTGACTCTTTAGCTGAAGTAGTCTTACAAAACCGTCGAGGCCTAGATCTTCTCACTGCAGAACAGGGAGGTATCTGCTTAGCTTTACAGGAACGCTGCTGCTTCTATGCTAACAAGTCTGGGATCGTCCGAGACAAGATCAAAAAACTACAAGAGGACCTAGTAAAAAGACGCAAAGAACTCTTCGAAAACCCACTCTGGACGGGTCTCAACGGACTTCTCCCCTACCTGCTCCCCACCCTTGGCCCCCTCCTATGCATCCTTCTCTTAATAGCCTTCGGGCCATGGGCTTTTAGGCGCATTACTGACCTCATTAAAAACCAAATCGATGCTGTTTTGGCCAAACCAATCCAAATCCATTATCAGCGGCTAGCAACAGGGGACGGCCTCGAAGAAGGCTATCTTGGCTTCCTCCCCACGGGGACGACATAATACTAAGGGTATGTCTACTCCCCCCACGAGTTGGGGAGGGGTATGGGCACCGAGGTGAGTGCAAAGCAAAGCATTTGCAAGGAAAGGGCTCGACTCACAACGGTCGGCTCCCTTTAACTTTCCTGAGAACATACCTGGTTTGCATAGAGGTTGGTATCAAAAAATCTCTACCTCTCCTCCACAAAAGATACCCAAAACCATCCAATAACGAGCTCTGCTCGTTGGAGGAACCAGGCCTCTGTTCCCTCACTCGGTCAAGGCCCACCTCCTTAAAACAAACAAAAAGGGAGGAGATGTCGGAAGCCATAGAAATCCCCAGGCCTTGCCTAGGCAGAACTTCCTGGTCACAAAACCCAAAGCCCGCGCGCGCCAAACCCAAAGCCCGCGCGCGCCAAACCCAGAGCCCGCGCGCGCCAAACCCAGAGCCTGCCCATTTCCTTGTACCTCATATGGCATCGCCCTGTCCTAGCCTATCAGCCCGCGACAAGTACCTCGCCACCCTATGACATAGCATATCCCACCCCCATCTGACATAGCTATATATATAACCCGCCATCGTAATAAAATTTTGAGGCTTGATCAGATCCCTGTCTTGCCTCCATTCTTCGCGTCTCCTGTCTCCCCCCTTTTTTTTTCATCCTCAACAGGTTTCTTCCCCTCGTCCCACGTTGCATTGTCCTGCCGGTCGGGACATAAAGGGGAAATTAGTTTTCCTCCCCTACTCCTCCTATCTTGTTAGACATTTGTAATTATTGCGGTAGCTCCAACACTTTGAGATAGCTCTTGACTGTGCTAGGTATTAAAACTACCTTGGTTTTCTTCGGCTCTGAGTTAAACCTAAAATCTCTTGATGCCTTTGGCCACTTGTTTTAAAGTGCTCTCAGGCTTCTCAGTTTTTGCCCATGGGAAATGGCTTTTTGCTCTACACAGCTCAGCTAAATACAGGGACAGATTACAGCAATTCCGAGAGCCTGCCTCCCTAGTGTGAATTCCTCAATGTTGTTTTTCAATGAGGATGAATAATGTACCTCCTCTGACTACTTTCTCTTCCTCAGATCCTTGCCCTTTGAAGCCTGGAACTTGTATAAATGCTAATTTGAAATTAACATACAATTTGCTAACCTCCCCTGGCTAACTTCCAATTTAACGTGGCCCCTCTCACCCAAACTTCAGGCACTGATTTACTTCCTTTTTAAGAGCCCACAACTGTTTTTCTTCAGGTAATATTAAAACTTGTTAAATTCTTTCTGTCTCTTGTGCATGTGCATATATGTGTGTATTGTGGAGGGAATATGTGTACATGTGTATGTGCAAAGCAAAGGAATTGGACTAATGTCCTATAATGTCCTGTGTACCTCAGGGACCTACGAGAGCAATATAAAGTTTCACCTGGAAGTAAACAGTCATTTCTATTTGTCACTAAATTTCAGAAGTTTCCAACAGGTGGTCATTCTTCAGGGGCAAGTGATTGAAAAGACACTCGAGCAGACTTGTAGCCTCCAGAAGTATGAGAAAAGTTTCTGTTGTTTTAATCCATGCAGTTTCTGGGAATTTGTTACAGTAGCCCTAGGAAACTATTATAAGCCTGAGGAGAAAATTAGATAAACAATTCAAACATAGATGCCAAGTAAATTCAATAGCAATTTATTGAGTACTTATCATGCCCCAAATTTGGACTGCGGAGAATACAAAGATACTATGACCAGACCCTGCCTTTGAGAAGCTTTGACGCAAGTAGGTTTACAAGACAGGTTAAAAATAAAATACTTTTATGATAATGAAACAGTGATTTTATTTTTTTTTTACCCATCAGATTTATGAAATTTTAAATATTGATAATATACAGTGTGACTAAATACATGTGGCAATGGGCAAGATTTGTGGGAATGTAAATTGGTACTGATGATTTTGAGAACAACTTGGCAAAAGCCAAACTTTTTGCCTGGGAGCGTAATATTTTTTTCCAGTAATTGTGACTCTTTTCATTTTCATGTGGCTGCCAGGTAGCTTCACTATGATAAAGTGACCTCTTTTTGGACTGCTGCATACCATGTCCATAAGTTTTCTACTGCTGTTTCCATGTGAACCACAGCTAAGCAATGTGACCTGAAGGCAAGCTTCCTACAACTTTGTGGAGGGACTTCACTGCATTTCTTCTTACATGACAATTCCCTTAGCTTACCATACCTAATCAGGGTTCACTGCTCTTTGGGCCTTTTATTTCCCTCCAAACCTCCCTTTCTTCTTCTCAAATATTTACTGAGCTTCTATGCTTTACCAGGATTGGGGCTAGAACCCGGTGAGAAAAATTAAAATAAGACATAGGATTTTCCCCGAAAGACTGAATATACAGCAGGTCCTTGAATAACGTTTCGTTCAATGTTGTTTCATTATAAGGTTGACGAGCTGCCAGAGAAACTTAACTCTTGTTTATATCAATTAGTTTATTATGATAAACTTTGTTTTGTTATATGTCATTTCGCTTAAAGTCACAGAACTTAAAAACAATGTTAAGTGAGGACTTATTGTATAAACAGGCAAAGGATAGCCCATATGTGACAATAGAATTCTGACCCACACCCACTGAAGCAACCAGTCTGGTCCAACCGCAACCTCTGCAGCAATCAGCCAAGAACGGTCAAGTCTTGGTCTCTGAGTGTCAGCTTCCCTATTTCTTTTTTTTTTTTTTTTTGAAGATGCCATAGTATTTTATTTATTTATTTATTTTTTTTCTTTCTTTTTTTTTTTTATTAATTAATTTATTTATTAGTTTCAGGTGTACAAAACAAGGTTTCTTGTCCCTGCTTCCAACTCAGGACCAACGAGAGAAAGACAAGCATGCTCTCTAAACCAACCTCATAAAATCCCCGCTTCTAGTTAGCCCACCTCTGCTTCTGCCTGCTAACATTTGCCTGAGCACACTTGAATCCTTTTCTTTTTTTGCACTATAAAGTTTCCCACTCCCTTGCCTGCTTTTGAGTCTCTTATAAGCACATGTGATAGTTGTGACTCCCTTGCTACATAACAAGCTCTGAATAAGTTGACTGGGTTGTTCTCATTTGGGTGGTTTTTGTTTATTTCCACAGTTTTCCTGGGGGATCCACTGAGATCCACTCTGCCCTGCACATCACTGGGCACCAGCTTTTGACCAGGTGTGATCCTCATGGAGGCCCCTGTGCTTTGCTGCTTGACGCCTGATGAGTCACTGCCTACGTAGTAAGCCAGCACCAGCTCTGACCTTGGCTCTTCTTACATTGAGTTTCTTCGCTATTCATTCTCAGTTTGGTACCCAGGTTTTGATACTGGTTCTCACTTCTTTGGCATCCTTGTGGAATCAGCCATTCCTTTTTATCCCTTTTGGCTCTCTTTTGTGCTTCCATTTTGTGATGTGTATCTAAAAACGTTTGTGATAAGGAGAATCACTGAATAGAACATAGGCACAGACCCTATAAATTTGTTCTAAAGCCAGCTTCATAGAACAGTGAGTTCATGGCTCTCACTAGGCCAATACCCATTTGGAAAATGTTTTGTGTGTCAACAATAAAACTGGATAAGGTTCTGCTTCCATCATTAATTTTTGATCTGAAGGCTTGGCTTTGAGAGTTTTGAGTTTTCTGCCTGCTGGAAGGTGTAGACTGTCAGGTCTAAGTTTGGAGATATGAGGTGCACAACCATCACTTTCAAACAACCATTGCTCGCTCTCGTGGAGTTGTAAGCCTAAATCCTTTCAATATTGGAAAACTTTCTGTTTTTTTATAGGTGTTCTCTTAATTCTTGTGCCAATCTCTTTAATGACATAACTTCACAGAGGTTGATTTGGCCTTCAAAGGCCCTTCTGGGAACACTTGACTTTAACAGAAATTGTTCATGTGAAAGATGCCTTCCAAAGAAAAGAAATGCTATTTCTCACGACCAATGGGCAGAATTTTTTGATTGATATCAGAAGCTCCTAAACAAAATCCTCATCAAAAGTTGCTTCACTAAGATATTCTTTGGCTAAAGCTGATGAGCAATTTGACAAATTCATGCAATGAAAAATTGGACTCATTTCCAAGTAAATTCTCCCATCCTTGCCCTCCAGTTGCCTCCCTGTATCCGACACTCCCTCTTCTCTTTTGCCCTTTTGACCTCTGCTTCTGTACCTCTGTTTACCCCTCTCTTCCCTTCTTCTTGTCCAGATCACTTACCTTATCCCATCAACTCTCTTATGAATCCAAAATACCAGTTTCCTCTAAAGATCCATCTCGCTCAAAAGTCAAATATGTAGCAAATTACAGCATTTCAACATTGGAATTTCAACATTTCAACATCAAGCTAAGTTGAGAGCTATAGCTGAGGATTTCCCTAAACCCAGATAAGACAAGCAAATATTCATAGAAGAATTTAGAATTCTGGGGGGGTGCCTGAGACCCAGAGTTTTCTGATCTAAATTAAGTTGTACCCACGATAGTTGGAATCTCAGATGCTACATCTTGGATGGCAAAAGCTAATTGGACTGACTCAGAAAGGGAACTGCAGGATCCTTTTTCAACAATAAACTTGAGAGTCAGCAAAAGGCCCCCGAGGAAGGGTAAAGTCTCCTAAAAGCCAGACTCAAAATATTTCTAATAAAAATTGATTGAAGATCTGTTACGCAAGTATGTGAATAGAGTTAACACCATTGACTGTACAGTTAAAAATGGTTGAGATGGCAATTTTTATATTATGTATTTTTACCACAATTAAAAACTTTTATAATGAAAAAAAATCAATTATCATAATTTAATCATGAAAATAGCAAAGAGATGAAATTAAACATAAATATAGATGGTCAACCTTATCAATTACTGGTACATATAGACACTTGTTTTTCAACATTAAACTCTGCTGTGTTTGCTCAACCTCTTTCTCAGAGTAAACATACCACTCAGATGATAGGTATTCCAAATAACCATGGATTTTTTTCTATCTCCCAGCTCCTAACTCTAACCCATGGGTCCTTGAGTGAAAAACATTACTTCCTGTTCTGTGATACTACCCATTAAACAAATAGAAATAGACTTAGTTTGTAAATGAGATTATAATATTAAATGCACACCAGAGGGACTATTTCTTGAGATTTCAGAGGATGCTTCTATTTATAATCAAGTTGTGTCTTTTCTGGATATACCTCTGCCTTCTCAATTATATTTGGTGCATTACACAGATAAAGATCTTTACATCATACCTGATACTGTGAGCTGAAATTTCAACTGATGTAGGAAAAATAATTGGAGCAGAACCTATTAAAGTTCAGGTACATGTTCCCAAACTTTATCTAAACTTCCCCAATATCTCCTGAAGCCAGAAGCAAAGGAAGTGATCAAACCTACAGTTGAAAGCTTTATAGCCACAGATCTTCTCATTCTGCACACTAGCCTTTGTAACACTCCTATGCTTTTAGAAAAGAAACCAAACAAATGAGGATGTCATTTGTTCAGATCTCAGGGCCATCAATAAAATTGTTATCCTTTGCTTCCTGGTACTACCTAATATAAATACCATCCTGTCTCCAATTCCGCCTGAAGCCACTTGTTTTACTGTGGATCTCTGCACCACCTTTTTCAGTGTGCCCTAAAACCAGAATAGTCAATGCCTTTTTGTCATTACCTGATGAGGAGAACAATACAACTGGACAATTGTACACCAGGGTTTTCCTTCAAAGCAATACATGAAGATAATACTTCCTTTGTGATTCAGTTCTGATAAAATCTGTGGATCATTTCTTACTTAATTCAGAGAACAAGAAACCTATAAAAAAAAAAAACAATTTACTTTCTCTCAATCTTAGCAGAAAAGGAACATAAAATTTCAAAAAAATTTACAATTTTGCTAAAATACAGTTCATTATTTAGGGTATGACCTGTATAATGAAGGAAAAAAACACTCTCCTGATAGACTAAAGACAATCTAAACTTATCTTAGACTCTTCAAAAATAATATTCAGAGAATTTTTGGGTTTAACTGGATATTGTACACAATGGGTGTCAACTTTTTCTGAAATTGCAACACCTCTTTAGGAAATGACCAAGTTCCTAGTTAGAGACACTTTCTTCAGGGAGCCAAAACATTAACAAGCCTTCCGTAACCTGAAGAGGGTTCTTCAACAGCCTTCCTTAGGCATCACTAACTACAAAAAGTCTTTTCACCTATTTGTGCATGAACAAGCAGGACAAGCTTTTGGAGTTGTAATTAAACTACATGGGAACCACCAAAACCCTGCCGCTTACTGTAATTTCACTCTTATTTTTTAAAGTTTTCAATCCTTTGATAGGTTACCTAAACTACTTTTGATTAAGAAAACTTAGAAAGTTAGTAACTGCCACAAGCAAACACCAGGCAGTGGCACGTTATCAATTTTTCACAGAGTCCTGCTTTGCTGGATGTCTGCACTGCTCTGGATCTCTGCTCACACTCATTGGAATCAATTGTGGAAGATTTTAGTCCACAGGTTGCTTTTCCCCATATTTCTTTGTAAACTCTTCAGCATTCTTACAGAATTTTTTACGGTTCTTAAGAGTATTGTTCAGCTAGATCAGGCCAAAGGGGGTGCTCGGGCTGGGGGTTGTTCACCAGTGCTATGAAGGACTGGATTACTTGCTCGGTTTTGGTTGCTGGCTTCCAGTTTTCAGCACTAATTACTGGTAGACAGACCTGCCCCTTTTCATCAATGTTGGAGTGATAGATCTTTGTTTTAAATGTGATCTTCGGTGGGTTGAACGGGTACTCTGCTGGAAAGCTGATTTCAATTCTGAAGTCCCCCTTGTCATGTGGAGGGTTATCAGGAACAATAAGCCCTTGCCAAGTCAATAAATTAGCTTCATCAACCTTGGTGTTACGGAAGTTTTTCATTCCACATTTGCGGATTTCTTCAAGCTCCTTCATCAGCCTCCTGCTGGCCGCCATCTTGGATCTGGTGCTGCTGCTTTCCCGGTGTGCATCGCCTGTAATTTCACTCTTGACATGGTAGCTACTGCTGCAAACCTTGCCAGCATTTCTGTTGAACTAGAGCTGAGTTCCCTGCTTGACCTTACGGTTCCTCATGCAGTACAGACATTACTGCTGGTTGAGAACACACAACACATTGCAGCCTGACAATTAACCTCTTATGAAATTCTTTGCCGCTCCCCCTCTCACATTATTATTCTCCAGTGCCACACCCTGAATCCCACCTCTCTCCTTTTCCTACCCAAAGAAGGGAAGCTTCATGATTGTCTTACTTCAGGGTACTTACCTCTATACCCTGTTCAGATTTATTGGAGACTCACACTGAGATCTCTCACCTAATTATTTGTTGATGGGTCATACCTCAAAGCTGAAACTGAAGATTATCAAATAGGATGTGTTAACGCTAATTTAAGTTCTTGTTTAGAATATAGTCCTCTACCATAGATAGATATAGGTCTCTATCATACATAAACCAGACCGGATGTCAGAACTTACAGTTAATCCTTATCAATTAACCAAAGACCAGAGACTAAACATATGTACAGATAACAGGTATGTTTTTGGAGTAGAACATGGCTTTGTGATGGTTTGGAAACAAAGGAGTCTCTCACTTCTGCTAGAGCCCACATCAAATATAAAAAAAAAAACAAACAAGGTGAAAGGGATTAAGAAGTACAAATTGCCAGTTATAAAAATAGTCACAGGGATGTAAAGTATAGCATAGGGAATATAGTCAATACTATTGTAATAACCATGTATGGTGCCAGATGAGTACTAGACTTATTGGGGTGAAAAATAGAAAAACACCCCTCTTCCTTAGATGGCCTCCTCCTTCCTAGAGAGGAGGCTATTGAAAATGTTGAGGCCTATGCAAAAAGACAAAATACGGAAGCTAGAGGGAATGCTCTAGCAGATGTTTATACCTAACAAGCAGCCTTAACAAAGTTTATGATCCTATCTAATCCCGGAAAGGATAAATCTCTGGGTGCTGAGGCCATTATAAAACACCAACCCTTAGCCCCTGATTTGTAAGGGGAGGAATGAGAAAAATCTGGTTGCACACTTCACTCAGATAATCTATGGTGCTCCCCAAATGGACTGAAACTGCTCATCACTGACAAATTGATTGCTATCTCAAATTAGCATTGCTGGGGACATTTTTAAGACAGCTAAGGTTATTTTTGGATTGTGTGTCACCTGCTAACGACATAATCCTGGAAAAAATTATAAAGGTAGGACGTGAGCAGAAACCAAAGCCTCAAAGATGTCTTGAGCACCCTCAAATGCATTTTATCCAGCTTCCACCTCTATGGGATTTGAATATGATTTAGTTTTTGCATATCTGTTTTCAGGATTGGTTGATGCGTTTCCTTACTGAAAAACACTTCCTACTGTTGCTAAAAAACTGCTGGATTTTGTATTTATAACCCGTGGTATATCATCTCCTACGTCAGTGACCAAGGCACTCTATATGAGAAACAGTATAAAATAACTCTGTAAAGAGTTGCCCCTTACTCAAACTATACTGTCCTTACTCCCTACAATCTTCTGGAAAGATAGAAAGAAATAAAGGCTTCATTAAATTAAAAAGAGAAGAAACTTCAGAAACTTTTGAGGTCGCTTGGCCAAAGCTACTTTCACTAGTTCTTATGGCCATGTGGTTCCCTCCCTCAAGGACACACTGGTCAAGGAAGGCTCATACATTTTGTGATTTCATCTTTGATGCTAAACTCTTCCTTGCTGCATGCAGATATAACAAAATATTGAAAGAAATGCATGTCCTATACACACTCTTATCATCAACTGGTAAAAGCCACTTTCCTAGAATATCTTTGTAAACAGCTTCTTCATGATATTCAACTAGGAGGTTTCATCCACTGGAAGACATTAAAGAAAACCTGCTCTTGAACCTCCCTGCAAGTGACCTTAACAGATCCTGTTAACAAACACATCATTGAAAACCCAGGCAGTCAATCTTTGTGTTCACATGTCACAATTAAGAGGCAATTCAGAATTCTGTATGATTGGAACACTACTCAAGCTTAGGAGTCTCAGAAATTCTGTAAAACAGGCCACCTTCAGACACTAACCCAAGAACTTTGGAACAAGCAGATGGCTTTTGACAGTGGACAGATTCTGCCCGAGACAGTGAACCAGAATAGCTGTCTAATTCTTGCTTTGTTTTCGATGTGCTTGTATATGTTCATTCTCTTTCTCATTTTCTAAAGATTACTTTAGAAAAGTAATTGCTTTAGTTTTTGACTACCTGTGGCTTTTTTTCCTCTTTTTCTTTCTTCCTAGTAATAGTAGTTAGAGCATATTCTGATGCCATGCTTAGATTATCTCAAACATTGTCTATTCCTCCTAATCTTACTGATTGATAAATATATCACCAGTCCCCCATAATCAAAACCTTGGGGCAATTTTTGTCTCATCAAATTAAATCATAGGGAATTACAGATGGTGATGTTTCTACTTGTGCCTACATGAACAGATGACCTTAAAATCAACCTGTGACTTTGTTAGTGTCCTTTTCTCCAGAAAAAGAACAAATTATTATAATCCCTCAATCAGATCCTAAGTAATTCTAAATTTTAACTCAATGACCTTTGAAGGGTAAAGGGCCAAATACTTGTCATCCAGAAAAGATTAATAGAGATCTAAATATATCACCCAGCTAATGTAATGTATTGATTTCCACTTTGTGTCATAAATGATTCCTTTTCCCCTGAATCTCCACGTGCCCCCACAAGATACGACTTCTTTTATGACCAGGACACTGGTCCTGTTTGCATCACACTAACATCTCATTTACCTTAGGAATAGTATAAATCACCAAGATTGGAAAGAAGATATTTCATTATTACAATTGTATAAGTAATGAATATAATTCCATAAATCAGATGTGAGTTCTTAAAGAGGACACTTATAATTACTCAAACACTCTATGTGGGAGAATTATTGGCTCACTGTTTATGCAAACAGAAAAGTATTCACAACAGGGGGAATCAGACAAACAGAAAAGCCTACAAGAAACTTACTTTGTCACTTTTATAAACAATATCACCTCCACCTTAGATGGAAAACAGATCACGTTCAACTTGTTGGCATGAATAGTGAGTGACACATGCTTGTACTGCTGTTTCTTGTTGGCTAGTTCTGGGGCATCTGTGATTCTGTTAATACTTCTTGCTGTACTTGGATCAATGCAATGGTACAAGAAAAACAGAACAGGCTTAAGGAAAAAGCTTAAGGGAAACTCTATGTAGCTCTCTAAGGCTGATCTTCATAGCATATAGGATTTATTCTCTTGACTTGAGTTAGGCAACTGGGATTCCTGGCTCTGAATCATCTCATAGGGACTCTTCATTTTTCTTGTTTTTGTCATAGTGATCACGGTACTGGTTTGTTCTATTTTATCCACAATCTGCTCAGATGATTACGATGAGGTATAACAACAAAAATGTCAAAAAGATTTTGTGATACTATTGACTGTGGAGACAACTAAACAATCCCCAGTGACAATATCTACTCTTTCCGGAATGGCCAACTTTCTGCAAAAGAGATAATAATAAAATGGGGAGAGTGAGCAGCTGATATACAGACAATGAGCACACTGCATATGACAATGCAATTCTGACCCATAGTCTCTGTAGCAAATGGCCCAGAATGGCCAATCATGGTGAATGATTACCAGCTTCCCTATTTTTTTTTGCCTCTGCTTCCAATAACAGATCCACCAGAAAGTCAATTATGCTCCCTCGACCAACCCCATCAGATGCCCATCTCCTGCTTCCTCATGCCAACAGCCTTTAATCAGAGCATACCTGAAGCTTTCAATTTTTGTCAGTAGGCAGTATACAGCTTCCCCACTTCCCTTGGCTGCATTTGAGTTTCTATCAAAAAAAAAAAAAAAAAAAGGGATGATTACTGACTCCCTTGTATAGCAAGCTCTGAATAAATAATCGTTGCTTGTTCTCATCTGGGTGGACTTTGTTTATTTCCATAGCTCCATAGCTCTTCAAGGAGCTCACAGCCTATGGAGAGAGACAGTATTAAACATATCACACACTAATATAAGCAACACAACAGAATTGTATACTAAACGGTATCAAGGAAGCAGCAAAAAGAGAGTAATAGATGTTTTTTCTTCATTGGCTCATTTTATTGTATCACTTGTCTTCACTTTCGGTGAATAATGTTGCAGTAGCCTGAGGATTCTGGTGAACTTGTGTTAACCTGTAGCTGAGGAGCCAAGGACTGTGGATGATGTCCAGTCATCATCAGATAGAGCTGCTGGAGTACAGCCCCTGATCCTGCCAAGCCTGCCTCTATAAAGCGCTAACGGACATTACAGCCACCATTATGGCCACCTAATGCTGAAATGGCTTGTACAGAGCACTCCTTGCCAGGACCTCATTGGTAATTGCTTAGCTGGAGCATGAGCAGTAAAATTAGGATGTTGTACAGTTAAGATGCTTGTCAGGAGAAGCACTGAACAGGCTGCAATGAAAGGAGGACCTTTAAAGGGAGAGGTTTTTCTGTGGACTTCTTCTTCCTAGGTCCAGTCCGGTGGTGAGCACATGATCTTCCTACAGTAGGGTTTTTGTGATGTTTAGGTCTTGTTGAAGAAATCCTGTCTATCTCAGACAAGAATGACACAGAAATGGGCTTCTCATTCCTTCTGGAAATGGAATCTTTTTGGACTAAGCCCATCCATCACTTCGTGCAAAGCAAGTGGCCTTTTTCTGACATATGGGCCTCATAGTAGTTATTGTTCCTCCTCTCTAGGTGCCAACAACAAACTGAGTGTAGAAATTGGGAGTCTACAAATTTCAATGGCTGGGGAGTTCTCACTGTATGTTTTGGCTGCCATGCAAAACGCATGATGGCTTGATAATCTTTTTTTTTTTTTTTTTTTTTTGAGGTAGAGTGGAGCATTAGGATCCCTCCTGTTGTAGAATTTTAGTAGTGAAATTTTGCAAGTAGTTGTATAATATTAACAACATCATCACCACCATCAGCACAGGGTTTAGTTTTGTAAAGCTGTTTGATGATTTCAAGAGAAGATGGCCTAACGCATCCATCTTCTCTCTTGAATGTGCCTCTTTCTGTGCCTGGGCAGTCAGTGCCTGGGCTGGGCACATAGCAGGAGAGACAAAAGGCTGACTTGGTGATGCCATTGTACCTATCGAAACTACTCCTTCCCTCCTTCCATGGTTAACTGGTCCCATTAATATTGCAGACTATTTTTTCTTTAGATACAACTCTATTTTCATTCTGATTATAGTTAAAATTTGTGGGCCTAGGTACAAATCTTTCTTTCTAAGATGAGTTTGCTTAATTCTTTCCTAATCCTTTAAACATTGATTTCATTTTAACTTTCAGAGAAGATATTTATTTTATTTAACAGTTTGAAGAGATTTTTCCCTCCAGCCCACAAAAACTGTCAAGAGCTCTTATTTCAAAAATAATTCCTTCTCTCATTCACTGACTGACCTGCTTCTTGAATGTCAATTCTTATAATTATTCCTTGGTGTAAAAGATCAGAGCTGTAATGAAATTTTTTGTTAATTCACTTACATATTTTGGAAAGGAATCTTGATGTTATATTCTTATTATTGAATCTCTCACTCTATTATCATATTAAAATCCTCAATGGGAGAATGGAAAGCACTCTTGACTTGAACACAGATTGTGTGTTTTTTTATCACTTAATAATTATACTAATATGAAATGTCAGATTTTTATGAAAATATCAAACGTCAAGTGAATGATCCTTCTGCTAATATGAGGAATTAGTTTAAATTCCTGGAGCCCCAGGGTTTTAAAAATCTATAAATTAAAGAAAATAATACCCAAACTGCCAACTTCACAGAGGTGTGAGAAAAATGTATTTTTCAAAATACTTCATGAGCAGTAAAGTGTCCTATAGTAATTTTATTAAAAATAGTTTTAATAATCATTCTTAGAATACTTAATTTTTGTATAGTACACCTGTTTTGTGGTCCTGTTCAGAAACTTTTCCTGACACTAGAGCACTTATCCTCAGCTGCCAGAAGGGCTGACAGAAGATGACCCTCAGCCACCAACTTGAGACAACTGTGAAAACCCATGCAAACTCTAGATC
The DNA here is from genome assembly GCF_964194185.1 of Rhinolophus hipposideros. Taxonomy (NCBI): domain Eukaryota; kingdom Metazoa; phylum Chordata; class Mammalia; order Chiroptera; family Rhinolophidae; genus Rhinolophus; species Rhinolophus hipposideros. The sequence goes on along the minus strand of NC_138049.1, from coordinate 18,854,228 downwards.
TCACCTTGAGGTCAGCTAATGCTTTCTTTGGGAATGCATCACAGCTCAACCTTCCCTTGAGCCAATCCTGTTTTCTTCTATTCCCTTGCACAGGTGTTGATCCTGTGACCCTTCCCTAATAAACATCCTGCACACTTATCTTCATGTTAAAATCTAGGTTCTGGAGGTCTCAAAGTGTAAATTTGAGTGTTAGGTCCAAAAAAACAAGTGCTAAGATGGGATTTTAGAGCTGGGTCACCTAATGCCTAGTTGGAAGGTAGAACTATTGGTACATAGAAAACAGGTAGACCTTGGCACTGACAGTGCAATTATTTAAATGTTCATTAGTGGGGAACTGGGATGGTATACCTATGTATGAAAGGGAAGGGCACCATTAGTTGCAGACATGTATTGGGTATTTGGGAAATAACAATTATAAGGACAGTAAAATTGGGCAGCTATTGATAAGATTGCACTCTGCAAAAGGATAATGAAAGCTAAGAGTGATTAATTGGCAGTAAAAGCTAAGTGTGAAAGCCAGAGGACTTCTTTGGCAGCATATAAAGAGGCTCTCATTTCCTTCAGTGGAAGGGCAGAGAAAGCAGAAGGCCAGATCCAGGATTTAATCATAAAGAGTTTGGGTTTTATAGAAGGTTAAACTCCAAATGAAGGTTGGCCTGTCATGCCAAACAAGGTTACTGCCCAGGTTGGAAGACAATGGGACCCTGAATATGGGATGGAAACATCTGAGTTGAATGTGCCTGGAAACCGTGCATCTTCAGATTCCTCTGAGACTATGGAAGTGGAAAGCTGGAATTCCCCCTTTGTTTGAAGAGCATTCAGAGGCCTATTGTAAGACAACATATGCCCTCTCAGGATCTGCCCACCCTGGCCACTCAGACAATAACTAGTGTCAGCGCTGGGGATATGCAGGCCTTCTGGGGGTGGAAAGGAACATGTGCACTGAAGGAACTATAGCATCTAGACAATATGGACTGGCAGGAGCTGGAAGAGTACTTATGGGATTGTATGCTAAGAGTGATGACCGAGAGGTGGCAGAACAGAAACTTGGATGAAGAAAACTTATCATTAAAAGAGCACTCTCCCAGGATACATAATTCAACACCCTGCAAGCACCTGGGAGATGCTATGGATGTTCTGCTAAGATGGCTCCCAGAAGCATGGAAAGCGCTATGTATGGCCTACACCAAGGAAGGTAGAAATGCCAGAATTGCCATAGCAGACAGTGAAAGAAGGAATTAAAAGTTAAAACAACAACAACAAAAAAAAAACACCCAAAACTGGGCTTGTTAGAGAGGATGTAATTATGGAAATGCCACTAGATGGCTATATTCCATGGGAAGGACTGAAGGACATGCCATTTACCATAGTAATGAAGAATGGACACACAATGTGACATATTGTCATGCAGGATCTCAGCTCCCATTCCCAGCACAAGAATGCAGGACATGGTAAGGCCAAAAAGGAACACCAACGGAGCCATGATAAGAGTCATACCACTATATTCTCGCTGGTGGCTGGGTTAGAGACACAGGAAGTGGGAGCCACAAGATCTGCAACCTGCTGTCTGCTTCTCTGCCAACCAACCAATCCCTTGCTAACTGCAATCCGCCATCCACTTCTCTGCCAACCAACAAACAACCAACCCCTAGTATAGCCACGGCAGTTATATTAGTGGCTAATAGCTAACTGGTTACAGCTGATGTCAGCACCTTTCTACTACCTGAGCCTGCACCTTTCCATGTGAGGCCGAGATCCTGGAAACTGCTCTCTGGGACTCTGTCCCCACACTTCACCCCTCCAGGGTCTCGCCTCACAATCTACGTGACAAGTGTCTTCCGCAAGAGGCACTGTGTCAGGAACCCAGCTCACGAGAAAATGTTTCAGTCCAGTTCAAGCAATGTCCCAGGGGGTGTCCCTCGATGTCCACCTACTTTCTGGGCACAGCCAGACTTTGTGGGCACAGCCAGGGTCTCTCAGGGTACTGTGCTGAAACAACAGTGGCTCACAGCCAAGGTGCTTACTTATACTCGATGGCGGCTGGTCAAGACATAAAAGCAAACATCGGCCTTCACCCCAACAAGGGGTCTTCCTGCACTAGTCTCACTGGCAGACGGCGAGACACAGGAAGCAAACATCTGCCAGTTCCACTACATGATGGTACGTTCCCAAGCAAACAGTCAAGTGGTCCATCAAATCAGGGATGGAAGGCAATTCTTCATAGTCCACAGTCGTTCACCAGGGCTGTGCGTTGGCCTCACAATGTGTGCCCTCTCCGCAGGGCAAGGGCTCCAAGTCCTTCCCTACCTGGGCAATCCCTGGGGGTGAGGAACGATGTTGATCTCACCCACATCCTCCACCGAGTACTCACTAAGTGTTTCCTCCTGGGACTACATGTCCCACATCTGGGCTGCCCCAGCAAGCACCTCCCAGCCCACACAGCTGCAACAACATTTTTCTCCATCCTATGCTGGTTGGTGAACCGTCCATATCCTCCCACCCCTCCATGGAGGTCCAACTCCTGAGAACGATGGCCACCAGGCACTACACACTGCATGGGGATTGCCTGTCCTCCTGCTCAGAGTCAGACACCATTCTTACCTGGCTGGAGACTTGCTTGCCACACCAGGTGTCTGATTGGGTGGAGGACTCAATGTAAGATGTTCACAACTCTAGGAGCCCACCGCAGCAGCAGACCACCAAAAGGAAGGTGACGCCCGCCACGGCCAACAGGGCGGCGTGCCATCCGGAGGCTAGAGGGGACCACCAATTCACCGAGGGGTCACGTTTCTCCCAGGCAGATTGTGTTTGCTGCGCCCTGCACTGCTCCCTATGGGCTTCCTGAGACTGAGTGTTCATATGCACAAATTGCTTCACTGCCCTTCGGAGAGCTTCAGCCAGCACTGTACCCTGCTCGTTGTTCCATGTGTCATGCGGGGTCTCAACTCCTGCTCCCTGCACCAGAACTCAGGATATGGTGAGGACAAAAAGGAACACCGACGGAGCCGTAGATAGGGGAGTCATATCACCATATCCTTGCTGGCAGCTGGGTTGGAGACACAGGAAGTAGGAGCCACAAGATCCGCAATCCGCTGTCTGCTTGTCTGCCAACTACCCAACCCCTTGCTAACTGTAATCTGTCATCCACTTCTCTGCCAACCAACAACCAATCCCCTAGTGCAGCCATGATAGTTATATTGGAGGCTAATGGCGCACTGGTTACAGCTGACGGCCACCCAGCCACAGCTAATGGCCATCTAGTACCCGAGCCAGCACCTTTCCACGTGAAGCTGAGAGCCGGATATATTATAGAACTGTATACTTGAAACCTATGTAACTTTACTAATCATTGTCACCCCAATAAACTTCAATTAAAAGACAAAGAAAGAATGCACTGGTGAGGATATAGGCAGCATGACTGAGAAGGCAAGGACTGACAATGAGCAGAGCTTGGCTCTATAATGGCAATGGGAACCAAAGGATCATGAAACATCACTGAAGCCAGATAGCAGCACTTAACTATCAAGCCGGATGAACCCAATTTTCATAATTAGTGGCAAGGTTGGAGTGACTACCATAGAAGTTTGACTCACAGAGAGTTATCAAGATGTTTCAGAGAACATAGCACACCTATAGGCAAAAGAGATGGGCAGCCAACAAGTACGGTAAGCAACAAGTACGGTAAGCGTCCCAGAGGGCAGTTTCCAGGCTGTCGGCCTCACGTGGAAAGGTGCTGGCTTGGGTAGTAGATGGCCATCAGCTGTGATCACATGGCCATCCACTGTGGCTGGGTGGCCATCAGCTGTTACCGATTAGCCATTAGCCACTAATATAACGGCCTTGGCTACTAATATAACTGCTAGGTGGTTGGTTGACAGAAAAGCGGACGGCAGATTGCATCTCCTGCTTCCTGTGTCTCCAACCCAGCCTCCAGTGGGAACAGAGTGTTATGACTCCCCTATCTATGGCTCCGTGGGGGTTCCTTTTCGGCCTCACCACGTCCTGTTCTCATGTGGGGAGTGAGTCATGCAGAGAGTCCCTGCATGACGATAAGTCCTCACTTAACGTTGTGAATAGGTTCTGAGACTTACAGCAAAATGATGTATAACAAAATGCCGTTTTACCATAGGCTAATGGATATAAAAAAGAGTTAAGTTTATATGGCATCTCATTGATGTTACATTGAAATGATGTTGAATAAAATGTAGTTATTTGAGGACCTGCTAGACTTGAATTTGTACAGTCCCTGGGAATCAAGTTTGATGATCAGTAGACTGTAAGCATCTGATTCAATAAAATGTCAAAATCTCTTACTGGTTTCTGGATCTGAGATGGTTTTCAGATCCAGAACCCACTGACTGAAATAAAGTCTGGGTCCCCATTTTCCCAGTGTTTCCCCAAAGGCACCTAAGGCTATCTGTGAGAGTAATTTCATACTGAGGAAAGAAGAATGTCTAAATATTTGGAGGTCTGTTGGACAAAGATCTGAGATAATTCCTCGTTAGGGTGGGGGCATTATAGGGATCTGTTCCAGCTTATACTGGGTTCGGTGGGTCTTTGGAACAACTGTTGTTAATTTTCCTTTTGACCAAATTTATGATTGCAATAGATACACTTGGTAACTGGCACAACTCCTACTCACCCCAACCCCATCCCTGCCCAAGGACCATATTGGGTTTTGTGCTTATGAGGTAAAAACTACTGTAGTGGGGAGACCCAGGTGAAAGCCCTAAAACTTCTCCCTACCTTCCTTTACAGTAATAAATATGACCCCCCAAAAACATATATTGGGGTAGATGGCAGAAATTAGTGCCATTCTTAAAGCCCCAAAGAATTAAGTTGTGTGGATCCCACCACACCGCCATTTAATTTACCAGTTTTGATCTTGCAAATACCAAATAAGTCCTGCGGATAACTGCAAACTCAACCAAGTAATAGGTCAGTTGCAGCCACTGTGTTTGAAGTGGCATCTTTGTCAGGATGAATTAATATAGTTTTAAGTATGTGGTGTCTGGCCAGTGATCAGGCATATACATTATTTTTTATCTCCATAAAGAGAAGCAGAAAAAGTTTGTATTCACTTTGGCTGGACTGTAGTATTTACCATTTTATTAGAGTGTTATGTCAATTCTTCCTTCAGCTGTCATACTATACACCAGATGAACATCCCATAAAATATTACACTAGTGCACTATATCCATAATATCATAATAAACAGAATGGATAAGCAAGCCATGGCTAGCATGCTGGAGAACTTAGTCAGGTCTCATGTACTCTGGAGAATGGAGAAGAAAGCTGGTAAACACTCAATGACTCTTCACATATCTTTCAAAGCAAAGGACAACTTATTCATTTTGCAACTTCTACCATGAAAAAAGGAAAACCCAATGGTTGGTAAGCCTTTTTGAGTTCTAGATGCAGCATATTTTCAATACCTGGGAATAGTGCTATCACCTATATGTTGGATGACACAAAAGGCTGTCACCTTTGAGTTAGACCCTGGGCAAGAAAGAGTCCTGCAGTGAGTCCAGGCTCACTGTGTGATTGCCCTGCCCCATGAACTAGGTGACCTGATAGGCCCCATGGTATAAGAGAGATTCGGGGTGGGAAAACATACCATGTGGAGCTTTTGGTAAGCCCCGAGTCGGGGAAACCACAAGGCAGGTGCACAGGACTTGGAGCAAGACTATGCCATTTGAAGCGGAGAATTATACCTATAGGAAGACATGGATTTAGATGGTGCAAGGGTATGCTGTGGTGGATGGTGTGCTGTGCAGCCCAAATGCATTTCAGAAATGAAGAACATAGTCTGTAGCTGCTGGGAAAGGTGCTAGGAGATGACTCTCAGCTATCAGGCCTCTTTGACAGTCCTTATTTGACAGTTGCTTCAGCTGCAGAAAACTGCCTCACCCAACATCACGCCTCTTTCCAGAATCATCTGTATCTGATGATTCTCAATGCTAGCCATTTTTTGCTTATTCTTTCTGTTTATCATGATATTATCAATATTGTGAGCAAGTGTAATATTTTATGGGAAGTATAATAGCCCTTGAACTTGCCCCTACTCTGGACAGTTGCAATAAGCCAGCTAAGGCTGTTGGTGGCCTTGCATTGGGTTTCACTTCTCTCTGCACAATTCTGCTTCCTTTCCCCTCATCCACTACAGTTGCTCCCACTGTCCCTGTGCAAGACTGGACCTAGGCTAACATGTTTGCTATGGGTGATCAGCCCTCATTGCTGAGAAAGGGAAATCCAGACTGAGAGAGAGGGAGAGAGCTGAAATTACTGGGCCAGTAAAGTTCAAGTTTGGACTTTAAGAAATGGGGACAGTTAAGCTATGGGAAGCCAAGAGGAAAGGTTTTGTAGATAGTGTGTTTGGTTGGCATGAGGGGTAAAGTTAGTGGAGTTAGAGACAGAGAAATAAAGAAAAAAAGATGCGTCATTTTTTGAGGAGAAGCCATGAGTGAGAGAGACGGGGGAGGGGGGACAGTTGGAGAGAATGCCTGGCCTGCCTACTTTTCATTTCTCAGCACTAGTGAATAAGGCCCATCTGTACCTCTTTGACATTCCCCTGAATCCAAGACCCACTTGTCCTGAAATTCAGAATATACCAATATACAAACAAATGAACTACTCTATCTGAGTTAGTTTGCTTGATTTGGTTACCCTCTTAGCAACCAAGAACCTTGACTTGAAAAATTATATAGTCTCTTTAGTTTTCCAAAATATTTTGACATGTGTTTTTGAATTACTATAAATATTAAGAATCTGGGCTAATTTTTTTAATGCACAGAATGAAAATGAATTGAAATTTCATACTATGGTGTATGAATTCTTGGCCTATAAAATGAAACAGAACTAGAACAGAATGATCATTCACATTGTTTTTCTTTTATTCAAAGGTCTTTGGAGCAAGGAGAAACCCATGAGAATAGAAAAGCTGCTTCATTCCTCCCACTGAGATATTTTACAAAGAGGCAGGATGGTGAGTGAGAGGCAACAAGAGTGAAATCACACTAACATCATTTAATAATAGTAAACTTATAATTAGAGTTCTGATGAGTTTGTCACTTCTAATTTCAAAGATTAATCTTCACAGATGAAAAAAGTTAGTGGCATTTGAGGAATGATATTGTACCATTGCCAAAGTAAACATGGGAAGTTACATTAGATGTCGTGCCACCATGCAAAAGTCTGTTTCTGCAGACAGGGAGCAATAGCATTCTTCCTGATTTCAGCATGCCTGGAAATGACCACGTCGGTAGAGATGACAAGAAGTAGGGAGCTTATTGATAAACCAGTGCTTTTCAAAGTGAGGTCCCCAAAGCAGTAGCACCAGCATCACCTGGGAACTTGTTCAAACTGGCCACATCCACATTTCTACTCTGGAGGATGCTCTGATCCCTAACTAACTGAAAATACTATTCTATGAACCCCATTAACCTTGGATGTCAAAGGTGATTTGGTTTTCTTTTTCCAGGTTGATGTAGCTTTGTGAGATGAACTACTATTTGCCTCACATTTTAGGAATAGGGATTATAAGAGTTGAATGATGAAAAGTGGAGTCCAGGAAACTGGAGGCTCATTGCCTCAGTTGCGGGTAGTTTGCAGTGTATTGTTTCCGCTGAGGTTTACACAGCTGGGTTACTCCCCTAGGGCCTTCTTACATACTTCCCAAGTAAGAAGATGGGAAAGGAGGGAAGGAGATGTGGAGCAAGAAATGTGAGTTAAAATCTCACTTTACACTCTTGCTCCTAGTTCATCCCTGCATCCCCTTGAAATGCAACAAGTTTTACTTGATGATTATGGTAAAAGATCTTTCTGGGACAAATATTTTAATTACACAATTACATGGTCTTTTAACCAAATTTGTTGTCTAAACACTTTCCTATTAGAGAGTAACTAAATATAGACCCAGTACAAGGAGTTCACATATATCTTCCTGACACTAAACTGTTTGAATACATTTTCTTTTACTCAATAGACCAGCTATACTCAACCTGGTCAAAAACAAAAACTACCAACTGAGCTTAAATTCCAAAAGGGAATAGCAGGATACAGAAGATGCATCTGTTTCTTCTCCCATCTTCTTTGTCTTCATTAGTATTTTGGGATTTTTAATTTTTTTTCAATTACAGCTGACCTACAATATTGTATTAGTTTCAGGTGTACAACACAGAGATTAGACATTTACCAGCATATAACTTAAGAGGTGATCCCTCCAATAAGTGTAGTACTCATCTGACACCATACATAGTTATTATAATGTTATTGACTATATTCTATTTGGGGTTTATCTTAAATTCTTCTATCCAGAGTCATTTCTAGTTATTAATCATTTATTAGATGATCTACCATTGTGTGAGAAAGATTGGCATTAAAACACTGGAATGTATTATTATGAAATAAGTGGGAAAACCATTAAGTCTCAAAGTACTAGTGCATTAATACTAAGATAACATGTCACTGAATCACCAAATTTATTTAACTTTAAAAAAATCCTAAATCATTGTAGTCTTTTATTCCCAGAGCCATTTAGCATCACCTTAGAGGGCAAAATGGCTAATGGAATACAATTAAATATATACCATTAAGTACTTTATGTTTTTCACACTGTTGGATTTTTTTTCCTTTCATGCTGAATCTATACCAACTGAGTAAGCAAGGTTGTAAGATTGATTTTAATCTAAATTTGATTTCTCAGTTCCTACAATTTGATTAGAATTTGGTTCTCCAAATTCTTTGGCTATATAGAACTTGCCAGCAAGGGAATAGAAGCTGCTTTGACTAGGGAAATGAGTAAGAAATTAGGTTCATGGTCTCTGTCATCAGGCTTGCAAACCCCTGAGCACAGAAACACTCTTTTCTAACCTACATATTAGAGCCATAGATTCTTTAAAAATGTTAGGAACAGTCTAGTCAAGCTTCCTACTCACTTGGGTCAATAAATATTTGTTGTTTTTAATGTACTGTACTGATAACATTCCTCAAAAGATTTTCTCATAGCAAGAACAACAAAACGTTTTCCCAAGAATCTTAGAAGTCATACAAATCAGCAATATTTTAGAGAATGTTTTTCTCTAAGGCATGCTTGAAAAGCTGTAAAGAAAGAAAAGAGAATATTACAAAATAAAGCAGAAATAAACAGTGCCACATCTGAAAATACTGCGTACATAAATAAAGAAAGCCAGATGGTCTTCTTCATTAGAAAGATGTGAAATCTGATACCAATATGCAGAAATAATTCTGGTTATCAGTTTTTCTTGAATTTTAAACTTCACCTTAAATTACTAATTAAATTGATTCTCTCAGAAAATTTTTCTACATGCTATAGAATGATTTTGAGTTTGTTTTGGGGGATTAATCCAGTATTATCCTTACATGTACCATACTTTCCTGGCTTTGGTTCTCTCTCTTTAAAATGTTTCTGTCTTTTAGTCTCTATATCAAATGTTCTTTCATGTCTTCTTTTCTGCATTTTTCTAGGATCTAAAGGGTCAGAATTCCACATGTCTCTGTCTCTACTTGATTTTCTCTTTCTAGGTTCACTGCCTGTCTTTTCTTTTCCTGTTGATTGTGTATACTCTTGCTCTTGATGTCTTAAGATACTACATTATGACATCGTTGCTTAATAAAATACAAAATTATAGTTAAAACCCTGCCATTGGGGTTGAGCAGCATGTTCATTTTTTTTTCCTGAAGTTTTTTGACACAAAAGTGAGATTTAATGCTAAAGTAAAAAAAGTTCTATCAAGATCTTATCTACGTGGGCTGTAGAATAATACAGATTTGCAGTGTGTAAAATATGGCAAATATGTATAATACCTGAGAATTCCAACGATGTCAAATATATGGAAACTCTCCTCCCATAAGTTGGCAATGGATTTTATCTAAATGTATTCTCAAGTATCAGTGACATGCCTCCTTTTGCAGTCCTATCACTGAATTTCTTGTGATACTCTTTGTAATGCTTACAGTCTGGTTACCGGTACATAGAGCAATTTCTCTCCATTCTCTAGGAGAATGTCATCTCCCCATCTCAAAGACACATTTGCACCAAAGTTAGTGATTGAGACTCATTTAAAGGAGTCAGAGCTGCTAATTGTTCAGGGCTCAACTGTAGAAAAATGCTAAGTATTTCTAGAAGCAAAGTGGTTGCATAGGAGTTAGTAACTAAATGTCCACGGGCCCCTAGGAAATCACTGCATGGGCTTTAGGGAACCTGCAAGCTCTCTGAAGTCTTAGGTGCGTACGTTCTTTTTTTTTTTTTTAGATAGAGAGATTGATCATTTTATCATATTTATAGCAAGGTTAAGAACCACAACCCTAAAGGGAGGCAACATAGGAAACTTGCACGGAGACTTCAGTGTGAAAACCTGTGTTTAATTCACTGATGTACAAGTGTTAAACAATAGTGACCCACATGAAGCTAGTACCAGTGCCTTTTACCTTAGGAAGGCCAATCTTTCCAAATGTATGGGGGTGGGAGTGCAATGGTGTAGACAAACCCAAGCCTTATCATTTCCCATTTTGTGGAAGCCTATCAGCATCAAGATGTAGTATTTCTTTTTATTTATTTATTTAAAAAACAATTTGGGGGGGATATTGGAGAACAGTTTGTTTCTCCAGGGCCCATCAGCTCCAAGTAGTTGTCCTTCAATCTAGTTGTGGAGGGCAGCTCAGCTCCAAGTCCAGTCGCTGTTTTCAATCTTTAGTTGTAGGGGACACAGCCCACCATCTCATGTGGGAATCGAACCTGCACCCTTGTTGTTGAGAGCCCATGCCGTAACCAACTGAGCCATCCAACTGCCCCTCTGAAGCTCAGTGGCAGCTTGTTGTCTTCAATCTACTTGTGGAAGGTGCAGCCCACCGGCCCATGTGGAAATCGAACTGGCAACCCTGTTGTTCAGAGCTCATGATCCAACAGAGCCATTTGGCTGCCCCTCGTATTTATTTTAAATTGACCCATCAATGTCCAGGACTTCAATCAAGGATGGCATAGAGGAGAAGAAAGAACTACAACCATTTCCTCAGAGCCAGTTCAGAGAGGATGTACTGCATTTAGGAAAGGTTTCTAGAAAGAGACTGCTGGTGGTTTTGCTGTCTCGTATTCAGAAGTTCATTGAAAAATCTCCTACGTGGGTTCAAGATGGTTAAGACAATTAGAGAATTTAATCTTCAGGCAGAGGGAAATAGTGAAACTTTTTCATGGATATTAATTGGTTCTACATTAGATAGGAAATAAAGGTTCACTGAAACCCTCTGGCTGTCTCTTGGCATTCTGGAATTTCTACCTCAGTTCAATAAGTAGGAGTAATAGTACCATTTGCCTAGAGAAGGGAAGCGACCTAATTTTTACAGCGTTTGGAACACTGGGATTTTTAAGGCTAAATAAAATACTCTGATGCTGTCTGTGCTGATCCCCTTTCCTCCTCTGCCCTTCCCTACCCCCTCCCCCTCCTTTTTTTTTTTCCTCCCACTTCCTCTTTCTGCCTATACAAAGTAAAGAGCACTTCTGAAGAGGACATTGAATTTCCCCAGTACAGTTATAGGCTAGTTACTCAAACAAAGAAGTTACCCAGTTCAAAATCCAACCATGTGTGAATTTATTCTAAAACATCTTAAGACATGATTGTCTGAAAGATTTGCTTAAACACCACCAAATATACTGAAATATATGCTCTTGCGTGAAGGTTTTTGAGATTTGGAGGATGGCCCCTATTGTGTTTCCCCGAAAATAAAACCAGGTCTTATGTTAAGGTTTGCTCCAAAAGACCCATTAGGGTTTCTGCTCAGGGGATGTCATCCTGAAAAATCATGCTAGGGCTTATTTTCCAGTTAGGTCTTATTTTCAGGGAAACAAGGTAGGTATCCTCTGTGCCAGGGAATAGTGAAGCGTATGGAACATCAGACATGAAGTCCCCCAGGCTGAGGAGATGAATACAGGTGGGCACACTTCTTAGAGTTGGCCAGTGCTCTCCAGATGCCCACAGAGTGAGATACCTTCTTGTCCATCTTCCTCAAATGAATCTACACTAGTCTCCAAAGGAGTTTTGAGTTATCCTGTCACCGATTCCTTCATCAGTGTCCTGAACGACAGCAGAGTGTGAGTACTTGGAATTAAGTCCTGGTATGACAGAAGGGTTCCCTCAGTAAGTCTTCCTTCAGAGGATGACTCAGATAGATCTCCTTTCTTCCATAATGGTAGCCTCCTCCTTGAAAATCCTTATCATGTTCTAACCCTTCCCATGCAACCCTCTTTAAACCTTTGCAGGTGTCTCCAGATTCTCTGTTAGACACACCAAGCTGTTCAGAGTGCTTGCTCACTCCCACGTGCCTTTCCACTTAGTAGTTCTCAGGTATGTTGCTGTATGTCAGTGGAACTTTATCTTCTCTAACAGGTACTGTCTTCTTGTGGCTAAAGAGGGCCCTTCGGGCCTAGGGACGATAGGGTACTTCAACTCTTGTTCTACCTCTGCCCAATAACAGAGCCCTGCTCTCATTTTTTTCCTGAAGTTTTTGACACAAATGGTATGTTGACCATGAGAATTAATTTTCCCCCCCAAATCTCCCAACTTTGCTTTACATAAGAAATGTGTATTTCTCCATTTAAGAAATCTTAGTCACATTTCTTATGAAAGAAAAACCTAACCTTTTTAATGTATGAACGCACGATTCCCTTTTTCCCCAGGGGTTCCTCCACCGCACATCTCAGTGAAGCCATGAGATAATTGACAATGTTTCTACAGTTCAGATAAATGGCAACTTGTTCCCAAATTTCCTTCTAATGATCAAGCTTTTCCTTTTTATTTATCAGAGGAAGGCGCCTTGGTGCTTTCTGTGAAGTTAGAAATTACGAGACACAGATTTTTTAGACATGATGACTGAGGAAAATGTCAAAAACTTGATTTATTGGGGTTTTAAATATCCTTGCCAAAATGGGGCTGCAACGTGACTACAGTCTTTGCTCCTTTTGAAATCTTGGGTCTTCAGTTTCTACTTAGCTTTTTTGAGGTGAATTTATTGTTTGGGGATCCAAAATCAAGACGAAGTCTTGAATTAAATTCAGAGCTTGAAGGGAAACTGTCTGATATTTAGTATGATCCAGTCGTTAGCCAAAGCTATCCTCACGGTGCATAGTCCCTCGAGGTAGAATTTAATCAACTTCACAAGATGTACACAGTACGCGGTAATATATTTATATGAGCAGGTGAGTGCTCTCAGACCCCTTTTAAATTGATAAAAACCTACTTTATTTTATAATCTCCAGAGGTACTTATAATGATGATGATTTAGGAAGTTAGAAGAAAAGGCAGACTGACATGAAGTAATTAGTCATAAGTCCACAGAGTATATTTGGAAGGCTGACAAAGGGTCTGTCAAGGCAGGCTGTGAGTGAAAAAAAAAAAATACTACAGCATCAAGTATGTATGTTATAAAATGGACTATCTTTGTAACTATGCGTATAAAGCCCATAGAAAGTTCACATGATTTGGTTTCCTTTTTTTGGTGAATGTTTTAAAATGCACTTTTAAACCAAAAAAATAATGTAGGTAATTTTATATATTTTTCCTAGTTTCCCCAATTTTCTATGCATAATAACTCTATGATTACTGTGTTGTGACTGAATCACTATGCATACCTGAAGGTGTTTTTGATTTAAAATTTCATTCTAGTTTCCTAAGAAATCTTCATCAAAGTAATACTAACATATTCTCACAGAGTATAGTCTATGAAATGATGAAGTATATTATTCATGTGTCACAATACAATAATCAGAAGAACATTACACTTCACAGACAACAATGCCCAGTGACGATACCTGTGTCAATCAGCTAATAGCAGCAATGAGCACTGGGGGAGGAGGGTGTATGAATCATTAAAGAGATAATATTAATACCATGTTTCCCCCAAAATAAGACCTAGCCAGAGAATCATCTCTAATGCATCTTTTGGAGCAAAAATTAATATAAGACCCAGTATTATATTACATTATATTATATTATACCTGGTATTATATTATATTATATTATATTATATTATATTATATTATATTATATTTATTATATTATATTATTATATTATACCTGGTCTTATATTATAGTCAAAGAAGGCCAAGTCTTATATTAATCTTTGCTCCAAAACATGCATTACAGCTGATGGTCTGGCTAGGTCTTATTTTCGGCGAAACACGGTAATAATAAACACTGAGAATAAAGTAATAAGGCTTTCATCATTCCTGCTATTGTTCAGAATGTAGAATATTTTCAAAGTTTGAACTGATGATCACAAAACTAAGAACAGTACCCATAAAAATAACAAGTGTAAGTTAATGTATTACAGAAGCCTTGCAAACAAGCCCTTACTAATTGCACTAATGCATGGCCTAGGTATTTACATTCGGTGGGTGACTGCTGAAATGATAAGGTAGTATTTGCCAAAGAATGATCTGGAGTTCCAATGATTTCTATATACTCCCTTTGGGGCTACCTTTGGTCAGGAGTGGGAAGTGAAAGGGGGGCTGGGTGCCTTCTCCCTCATTTCATAGTCGAATCCTAATTTCCTTTGAGGCACATTTTAAAGTACTTCTTTTCCAAGATGCTTTCCTTGGCTTCTAGATCCTCTGTTCTCTCAATTCCCAAATTGCTTATTATTTGAACCCTGCCTTTAGGCGCTTAGTCACATACAGCCTGACACTGATGGACCGCTCCAAAATGATTATAAGTTTCTTGAGGTCAGAGGCTGTGCATTATGTTTATTTTTCATTTTTCAGTACACGTTGCACTATATACATGGCAGGCATGCAATAAAAAATTGCTGAACTATATGCAAATGATATAATTATAGCATTTTCGACCTTTGAAGACATTGAGAAATTATTTAATTTAAGTCCCAGTTTTACAGATGAGGAAAATGAAGCCAGCAGAAGTAAAGTTCTTACTCAAGGTCATATGACTAATGTCTATCTTAAAATAATCCAAGCACTGTATTTGCTTAGGAAGTAGATGTTTCATTCATATTCTTGCTTACCCTATTTGCTGTCTTAATAGACTTCCCTTTTCATCAGCAAAATTGCACCTCATTCCTACTACTGTTGGAATAAGTGAGGATTTGACATATTTGTTGTTCTTTTTAGAGCTCTAATGCTGTGATTAATATGCACAAACACATTTGCTAATGCTTGCAAGCTTTCTTTTTTAACTTAATTGTTTTAGTCTTTGCAAATATCTATCCTTTGTTCCAGTCAGAAATATTGCATCTGTCTGCTCGCACAGAGCTTTGTTTCTGCCCCCATTTTACTGCTTACCACAATTAGACATGTATTGTTGTTTGATGAATAGTTGTTTATCTCCCCTATTACTGTGGGACCGTTTAAGGGTAGGAGTGAAGTCAAGTCAAGGTGATCACGTAATCATCACCTTGACTTCCCTATATCACCTAGCCCAGTACTTTGAATACAGTAGATACTTCAAAGATACTGAAAAAATGTTTTGCTCAGTCTAATATAATGAAATGATAATTACAAGAACCTATTCTTAAAAATCAGGCGTTTTGCATAAAAATGCTAGCCAAATCCTATTCATTTTTTTAAAAGGAGAAAAATTATAATCTACTACGTGTCAGCTCAAAAGAACCAAACAATTTCCTATAATGTAACTAAAGCCCAGTAAAATGTCTAGGTAGAAGCAACTACCAAGTTAGGAAGTCAAAAACTTAACCATCCCTTTCTGATCACCAAACACTTAGGAAGGATATTAATAATTCTTTATATGTAGTAACATGTCCTGTTTTCACTCCATGCCATAATATTATGTTTGTGACAGGGCATAGACTTGGCTATGCAGCAATAAATATAGTTGTTGGGGGAAAAAAAGAAAATAAAAATCTGCAACAAAAAGTTTATTTCTTCTAAAGAATTCTGTCATTCGCAGCCTTAAAAAGTTTAGAATATAACTGGGGAGAAGGGTCGAAATCGTTGTTTGGCAAGGGTTCTGGAAGGATGCGGTGTGAAGAGTTGGTGTCACTGGGTGACAAAGACAGTGTCAAGCAAACTGTCAGAATCACAGGAACTGGAAAAGGTGCCCTAAAGGCTCCTAATGGGAGGCTGTGATCAATCTTCAAGGAGCTGGTAGTGGCTTGAGGATGTAAAAACACTAAAAATAACCACATTGGCTTATTTAAAAGAAAAAGAAGTTTTAAACCAGGATTCTTGTCATATCAGCAATTTGTTCCTGCATAATGTTTGTCATCGCAGTTGCACGAGCTCGTGTGCTGTGATCCTGTCTTAGGATCCACTCTCAACACCAGTAATAGCAGGGACACTCCCATACCATTTACACTCCCTGGGATATTGTATTTTGAATGTAACTTAAGACTTTATCTGCACATTATGTTGTAAATAGTGTTGCACTGAGTATTGGGGACATACACATACATTTTCTGCTTTACTATTATTGATGCCTGCATGGTGTGAAGTTTGTATATGAAAATCTAAGAAGAAGTTTAGTGAGAAACAACCCGTGTGGGATATATTCTGTGGAAATCTCTGTGGTCTCAGATTGCTGTGATCCACTTTATGGGGTATCTAATTCTTCCAAGGAAATAAAATTCTCAAGTCATTAAAAATATTTATCGAGTGCAGAGAGTGTTCATAGCATTGTCAGCTGTATTGTGGAGGAGACATGGACGCGTCAAGAAAGAATCCTGACATAGGACCTGTCCAGAATCAGCTACACGGCCTGGTCAGAAATGATCAGCTCTAACAGCAAAGTGCGGGAATTGGAGGAGTTGGGTCTTATGTCACAGAGGGAATAGCTGCCTCTGGAAGGAAGTAGTGGCATCTTCCTGGGTAAAGGTAGAAATCAGGCATGAGTCTGAGCAAGACGCCACTCTTATTTAAAAGCAAAGGTATCCTTTACCATGAGACGTATTCCTGTGGGGAGGAGGGGAGAAGGTAGTTATGTAGGAGTTGGGTTTTCTGTCGTAGATGATGACTGTGCATTGAGATGGCTGTTGAGGGCTGAAGCATCCTAGGAATGAGGCTTCACATGGAGGCTTTAGTGAAGAACACATCTAAAGACCTCTATTTATGAAACCTTCCATCTTTAGTTCCTCCAAAGAAGGGGGACAGGAACTGGGAAGTCAGAAACACATCTCCAGACTGTGTTCAGTGTAACTTTACAGTAACTAGACATTAATGCTGCCTGAGCACTGATTTTGGGACTTTAATCCTTGCAAGGGGCTCAGCCTTAAGACAGCAGGGACTGGGTAAGTATAGATTTGTAGGATATGGGAACTAAATGAAATTGTAGCTAGCACCCCCCGCCCTGTGGTGAAAATCTGTTGTGTGCGGCCAGCATTCATTCCCCTTCCTGAATTTCCTTTGGCAACCAACTCCCATTCTCAGCCACTGAGGGTATGGTTTTGACCTCATTGCTGTTTCCAGAGACAGGTCTTACTCTCTGGAATCCATCAGTGTGTCTCTTTCCTTCATTCGAATGATTGGGTCAAGGGTTCATGTCATGCCGGTGGGCAGAATTTGATGTGAGATGTGTGCTGGGGGAGCCACAGAGTGGTTCTTACAAGAAAGAAAGAATTTACTAACAATTGTCACCCCAATAAATTTAATAAAAAAAAGAAAGAAAGAAAGAAAGAAAGAAACTTCTCTCTGTCTTGTTTTGGACAATGTAAGGAAATAAGGTCCAGAACTGACACTTTTATCGTTGCTATTTATTTGGGCTTTTTGTTCTTGTTGTTTGTTTTGATTTGCTTTGGCTTCCATAGGATAAAAACTTGGAGCTCTTGGAGGATAAAGAGTGTGTCTCAAGGGTGGGCTGGAGTGAATTAGACACAATGGCAGACTAGAGAGACAGAGAAAACAGGCCCTGGATGGTAGTGTCAGGGCTACTGGGTGAAGCTTGACCTAAAGCTGATCCCAAAGGGAGTGAAAAATATTCCTGATGCTGTCAAATTGTAAATCTCTTAGGTCTTGTTTTGACAAGATTGCACCTGTATGTTCATGCACATGTGTGTTAATGAGGGGGTGGGCACAGCAAGTGTCAAACAACTTTGAAATAAGACTGTTGTAAAAATTAGCATGAAATGGCTCAGAACAGAGTGAGGCAAAGTCATCCTACAGCAGTAAAATGACCTGCCTTCAATGCCAATGCATCTAAAATTGTCTTGGAAAATCCAAGTGAATCAAGTGAAAGATTTAAATTAATGAGAGTTCAAAAAACACCTGAATCAAAAGAAATGCACAAAAATCAATATTTCTTCTCTATACCAGCAACCACTGCTAAGCAAATAAAATGAGGAAAAACCACCATTGGCAATAGTACCTCAAACCCATTAAATCTAATGATTATGAACCAATATAAAAAAGGTGTTGGTCTTACGTAAAGAACATTATAAAAGCTTAAGAAAGATATAAAAGAAGATTGGAGTACTTTTTAGCTAGATGGAAGAACTCACTATTTTAAACGTATAAATTCTTTTTAAATTAATATTGTAACATTACTAGTGTTTAAGTTTGATTAGCCTTCTTTTTGAACTTAACAAATGACTCTAAAGTTTTGAGGAAGAATTTACAGGTGAGAATACCTGCCGTAGAAATTGTTATTTTCATCTAAATATCAAACAATGTCCTTTTTCCTTGTCAGGCCCCCAATTAATTGAATCTTTTACCAGTGCAGTAAGTGAAAGTGTTAGAACTATGAGACACACATCAATTTAAAGGATTTTTTCAACAAAGTTATTTGATATTTGATTTTTTTCCTCAACATAATATTAAGTTAAAATAAAACATCACCTAAATTGATTACTTAGCCTTCTGTTGATGGCAACCTTTTTCAGGAACTTTATTAAATTTTCTAGAGGAAGTGGAGATTTATTTACCTCCATCTCATGTGGGACTGTGGTCACAGTCTCTCTTCCAGAGGGACATGCCTCTCTCTTTGTGGGCCAAAAAGTCATTTAGTGATGTCATCAAATACAACTTTCCTTTCTCTTTTGAGGCACTGGAGGTAGGTTTCCTCAGTCCTCCAATATAGATATGAAATTGCACAGACTCGAAAATTTTTATGACAAGATGCAGCCAAAACAACAAATTACACTATCCTTCTCTTTCTCTTATTAAGATTTATATCTACCACGTCATGAGAATAGAATGAACAGCCTAAGCCTGGCTGCACGCTGCTCTCTGAGTGACATATGGTCACACTAAAGAAAGTACTTCCACATTCATATTCATCGTCACATTTTGTATTCATTCAACAGATGCTTACAACTCTGGTTATGGAAGAAGTGCAGATGAAAACAAGGAGATAACTTTTTTTGATCAACTCAGTTTTATAAAAATAGGATAGATGGTAACTCTTAAAACTGTTGATGGGATAATGAAAAAAGCATATTCATGTACTGGTGGTGACTGTGCAATTCAGTGATAGACATTAAGATATTTAAGAATGTTCATCATGTTTCATCACATTCGTCTTTACTTCTAATCATCTCTCCAATGGAAGAAGATATGCACCCTAAGATGTACAGGGTGTATTTTCCTCAAATTAAAGTAGAAAAAGATGGGAAAATAAACACTAAACACTTAGCAAGGAATAAATTAATAAAGTCTCATGATGAAATAACATCCAACTCTTACTGCAGATTTTTCCTGCTCATCATTTATAATTTCTTAATTGAGCTATAACATATGTAAAGTGCACCAATCTTAAAATTAAAATTCAATAAATTTTATATACAGCCACATCCATAACCACAACCCTGATTGAGAGAGTATATTTCTGGCACATCAGAGAACTCCACCCTCCTACACAATATTACTCCCCAGTGGTATCCTCTATTTTTATTTTTGTCACCATTAATTAGAATTTGCCTATTCTCTATCTTATGTAAATGGCATTACACAGTACATACTTTTTTGTATCTGCCTTCTATGATGCTGAATGTAATTATAGTTCATTCATTTTCAATAATGAATAGTGTTTTATTTTGTATCAAAATTTATTAAGCCATCCTGTTGATGGATATTTGAGTAATTTCCAGTTTGGAATTATTGTGAATAAAATTTCATATTTTTTTAAATCTTATTTTTGAAGAATAATGATGTAAAAATGTTAAAAATAAAGTGCTAATTTTAAAAACCTGGAAACAAGTCTAATGAAGTTTGGTACCAATTAAAAAAAAATCATGTGTACAGAAAAAAAAAAATTAGACAGAAATACAAGAAAGAATTGACTGTGGTTTATTGAAATGGTAGGACCATAGGATAGGACCGTACATAAAAAGATATCAAAATCGGACACTCTAGTTCAGTTGTGATAAAAGGATCCCAAAGTCTGAGTACTGGTAGGTTCAGTCTGTAGACCTCACCACATTTTGGCTATAAACATTGAAGTGCCCTGAAAGGTTGGAAATAAGAAAGAGAATTCATATAGGAAGAGATATCTCCTCCTGCAGCTGGTTGAGGAGTGATTTTCTTCAAACCTCAAGCTTTATGAGCGAAGATTTATAAAGAGCACTTGAAAAACTTCATGTGTGCCACAGCCATCCAATGTCCCACAAACAAAAGGACTTTAAAGGTGAGAATCTGTGGCCCAAGATGGCAGAGTAGGAGTGGGATGGGACAAGGTTGCACTGAGAATTGAGTCCATGGATGCCAATAGTGGGGCAAAGATGCTTCTGTGTTTTGCTTAGTGGGCTATCCCTGGGAGATGGGCGGTGGCCTGCACCCACTTACATGGTTTCCTAGAAGACTGTTTGGAGGCAGAGACTGCTGGATTCTCAGCGGCAAGGGGAGGAAAAGTTAGTGGTCAATTCAAAGAAAACATCACTGCCTGTATTATCAAAAGTGCAGTCCAATGATCTTAGTGGGGTCTCCAAAGAATCCATGAGGGGTGCCCCTGAGAAGAAAAGTCAGCTTTTCTCACCATCCAGAATTGGAAGAAACCGTTACCAATTGCATTGGGATCACTCAGGATAGTCTTCTCCTGAATTTTCTCTCTCCACCTGCCTCTCTGATCTTAGGGGCAGGAGACACCTCATACGGCCAGTGAAGGGAGGGGATGTGATGGGCTGAAAGCAACACTGAGAAATAAACCACCCCCTTCCCATTACCTACTGTAGGTTTCCAACTGCACACAGGGAAAGGGAGATTTATATATTTAAAAAGCTGAGGATTTTGATTATTATGCAGATCTACGCACTTAATTTGCTTCAATAAGGTGATTATTGTGACTAACATTGACTAGAGTCCTTTTTTATTATTTAAGAATGATAATAAATTTTCTAGTACCTGCCTTAGATTTTACCAAAGGAGTAAGAAGGAAGCAGCCACAAAAATTAACTGAAATAGGCAGGAGTGAGAAGAATAAAGTTATCTTCAGACAGCACTTTTTGGATTCGTGTTGCCCGTTATGTACGTTTTCCATATTGTATGCAATAAGCATTAGTTAATTTTAAAATAAAAACCAGTTTAAAATATTCTTAGCAAAAGAAAATGAAAACATACAGTAGGGAAACAAAGAATCAGAGGACGAACCAAAATTTGGCCATGTCTTCTACAGCAGCATTTGTCATGTTTGATGACTGCTTAACTTCCAATGTTTGGGAAACATCCCACATTATAATTACCATCGTTCAAGGTATAAAAGGGGAATTCTCTTTACCAACCTTCCTTGCAGCGAGGGTGCAGTCATGTGACCTGCGAAAGGCCAATCAAATGCATGCGCATGAAACCGTGCATCAGAAGAACATAATATCAGGAAGTAGGTGCTGCTAAGAATCTAACTTTTCTGGTGTGAGGGGCAGTGGGATTGTTCTGTTTTCTCGGGAATCAGTGGGTGAGGGTCTCATGACCAATATCAGCAGTATGGGCAGCCATGTCTGTGCCCAGTGGGGACAGAAGCAAGGACATCATCCGAGCTCTCCCTTGGTGTGGTTAGTGTTGCCCTTGGCTCCTTCCCCCCAGTCTCTGTCCCATTGAAAATTCTATACACTGATGAATGCCCTTTAATAAATAGTTTTTCTGCTTAAGCTAGCTAGAACAGATACTCTTATTTCAACTTGTGGAGGGGACGCCCTGGACAAAGTATCCTTCACTCTTCCCCTCGAGGAAATGTATGCATTGAATTACCAGAGTCTGATGCCATTAAAACTAACTCCTTTGCTCATAAGACAGTTTTATGATTATCATTTGTGTCTGTTGGGAGAAAATGTGCTGAAAATGCTGATGTGTTCTAGGCACTAAAACAGTTATGCTTCTCATTTTTAATTCATAAATTATAATTCTGGTTTGTGCACAAATCTTTTGTGAACTTCCTTTATTATGAATTAGTCCTAAGAAGTGGATTTACTTTCTGTGTGCTGACAAAAATCAAGTTGCTGAACTTAGAAGCTAGGATCACAAACTGACTCTTGTTGTATACATATATATTTTTTAGTTAGTTGACTTCTTGTGAAGTGACACTGATATGTCAATGAGATTTTCCTTTCAATACTTACAGTTATTTATGCAGATTCAAGAAGAATTACCTTTGTGACCCTTTTTGGACATGTTAGCTATATTAATAAAATATACTTTTTTAAAAGAGAAGTTCACTTATAACAGAATTTTTTTCTACACAATGTTTTAAAGTTTCAGTTTGATTTAGGTAGCTGCTCCTTCTTTATGACCTCATCCAACCAAAATGAAAAATGAAAGAATCAGACTCTTACTGGAGTTAAATTCAAGTGTACGGCTTTCATTTAAAGTGAGGAAGAAGAGAAATGGAAATAAGTCAATTTGGACATGAATAGATAATATCTCAGATAAAGATCTTCACTCTGCAGAATTCTTTTTATAGGAATGACTCCCCTTTAGTACATTTTAAATATATATGTATACATATATATATATATATATTTAAAATGTATATATATATATATATATATATATATATATATATATATATTCTGTGTAATGGAACTTTTTGTATTTGAGCTACATATATATGTAAAATATATATACATATAAATATATATGTACATATATTCTAAATATATGTACATATATATATTCTGTGTAATGGAACTTTTTGTATTTGAGCTACAGTCTCTCAAATTGGTCAGTACATCACAATTTCTTCCATATTCTTTCAAGTAATTGAATCAACATAAAAAAATGGCTTGATGACCAAGTAAATAAGAAGGTGCTTGTTGAGAAATAGTGATTTAGATTTGATGATTGTGATTCAGTCTCAAAAGTTTCTTCTATGAACGCCATAAAGTGAAAGTGTTCAAAGATACATCAGGGAATTAACAGTAAAATTGAAAATGGTTTTAGAGAAAGTAGAAAATGCCTGACCTAGTAAAGGACAGAAAGTCATGTAGAAAGCATTAAAAGTAACTTCAGCTATCAGAGAGTGGACACTACCTTTATGGCAAAGTTGTCCTATAGTAATCATTAAAATCAGGATATTTCAATCAATTTGTTTTCATTTAAATTTAATGGAGCAAAATAAATTGATGGAATAATTTTGAAACAAATAGATTGGAGAAGAAGTGGAGTAACGGATACTCTCTTACATTGCTGGTGAGAGTGAAGAACTTAGCAATCACATTTGGAAAATGATTTGGCAGTATCTACTAAATGAATATATGCCTAACATATGACCCAGCAATTCTACTCCTAGATATATGCCCAAGAGAATGAATGAATGAATGCACCCGCAAAAATACATGTTCACAGCAGCTTTATTCATAATAGCTCAACTGGAAACAACAACCAAATCCTCCATCAATAGAAATGGATAAATAAATTGTGGGATATTCATATAATAGAACACTAAATCGGGAGTAAAAAATCAAGAATAAACTGCAAATACACATAATAACATAGATAAATTTCATGGATATAATGTAAGAATGAAAGAAGCCAAAAACAAAAGACTACAGATTCTATGATTATATTTTTATGAAGTTCAAGAACATAAGAAAAAAACAGGAAGCTAATGTTATTGAAAAACATGTAAATAATATTCCTCAGTGAAGATACTATTTCCATTAATCGAGAAAAAGGATACTGTAAAAAAAGTAATGGAAACAAGAAGCAGCAGCTCTTAGACAATAAAAAACACAATGGTAGAAATTTCAAAGAGATCCAATACAAGAATAAAATGCAAAAGTTGATCAAATCTCCCAGAAAGTAGGGCTGAAATATGAAGAGATAGAAAGTAGAAGAAAGAAAAAATTGGAAGAGCAATTAAGAAGGCACAATATCTGATTAGCAGAAATTTCACAAATAAATCATAAGTAACAAAATAGTGGTGGCTGGGGGGTGGTTATCAAAGAAATAATACAGAACGTGATTTCACATTGAAAGGGCCCACTATGTGTCCAGCACAATAAATAAGGAAGGACTTCCATCATCATGTAATTTCTGACTATAGCTGAAGAGAAGAAAGGAATACAGGTGTCACAAACAAACAAACAAACAAACAAACAAAACCTGTGAATCAGATTGACACTGGATTTTTCAACAATATATTGGAAGCTGGAAGATAATAGAACAATGATATTGAAAATTCTCCCTGTCCTGGAATTTTAATCCAGATAAACCAGTATAAGTGTAGAAAAAATCTTTTGCATATAGGAAAGATCTCAAAAAATTTTACCTCTCACACAGCCTTTCTTGTCAAGCTAAATTTCAAAGAGAAAGACATATCTATAAAACAGAGGATTCAACATAGAAAGGAAAGGGGCTAATGATTAAAGGAAGTCCCTTTATAGACAACTGAATATCAGGGAGAAAGACCAACTTTCCCAATGACACACGTTGGATCAGAAGGACCAGAGCTCTAGGAAAAATCTCTAAAAGGGAAAAAAATGGATATGTTAGATGCCCTGATGTGAATAACTTCACTGAGTGGTGATTTTCACATTTCTGTTGAATTCTTTTGAAGATTTAGGGAAGAATTAGTGATAGGATCTCTCTCTCTCTCTCTCTCTCTCTCTCTCTCTCTCTCTCTCTCTCTCTCTCTCTCACACACACACACACACACACACACAGAAGATATAATCATTAACTTCCAGAAAAATAAAATTATGTAAAAGAAAAGTGACATAATCATTGTATGCTATGTGGCTCAGCTGTGGAACATAATTACATGCTTATAATATGTAACCATGTAAACACTAAAGATTGAGAAGATGGAGGATGGAAGTGTGGGTGTGCAGGTTGGAGTAAGAGTGCTATGGCCGACTACATTTTCCAAAGAAGGTCCCATCAATGCTTCCAGTCCATGTGCTCTGCTAACGTGTGATCTTGTCAGTTTCCCCATCAGAGATGAGGCCTAATTCCCCTCTGGCCTTACAACCCAGTTGTAAGAATGGCCGTGGACTGATGTTGAGTGACTTCAGAAACTAAGGCAGAAAAGGCCATGTAACTTATGTCTGGTTCTCTTGGAAGTCCTGCTGTTAGAGCTTTCGTCTGCTTTGTAAGAAGTCTGCTTTCCCAGGGACCACAATGCTGGAGAAACCACGAAGGAAGACAGAGACCACTTAGAGGCTTACAAGCCACAGCTTTTTACCTTATTAGGAATTAAAAACCCCAAATTTAAAACTAACTCATTTGAAAATGGCAATAAACCCATTACATTTTATTTCTTAGAAAATATCATTGTTTTTCTAAATAAAACAATTTAATGCGTGGCATTGTTTTACATTTTTGCAAATTACATTAATGTCTGACTTAATAGATGAGAGAATTATATTATCATATCTGCCTCTGCATTCAGTCTTGCGCTGTCACACATCAGCTAACCTCTGGAAAACGCCACCGTACACTTGTCTACAGTATGAGTGTGAAAAAGGCAAATAATGTTTTGGTATTATTATAAAAATAATTTTAACCTCACAGAACCCATGAAAGGGCTTTAAGGACCCCTGGTCTAAGACATTACAAGGCTCTGACTTGGAAGAACTTTAAAGACTGAACCGCTAAAAAGCCAATCAGTCCTTCGAAAATTAATAGATAATAAATTAGCGATTAACCATTTTTCTTTGTTTAAAAATTATGGGTATGAACAGGATGTATCAATGAATTCAGAGAAGCAGCATAATGTAATCATTGAAAGCTCTGCCTCTGGAATCAGACTTCAGAGGTTCTTCCTGGCTTGCTATTCATCAGCTCTGGTATCATGGGCAAGTTACTGCGTCTCTCTGTACCTCAGGGTTATTATCAGAGTTATATGAGTCATAAGCACTACACGCTTAGAATATTGACTGGCATATAATCAGTGCTAACATATATTTATGAAATAACATAAGCTTCTTCCAGGGGAAAAAAAGTAAAATTCAGTTCATCATGTGAATGCTAACCATGACACAAAGGGGTCTGTGTCTACCACTTAGGGGCCACTTGGGCAATTATTCAACCACCTGACCGCTAGTTTCTCTGAGCATGTATCCTCTACAAGACTCAGTGAGTCTCAGCTGAGATGATATTTGTGAAAATATTTTGGAAATAGTTCAGTGCTATGTTGTTATACAAATGAGAAGGGTTGTTCTCATTTATATTCTTACCTGTGGGATATTCTGCCTTACATAACTGTAGGATTTTTGATAACTTATGGATCCCCTGTCCAGAATTTCCTTTATCTTTGTCAGGAATGCAACTATTGAAACATTCCTTTCTCTGCCCCTTGTTTTGTTGTCTGCTTTCTGCAATGTTCCTTCCCAAAGTAACCTCATTAGGCAGCTTTGCGATATATGATTTGGTTTAAGAGTTGCTGAGTTTATCAATTCCCTGGGACCTCCACAGGACCAAAATGGTGAGAGAGACAAAAAAAATTTTGAAATATGATTCTTATTGTAATTATTCACTATAGGCAGAGGTGGTTTTATTTTTTAATTTTTATTTATTTTATTTTTTTCCAATTTGAATGCAGCACTGTTTTTTTTAATGTTTTAAATTAGTTTCAGGTATACAAAACAATATAACAGTTAGACATTTATCATTTATATCCCTCACACAGTGATAACCCCCTCCCCCATGTACTACCCCTCTGACATCGCACACAGCCATTACATTTCCACTGTCTCTATTCCTAATGCTGTACTCCACTTCTTGTAACCATATATATACATATATATACATATATACATATACATATATATATATATACATATATACATATACATATATATATATACACAAAATTGTAGGTGACATTCATTATTGTTCAGCTTCAGCTTCAGGTGTACAGTGCAGTGATCAGGCATCTACATCTCTTTCTTTTCTCTTCCCTCCTTCCAGCAACACTTTGAATCTAAAATAAAGCCACCATAAGATTGCCACGGTGGTTTTATTTTAGATTCAAAGTGTTTCTGGGAGGAGGGAAGAGAAAAGAGAGAGAGCCCGGGAATGTGTTGGCCAGTGAGCACTTTGGCTTGGGACATCAGGCATACTGGAAGGACCAGAGGCCGTGGGACATCTGGCTCCCTTCCATCAAGCTGAGAGAGCCCAGGGAGATGAAGTAGATGTGGCGATGTACAACGCAGAGCCAACAGCAGGCTCTCAAGCAGGGCCAGCGATGGACTCTGCCTGCTCTGGCCATAGTCGGGCATTTAGATTCTCTAACGACTCTGCGGTCCATAAAATACAGTCCAAAACTTTTTATAAAACAAGGTCCTGCCACTATCCCTAGGCCCCACCCCAGTCATGCAACTATGGCCGTTTCCAGAATCTGCTGTGCCCTCTTGCCTTTTTGCCTTTGCACACGCTAGGGCCTGTGCTCCGTATGCCTGCTCTTAGGCCTGGCAAACCCTTGTTTGTGCTTCAAGACACGTGTCCATGGCTAACTCCTCTGGGTCTCCCCTAAGAAAACTTAGGCACTTTAGTTTGGCCTACTTCCATCGAAGTCTCACTTACAGCCTCTAGACTTCACTTGAAGCCCATAGGGCATTTATTCATAAATGTTTGGTTGACATGTCTGTTTCCACACTGCACATTGAGTGTTTTTGTGGGCAAGAGCTCTTAACCATAATGCACACATTTCTGTAGCCTTAGGAAATTTCATAATTTATACTAGAATATTCATAAATGTTTGTGGAATGAATGCATGAAAAATGCCAGAATTGCCACATAGCTGGAGTTCTGCCACAGGGCAAAAATGCTGACCAACTGCAGGAGCCTTTCCTACTTGGATCCTGGACTCAAACTCTTGAGGCTGATAGCCAGAACAGGCAGGGTGAGTGGAGACAACAGGGGTGCTGTGTGTGTGTAAGTGAGGGTAAAATTCAACTCCTTGCAAGACTGTTATACATAGGTGAGGGCAGGAGTGGGTGGGGTGGAGCAGGGCCAGCCTGAGAACATTGCAATTCAAAGTCTCCATCTACCCAGCACTGTTTAGATGATTATAAACACAGATTTCAGTCCGAATTCAAGAGGTAAGATGGTGCCTCAAACAGAAGTTGGGCTTTGGGCATCATATATAATAGAACTGGGTTCACACCCTCTTTCCACCACTCAGTGGAAACCTGATTTTGGACCAGTCACATAACTCCACCTAATCTCAGTTTTCTTCTTTAGTTCTGTTTTAAAACAAGACTAAATATTCTTAAGGCACTGAGGAGTTTTTAAAAAAATAAAGGTGATCCATTTTGTAGTGTTCTGTGTTCAAATTTCAGTTCAGGCACTTACTGAAGTCCTAGGGCAGCGTCAGGTTTCCTCTGTAAGTGGGGATAAAAATAGTAGCTGGATGGTTATAAGCACTGAATGAGAGAATACATGTCAAATGCTTCCCATAATACCTGACGTAAGAGCTCCATACATATAAACTAACATTTGTATTACAGAATATATGAAGTGTCCAGCACGTGGTAGGCACTCTTCACAGGTTAGCTCCCTTCCCCTTCAGGAGGTGGAGTGGTACCATCTAGTCATGTGGCCCTGTCACAGTGGTCCATTATTTTTATAAAAGTCAGATAAGTGAGGTGTTTGAAAGTGTGAGCCCTTTTCTTTTCTCCCCCTAGCCTCACTCCCTTCCTCCCTTCCTTTCTAGCTGATAAGAACATTTGAAATGACATAGGTGTGTCTCTTGCCCACTTGGAACCTCTGCTGGGCTTCACACACGCAGACATCACATTCCTGTAGTGGTGAATTTCCTGTGCAGCCTGCACGTAAAGACCCAAACGCTAATGGCCATTTTCTGAATGTTCAGTGGTCATGCATTTCATCCCAGAAAACACATGAAAGCCCTGTCCTGAAGAGGGTCAGCTTCAGAAACGCTTGTCCCTGCTATCCTGTGACTCTGATGATAAGTCACAAGCTCACTTCCACGCGGGTGTCTGGGAGGAAACACATCGGAGCTGACAGAGTAGAGTTAAACAAAAAATCACATTACAAGTTTTAAATCTATATTGGAAAAGTGTGAGGCAGGAATAGTAGGGCCCTGGAGGAGAGAGGGAAGGAGCGGAGCCAGTATTACCAGCTCATTGGAGCTTCAGCCTTGTTTCCGATGGGCACTGAGAATGCAGACACCTGAGCCCTGGCGGGGGACGGCCTCCAGGGGCATTGGGGCTCAGGTGGACTCCCAGCCTTCTCTAAATCTAAATGAACTCTTTTCCCGTTGAGCGCGTGGAAGGCAGAAAAAGACCTGTCTTCTCCTGTAAGGGGGCGGGTGGCCTGGTTCGGGGATTAGCGAGCGTAGCACAGCAGCTTCAGGCTCAGTGGTTTTCATCCAGGCGAGACAGGACTATCTTACAGACATGTGTCCGCTCGTCAGTGGCTTGAGAACTGAGTGTGGGTGGCTGCTGTGTTCTTCTGGACAAAAAATGTGTAGGCCTCCGAAAAAGCCTACCTTCTGTTCTTGACTGAGCTATACTGTTTACTCCAAATTCCTGAACACACTGACAAGAGAGAATTGCCCAAACGTAAACTGTGACAGCTATATTAAGATTTGTATTCAAAAATGATGTTTTAGATAGGTGTTTAGTCCATTCAAGCTACTATAACATAAATACCATAGATTGTGGGTGGCTTTTGAATAACAAATATTTATTTCTGACAGTTCTGGAGGCTGGGAAGTTCAAGATCAAGGAACGAGCAGATTTGGTGTCTGGTGAGAGTCCCCTTCCTGGTTCTTTGCTATTCTCACATTATGGAAGTGGACAAGTCTGGTCTCTTCAGCCCCTTATAAGGACACTAACCCCACTCATAAGGCCTCCACCCTCATGACCTAATCACCTCCTAACCCCATCACATTCAGGGTTAAGATTTCAACATATGGCTTCTGGGAGGACACAGACGTTCAATCCATAACAGATAGTTTTAGGCAATTTATCAGAAAAGAGGCCATTATAAACGTTAGGTTGGCCTCTCGTACAGATAAATAAGATTAAACAAACAATACAAAACAAAGAAAAACAGACTCATAGAAACAGAGAACAAACGGAGTGTTGCCAGAGGGGAGGGAGTGGGGGAAGGGGTAAAAAATGTGAAGGAGAATATCGTCAATAATGTTGTGAGAACCTTGCCAGGTGACAGATGGTTACTAGACCTTGTGTGATGATTACATCGTAAAGTATATAAATGCTGAATCACTATGTTTTACATCTGAAATGAAGTATGCCAACTATACTTTAATAAAAAACAATTTTAAGAATAAAAAATAAGCAAAGGCACAGACCTTTGCTCAGATTGAAATAGCTGTGTTGGTTTTACGAATTCCTCAAGCCTCAATATGGATGTCATTATCTGTTGATTGTGCTAACCACAGTAGGGGGAGACCTCTGCATTTAATGGGGACAGTTGTAATCTTTGTGTAGATAAGTATATATTTCTGCTAAGAGTCTGTGTTGCTAATACTTTGGGATTTAAATACTTGTAACTAGATAAAACAGGACAAAATACACTGTCGACTTATCCACTAAGCAGGAGCATGTCAGTGATACATTTTTTTATCTGCAGAATGACCTGAAATAAAACTTCAGAACAAATCTCCTTATCTAATATGTTTTTGAAACTGTGGATTTTAAGATGTAAAATTTACCTTAACAATTTTAATTTGGGTTTTAGAATCAGGTCTAGCACTAGTGGTAAGCACTAGTGGTAATCCCATGCAATTTTTGTTTTTTTGTTTGTTTTAAACCTCTCTGCATTTAATTCCCTCAGCGTGAAAATTGGGTTGAATCAATGTTGGACTGAATAATTAACCCATATCCTTCCAGCTCTAAAACTTTAGGAAAAAATTCTTTGCTTTTTTAAACAGATTCACACTGAAGAGAATTTACTCCTCAACAATTCACATATACCAGTGATACACTTATTGAGTCCCAGTATGCTATGTATTCAAAAACATTTTTTTTTTAAATAAGAAAAGAGAGGGTGTTTTGAATGTTTGTGAATCAGTCATCATCTCAATACAAAATAGCTGGCATATTCTAATGGACACATTTAAAAGAATTTAGTAAGTAACTATTGACATAGGTATGGGTGAGATTGAAGGACCCCAGTGAGGTATGGTGAATACCCCAAATCAACAACATTATGAACTATGGCTTCTTCTAAGCCTAAGAGGGTAAGAGGACAGAATGGTTACCAGAGACCTCGAACATAAGGATAGGAAAGGGCCTCTGCACACCTGCCATGGCCTCAAGTAGGAGGGACACAGTCAGTGCTAACCCATGGCCCCACAGAAAGGAGCTGGGGAACCTCACTTTCTTTCCTCATTCTGACCTCTCTGTTTGCTATAGACCAAATCAAATCCAAAGTGAGAGAATAGGGAGCCTATGGATATACGAGTCAGGGTTCTCCAGAGAAACAGAATCAATAGGGTGGAGAGAGAGGGGGGGAGAGACAGAGAGAGACACAGAGAGAGAGACTCACAGAATTACAGCTTGACAGGTTGGAGACCCAAGGTGGAGATGATATTGCTCTGGAGTCTGAAGGTACAATTCCTCCCTTTCAGGGGACCTCAGTCTTTGCTCTTAGGCCTTTGATTGATTACACGAGGCCTACCCTTATCATGGAGGGTAATTTGCTTACTACAAGGTCTACTAATCTAACTGTTAATCACATCAAAAATACCATCACAGCAATATCTAGACTGGTGTTGGACCAAACAGTGGGTCACCATATTGTACCCAAATTGATACATAAAATTAACGATCACAGTATCTGTACAGGTTAGACTTCACGGGTATAGAGAATTGGGAAGGGTGGAGAGAGGATCTGAGAGGAGGGGGACACAAACAGAGAGTAGAAAGCTGGAGCATTTTATATACTGCAGGGTTCCTAGTACCTGGCCCAATAACAGACACATACTGTAGTAGATTTCCCAAGAGTCTTGGTTGACTTGACGTGAATGTTATAGAAACAAGTGAGATAGCCCTAGGGAGTAGCAATACCTCACGAGCAATTTGCAAGAAAAAGGTAAATACCACCACAATTTTCTGTCATCTTTTGAGTATAGGACAAAGCACCCCATCAAATTAACTGGATGTGATCATGTCTTCTAAAGTTAGTCATTGAATTTGAACGATCACCGAGGCTGGCAGAGACTTTAAATTGCTCCCTTTGTAATCTTGCAACTATATAAAGGATTGGCTATATTGCAGGGGTATGAAGGAAGTCATTTGTCAGGTAAATAATCTCGAAAACAATCTAGTGTTAATGGTCTGCACCTGTGAAAAATGTGACACCAGATTTACTCCCAACAACTGAATGGTCTGGGAATCAGAGTGCATCTTATGTATGGCAGGACAGAGAAGATAAAATGCAAATGGATAAAGTTGAAAACACCTGTAAGTAAATGCACCGTGGTTTATCTAACACATTATTTTCAATGTCACTGAAATGATTGTTCAAAAGCTACTGAGATATTACCCTTTGAGAAATCAGCTTTTCGGCCAGTTCATTTTCTTCATCCCTAAGCCAGGAGCAGGGCAGCTGTAATGACAGAAAAGAATGATGAAGGTCATGGGCATGCAGAATGGCACCTCCAAGGCCACTGTGTCACCAAGGAGTGCAGCAGCTATCGATCAAAAAACCAGTTTGGCTTTGCCTGTCAGTTGGTTTTGATAGGAATCTTTGTCTTTTTTCTGTTGCTTTCCTGGTTTGCTGTCAGAATGGGAAGGTCTGTAAATAGAAAATTAGTAATGGAGCATCAGAGAACAAAAGTAAAGGAAATGTGTAAATACTTCCCGCAGGCATGGGAGGCACTGGTGGTGCTGATTCTTCTGATGTTACAAAAAGAGATTGTCTTACAGGGACAGTCTGAGGCTAAAATGTGAAGTGGCTGGAAGTTGTCATTGGAACACTTCCTTTCTGCACCTGCTGTCCCTCATCTAAAGTCCTTGCCATCCCTCTAACATGTCACCTCTACACACACACACACACACACACACACACACACACACACACACACACACACCCCTCCTGCAGCTATAATGGGTCTTATTCTACAGTCTTGATTTAGCTACCTTTTCAACTAAGCTGGGGCCATTGGGTTTATCTCTTGTGTCCCTCGGGTTTAGCACAGCGCCTGTAATAGGAAGGTGTGAATATATCTTTCATGAGTGACTGAAGCTTCAATAAGTTGTTAGATAAAAGTGGTTCAGCCACTTCTGGGGTTGGGAGTGTTGACAATTTAATAAGGATTCTTCAAGTTAGGATCTCTAATGACAGAATTTCTGGCAATGTGATAACGAGGCCACAAATGTGAGCAGCTAGCTTTGCCTGGCAGTGAGGTAGTTACACTCTATTCTGATCGTAAGCAAAAGACAACTCCTGGCATTTCTCAGAGTTCTGGGTTCTATCTCAATCAGAAGCATGAAGTCACAGAAGGCTGCCATGGTTGGCATCCATCAATCCTCTGCTCCGGAATAAACTGGCAGATGGAGGTGTCCCTCTTTCCAGTCGTCTGAGAGAATCCTAGGTTCAGATGACCTAGCAACAGTTTGTCCCTTTGCAGATATCACCCTGGGTGTTCAGTCACATTTCTATTTCTGAATAATCTGTTCTACCAAGTTAACTCAAGCTCCGTGACATCAGGCACTGTCTTTGTTTCCCATTAGCACCTAGCAGAATGTTTTCTGCAAATAAAAGTTGTTAAAGACTTTTTTTTGTTTGACTGATTTCAACTTGATGGTAAGAACTATAAATCCTTGAACCTCTGGTGTCCTTAAGGAAGTTACTTTTGAATTTTCCAATGTCTTTTTCTTTTTTGGGGGGTTAAACATTACATATGTAAATCCGTACTTAGAATATTCTCTAGTGACTTCTCATTCCAAAGGGCAGTTTTTCCCCTCAACTCATTGCTGACATGCAGAAATACTGACCCTCATTCCAGTCCATGGCTGTTGATATAGAGCTTTGAGGAGCTCAAAGCCCTGGCCTGGTTGCTTCCACCCAGAAACAGCATCTCTGTTTAATACAACTTGCTGTTCAAATGTTATTATTTTTTTTGTACCTCATCATGTGGGTGGACAAAGTTGGAAAGCGTTGCTCTATGGCAGGTACAGCAAACTTTTTCTATAAAGGGCCAGGTAGTGAATAATTAGGCTTGGGTACCATAAGGTCTCTGTCTCAACTAAACTCTGCCAAGTAGGGTGAGAGCAACCATAGGCAATATTGAACAAGTGAGTGTGGTTGTGTTCCAACAAAACTTTGTAAAGAATAGGTGACAGGATGGGGGTTTGGCCTGAGGGCTCTGTTTGCCCATCTCTGGTCCACAGGATGAAGTTTACCCTCCTTGCTACAGGAGGGTAAATCTCCCATGGTCCTGCCCCTGTCCACCTCTTCGGCTCCATCTCTTCTACTGGTTCAAATGTCCCATCCTGGTAAGCGGTCCCTTTGGTCCAAGTAGTTATATGGCCCCATGGCAACATGTTCACACACCTTCCCACTTTGATATAATTTTATGTTTGAAGGTCGATCTTCATCAGACTATAAAATCCTGTCACAGTTAAATCTCATCGTTAAACACAGCACTGTATTTGTCCCACTGTTGGTTCTCCACGTTTATTGCATGAAGGAGAAGGAAGAATAGATGAAAAGAAGGAAGAAAGGAAGGAGGAAGGGAGAAAGAGAGGAAACAAGGAGGGAAGGGAAGAGAGAGGGAAAGAAGAAACAAAAAAGGAAGGATTTTCTTTCTGGTTGAACATTTTCAGTGAAGTGTCGTTGTCCTCAAAGAGTTTGGGTGTCAGCGGGTAAGTGCAGATGGTGAAGGAAGTGACTGAGTAGATGGTGGATTTAGGGAGAAATTGAGGCTAAAGGCAGTAGGAAGTTGTCTGAATTCTATAAAGTTCATTGGCTGCCACTGAGCCTGCATTCTGTCTGAATTACTTCGTGTTATCTCAAATGAAACACCACCATAAAATGATATGCCTTAGGCAGTGAGATAAAAGGTTACTGTGGCAAAAAACAAACAAACAAACAAACAAACAAACAAACAAACAAACAAAAAACAATTCAGCAATGCATTTACAGTTACCTCTGGGGCTCTAGAATTTATGACAAGCAAATGAGCCAGAAGTAAATGAATCAGAAACCATAACAAGAAACAACTGCAAATGATAATTTAGTTAATGATATGCTCAATTATGAAGTATATCTAGAAACTTTATGAATTAATTGTTTTTCTCCTCTCTCTGTTCTTTTGTGTGAATTATTTCCAGGTTTCCCCTGTGGTATAATCATCAAATAGTGACATTTTCAATATAATTTTATTTAATCACAGCCAAGACCAGGAGTGAAACTAACTCCAGTGCAAAGTTTAAAACACAAAAGTGTGAAGTTTCATGAGCTAATCTTGTGTATCACTCTAGGTCATATTTCTTGAACCAGTAGGGCGTTAACCCCCAACTATTTTTAATGATGGGTAATATATAGTGAAATGCAGGAAATAGAATCCAGAAAATGCCAACATTTTGAATAATATTGCTATATTCATTTTATAATTTATAAATTTTAAATTATTTATGTTATAAATTATTTACTTCCATATACATCATTTCGATTGGTCCTTAAGATCTGAATATTCTAGGAAGCTGGACTATTGATACTAAGGCTTTCAATCTTTCAGTGTTGCCTTATGTGGCCTACTTAGAGTATTGAAGAGACAGGCAAAGCAGAACTTTGGTATCTCCACCCAAACACCAAGTTCCTACTAGTACACAACACTGTCTAGTGCTTGGGA
Source organism: Rhinolophus hipposideros (assembly GCF_964194185.1). Lineage (NCBI taxonomy): Eukaryota > Metazoa > Chordata > Mammalia > Chiroptera > Rhinolophidae > Rhinolophus > Rhinolophus hipposideros. The sequence continues at coordinate 18,818,034 of NC_138049.1, read as the reverse complement.
AGAATAAGTTTACATTTTGTATTGATTTTTAGTTTATATTCAATGTTCTACACACATTGCTACGACTTAATACCAAACAAGAGGTAATGTGTACAAAGTTTTCCTTGATAGAAAATTGCTTTTGAAATTAATTTCCCAAGCTGGTATCACTGAACTTTTTTAGTTCTTCCTAAGTGAGGAAACCTTTATAATCTAGAAGATATAGCATCCGCTAGTTAGAAGAGGCCAATTATTCAAATAAAGGGGCTGGCTTAAGGATGAGATAAAATATGCATGCGTGTTCTTGTGCAGGAATGATACTATATTGAGATATGGTTGTTCAGTTGAGGTCCATAGTGGTAAGGCTATTCTTTTCTATAGAGGCTATGGCCTCTCTGAAGGGAATGGTCATTCCTGATGCAGATTACAAAGACAAGAGTTGTTTTTCAGATAAGAAATAAAGACTGTGAAGGTAAGTTTTAGGGACAGGGAGAGTACACTATGTTTGTCTCTCTGAGTCTTGTTCTTTTTATTCTAAACAAAAGAGTATACATATCTACCTTCATGTTCTTGGGAGACTTGGAGGTACCAACCCACTATGTGAAGATGGATCGAGAAGGAAGGTGAGTTAGATACTCTGAGCCCCAGAAAGTAAATGATACCTGTTTAGTATAAGTATCTATAGTCATGTTACTCTAGGTATGTATTTTTTTCTTTTTGTTATGGATGAAACTGTGAGAAAGTCTTATCCAAATGTCTCAGCCTTGCATCAGCTTTGCTATTAAACGCACAAGGTCAGGTCTGGAGCTGTGCTTCTGCTAGTTATTTGAAAGAGTGGCAAGGTTCTCTGAGAACAATGTGGAGGCAACAGTGGGAACTTCCTAAGAGTAGGAGGGGCTTAGGATACACTTGGCGCTCTATAGTCCAATGACCAACATCCATTTAGAGATCCTTCTTCAAGTTCTAACCTTGATTCATTATAAAAAGGACCATGGCTGCTTAGGCCATGCAGGGACTTTCCAAAATCATATAATCCTTTCCACAAGGTCTAGATAGGATCGAAGCAAATGCAATGTCAAATCCACACAGAGGTGAAACAACAGATTGGTCTATAACACTGCTCCTAGTCATTTTCAATTTACAGTAATAATGCTCTAGTAGTACTAAGCATATAATTTTAAAACACCCAATAGTTTAAATTATACTTTTAATGAGATTAGTGTTTTTCTTCTCAGATTGATTTGATCTGAGATTAAATCAATCTGATTACTTGATTGATTACTTTAATATTTACTTTTACTCAAAAATATTCCAAAGTACAATATTTTTTTAAAGTCCTAAATGCATGCTATGACAATGGAAGTAAACTGAACTAGTACACAAATACAACAACTCTGCCTTAGCTGTCACACATCAGGCATTAACCTCAGGTATGGCCATCATTGTCAGAGGAAAACATATTTTTGGGTTTCACTCTTGCTTAGCTACACCTTGTCATACCCACAATTAAACGTTTCCTCTCATGTTTCTCAGAAAATGGGAGACTAGTTAAATTATTCGTCACCAGGTAAAATACACATTAAGCTCAGCTTTTGCTAAAAAGTTGATTTTCCCCCCACTATCTGTTATGCCCGTAGGAGACATTCAATTTATGCAGAGGCAACATGAGGAGGCATATTGGTAATGAATCTTCCCTGAGTTCTCTGAGGAAGCAGTATTCCACTGACAAAGTGAAATGCTCCTTTTATTTGACCAGCAACATAATGGAAGGAAATGTTTTCACCATAAGTATTTCCCTTGGTCTAATATATGTTTTAATATTCTATAAACTGAAATTATTTTAATGGCCTTATGTTCAGGAAACAAACACATAAAGAAGATGCAGAGAAAAGTTGCCTTCGGTGTTTTTCTTTTTAATGCCTATAAGAGGAGAAAAAGAAATGTAATTTCTTTTATTTTTGTAGTTTCTTATATTTTGAAGAAAGTGTTAAAATCCCTCAAGTTATCCCTAGAGCACATCAAGGGATATATATCATTCATTATTAGGATCTAATAGCTAGCATTTATTTAATGTTTGCTACGTGTTTCCTTCCCTGAAAATAAGACCTAGCCAGACAATCAGCTCTAATGCATCTTTTGGAGCAAAAATTAACATAAGACCCAGTGTTATTTTACTATGATATAAGACCGGGTCTATAATATGATATGATATGATATGATATATGATATGATATGATATGACATGATATGATATGATATACTACCAGGTATTCTGTAATTTTTGCTCCAAAAGACGCACTAGAGCTGATTATCTGGCTAGATTTATTTTTAGGGAAACTGGGTGTGTGACGGGATTTGTTTTAAATGTTTAAAAATGTTTGGAATCGTCATAACAAAGGCTCTGTGATCTATATGATTTTATTTTTATTATTCCCATTTTACAGACGAAGAAATGGAGGCACAGAGATGTTAAATCATTTGCTTAAGTTTCCACCACCATTAAGCAGTAGAGGAATATTCGAACTTGGACTTCCTCCAGAACCTGTCCACTTAGTCACCAGTCTACATAGCATTCTATCATCTATTGAGTACCTTTTGCCAGGTGACTTACATGCAATCTTGCTCATACCTGCCACAGTGATGAAGTAGGTATTATTACTTTCAACTTCCTAGATAAGAAACAAGAGACTCACCATGATGGAAGAACTTGCCAGAGCTCACATGGCTCATGAATCTGGGATGTGCATTCTGAGCTTCTGATGCTAACAGGCTTCATTCTTTCCAGGACCACACACTTTTATTCAGTTTAGTGCTTCTAAGATGTTTAAAGTTTTCCTTGTGCAGTCTAAAATCTATTTTGGAGGGAGGAATAATTTAAGAGCTAATTCTAGAGTTTCCAAAGAAACTTTGCATATTCACAGAGGAAATTACAAACTAAATTGAGGACTGGATTCCCAGGGTGCTTGTAACTGAGATTGTAATTTAGAGGCAAGCATGCATGGGAGGTCAAGACAGCTTTTCTAAGGTCCCTTGGGAATTTTAAAGTGGGTAGTGAAGTGTTAGGGGAAAAAAACTTCTGTACAGTACCTAGTACCAAGATTTGGGGTCTCTGGAGCCCCTGTGCCACTTTTAGGAAATCAGCTGAAAATACGTTAAAAGTCATAAATACAACTAAATAAATTTCTGCAAGTAGATTAAACCATATTTGATTTTTTGGCTTAGGTTTTAGGCTGGTGAATTATAAAGCCTTTTAGTGTATCCCAATATTTTCATTTATAGCTGCCATTCAAATAAAATGTGTTGTGTTATTGTTGAAACTTCCTAGAATAATCTTGTCTTTTCTATAACCGTTAGAAACAAATTTTTTTTTTTAAACTTCCTTTGAGAACACAATGACTCTACAAGTGAAAAACAGGGATTGTTTTTTAAAAATCGACAGTTATTCTACTCAGGGGTTCATTATTTATTTAGCTCTTTTAAAAATGTTCATCTCTGGATTATTTTAAGGCACAAGTATGAAAGATAAAAAAGACAATTAGTTAAAATATTTAAGAGATCTAGTAGCAAGGCTAAGAACAACAGGAGAAAACCACAATTAGATAATTGAACTTAAAATATATCTGGGGCTCCCCCTTCCAGCAGGATACCTCAGTTAATAAAGACATTACCCTATAAATGGCAGAAAGGGAGCCAGGCTAACTTAGACCTGGCAGAATGCTTATAAGCCTCAGAAGAAGCAAGCTTTCCATTTACAACAGTGACTCACCTCTGGTTCTGTAGAGTGGCAGAAATTCTCCTGCAGCCAGGGCGGGGCAAGCCTTAGGCAAAACTGTGTAGTCAGTGAAGGTAATCCAGTACCTCCTTCTTGTTCTTTTGTCATGTGTCCCCTTCCCCTCTCTAAGTAGGTCCTCACAGGCAGCCTTTTCTTTCATCGAGTGAGTGGTCTAATAAGGTTCTTCACTCTGAACCAAGTGTAACTCACACTTGGAGCCTGTTTAAAAGCAGGACTGGGGGTAGAAGTGGGTGTGAAGGGGAGTAGACCTCAAAACAGGACCCATTGCAGCATATTTTTGTATCACTGGCCATAATCCTTTAGTAGGCAAGTACTCTTTTGCGAAGGTTTTACTTTAGTTAGACATTGTGTGTGTGTGCATGCATGCATGAGTGAGTCTGTGTGTGTATGTATGTGTGTGTGTACACTAAGTGGCAGTGAGAACTATTATTTTACATTGTAGGTCACAGGAAAGAACACTTGAAGTCCAGTGGCAGTGTGGTTAACAATCTGGATTTGTAAGCCATCATGTAATAAATGGTCAACTCCCAGCTCCATAACTAAGTAGTTTCGTGACTTGGCGCAAGTTTCTTTGCCCAGTTGTGGTTTAATTTCCTACTCTTACATAGCAAGGCCGTTCTCACAGTGTTGCTGTGGCCATTAAAATATGTTAACAAGAGCAAAGCACTTAAAACAGTGCCTGCTATAAAGTAAGTGCTCAGTCAGTGATATTGGCTATTATGAGTGCTATTATCACTGTCACTTGGGTAGGCTGGCTGACTTTCTGCCAGAGAGACTGAGAAAGAGTATGTCCTGAGACTAGTGTCATTCATGCGGTCCACTAAGTGGCTGGGTTTCCCAGGGCTCCTCCCAGGAACTGGTACGCAATAATTAATGAAAGTCTGATTGCAGCCCCTTGCTTTCACGGGCCAGTTACCTTAGTCTGATATCTCTCTGGGGTGAGGACAGAGATTTGCTCACACATGTACACTCACAGTGCAACACATTATGTGTAGAGTCAACTAGATGCCAGGAGCTGTTCTAGGTGCTCTTCAGATGACAGAGATCAAAACGGCTAACATCCTGCCTCAGTGGACAGGCATTCCCAATTTTTCAGAGGAAGAAAGACAGCAAACAAGTACATTTTTAATATGCCAGAGAGTGGTTAAGTATTATACAAAAATGAGTCTGGGTGAGGAGGATAAAGGTTGAAATGGGGCTGGAGCTGTTGGAACAATGTTATTTTAGTTGGTGTGGGCAGTGCAGGCCTCTCTGATAAGCTGGCCTTTGAACAGAGACCTGCATGAAAAGTGAAGAGCACATAGGCATCTGGGAGAAGAGCCTTCTAGGCAAAGGCAGCTCAGGCCCTAAGATGGAGGGGTATTTGGTGTATTCCGGGAACGTCCCAGAGGACAACATGGATAAAGTGCAGCGAGCAGGGGTCAGAGTAATGGAGATGACATCAGAGAGCTCAGAAATGGTTCAGTCATGGAGGGCCTTAGAGGCCATGATAGGCACTTGAAATTTTATGCTGGGTGACATGAAAAATCCTTGGGGTATTTTGATTGGAGAAATGTCTATTTTAAAAGGATCGCTCTGCTCACTGTGATAGCTGGGCAGGTCAGAAGTAGAAACAGAGAGACCTGGTGAGAGGTAGGAATCCAGGGGAAAGATGATTGTGACTAGAAATATGGTGATAGTTCTTGATGTACGAAAAAGCAGGGTGCGGGGACTCTGGCTATCTTCTGGAGAAAGAGCCAACAGATTTGCTGATGGATGGCATCTGGAGTTGTGAGAGAAACAGGAAGTCAGTACACTCACCCATTCTGCAGTGTGACAGACTTGAATGTTGTCCCACCAGCCAGGTTTCTTGGTTGCACGTGACAGAAACCCAATTCAAACTAGCTTAAGTTAAAAAAACAAAACAAAACAAAAACAAAGAAAAACAAGTGTGAAACCAAACTGAAAAGAGCAGGGGCGATGCTGGTGCCAGACACTCTTTTTCTCATTCCCTCTGTGGTCAGCTTCTTTCTCTCAGAATGATTTTCCCACGCAGTGGGGAGGAACATGGCTGAGGGCATTTACGAGCTAAGATTCAGAGCCATTTGTACCCGGAGAGGAAAGACATTTCTTGGTCTTGCCTAACTCAAAGAGCATTCTTGAAGGAGTCTTTCGGTTATCACAAAGGTATGACCTAAACCTCCCGGCCAGTTTCTGCCTGCCACCCTCAACCAAGAGCTACCTGACATGCCCCAAGTTAGGTCACCTCTCTCTCCATCCCTACCCAGTTCAGAAGCTATAGACCTTCTGCCTAACACAGTGTGAATTTGGGGTGAGGGGACTTCAACTATTTTTTGTAGGTCAAGTCAAAAAGAAGGGCAGCAGTAGGCATCAGCATTAGGGGAGACATGGCAGGCAATGAGTAAGGCCTAACAAGTTAAAGCAACCCCCCTGACATTGGTAAGGCCCTTTCTTGTTTTCAAAATCCTTTCATAGTTTGATCCCCACAAAAGTCCCTGAAATTAAATAAGGTAAGAAATTAGCTGCTGCTTTCTCTTCACTCTCCTCTCCCCTCCCCTTCTCCCAATCATCTAGAATGAAGGAAAAGTTAAGTCATCACTCAAGGTTGAAAGCCAGTTATGGCTGCTTCACATATGGATTCCTCAGTCTTAGTGCAGCTCCTAATTGCACAGAAAATCACATTCAATCACCGATGTGTTCTCTAAAGGAGAATGCTGATGTCTCTGTGGTTTTTCTGAAGAGGCTTCTCAGACTGTGCAGTTGCTTTCTTTGACAATCAAGCTGAAGAAACCCAAAACACCAAGCGAAAAAAGAGAAATCAGACAGCTCTGAGGCTGAGCAATGCAAACAGTTGCACAGAAACACCAGGGGAGACTATTATGAAATATTTTGGAGCAAAAGCAGCACCATACCTGACAAGAAGGTAGACTACCCAAAGAGCAAAATGCTCTGTAAAACAAACAACACAGAGAAAACCAAAAACTACCCGAAACAAAAACCTGCAATGAATCAGACTGTATGGGAAGAAAGGCTGATCATTTTCAGATTTGGGGAGCCCCCATGCAGTTTGGTGCTCATGCATCTCTTTCAGAAGTCAAGGGCAATGAGCTGACCTAGTGAGACGAGTTATTTATGAAAACCAAATTTTTCATGGTAAGACTTTGTGAAAATTCTCATTCAGTTTTGCTCCAAGCACTTTCTGCACTGACAGCAATGATAAGCACAGCTCTCTCAGCTTTGTTTTTCTAGTCCAGGCACATTGTATGTCTTTTTATATACCACATGCAGTTAATATCCCTCTTAGAAATGGCTGTACAGTCCATAGATTCTCAAAATGAAGCTCTAATGTGTATTCATGTAAATGATTTTTCTCTAGCCATTGATTTCTTATCAGTTCAGCATTTATTTCTTTATTCAATCACATTTTCACTTCCACCCTCTCACCTTCCTTAATTTCACTAACATTTCATGAGTGCCTACTATGTACAAGGCTCCAGGCTATATAGGGCAGGGTCTTGTGAAGTACAGTCTAATAGTACAGTCTTATTGTAATGGGGTGAATTCTGTGGTCAATGTTATTTACCTGGTAAATAGTCAAAACAGAAGCTTTGGCATGAGTCCGACCTTTTACAAAATATGGACACTTTCGTTAATTAAGTCAGTCAGACCACTCCTAGAGTCTTGCTCTCTCCTTTTGGCAGTCTTTTTTCAGTAGTTCTCATTTCCTCTCCAATTACGCGTACAATTAGCTTTGGGTCGAGCATTATCCATTGCAAGCATCCTACCTGGACTTTTTACACACTTGTAGGTACGCATATGTTTTCATTGGCGGCTGACAAAGTCAGTCAATGAAAGAATATGTGTAGATGGCTTCTGATGCAGGTTTTACAATTTCATACTTATTTCTTTGAAGGAGGTGATAATTGGTCCTGAGGATTCATTTTAGAACAACAAATAATGACTTTGCTTGTGTCTTGCTTCTTTTACTTTCCCAAGGCAATCAGACTAATTTTCTAATCTCATTGCTGGTCCATACAAGTTTAAAAAAAATATCTATTTGGAAGCTCTTTAAAAAATAAGATGGAGGATGGGGAAGTAGGGAGTGTTTTGATTGTAGACATTTTGGCTGAGAAAGTAGGGAAGAAAACTTAAATGATGATATTCTATGGTTCTCTCCTAATTAAGACCCATGACGTGGCTTAGTGAATCTTCTTCTGTTTTAGTTTAAAGAGCAATAATCCACTACTCTGACATCTATGTTGACTGTGAAGAAGCCACATAATTTTTTGGCTTATTTGAATTGTCTCTGAGCCCTCAAAAATGTTGTGTTTCATTTTCCCCACAGTGTAACTGGCAAATGAGTAGGAGTTTAAATGGCATCTCTTATCATTATTCTGACTATCTAACTAGATCCATAGAATAAGCACTTAGAGCTTATTCTACATAAGTAAAGATACTTTCAGTAGGTAAAAAAAAAAAATCCACAAACTTCATATTTAAAATAAAGTATTATTTCCTCTGTCTTAAGAAAAAGAAGTAAATTGCCTTGAAAGGCTCTTATTATTTTAACCCAAAAAGGATACACACTACTGACCACGTCATGAAAATGGTGTACATCATTAGGATTATTGCTTATATCACATTTGGAACATGAACAAGAAACTGAAATAACACAACATCGTTAAACATTATTTATTGTTATGATAGTTTAATGTTATGACTCTGTGGCCCCATTTGCCCATCTTGCAATCATACCATGGGACAGGGCAGAATTTGTCTTTCTGATATATTGGCTCAGTTGACATGTTTAAGCAACCTATCAATTTTAGCTTTATTAGCTAGGCACAGAGCTTTTAGTGCACAGTCAGTTACACTTAAAACTCTTCCTGCCATTGTTCTTTTCCTTTCCCCAATAACATTTATCTTGACCTCCCATATACAAAGTCGGACAATTACATTCGAGAACTCATCCTAGAAAAAATGCTGCATAGCTAATTGCTGAATATCACTGTGGTCACCTTCGAAGTACTCCCCTTGGGAAGCTATGCACTGATGCCAGTGCCTAGTCCACCCTTCAAAGCAATTTTGGAACTCTTTTTCTGGAATGACCATCAGCTGTCTTCATATTACCCTTTATGTCCTGAATGTCATCAAAATGTCTTCTTTTCAAAATTTCCTTTATCTTCAGGTAAAGAAAGAAGTCATTGGGGGCCAGATCAGGTAAGTAGGGAGGGTGTTCCAATACAGTTATTTGTTTACTGGCTAAAAACTCCCTCACAGACAACACAGACAGCTTTGTCGAGATGCAAGAGCCATGAATTGTTGGTGAAAATTTCAGGTCGTCAAACTTTTTTCACACAGCCTTTTCAGCACTTCCAAATAGTAAACTTGGTTAATTGTTTGTCCGGTTGGTACAAAGTCATAATGAATAGTCCCTCTGATATCAAGAAAGGTTAGCAACATGGTTGCAACAAGTTCACGAACTTCATTATCAGACCTTGTAAATGTTATTGTGTAGCCTTGCTCCAACTGTTAACTGTAAGGAAAAATGGTGTCTACTGAAAAGCTCTGGGATTTTTTTTTTAAAGTGAAAGTTAGAAACTAGAGTATAGGAAGAACCATTCTCTAAGTGAGTCAAGTAAAATGCCTCCTGCACAGGAGAACATGATTCACATTAAGAACCTGGACAGAGGTGACTCGCTTTTTACTCAGATGAAGGTTTGGGAACCAGAGTCCTGTAGTTTTACCTTTAGCAATATAAGCGATGGCTGAGCTACCTAGAAAGTTGTCCCCTCCCCTGATAGGATGACTGGCACTGAAGAAGCTGCTGAACACATTTCTCTTCTACAGGTGGACACACTAACAGTCAGCAATTTCATTGAAGGACATTGGGTAAAGTGCTCTTTCCTTCTCAGAGCTGTAGCCTCTCAAAAACAATTCAAGTTTCATACTGAAGCCACAATATCTAAACCCCTATAGAATATCTGTCAGCAATTGGCAACAAGATATATTATGATGGCAGATACAGCTGTATTTCCCTTGGTAATTCTCTACTGTCATCTGTGAATGTGTCAATCTTGCAAGGTTACGTGGCACCATATTTCTGAGAAGCAATAAGACATATGTTGGAGATCCCTTCGGATCTGGTTTATGTTCTATTTTGCGTCATATAATGTGACAAATTCCTTAAAAGATTTTAAAACAGAGGTTTGTTTAACTGGAGGAAATGTTTATTAGAGGGATACGTTTTTGATGTGTATTTTTGGTGTACTCATTCATATAGTATGTATAATGCTTTCCTGGGGAAAATAACACAATTTTTTCTTGTATGTGGTAAATCAGATGAAGATTTTGTGATACATTGAGGCCTGAGACAAAACTTGGTAAAAAGGGAAATGTAATCATGTGTGAATATCTGAATATATTTGCTAATGACAAACTTAGCTTCTCGGTATATATAGATATAGATACAGATATAGATATAGATATAGATATAGATATACATATACATATACATATACATATACATATACATATACATATATAGATATACATATATACATATATAAATATACATATATACATATATAAATGTACATATATACATATACATATGTATATATATATATGATTTTGTTTTTTCCCTTCCATTCTTTTCTCAAGTATCAGAGAAAGAAAATCTATCAATGTCTATCTTTTAAAAAGGTTTTCCTTTGACATTCTATTTTGAAAATGTCAAAACTACAAAAAATTTGCAAGAATAGTATAATCAACACCCATGTGTCATTTACTTAGATTCACCAATTGTTAACATTTTTCCACATTTGCTTTCTCTCTCAGATAACTTGATGATGCATTTTAATGTCAGTCACAGAAGATATGAACCTACAGTCTTCTATATTTCAAGAAGTATTCTCTAAAAACAAGAACTTTCTCCTACAAAACTGCAATACAGTTATCAACTTGGTAAATTTAACATTGATTTTTCTATTATTATCTAATTTATACTGCATATTAACATTTGCATATTAATCTCAATAATGTCCTTTATGGTTTTTAAAAATCCAGTTAAGGATCATGCATCGCACTCGGTTGTCATGTCCAATATACATTGAAAGCAGAAAACTGTAGCCTTTAGAAACACTTCTACCTGATGGTACATTTTTAATCTACAAAGGAAAAAACATCCTTCCAAATCCAGAAAGGCATCTGGGTTTGCTTGCTCCCAACAGGAGCTGTGCCATTGACTCCATCTAGGTCTTTCGTAGCTCTCCATCTCAACTTAATTGGTGCTGGCATTTTTAAAAAGGAGGTATTTTGAATTTTATTTTCATAAGACTACTCTTTCTCCTGAGATGAGGAAGGTAAGACATAAATCTAGGCCCATGGCTGGCACATCTGTTCTGTATAGGACCAGGCAGTAAATATTTTAGGCTTTGTGGACTTAAAGTGTTCTCTGTTGTGACCAAGTTTGCCACTGCTGCTTGAAAGTAGCCACAGAGCATATGTAAATGCTCTGAGAGCATATGTAAAAGGCATGGTGGTTTTCCAATAAATCTTTATTTACAAAAAGTGGCATTGGCCAGGATTTGGTCCATGAGCAATAGTTTGCTGACCCTTCTTCTATGCTAACATGATAGTAAGTAGTACGTAATAGGTAAGAATCAAGGTTTCATGAGTAGTTATTTAACATTAGCTGCGGCATTCTGGAGATTGTCTTTCAATCGGTAAAAAAATTTCTTTGGACCTTGGAGAATATGTCACCTGACCTCAAGAGAACCAAAGACATCAGTTTAAGAAATTAAGTCTAAGTCTCTGAAAGTATTTTTCAATTGTGGATTATCACTGCAAAGAGAAATTTAGTCTTTATAGTGACAGCGTGTTCAAAGATTTTTATGAGAACAGAGGAACACACAAAAGTAGAAAATTCTATTGGAAACCACAGATTCACATTTTATAATTTACTTTTATGTGCTGGTTTGAATTTTAGGGACTGTAGCTGGTTATTGGAAAGGAAGTTTTCCTGGGGTGGGTGGGTGGGGTGAAACTTGAATGAGCCCCATATATCTGTGTTGTACTAGAGACTGGTCTGACTGATCTACTCCACTTGCTCAAACATACATCAGCATAAACTTTGCAAAGACTAGACTGCCAGGTAATCAGGCCCAGCACCTTCTGATGCTTTCAGAAGACGCCAGTTTTCTTCCTTTGTCCTTCTGTCCTGAAATTCCGAGTTTGGCTGTGTGTATTACTAAACAGAAAAACAGTACAAAGTCCTTTTAAATATAATTTAAATTTAAATTTAACATTTATATAGAAAAAAGTGCACACATCATCACTTTACTACCTGAATGAGTTTTTAAGTAAATACACCCATGTAAGCACTCAGATCAATCAATAAAGCATCACAGACACTGAGAGCAGCCTCCCTCATCATCCTTCCCAGTAATCCCTTCCCCACCAAAGGAAACCGCTACTCTGACTTTTATTCCATACATGAGTTTTAACTGGTTTTGAATGTTATATAACTGGAATTATATAGTGTGGACTTTTGGGTATCTGACTTGCTTGATGTCATGTTGGTGAGATTCAAACATTGTTTGTATGACAGTAACTTTTTATCATTACTGTAAAATATTCCATGATATGAATATTTCACATTTTCTTTATCTATTTAACAATTCCATGTGGAATTGTTTCTAGATGTTGGCTGATGCAACTAATGCTTCTATGAACCTGCTCCTTATGTCTCTTTGGTCTTCTAGAGAACATAGTACAAGGAAGCAGCATTGCCAAGTCATAGGTTATAACCTATGTATATTCAGTTTTAATAGATACTTCCAGTTTTCCAAAGTAATGACACCAATATGCACACCCTCCTCAGCTGTCTGAGAGTTTTAGTAGCCATTTTGAAATTCAGTTGTTTGTTTTTTCTTCTTGACCTACTGTGTTTCCCCGAAAATAAGATCTTGCCGAACAATCAATTCTAATGCATCTTTTGGAGCAAAAATTAATATAAGATCCCATCTTATTTTACTATAATATAAGACCAGGTATAATATAATATAATATAATGTAATGTAATGTAATGTAATGTAATGTAATATAATATAATATAATATAAAATACCAGGTCTTATATTAATTTTTGCTTCAAAAGACGAATTAGAGCTGATGGTCCAACTAGGTCTTATTTTGGGGGAAACACAGTATAGGAGTTCTTACATATTTCAGACACAAAGCTTTTTTAAACTGGACATATTACAGTGTCTTCTTCCATCTGTGACCCGTCATCTCACCCTCTTAATTGTATTTTTTGATCAACAGAAGACTTTGATTTCAATAGCATTCAATTTATCATTTTTTTTTATAGTTAGTGCTTTTATGCTCTGTTTAAGAAAACTTTGCTTATATCAAAAAAGATATTCTTCTATGTCTATTTTCTAGAAATTTTGTTGCTTTGTCTTTCACATTTCTTTTTTCAAGCCACGTGGAAATAATATTTTTGCATGATATAAGATAGAGGTCGAAATTCCAATTTTACAATATGGGTATCCAATTGACTGTGTACGATTTCTTGGAAAGACTATTTCATCTCCATTGTACTTTTCTGTTAACTTTGTCATAAGTAAGTTACCATGTATGGTACTCTGTTCTATTAAATTGGCTTATTTGTCTATGTGACAAATAATTTGCTATTGATACCATGTGAGCCTGGAATTTTCTTTGTTAGAAGGTTTTAAATTAAAAATTTTACATATATAGGTTTTATATATATATGTATGTATATTTCTATGTGTCAGTTTTGATGTTTAAGTTTTTCAAGGAATTTTATCTAAAGTTTCAAATGTATTGCCATAATATTGAAAGTACAATCTCATATTTTTAATGCACATAAAATTATAATTACGTACTACTTTCATTACTAGTATTTATAAATTGTTCTTACTTTCTCATTTTTTTCTTAACCTGGCTTACTAGTGTTTACTCTTTTTTTTTCAAGGACTAACTCTAGGTTTGGGTTATTTTTTTTCTATTACATTTGTTTCTATTTCACTTAATTCTATTGTATCTTTATTATTTTCTTCTACTTCCTCCAGATTTAATTTCCCATTCTTTCCCTCACTGTTTGAGATGGATATTTATATAATTTTCAGATTGTCCTCTTTTCTAACATATGCATTTAAGAATATAAATTTTCCTCTCAGTATACTTTTACCTGCATCATATGAACTGTGTTATAACATATTTTTCATTATTATTCAGTTAAAATATTGTTTAATACACATTTTTGCCCTCTGCAGCTTAAATATAAGCAAAAGCCTTGAGGCAAAACATGGTGTAGAATGTCAAGCTCACTTCTTTAAGGTTCTCTTTTTTTCAAGTATCCTGACCTCTCAAATCCTGAATGCTTTCTCACCCATGAACACTGGCAGCCCAAAGCTTGACCCACCAGCTTCTGCTCAGCCTGAGTGTTGTACTACTTCTGGCTCGGCAAACACCTACAAGGAAAAGTCATGAACAATACCAGGAAATTCAATGTGATTCCCTTCTTCCCAGGATCTCTTAGCCTCAGGTCCTGGCTGCCTTAATTGCTTATAGCTATTTTTTCTAAATGTTTTATTCAGTTTTTACAGTTCTTCTCATGGGGAAAGCTGGTCTGAATCAAATATTTTGTCACAGCAGAAGACGCCTCAACAATTAACTAGGAAGCTTGGGAAAACCTTACAAATTAAAGTTTCATGACTGGTCAAATGCTACAAATAACCTAGTGGCAGAGCCAGCACGAAAATCTTTAATTCTTGATTTCCTATAAAGTACAAAGAGCATAGGGACATGGCTCTGGGGTCACAGATACGCACACATGGCAGTGGGGACTACTCATTCCTCCTTACAGACTCAGATTTAGGGGCAACCATTTTCTCAAATACCCTGACTCTGTGAATCATAATTTTGAATACAAGAAAAAATAGACCCTCCGACTGTACTCCCAAACTGTGAACCGCTGTTGACAGTTGATGTTTTATGAAGTACTGTACCTGCGTTCACTGTACACTAGGAATTGTGCTAAGACTGTGACACAAAGATGAAAAGCACATGTTGTTTCCTCAAGCAGCCCACAGTCAAGTATGGGGAAAAGAGGGACAAAGAAACAATAAGAAAATAGCTTTCATGGGTATAGAAAATTTGCAATGGGAACACTGCTGAAGGAGCAAAGAAATGCCTGGGGAGTCAGGAAAGGCTTCAGGAGGAAGTGGTGAAATACATTTTTAGGCCCAAGGTAGAGCTACTTCTGCCCACGCTGCCATATCAGCAAACCAAAATTCCGATAACTTTTGTGTCCCTGTAAATGCCCCTCTTGACTGGAATCATGGCGTATTTAGTCAGCCAATCCCCAAATGCCACATTTGGGCTCTATAGCTATAGCTGCTTCCTTGTCCCTTATTCTTTATTCTATAAAAACTTCCTGCCTTTCTGCCCCCTTTTGCATTTATCTGGATTTGTGGAAACAGAGACTTTCTGTTTCATGAAGTGCTAAATAAAGTTTTTTTGAATTACCTACATTTGTCTTCTTTAATCATTTTTAAAGTGTCCTAATATATATATTCATATACACATACATACACTCCCATATACATATGTAATACCCATATGTATGCTAAGGCTGCTGAACTGTGCTCCTCCATAAACAGATCAACACACATATTTAATAAACTGTACCTCAATCTTTCGTGTTCCTTTGTTCCAAATTATTCACTCTCTATAACCCAGGCTGGCAATCTGCTCTGACCCCTTAATTTGTCCCCTGCCTCAGCTCTGTATTCACCCTTCAAATCTGCTGCTAGATATCGATTGCCCATTCCAGTTCCCCCATCAGACATGAGTCACAGTTTATCTCCGTATAACGGCCCTCTCAGATCTGCAGAAGTACCAGGAACCACCTAGTAATGTACACGTGGCTCTGGATTTGCCTTACAAATCTTGGAAGTAAGTTAAACAAACATATTCTGCTTCTACTGGCAAGTCTCAACCTTGAAATTTTAGCAAACATCTGAAGCCCTTTCCACTCTCCAACCCCCACTTTCATGTTTTCCTCTAAACCCTACTATATATAATATATATATAATATATATAATATTACTATAATATAGTAATATATATATAATATATAATAAAAAAATATATATATTTTTGCATTCCAAGGGAAAATATAGGGTAGCAAATGAATAAATTATTCCACTCCATTTGTTATAAAGAAATAATCAAGGCATAGAGGCTTCTCCCTTCCTCTATTTTGCCCCCTTCCTGCTTCCTCCGCCTGTCCTAGAAGAGCCAAGGGATTTTTTCTTCTCTGCTGCACAATTACAAGAGCAAAATGCCATTTAAAGTGAACACTGAGGAAGCCCTAAGTGTGATATTTATTATGGGTTGCATCATTGGGTTTTCATTTCTTTCTGCTATGATACATGCTTCTTGGAAATATAATGGAAGCTAGAACACAAATATCATTAAAAGTGTATATGAGAATTTTTTACTCATAGCAATCATTCAATTCATACTAATAACAGGAAACTACTAAGGATTAAGGATTCAAGTATGAATAAAAAAATCATCTGCTTTCAAAGAAACCAGATAAATACACAGACAATTAAAATAGATATGATAGGAATTTTGGGATTATAGAGGACAGAATAACTAATTTGAGTATCTTGAAGAAAAAATTATAAAGATTCTTCAGTGTTTGAACTGTGCGTTGGAGGCACAATAGAAATCACATGAAATTTCAAGCATGTAACTTATTTCTACAATGAGGTCTACTTGTCATTTCCTTAAACTCCATAAATTTATATCATCCTTTTAAAATAGCAAAAACTTTAAAATTAAAGTACTCCTGAGAATGGATTGAAAAAGAGACTGTAAGGATGGAAGTAAATTCAAATAAACAGCCAAGGCATCAGGACTCACATTTGTTATAGTAAAAAGGTTCGTCTACTATCTTTCATGACAAGATAAGAAATATTGACCAGAGAGATCTATTGTATAGGACGCTGGCCAAGGAGTTAGGTGGCATTCTCTTCTCAGCTGTACAACAAATGTGCTCCCTAACCTTGGCTGAATAACTTCCTTTTGTTTTCTGAATCTCTCTGTTCCATTGACATTTGGATGATTTTCTCCTTTATAGGTAGCCATCACCATGGGCCTGTCTTCAACGTGCTCTCATTTACTAACGAAAGTGAAAAATACACAAATGTTTTGCTCAGGTTTGCATACCAAGTTCAATAGGCTCTAGGCCCAAGGCTGTAAAATGAAAATAGTTTCACCAATCAGATGAGGTGCCATCAGAATCGATTCTAGAACTCTATGATGTAACCTGTGGATCCACATTTTTAAACGATGAATTTAGATGTTCCTTCTTTCAATAGACAGTCTTCAAAGTGAACAAAACATTACAGAAAATGGAAAAAGAGTGGATAGATATTTAGTAAAGCAACAAAGATGGGTATACGTGAAAACCAAATGGACTACATAGGGGCCAGCTACAGTTTACACAGAGCCAGACGGAGGAGAGAAAATGTGGAGCAGTGATGCAGTCTCAATGACAGCTTTTTCTGGCCACACAGGGTGTCCTAGGGATAAAATGACCCATCAGAGTTGTCCCTTGTTGGGCCAAAATGTCCTGGAGTTATAAATATCTTTTGAGTACAAAGGTAAATTATACCAGGCTATGTTAGCTTGGTGAAAATAATTTTTTTGGCAAGTATTCTTTTGGTAGTCTTCGCCATGCACCTTTCATATGTGATCACTCATTTGCTCTCTGCATGTGGCCAATCCACCCTAATTCCTGATTTATCTTCAATTAGTGTACTGTGTTAATAATCTGAACAGTAAACCCAGTTTCTTTTGAGTCTAGAGAACTGCTTGGGCTGCAAAAGGTAAGTTTCTTGGGCCACATTTAGAGGACTACCCCAGCACCATATCAAACAGGTCCCTGTGGCCCTTGCGTGATCCCCATAGCAGACTTCTTCACCCCAACCTAGCCTGTAACCTGTGAGACAAGAGATGATCTAAACTCTTTCTTTAGTCATAACTATATTTAGGATCTATAGCCGTATTTCCACATCTGTGCAGTTCTAGATGTAGGCATTCTTTCTGCCTGACTAGCTTTCCACGTATCATCTTTCCAGAAATACTTTCTTTACAATTGATGGCAAATCTTAGCTGCAGATTCAAGGCTGCAAGTTATTTTAGAGCACAACTTCTTTCTTAAGAAGAGCCCCAGAATCACCCGTGGTCATGTAATTATGGAGAGGCAATTCACTGAGTAGTGTTGGGGAAGCTGGGATATGAGTGAAGTAATCTAAATGCAAGTGCCTCAGGCTGGATCTTTGCGTATTTCTTATGTCGTATAAAGTTCTCTCAGGGCCAGAGGGACAGAGTGGAGATAGACATGGCCCTTCTTCTTCCCCCTGGAAGCCTTCAGGGGTGAGGCAGGGACAACAAGCAGCATGTCAACAGTACCCTGAGAGTAACCACAGCTGCGGGAGGTGTGGTTTTAAAGTGGCAGTGAATCTGAATGAAATGAGAACACAAACCAAATCATGACAATATGAGAAGTCAAGAGCCTGAGCACCGGAATAGACAGCTGGCCGAGGGGATGTATGGACACAATGACAGAGTGAGGGAATTCCCAGGACACTAAGGTCTTTCTGTGAGCACTTCTAAGGGACAGGATATCTGGATTGCTCACTTACTTCATACTCCTTTTACTCTACTGTGATTTGCTCTGACGGTTGGAGTGATGGATCTGAAAGCAGAACAAGAATATTCCTTGAATATTTGTTTTATATTGCTTGATTTGCTACATTTCAAGGAATGGCAAATGTATTACAGAGTTACTGATTCTATTTTTTTTAACGTAATCATTATTGTGTAGATAAAGGGACTCTTTGTGCTGCCAAGGTGCTCAGAATGTTCCAGAATGTCACTAAAACATGGAAGAGTTAGAAATAGTATACGAAAGTCCTAGCACAGTACCCTACAGAGACTAAATAATAACTACCAATCCCCCACATCTTACAGGTGAGGAGATAAGGCAAAGAAGTGTTCAATAGCTTACCCTACCTCTCGCTACCGATGAAACAAATTCTGTTCTGTTTGATTTGAAACCTCTGATTTTGAACCACTAAGCTCAAAAATTTTGCAATGAATGTAGCACAAAGGAAACATGTTCCCAAAGTTAACTGTCATGGAAATTCAGGGGTCCTCTGAGGCAGGAAGAAACTCACACTCTTGTCTTCAGCATCTTTCCTCTTCCCTGTTTTTTCTTTTTTTAAATTTATTGGTGTGACAATTGTTAGTAAAATTACATAGATTTCAGGTGTACAATTCTGTATTACATCATCTATAATTCCCATTGTGTGTTCACCACCCAGAGTCAGTTCTCCTTCCATCACCATATATTTGAACCCCCTTACCCTCATCTCCCACCCCCCACCCCCCTTACCCTCTGGTAACCACTAAACTATTGTCTGTGTCTATGAGTTTTTGTTTCTCATTTGTTTGTCTTGTTCTTTTGTTGTTTTTGGTTCATATACCACATATCAGTGAAATCATAGGGTTCTCTGCTTTTTCTGTCTGACTTATTTCACTTAGCATCATACTCTCAAGATCCATCCATGTTGTCACAAATGTTCCTATATCATCTTTTCTTACCGCCGAATAGCATCCATTGTGTATATATACCACAACTTCTTTATCCATTCATCTATCAAAGGACATTTTGGTTGTTTCCATGTCTTGGCCACCGTAAACAAAGCTGCAATGAACATTGGAGCACACGTGTCTTTATGGATAAATGTTTTTAGAATTTTAGGTAGATACCCAGGAGAAGGATTGCTGGGTCGTATGGTAATTCTATTCGTAATTTTTTGAGGAACCTCCCCACTGCCTTCCATAACGGCTGCACCAGTCTGCATTCCCACCAACAGTGTATGAGGGTTCCTTTTTCTCCACAGCCTCTCCAACACTTCTTACTATTTGTCTTGTTGATGATAGCCATTCTAACTAGGGTGAGGTGATATCTCATTGTGGTTTTTATTTGCATTTCTCTGATGATTAGTGATGTTGAGCATTTTTTCATATGTGTATTTGCCATTTGTATGTCCTCTTTGGAGAAATGTCTCTTCAGGTCCTCTGCCCATTTTTCAATTGGGTTCTTTGTTTTTTTGTTGTTGAGTTTCATGAGTTCCTTGTATATTTTGGATATTAGCCCCTTATCGGAGGCACTGTTTGCAAAAATCTTCTCCCATTCAGTTGGTTGCCTCTTTATTTTGTTGATGGTTTCTTTTGCTGTGCAGAAGCTTTTAAGTTTCAGATAGTCCCATTTGTTTATTTTAGCTTTTACTTCCATTGCCTTTGGAGTCAAATTCATAAAATGCTCTTTGAACCCAAGGTCCATAAGTTTAGTACCTATGTTTTCTTCTATGCAGTTTATTGTGTCAGGTCTTATGCTTAAGTCTTTGATCCACTTTTAATTAATTTTGGTACATGGTGACAGATTGCAGTCCAATTTCATTCTTTTGCACGTGGCTTTCCAATTCTCCCAGCACCATTTGTTAAAGAGACTGTCTTTCCACCATTGTAGGTTTTTAGCTTTTTTTGTCAAAAATTATCTGTTCATATTTATGTGGGTTTATTTCTGGGTTCTCAATTCTATTGCATTGGCTGTGTGTCTGTTTTTCTGCCAATACCATGCTGTTTTGATTATTGTTGCCCTGTTGTACAAGCTAAAGTCAGGAAGTGTGATATATCCAGTAATTTTTCTTTTTTCTTAATATTGCTTTGGCTATTCGGGACTTTTGTGGTTCCAAACAAATCTGATGATTTTTTGGTTCTATTTCTTTAAAAAATGTCATTGGGATTTTGATGGAGATTGATTTAAATCAGTATATTGCTTTGGGTAATATGGCCATTTTAACTATGTTGATTCTTCCAATCCATGAGCATGGAATGTCTTTCCATTTCTTTGTGTCTTCTTCAATTTCTTTCAAAAATGTCTTATAGTTTTCAGCATATAGGTCTTTCACATCCTTCGTTAAGTTTATTTCTAGGTATTTTATTTTTTTTTGTTGCAATTGCGAAAGGAATTGTTTTTTGTATTTCTTTTTCTGAGATTTCGTTGTTAGTATATAAGAATGCAATGGACTTTTGTACATTGATTTTGTAGGCAGAAACTTTACTTATTCATTGATTATTTCTAACAACTTTTTGGTGTGGAGACTTTAGGCTTTTCTACATATAGCATCATGTCATCTGCAAAGAGTGATAATTTAACTTCTTTATTCCCAATTTGGATGCCTTTTATTTCTTTCTCTTGCCTGATTGCTCTGGCAAGTACTTCCAACACTATGTTGAAAAGCAGAAGTGATAAGGAACAGCCCTGTCATTTTCCTGAATGTAGAGCAAAGGGCTTCAGTTTTTCACCATTAATTATGAGAATAGCTGAAGGCTTGTCATATATGGCCTTTACTATGTTAAGGTATTTTCCTTCTATACCTATTTTATTGTTTTAATCATAAATGGATGTTGTATCTTGTCAAATGCTTTTTCTGCATCAATTGATATAATCATATGATTTTGTCCTTTATTTTGTTTACGTGATGTATCACGTTGATGGATTTGCAGGTGTTGAACCATCCTTGTGCCCCGGGGATGAATCCCACTTGGTCGTGATGAATAATGTTTTTAATGCATTGTTGTATTCGATTTGCTAGAATTTTGTTTAGGATTTTTGCATCTGTATTCATCAGAGATTTTGGTCTGTAGTTGTCTTTTTTTGTGTTGTCTTTACCAGGTTTTGGTTTCAGGGTAATGTTGGCCTCATAAAATGGGTTAGGGAGTACTGTCTCTTCTTCAATTTTTTGGAAGAGTTTGAGCAGGATTGGTATTAGATCCTCTTTGAAGGTTTGGTAGAATTCACTAGTGAAGCCATCTGGTCCCAGACTTTTGTTTTGGGAAGGTTGTGGATGACTGATTCAATTTCGTTACTGGTGATGGGACTGTTAAGATTTTCCAGTTCTTCATGATTCAGCCTTGGAAGGCTATATGTTTCTAAGAACTTGTCCATTTCTTCTAAGTTATTGAATTTGGTGGCATATAGTCCTTCATAGTATTCTTGGATGATCCTTTGTATTTCTGTAGTGTCTGTGATAACTTCCCCTTTTTCATTTCTGATTTTGTTAATTAGTGTCTTCTCTCTTTTTATCTTAGTGAGTCTAAACAAGGGTTTGTCAATTTTGTTAATCTTTTCAAAGAACCAGCTCTTTGTCACATTAATTTTTTCTATTGTCTTTTTGTTCTCTATTTCATTTAGTTCTGCTCTGATTTTTGTTATTTCCTTTCTTCTGCTGACCTTGGGTTTCACTTGTTCTTCTTTTTCTAGTTCTTTAAGGTGTAAGATGACGTTATTTATTTGGGATGTTTCTTGTTTCTTGAGATAGGCCTGTAATGATATAAATTTCCCTCTTAAAACTGCTTTCGCGGCATCCCAAAAATTTTGGTAGGATGTATTTTCATTGTCATTTGTTTTTATGTATCTTTTCATTTATCCTCTAATTTCTTCTTTGACCCAGTCGTTCTTTAAAAGTATGTTGTTTAATTTCCACGTATTTGTGTTTTTTTCCTGCTTTCTTTTTGCAGATGATATCCAGTTTCAAAACCTTGTGATCAGAGAATATGCTTGGTATGATTTCAATCTTCTTAAATTTGCTGAGGCTGATTTTATGTCCCAATATATGGTCTCTCCTTGAGAATGTTCCATGTACACTAGAAAAGAATGTATAGTCTGTTGTTTTAGGATGAAGTGCTCTATATATGTCAATGATGTCCATTTCATCTAATGTGTCATTTAGGGCTGCTATTTTGTTATTTATTTTCTGTTTGGATGATCTATCCATAGCTGTGAATGATACATTTAAGTCCTCTAGTATAATTGTGTTTTGGTCAGTTTCTCCCTTTAGTTCTGTTAGTAGTTGCTTGGTATATTTTGGTGCTCCCTGATTGGGGGCATAAATATTGATGACTGTTATGTCTTCTTGTTGTATATTCCCCTTTACCATTATGAAATGGCCATCTTTGTCTCTTGTTATCTTTTTCACCCTGAAGTCTGTTTCCTCTGATATCATGATGGCTACACCTGATTTTCTCTGGGTACCATTTGCTTGGAGTGTCAATTTCCACCCTTTCACTTTGAGTCTATGCTTGTCCTTGTAGCTGAGATGTGTCTCTTGTAGAGAGCATATGATTTGGTTTAGTTTTTTGATCCAATCTGCTACTCCGTGGCTGTTTATTGGTGAGTTCAGTCCATTTACATTTAGGGTGATTATTGATATGTGAGGGTTTCCTGTCATTCTCTCTTTAGTTTTCTGGTAAGGCTGTGTCTCCATTGTTTCTTTGCCTTTTTGTTGTTGTCTGTTATTTCTGTGTGGTGGTATTCTATGATGTTTCCCTCTGTTTCTTCTTTTGTTACAGTATATGTTTCAGGTCTGGATTTTTTTTGAGTTGTTGCTCTTAAGTTTATGTAAAAGAAAATTTGATATTTAGAGTATTCCATTTTCTTCAGGACGCTTACTTTCTCCATTCCCATATTTTAGTTCAGGCCTTTACTCTCCCCCTTTTTATGTTTTGGTTGCCACAAATTGTCCCTGTTGATGGTGGTCTAATAGCCTCCTTTAGTATTTCTTGTAGTGCAGGTCGTGTATTAGAAAATTCCCTCAGCTTCTGGATGTCTGGAAAGGTCTTTATTCCTCCTTCATATCTAAAGGATATCTTTCCTGGATATATTACTCTTGGCTCATAATTTCTCTCTTTCAACAGTTTGAATATTTGTTTCCACCTCCTCCTGTCTTGTAGAGTTTCTGCTGAAAAATCTGATGATAATCTAATGGGCTTTCCTCTGTAGGTTACCGTCTTCTTTTCCCTGGTTGCCTTGAGGATTCTTTCTTTGTCATTAATTTTAGACAGCTTCAATACAATGTGCCTTGGAGAAGGCCTGTTGGGATTAAGGTAATTAGATATTCTATTAGCTTCTTGGATTCGAGGATCCAGTTCTGTCCACAAGTTTGGAAAGTTCTCATCAACAATTTGTTTGAATATATTCTGTTCCCTTCTCTCTTTCTTCTCCTTCTAGTATGCCCATTATTCTTATATTGCTCTTTCTGATGGAGTCAGAAAGTTCTTGTAGAGTTCTTTCATTTCTTTTAAGTCTCAAGTCTCTTTCTTCTTCCATCTGTGTAATTTCCAGGTTTCTATCTTTGATGTTACTGATTCTTTCCTCCATCTGGTCAACTCTACTACCCAAGCTGGTTATTGCATTCTTGATTTTTTCTACTGAGTTCTTAATCTCCAGAAATTCTATTTGGTTCTTTTTTAAAATTTCAATCTCTTTCGTAAAATGCTCATGTTGTTCTTTGCTTGTGTTTCTGAGTTCATTAAACTGCCTTTCTGTGCTTTCTTGCATCTCGTTGAGATTTTTCAGAACTGCAATCTTGAATTCTCTGTCACTTAAGTCACATATTTCCCTATCTTTAAGTTCCTTTTCTGGAGACTTTTCACTTTCTTTCTGAGATGTCTTATTGCCTTGGTTATTCATGGCAATTACTGATTTATTATTTCTCTTCCTAGACATCTACAGGAGTGGCTTCTGCAACAGGTTGATAGGAAGAGGTCTTTCTTTTGTTTTCCAATACTTGTTGGTAGAATATTTTATTTTGTCTTTGATTGCAGCCTTTTTTTCTCTCTCACACGGTAGTGCTGTTTTGTCTGCACTATTCCAAATTCTCACACAATGTTGGGATTCCCTGGGAGATGGGCTTCTCCTCTGTTAATAGTTCACCTGGGTCACATGGCGCAGTGTCCGTGTGGGTATACGGAGAGCTTTTGAATTTCCAAAGCTCTTCCTGCACTGGATTGAGAGCCCATATGTTTCGGCCGTTCTGTTTATTTCTTCAGGGATCTGCCCAGATAAGTGGAGCCAGGGGTGGGGTGAGTTGTGAGAGGTGGCCCAGAGCAATGGCAGCGACCACCACCACAGCCGGTCCTGCTTCCACAGCTTCCTCCCCTTTGCCAGAACTAGTTGGGCTGCGAATCTATGTCTGCAGTCCACAGGTCTCAGAACAGCAAATATTCTGTTCTTTTTTTTTTTCTTAATTTATTGAGGTGACAATTGTTAGTGAAATTACATAGATTTCAGGTGTACAATTCTGTATTACATCATCTATAAATCCCATTGTGTATTCACCACTCAGAGTCAGTTCTCCTTCCATCACCATATATTCTGTTCTTTTGATCTGACACTGCTACTGTTCCACTTCCAGCACCGGGCAGGTGGGGGTGGGGTGAGCTCTGGGAGGGTAGGGAGGGGGCGGCTAGGCTCAGTGCCTAAGGCTTCCGTTCTCTGTTCGGTAGTGAGGGCTTAAACCACCATTTTCAGCCTTCTTCCATCAGTCTTTGCTCCGAGGTCTCTGCCGTGAGCGTTGGGTTCAGCCGTGTTATATGCTGCCCCCTCAGCCCTGTTGGGCCATAAGCGGAGCCCTAGCAGTCTGAGTTCTTCCCTCTCCCGCAGCTGCGGTATTTCTGGGAGCAGTGAGCTCGGAGCACTGAGCTAGGTCTGCATCCTGCGTCCACGGGCTCCGCCTCCACACTTCTCTTTTCCTGACTCCCCCGCTCACGCGATTCGCCCACATTTAGGTGAATTCAGTAGTGGGCCTCTTCGTCCTGCCTGTCCTCTGTGCAGGGAGTCCTTTGTGGAGTTATTATTGTTTGATTAGTTGTAAATTCCAGGGGAGTTTTACAGAGGCATACCTCATGCTGCCATTTTGATGACGTCTCTCCTCTTCACTGTTTTCAATGGGCCAGTAGGTCAGGACAGAATAAAGGAAAAGAATCTATTGGAAAGCTCCCAATAAAAGTGCCATCTATCTTCTCTTACTAGTTATAGTTAATGGTGTTAAGAGGATCATTAATTAAAAACATTATCTTAAATCTATGTGATTGTTTGCAATTTACAAAATGTCTTTAGACATATCTGTTCTTTCATTTTATTATGTTTAAATACTAAGGAATTTATCAGTTCAGTTCTATATGCATGATTATAAATATTAAAAAAAATGTTTGAGATGGGAGAAAATATAAAAAGTCATCATTCAACCATGGAGATAATACATCCTTATGATTGATTGATTTTTCCCATTTTATCAGGACATTTGCTATAAACCTCTATCTAACCATAAAAAAAAAAAGAAGCTTGAAAATATATTCAATATTTTTCATCTGGCAAGTTTCCCAGATATTTCAAATATATTTCATTTATTACATTCAAAGTTAAAGTAAGCTGTTTTTCAGCTTACTTGATTCATTCAATCACTTTTTAAAAAATCTATTCCTACCTTTCTTGAATAGTGTATTTATCCATCTTTCCAGATTCATGTCAATATAAGTACACACACACACACAAAAAAATACAACAAATACATATTTATTATATCAAAATATATAAAACAAAGTTTGGGTTCGTGACATTCCATATCATTTATTGATAAATACTTAAATAGAAATCATAATGTCTGTATTATTAAAACTAAAGTCTCTAGTTGACATATTATTTGATTATGTAGAATAAATTTTATTTTACCATTATACCATCAAATGCAATCATATATATTGATTGTATTTATCAGAATTACAAAGTTAAGTAGCTGGAAATTATATAAAGGACATAGTCTGTCCTGCAATTTTCAACAAGATTATTGTTAATCTCTCTGTTTCAACTAATTGGAACTTAGTTGTTTCTCTCACATCTTAGAAGGCGATTCATGAAAATCAAAGCTTCTTATTTAAGTTGTGATGCATTAAAGTACACTTAGAATTGTTAGGAGAACATAGATGTTTAGCAAACTGTTATGCTTCCTTTGTGGTTAACATAAAGATTACACCCATTATGTATCTTTTTTCTCCTAACTCCCAGTGGAATAAGAGTTTAGTGTTGTCTTGTTATCCTTGATACTGACCTTGGACTAGGTTCTTTGATTAAGTCTTTCTCACCCTTCTTTGCTTAATGTATATTCTTTATGTTGTAAAAGCAGGTGGTTAGAAATTTTTTAAAAGATCCCAATATCTTAAAGAGTGAATCCCTGTTCCAATTAATTCCTAGTACATGTCAAGTCCCTGAATTTTCACAGCAATTGCAAACTCCTTGATGAATCATCTTTCCATTTTTGAATGGAAGATCTATTCATCCTTTGTGTTACCCTCACAGGTATACTCATGGTCATCACGATGGCTCCCACCAGAGTCATCAGGAGTCAATCACATTATACAGCCCTCTGTAGCTATCCCACAGAGCTCTTCTTGGAGATAACGCACCTACCTGAACACAAGAGTAGCGTCTGATGCTCTTGCAAGAAGATACTGGTTCAAGAAATGCTCACCTCAGAAAAATGGCTTATATACTCACTATTCAATTATTTTGTATACTCTGAAGTTCACCTCAGGATGTGCCAAAGGTTTGCCCACATCACATCATAGTACTTTTGGAGCTACAGTGCTCTTTGGTGAGTTATTCCATTCACTGTATCTGAACGGCAGCCCCAGAGCTAGTGTCCTTTCCTCCCAGGCGTGGTGAAGTTGGGTGCTCCATCACTAAAGATCTTCACCCTCGTTACTAGGAGGTTAATGTGAGGTGTTGCTTGCCCTCCCTCCCCCATTCTTCCCATATCTGGCACTAAAAGGCCTTTGATGTTATTACCTAAGACTTTCAAAAAGCAGTAACAGCACAAAGTTATCTCAATTTAAGCTGAATGCTAAGCAATCTCTTAAGAGACACACTTGGCAAACTCTGCACTCAGTGTTCTTAAGACTGAACACAGAGGAGGGAAGACTTCTGAAAATCAATCCAGCCAAGAGGGGACAGGGAGCTTTGATTTAGGCTGCAATGCCCCATCCTAGAAGACTTTTTGATAATTCATGTTATCTAAAGGCATGAATATTTGAAAAAATAAGTCTGGCCATCTATTCTAACAAACAAGTAAAAGGATTTTCTTTAGGTATAGAAATTCCTGGTCTGGGAAACAGAAAGGGACATTTCTATTCCCTTTTGTTTTTTTTCCTTTTCAGATACTGCCTCATCACTGTTAGTCAACCTATAGCTTCAAGTTATTATAGTATTGAAGATCAAGGCTTTTGATTGTCTATAAGGAATTAATATTTTGAATGGAGAAATGAGAAAATATACAACAGAAGATAAAATTGTGTACCATGCAGGAATCTTAGAAAAAAACCCACAGAGCAAATAACTGGTCTATAGAGATTGTCTGAAGGATGTCAAAGATATTTTTAATTGCAAGTTAAGAACTATATTGACAAAGATAACAAGCAAACATTGTTACTGTGCCAAAAATTCTGAAAAATTCAGAAGTCTGACCTGACACAGTAACATTGCCAAGGGAAGAGAGTTCCTAATTTTAAACAATTTCACTACCTGCCTGAGTTTACTAATTATTTCACTAGCCAATTACAGGCAACTAGCAATTAGAAAGTGGTAGTATAATCGATGTAAGAGATTGTAAAAAATGGAAAAAAGGGGAGGGGAAATGAAGATATTGAAATTTGCATGTTTACTCAAAAAGGATATACTTGCTACTATCAGTAGAACATAAAATATATTTTTTCTTTTATTTATTATAGAAGCTTAGTTTTGATAAACCTGCTACTTTTCATTTCTAGACATTTTCACCTGCTAGTGTGTTTTATGTGGGTCTATCAATAACCAATGTTGTGGCCACATCAGCCCTTGTAGTTCTTATGATTGCAAGATGCCCTTCAGCAAAAGCCAGCAGGAAACTTTGAAAAAATAAAGGTTTATTACTCACAGGACCTGGAAATTACGCAGCGCACCTGCGGCCACACAGTAAAGTGTAAGGTAATCTACCAACTTCTAGATTGTGAAACTTACTCAAAGTTTCAAAGGTAGGACTGAGGGGAAGCAGTTTGCCACCCCAAAATATGCCTTTTGGGATATTGATTATTTAAGTTGATTATTTTTAAGAAACAAAAGACTCAGGAAGAAACGTTAAGCTTCCCTCTAACTGCCTAAAAGCATTTAGATAGAGGACCTGATCCAGGAAGGGAGATCTCATCATAGATCACTGTAACTTATTATAAACTGGGATAGAAAGGAACCAAGCAAGGCCCCTTGGATCAAAGTCCCCTTTGTGTCCCACAGTTTAAGATGGCCCAGCAAACATTTATTTACCAAACATTCACTTTTCCATCTTCATGTGAATTGCCTTCCAGTATTTTGAAATTCCAAACCACTGTCCCCTTGTCCTTTGCGCCAGATGGCATATAAGACTCAACTGTCTGATCTGTACTCAGGTCTCATATTATAATGGGACCCCTGTAATAAATTCAGTTATTTTTTCCTGTTAGTCTGTCTCATGTTAATTTGACTATTAGTCCAGCTAGAAGAACTTAGAAGGGTAGAAGGAAAATTTTTTTCCTGCCTTCACAGCAGACAACATGTAAAATACCCAAAGGAGCATAATACAGCCTAGAAACTCAGGTGAAAATGAGTTAAGGCCCCTTCTCAATGTTCCCACCTTTACTGTCGTAATTACTCTGTAATCTATTTTTTCTCTTGTACCTCCTCCAACAGATTGTGAGTTCTTCCAAGGCAGAGTCTTTGCATTTAAAGTACTCAGCACACAGTCTAGCTCATAATAAGCTTTCAATACTGATTTGTTGAATGAATAGAATGGTTTGCCAATATTCTAATTAATATTTCTTTACTAATTTTACTAATAAAAGTTTTACAGTAAATTGAATTTAATTTTACAATAAATAAAATCACTTCTACCTCACCAGATTTTTAAAAATCTAAGCGGTGGAACACTTGGCTGTTAAAATTAAACTGATAAATCCCACTCGTATAAAAAGGTGAAGTGAGACATTCATTCTAGGCCTAAAATGGTGTTATCTGGCAATGTCCAGCCTGAAAGAAAGCTTGTTCATTGTTGTTTTAGTCAAGTTCAAAGCCCTAGGACAAAGGATGCTCTGTATGCCTTCTGCAGATCACTGCCCATGGAAAACAGCACGTCCAATGAGCTACTCTGGGTGACACCACGAAATGACGCTGGGAAAGCCAGCAGTTCCCAACTGAACTAATCAAGAGAACTTAGGTAGAAAATTAAGTTGGAGAATGCTCAGTGACCTGAAGTAAACCAGGCAGAATCAAGAGACCTATCCCCTTGGCAAGGACTCATAGTTTCTGCCTTCTCCCTGGGTCCACGGTTCTCAATAAGTAGAATCCCTGTCTGGGGAATCAAATTTTGACCTAATGCATCAAATTTTTAACATGGAAGCCAATTATTGACTTACAACAATGCCCACTATCAAATAAATTAACCAAGGGTTGTTTTGAGGGTCCATTCTCTACTTATTATGCCACGTAACATTCATATAACTTATTTTAGAATGAATTTAAATACTATCCAAGAGGCTATTTCTGTGATAACTGGCAGATGGCCAATTGTAACAATGATTTACAGATCTGCCTACAATACATTTTGTTCAACAAAAACTCCTGATGAACCAACCAATTTAATAACAATTTCTTGAGAGTATGAGAAGCCTTCTTTGTAATAAAGACAATGTTTTCTTTCCTTCTCCTGTTTTTATCTATTGTAAACATAATATTGTCACAACCAAAAAAAAAAAAAAGCTATCTAATTTACTTTTGTGGTAAGTCTATACCTGGGTTTTCAGAAGGTTGTGATGTACGTTTCGTGGGTGACCTAAAGAACCTACCTAGGTAGAGGAGTAAAGGAGAAGTGATTAATCATTTCCATCAGAAAAAAGAAAAGCAAAAAAAAGTGAAACTGAGAAATGTCTCAGAGGAGCGCTGCGAGGAAATATCTTCCCTCTCTCACTTTGTGAACTAAGTTGCATTAAATTCTTTTGTTTCCTGACAGGAAAGAAAGATGATCAAATATAAAAATAAATTTTGTAAATGTTCACATAGGGAGGCAGTAACCTGACATTTGTAAATGGTCATGCCAGCAAAGACAGTATATTCTTCCAACAAACATTTATTAAGCATCTGCTGTGTGCTAAGCATTTTAGTCCCATGAACACATCACCTTGCAAGAAATATGTGAACAAATATTGGCAATAAACCACAATGTTGGCAATAAAAGAGGTACATACAAGATGCAGTGGAATCACAGAGAAATTAACACTTACATTTGACCAAAGTAATTAGAAAAGATGTCATTGGATTTTTGGACTCAGTGTTTTGTTTTGTTTTGTTTTTCTATGACATCCTAACAAATAGCTGAGACTGACCTGAACACATGTTTGTTCTGGTCGTCTGCCCATACCCAACTCAATCCATCCTCTCTGCACCCAATACCTTGACCAGTCTGTGCAAGGCATTGGAGTAAATTTCTCCCCCTGCTCTTTTTTTTCCCTTGAACTCGTCAGTCCTCACCATCAGAGTGACTATAGATACCAAACTCTCAGATTAGTTTTGAGCCTAAAGTAAAAGGCAAAGGAAATCACCAAGCCTACTTTTAGTGAAGGCTGTAGGCCAGAGACAGTCAATAAGTTTTTCTGCTTCATCTGTGGCCTAGCCCAGACCCTTACCCTTTGAAACCCAATCATTTTATTCATTCTTCAAGAGTTATTTATTGAGCCCTACCATTTCTAGGTTCTAGTCTAGGAACTGAGGATGAAGTAGTAAGACTACCAGAGAAAGTCTTTACCTTCCTAGGAAATTGAAGTGGAGAGAGGTGAATTCATTTGTTAAAGGCCAGATTGAAAGTTGCTGACAGAATCAGGTTTAGACATTCAGGTCTTCGCACTCTCCAAAATCATGGAGGTATTTTTTTACTGTGATAATTTTGTTACTTACATGTTGACCTTGAATGCTTAGTGTTCTGAAAGTGTGTGTGTGTGTGTGTGTGTGTGTGTGTGTGTGTGAGAGAGAGAGAGAGAGAGAGAGAGAGAGAGAGAGAGAGAGAGAGAGAGCAAGAGAGAGAGAACATGGGGTACATGCCTAGCTTACCAGATCCTGCTAGTATCCTCAGCTCAATTAGCCCATTGCCTACCATGCATGAGCTTATATATGATGTAGTCCATATCCTCAATAATATTATTCTCTACGTAGGTAAATTTTAGATAGTGCCTTAAGCATTGAATGTCTTCAACAAATATTTATAGAATAAATGAACACATGACATATTAAATATCTGGTGAAAGTTTCTAGGACTGTATTCATTGTGCAGAAACATACAGTAAAATAAACAATTCACAAGTGGAAAAGAGGATAACATGAGAAAGTCAACCTTGTAATTTGAAAATGTTCTGTTTCCAAAACAGGCTCTCTTCTAGTTTCTTCACCTAGGGTCAATTATGGAATTGGTTTCGCATAAATTGATAATTGTTCCCAAACCTGTTTTCAGATTGAGCGGAGATTTCTGAAAGTCTGCCAATGGCCATTTTACACAGCAAATGCACTCTTACCCCAAACGCCTGAACTGTTTCACAGCAGGTGATGCAATCACTTCAGCTGTTCAGCAATCAGTGTGAATTGCTCTCTGCCGTCAGTGCTGATTGGAAAAGTGGCCGAAATGACCAGGACACACACATGTTCAGTGTAAGTTTGCATACATTTTCCCTCTCAACCTGACTCTCAAAGCTTCATTGTTATTAATAATTAGCCTTTATTATAACCTGAGAGATTTCATGAGAGTAAAAGAATTGATTTCACTTGCTTAAAAGTGCGTGATTTGTTGAGTTTTTAATATGCTCTTGGTGGCATCTTTTTCTCCCTTTGCCACAGTTTTGGGGCTAAGTTATTCCTGTGGTTGTTTTTTATTTCTCTGGGGCCTGCTTTGCTGGTAAGGAGGCAAGCTTAACTCTGACATCCACAGTGTATATTCAAACCACAGTGAAAATTATATTGAATTTATTCTCTGAAATGTAGAAAACAATATTGGGGAAGAAGCTGGGAATCAAAAGGTAATAAAGTTAGAGGAACAATTCTGCCATGGCTGTCAGAATGCTGATAACAGACAGTCTCTCTTCATTTTAATCAGCCATTTCAAACTTGGGAGAAGGAAAAAGACAAGAAATCGGCCCGTACTTTGCTGCCCCAGTAACTGAAAAGAAACTCCAAGATAGAGAGAGATTGAGGTGTCCACATCGAGGGTGAGGTACTCATGTCACTTGTTATAAATCTCATGCTTGAGTCTGAAGGACCAGTGTCCTCTTGAAGCTTTGAACCTGGACACTCACCATCTATACCCTCCCAGGGAGCAGCAGATGACCTAATGCCCAACAGCCTCCACGGAAGCAAAGGAAGGATCCTTTTGAAAAATTTCCCATGATGGACAGCAACTGTAGGAGGGTGCTTTGCACACTGTTCCTTTTGATCAAACAACATTATACTGAAGAATATTTATGAATCTGAAGAATGTCGATTTTGTGCAGAAGTCAGTAGTAAATTTTAATTTTATATTATTTATTTTATGTTTTTATTTCTACATTTTATATATTGATAATTATTGTTTAAGACATGCATACATATTAATGTATTTCATATTAAACCATAAGAAATACTTTGAGGAGGGTGAGTTATTTTACATTAGGTTCTCCAGAGACAAGGATTTTGGGTACAGTTTATTTGCATGGGGCTCTTAGGAAACAGAAAGGAGTAGGGAAAGAACGCTGGGCTGAAATGGAAGCCAATACAGATGTGTAAGAAGCAAGGCCTTCTCTGGGCATCTAGGATTCAGTCCTTCAGTTTTGCCTCTAATTCACTTTGTAAAATATAGCTTAGAGTTATCTCATTCAAAAATGTATTTATCCACCAACATTTATTCCATCATTAGTTGAAGACTGCTGCCAGGAATTTTAGCATCAAGGAAATTTGGGCTTGAATTTCGTACAGACTGAGCACACTCCAGGGGTCAGAGAAAGCCCTCAAGCAGAAAGTTAGATATGTTGGCAGCAAGCAGCTATGGGTGTAGCTAGGAGCAATGAGCGACAGGGAGAGATGGACAAGGTGTCCATAGTATCAACTACAATGCGCTGTGTTCAACTCCTGTGTGGGGACAATCATTTTTAGGACGTAAAACTGAACAGTACAGGTAATGAAAGATGAGAATTTGGTCAACAAACTCTGGGGGCTAGGAAATTGTTCCTTCTCTTGTTCTCTGTCTTCTCCAGTGATTTTCAAACATGTTTTCAGAAAAGAAAGAAAAGTCTTTGAGAATTGCACGTAAATAAGAGGAATGCAAAAGCATTCTCCCCGTATTTTCTGCAGATAATCTCCAGTTCTGCTGCTTCCCAAACAGTTCTGGCCTTAGCACACAACAGTCATAAGTTACTGTTTTCCATCTTTTTATTTTTCAAAGTGTTCTGACTCTTATTAACTCATTTGACCTTGAGGGGGCAGAAAGGCCATTCTGATCTATATTTTCACAGTAAGACGCTAAAACCACATAATTATTAAATGAATTATAGTCCAGTGGAGCCAGGGATAGAACGTAGGTTGCCATAAATATTTATTGAGTATCTATATTCCAAAAACTGTGCTCAGTCTTGGAGACATGGAGATTAATAAGACATGGCCTTCATCCTTGAGGAAGTCATAGGCTACTGAGAGAAACAGATGTATAAAGGATTTAATCATAAACACAATTTGGTATTCATAAAACAGATTTTAAGAAAATACTGTAGGAATACAGAAGAGTTAGCAGGTCAATTTTCTGGAGAAGCTGGATGGGTATTATTGGTCAAGATGAATAGGTTGTGGTCTGGGAACAAAAAGCTCTTAGGACTTTAACATAATAGGGATTTATTTCTCACATATAAAAGTTATGCTGTGGTCCGGTCACTCACCTGGGAAACTGTTCTCTATGTGGTGACACAGTGGTTCAGGGCTGCAAAAATATTCACCAGCCATAGCTCAATAATCGAACAATTGACCTCTTCTGTTGGTTCAACAAGGGAAGAGACACTATAGGGAGCTATGTAGACACTCTTAAATGTTGCCACCCAGAAGTGACAAATGAACTCACATTACCTTGGCCAAAGCAAGTCACATGGCCACACCTAAATTCGAGGAGGTTGGGGAGTGCAGTCTTTGTATGTGTCCAGAAAGAGAAAACAATCAGAAATATTGGTGAGCGGCATAATACCCTTCCAAAAGAAAGGGATATTTGAAGTAGACCTAGAGTAATGATGGGGGAAAGGCATTCTTGGCAGACAACAGAATCTGTGTAAAGGCACAGAAATATGACATGGCCTGACATGTTCAGAGATTCAAAGTTCAGAAACTTTGAGGAACCCAGAGTGTGTGTAGGGAGGTGACGGGAGATCACATTAATGAGATTAACAAGAGGCAAACAATTAAAGGCTACATGATTTTGAAATTTATCATCATGGAACCAGCAGAAGTTTATAATCCTGAGAGATACATGGTCACTTGCATTTTTTAAAGAAAGGCTTCAAGTTAATGGAGAATCACAGCATTGTGACACCTCTCAGGAAATATAAATTTCTAAGTCTATCTAAAATGACTGAACAGTCTAGCAGAGTGAGTGTTTAAGGATGGGAGCAGCAGAAAGTCTCAGATTCAGAGAATTAGGCTGTGTTATATATAATTGGCCTAATTTTCCAATGATGTTTTGGGTTCATCGTCATCAAACACATAAGAACATAAGCAGATAAGCAAGACCCATCTTTAATGTGTGTCATTGGAAGGGCAGAAATGGAGAGTTTTCTCGACTATGTGTCCTTGTTTCTGACTTTACCTGGTAAGTCTGTAGTCAATCTTTTCCATCTTATGAGTGAAAGAATGAGGCGGTAGATATTTTTACTGTTTTCAGGCTTAAATAGGAAATAGCCAACTTTTCATATAAAAGATGGGTAGCAAAAATGGAGGAGAGGTCTAGAAATCATAGGTTTAATTTTAGATGTGAGCCAACATTATTTGTAACTTTCGTCATCATAGGGCTGACTAGAAAGTGGTATGGTTTCAACTCAGTTCTCTAATCTGTACCTTTTTGAAGCACCCTAGAGGAAGATGTACATTCTCATGTCCTGAAGCTTGTGACTGAGTAGTTTATTGAGTACAACATGATAATGAGAGCAATGAGTCTTCTATGTAGAGAAGCGACTTGAACAAAATTAATTATGTTTCTCTCCTCACTACACAGTAAATTCCTCAAGGACAATGCCTATTTCTCATGGGTCTTTCTAGCCATAGTCCATAGTCTGGTACATTAGTGCCTGGTGTTCAATAAATGTTGATTGAATGGAACTGAATTGACCAAAAGATCACTCCCAAGTTGCTTATTGGTGCTATAACAACCTAAAAGAATTAACACAATGTGCCAACAAGTGAATAGATTGCTCTACGTATCTAATCAAGCCAAGCCAAAGCAGACCATTTGTTCAGAATATGTACCTAAGGCAAGGGAGACAAGCTCACAACTTGACCCACAGACAAAGTCTTACAGAATAAGTATGCAAAATCAGGGAGGTGGGAAAGCAGGCTGTCCTGATGATCTTGGACAGTTAGATACATTACTCTCACTCAGCTGCAAGCAACACCCAGCTCACTTGTACAAATAGCATATGAGAAGGTGCCCCTAATGATTCTGGCTAATAATTTTGTGAGAAGAAAGAGCTTAGAGTATGGTTCTCAAGGGATGACCCGATTCTCTTCAGGCTTTTTAATCAAGTCCATACAATATCCTGCAGATATATCCTTGTAGGATTGCTTTCCAGCCGGATACTCAGTCAAGCCACGGCCGTCGGTTGTCTATCCATCTTGTGACATGAATGGACAGAAACAGAATTCTGCAAATTTAGTAAATATGTCCTGAGTGGTTTGTTTTGCTGTTTTCTCTTCTTCGGAGTTTCAAGGGACCAGTACAGCCTGGATTCCAAATAGTTTTGACTTCTCTGCTCATTATTTACCCAATCCTTAACACTTTCTTTTTCTCTAATCTACCAATCCTTGTGGATTTCACTAAAAAATGTGTTTTAATGTCTGTACTTTTTTCTACCTCCACCATCACTACCATATCCCTTCAACCATGATTCTGATTCTACTTTCAGGTAGAATGTTTTAAGCTTAAATTCTGGTTATGTTATTCCTTTGCTTAAAACCTTTCCATGGTTTTTCAAAGTCACAGAAACCTGCCCCAAAGCCCTACATGCTCTCACTCCTGCCTGACTCTTCAGGCTCATCTGTTATCACTCACCCCCTCGACCTCAGCACTCCCATCACAGTTCATCTTTCATTCACCCCCTTCTCCCATGGAAGTCTAAAATGATTCTCTTCTCCCAACCCACACACTCTCCCTTTGGTCTAATTAACTCCTATTCATCCTTCTAATTTTACCTCAAACTCTACTCATTGGGAAATGTCTTTCCTACCCTACCTCATTCTTCAAATTAATTCACGTCCTTCTGCTGAGTGAGCTCATAGCACCCTGCACATTTTTCTCACAGCCTTTAAAAAAACATATTTGTAATTCTGTGTAAGTAATAAGGGGGTGTGAATTAGGTCCATTTTGCTCACCCTTGTATCCCCAACACCAAGTGTGGAGCCTGGTCCACAGTAGACATTCATTATATACCTATATAATGTTGAATGAATGAAGAGTGTCTCCTTGTTCATGTGGAGTACATAAGATGGTGAGTGATATGGGCTCATTCAGGGAGCCTGCCTCACGGGAAAAAACATCACTACCAAGCTACCTTTGATATTTCAGGAAAGCAAACTAGGCCTACTTCAATTTTCACTCAATATTAAATTTTGAGGTTCCAGGGTAGAATGTGAATTTAAATTATTTATGATATTTAAATAAATTTTACGTTTGCATTCTACATCACATTTTTATTTGAGTTCTTCCCCTTACTTTCACAGCCAAGTAAAAAAAGAATTATATTGTGTATCAAGATATATCCTCTTCTTCCACTCACGCTTCAACCCATTGCAATCAGCTTTAGACTTTATTTTTGCAACTAAACTGTTTTGTTTGGGTCTCAGCCTATCCGATAATGATGATAGGAATGCCTGGGGACACTCGTGTGGGTCTGTTCTGCTTTAGACAATAACTTACAGACATTTCTGCAAGGGAGACAATATTGTGGACCAGCCCTTGTGGTTTTATTATGATTGCAAGACACACCTCATCAACAGCCACCCAGGAACTTTGAACAAGGTTTATTAGTCATGAGTCCTGGAGGGTACATGGCACACCCAAGGCCACACAGTCACAACAAGAGTAGAGAGGGAGACAGAGCATGAACCTGCATTTATTGGGGTTGAAAATAGGATGCCTAAGATTTTACAGGGTGACTCTTTATCGGTGACTTTAAAACATAACAGTGGGAATTAAAGCATGGGAAAGAAAAAAACAGGATTATTCAAGAGATCCGTTATCTGAGTCACCCAGGGCTTTCTAACAGGGGAACTTCATGGAAGAGTCATGGTTCCTTAACTAGCTGTGTAGCTGGAAATATGTTTGCTTCAGATGGGGTGTCTTTGAAATGGAGGCCTCAGCAATCAAAAGCTTAATGTCAGGCACTTATATCACAATAAAAAAGCTAATGGACAGGCACTTAGACTACAGGAAACCTTCCCCATTTACCTTGCTAATGATACCAACAAGTTCAAAAGAGCTAAATCCCCTGGATTCATTTTGCTCGTTATTTCGTTTGACCCCAAAGAAAAATTTCACAGTCGACCAAATTCTCCCCCTGCAGATTCTATTACATCCTTTTCTAACTCACTTCTTAATGTCTGAGGCATTGTCTCCTGCTATTGCTTCTACCTCTCCACTAGCCTTTTTTCCCCAGTCTTGCACTTTAAGCTCAGCAAATGGGGAAAGAAGAAAAGGAACCCTTATAAACTTCCCCAAACGTATCACACTATTTTATGCTTTTGTCCTTTGCATATTCTGTCTCCTGTTTCTGTAAGTCTCTTCTGTTCATCTGCCTTGAAACCTCATTTCAATCTTGCCTCTTGCTGAAATAAATTTCTGGGCCCAAGATGGAGCCACTTCTGGGTGCCACATCTGCAAACCCAAACTTAGGTAACTTTTGTGTCACTTTAAATGTTCCATTTGACCAGAAATACAGTATATTTGGTCAGCCAACCCCAAACACAAGACAATTCCAGGCTCTATACGTACGTTCTTGTTCCTTATCAATTTTCTGTTTTTCTGTTCCTTGTCCTTATTTTTATCCTATAAAACTTCCCACTTTCCACTGAATTTTTCATTTCACTGGACCCTTGCAAATAAAGCCTGCCTGCTTCATGAAGTGTTGAAGTTTATTTATATCATATAAATCATTTTCTTTAATCATTTTTAATAGACAGTAATGAATATAAGACTAGACACTTGCACTATGAAAAATATGGTTTCTTTTTCTGTACATTTCATTTATTTAAGGGTCCTTTAATTTTTAAAACAAAATTCCTAAGGAAAAAGTTCTTGTCTAGATTATGCTAAGGGAAATAAGGAGGTAGAATTTTGATTTGTTGACTTTCCAACCAGTGTGATGGATTAATTGATTATTTAGGATGCTGCTGGGCCCCACAACTTTAAAAAGAGATACAGCAAAGTCCAGTTAAAAATTCAAAAGAGTACATTACAATTGAGTTACTGGAGTGTGGGGCTGCAGAGGACTACCTGTGCTCCCAGAGTAAGATTTCATTCCAGCTTGGCCAGTCTTCAGCTCCCCCACCTTCCACTGAAAACACAGGCCAGTCCCCTTGTAAGGTTGACACGTCAGTTTCATCAGTCTCCTCCTGGTGTGAATTTATAAAATGTCTTTGAAAAACGTCCAGGGTCATGGATCACAGTACATCCAGGAGTGCTTGAACCCATCAACCACCTCTTCTCTAACTTATTTTTCCTGACGACTGACTGAGTGAGTTTAGTCACATCGTCAGGATGAATCACGGGCTCAGCATGGAGAGACCGTGTTCCGAGGCCTCCTCTTCCCTCCCATTTGCACTTACAAGGCCCTTTCTTGGGAAGTGCCCTCAGGGTTTTATCTTTCAGTGGACATCAGTTCACTGTTGGTGAGATACCCTTTCCTCCTTGGGCCCTCTTTCATACATTTTCAATCTTCCACTTTGAAAAGAGGCAAGGACAGTTAAAAGCAGAATTTTAAAGGTAGTTAGCATGCTCTCCTGAGGCATGGTTTAATGGTGCAAGGGGAACTGTCAGTGAGAAACTCCTAAGGAATTCATTCGGACCATGCGTCCCATCCAGAGATTTACCTCGTCTCGCTCTTCTCCACTCTAACTTTGAAAGGTTTTTTTGTTTGTTTGTTTGTTTGTTTGACTACTTTAAAATAGGATGTATTTCCCTGACAAAAGTCCATGTTATTGTAATTAAGAAGTATTTTAGATAAAAACAATTCTCTTGACTTTACACTTTCATTACAATTCACCTAAGTCGGTCACATCTGATTTAAAAATGATTTTGAGAGTTGTCCTTTTCCCCTTCTTTTCTTGGAAATCCCATGAACATCACAAGGAGAACATGAAAGAGGAGCATAAAGTCCAGATGAAGTTCAAAGTCAGGGGACTGCCAAAACAAGTGGAAATTGAACAGGGTGTGCAGGGAGGAAATCAGAGGGAGGACGCGAATCTCAGGCGGCTCTGGCTCCTTCAGTCTCTGAGGGAAGAACACAGACCAAATCCTGGGCCAGCAACTGGAGGAACACGTAGGTGCCTGGCTGCAGTGGCAAGTCCCCTGGGGACAAAGGGTATTTGCTAGAAGCTAAGGGCCTAATGTGAGGACAGGCTTCACACTAACAGTCTCCAAAGAACTCCAGAATTCTCCTGCAGGGCTGTCACGTGGTCTGGGACCCTCCATTATGACCTTTATTACCATAAATTGGATTTATCTTTTCATAACAGCTTTCAAAATAATGTTCAGTTTGCATCTGTCCTTACTCCCTGTTGCCTCAGCTGTTGGAAACTGGGCAAAGTAAAACAGAACTTTCTGTTGGTGGAAGAAAGACAGAGGCGTCCAGTCCCAGGAAAGGGAGAGATTGAGGGCAGAGGAGGAGAAACTGAGGCAGAGAGTGCGTGAAGGCTCCAGAACCCTGGAGCCTTGGCTTCCAAAAAATCTCTTAGACACTGCCTATCTAGCCAATACTAAGTATCATAGGAATTATAACAATCTACATTAGATAAACAAGTATATGGAAAATTGATCATTTGATGAATTGGTCTTTTAGTGTATGGCCTCTCAGTGAATTATTTATTGGCTGCAGACTCAGGATGAGACACTCTGAGTCCATTGTATTCTCTTTTTCTTATAACAGCCAAGCTCTTATGTGGATTAAAATCTAGCTTTGGAACCAGAAAAGAAGGAATGGATTTAATGCACAGGCTTGGAGAATTGTACGTAAGTACAGGCCTCAGTTGAACTTCTTCATTGACCCAGAGATCATGATATCAGAAAGAGACTCAGGGAGTTCATGGAGTAAGGCAACTACCAACTCTTGACCCATGAGGAAGTGTAGCCTGCCCTGACTGGCCTAGTGCTAATCAGCTAGCCCAAAATAGTGATGTGAGGATGGCCTTGAGTAATTCCAGGTAAAAAGTCACAGTTTGACATCAGAACCCCATTGTCACAATGGTCCTTATTATCATTTCAGCCCCTGTGTAGAACTGATAACTTGTGATCACAGACTGTGTTCTGTGTGTGGGCGAGGCAAACCAAGGAGAAGGGAAGCCAAGGACAACTCAGAGTTTTCAGGCTTGATGGACTGGGTTCAAGGTAGTGTCACCTCCTAATTGTGGGCAAAATAAAGACCTCAGTTTTTATGAGGTTACATTTGATTTTCTTACAAGATAGGCAAGTGGATATAACAAGTAGGCAGTTGGATTTACAAGCCTGGAAGTAAGCTGAAAAAAGACAAATTTAGGAATCTTCAGCATATAGATGATATTTAAAGTCATGGGAAAAGGAGTGTTTTACAACTGTGAGCCATAATCTATTTGTGTTATTACATTAATTTAGTGGGCTAAGACCAACATTTAAAAAAAAAATGAAATAGAGTTGGATGTAATGTAGTGGAATAGAAAACATCAGAAAGAATCATATCACTCATAAATGATTGCTTTGTGAAACTGTTAATCCCAACATATGTATTACATAAACTATATACATATACACATATACATATACATACACATACAGTTATATACATGTCATTAAAAAGAGAGCGAAAAAGAGACAAGAAGATGGTGAAGAACTAAATCCTGCAAATGAGGAACTGGAAAATAATACTGAGATAGAGTAACTCATGTTAGTATAAGAAAAACTGATATAGAGGGGTCATAGAATTTAAGAGAATATTTTTCATGTAGTAGAGACCTGACAACTGTGTCTAATAAGTCTGGGAGGTAGAGAAATGAGGGCAGAACTCCATCTATTGAATTTGGTTCTCTGGAGATTATTGGTGACTTTGGCAAAAGTCCTTTGAGTGGGAAAGAAGCCAGATTGGTCTGGGTTGATGAGTGAATGGGAATTGAGAAAGTAAAGACAAGGTGTTTATATAACTCTTTAGGAAGTTTGAGTATGGAGGGGCTGAAATTGAAAGGGACCTGATGGTGCAAGATGGTTTTATTTTAAACAAAATTATTTAAATAAAATTATTTTTAGAGTTGAGAGAATGTAGAATATATTTGCATCAGTACTCCATTAATTCTAACTCTAATGTTGGTTTCTTGGCTTAGACCAAAGACGGCAATGTAGATAGACTGGGAGTGGCTGACTGCAGCATAATGTTGAGAAGGGCAATGAGGCTGTGTTTATTAGCACATTGCTATCTTGAATTAGATCAAGATGTCAGAAGACAGACAAATAAAATATTATTTTAAAGAGGGATGACAGGGTTTAATGGTTAGATTTTTCTCAGTTGCCTTAAGAAAACCCAGAACAAATCATTCAAAATATGTGGAATAACTTTGTGTGTGGGAATACACTAGGTAGCACATTCATAGCAACAAAACAGAGATGATATCATAGTATCAAGGAACTTATAATAAAAATAGAGAGGCAAGGCATATACACAAAACTAAGTAGTAGTATGTCACTTCATGCCTAAATGGTGGAGAAAGTAAACGCTACAAAATAGGATGATTAAAATGTGCTGCAATGGGTTTATCATACATGGCCTTTATTATGTTGAGAGATGATCCCTCCATTCCCGCTTTCTTAGTTTTTATCATAAATGGCTGCTGGATTTTGTCAAATACTTTTTCTGCATCTATTGGTATGACCATATGATTTTTATTTTTCATTTTGTTTATGTGGTGTATCACATTAATTGATTAGTGGATATTGAACCAACCTTGCATACCAGGAATGAATCCCACTTGATCATGGTGTATGATCTTTTTAATGCATTGTTGAATTCTATTTGCTAATATTTTGTTGAGGGTTTTTGCATCTAAGTTCATTAGGAATATCGCCCTGTAGTTTTCTTTTTTTGTAATGTCTTTGTCTGATTTTGGGATCCGAGTGATAGTGGCCTCATAAAAAGAGTTTGGGAACCTTCCCTCCTTCTGGAGTTTTTGGAATAGTTTGAAGAGGATAGGTGATAATTCTTTTTTGAATGTTTTGTAAAATTCATCTATAAAGACATCTGGTCCAGGGCTTTTGTTTGTTGGGAGTCTCTTGATTCCTTATTCAATTTCACTGGTAGTAATCAGTCTATTGAGATTTTCCATTTCTTCTTGAGTTAGCCTTGGAAGGTGGTATGCTTCTAGAAAATTACCCGTTTCTTCCAGATTGTTTAATTTGTTGGTGTATAGTTGCTCATAGTATTTTCTTAAAATTTTTTGTATTTCTGTGGTGTGTTGTCACTTCTCCTCTTTCATTTCTGATTTTATTAATTTGGAATGGCTATCAATAAATCCACAAATAACAAGTGTTGGTGAGGATGTGCAGAAAAGGGATCCCTCGCGCATTGCTGGTGGGATTGCAGATTGGTGCAGCCACTATGGAAATCAGTATGGAGGTATCTCAAACAACTGGAAATGGAACTGCCTTATGATGCAGCAATTCCACTCAGGTATCTATCCAGAGAAATCCAACACACTAATTTGAAAAAGTTTATGCACCCCTACATTTATTGCAGT
Source organism: Rhinolophus hipposideros (assembly GCF_964194185.1). Lineage (NCBI taxonomy): Eukaryota > Metazoa > Chordata > Mammalia > Chiroptera > Rhinolophidae > Rhinolophus > Rhinolophus hipposideros. Next base: position 18,774,014 of record NC_138049.1, on the reverse strand, counting down.
GCTATTCACAATAGCCAAAACATTGAAACAACCAAAATGCCCATAGGTAGATGACTAAATTAAGAAGCTGTGGTACATTTATACAATGGAGTATTACTTGGTCTTAAAGAAGAATGAAATCTTACCATTTGCAATGATATGGATGGACCTAGGGAACATTATACTAAGTGAAATGAGTCAGATGGAGAAAGACAAATACCATATGATCTCACTTATATGTGAAATCTAAAGAATAGAATAAATGAACAAACTAATCAGAAACAGAAAAAATCAGAGATACAGGAAAAAAACTGAGGGTTGCTAGAAGGGAGGGGGTGGGGATGAGGGAGAAGATGAGGGGATTAGAAAGCACAATCAGTAACCACAAAATTGCCATGGGGATACGAAAGACAGTTTGAGAAATATAATCAATAATGTAAAGATTTTGTAGGGTATTTGATGGACACTTGTCTTATTAGGGAGACTACTCCAGGGATGGTGTAGATGCCTGATCACTGCACTGTACACCTGAAGCTGAAGCTGAATAATAACGAATATCAACTATGTTTTTATAGTTGAGTCAGTGGAACTGTAACAGCTATATACAATGTCAGAGGGGTAGTAAATTGGGAGATGGGGTTATCACTTTGTGAGGGGTATAAATGTCTAACAATTACATTGTTTTGTACACCTGAAACTAATAGCAAAAAATAAAAAAAATGAACATAAGAAAAAAAATGTGCTGCAGGAATTGAGGAAAGGTTTGTAGAGCAGTGTTTTTTGAACTGTGAATCTCAACCCATCAAGGCATTGTCTTAATTTGCTAGGGCTGCCATAACAAAGAACTGCAAGTTGGGTGGCTTAAACAACAAATTTATTTTCTAACAGTCCTGGACACTAGACGTCCAAGATCAGAGAGTTAGCAGAGTTTCTTTCTTCTGAAGCCTCTCTCTTTGATTTTGTAGGTGGTTGTCTTCCTTTGGTTTCTTCTCAGTCTTCCCTCTGTGTGTGCCTACGTCCTAACCTCCTCTTCTTACAAGGACGTCGATGACATTGGATTAGGGCCCAGCGTAGTAACCTCATTTAACTTTACTTACTTCATGAACAGCGCTTTCTCCAAATACAATTACATTCTGAGGTACTTGGGGTTAGGAATTCTACATGTAAGTTTGAAGGAGACACAATTCAGCCCACAATAGAAATCATTATGAAATAAATTTAGTGATTTAAGACCAACATTAAGAAAACAATAGAATAGAATGAAGTACAATAAAATAGAAAATACCAGTGTGTATCTTATAGAATCATGTTAAAAAAATTCTTTTTATAGGTTATAATAAAACAGTTTAAAAGCTACTGTCATAGAGGACCCTGGAACACAGTAATGTGACTAAATGGAAGGACAGAAGGAGGATTATATAGGAACAGAATGGACAGGAGGTAAGAAGATACCAAACATGGCATTTTCTTGAGACTAGTAAGATTCGCCTGATTGGAAGTGAACTCTCAGGCCAAGACATTAGTAAGATCTTAAGGTTGGATTATACTATAATCTTGAAGGCCAAGTTAAAAATCTGTTTTTTCATCTTATTGGCAAAGGAAGATTTAAATCAGTAACGAATTTGATAATTTATGAAGATACACTGGCAGTTGAGTTGGAGAGGGAAGAGTACAGAAGCACAAAGATTGTTTGGAGACTGTTGGGTTTCTCTGGTATAAATTGAGGAGGACCTAAAACAAGCCGGCGAGAGTAGAAATAGAAAAATAAACATGGCTACCAGATATATGTCAGAAAAACAAACAACAACAAAAAAACATATCAGTAGTAGATGCTGACTGAATAATAATAAGAAACAGAGAAAGACAGCTAGTGAAGGTGAGAAGGGTTCTTGGTTTTCAGGAAGTATTCGTACATTTATGTTGTCTAATATGGCAGCCACTAGCCACATATGGATATTTAAATTATTGAAATTAAATTAAAAATTAAGTTCCTAACATTAACCACATTTCAAGTGCTCAATAGTCATGACGTGGTTAATGGCTATAGTATTGAATAGTGAGTATATGGAACATCCATCATCACAGAAACTTCTATTGGACTTTGAAAGTTCTATTGAAAAGTTCTTTGTGGAGAATTTTCTTTTGAGTATCTAGCTGGGCATTTAGGCTTTTAATATTCAGAGATATTTTTAGCTATAACTTTGACAAAGTTATTTTATTTTCACCCAAAAATCCCACCTGTTCTTGAATCATTCAGTCATTCACCTATTAAATTCCTACAATTAGTTTCCATTGCGTGTGCTTAAGCCCTATACAGATCCAATTAAATCCCAAATACTCTGAAAGAAGCATGAGGAAACCATCATCAAGGTGTTTTAAAAATTATTTTTTTTAATGTGTGAAAGGTAAAAAAAAAGAATATGTTCCTTTTTAGAGTTAGAACCAACTTTTAAGCAGCTATCAGAAGCAGGAAGAGTTAATAAAATATGAAACGTAGTTTAAAAATAATTTCCAAGTTGATTAGCTATTCTATCGAAAGAAAATGGAACCAAAAAATGTCAGCATCTTAGAGAGCTCATAACAGTGCTCTTAAGATTTGCCTTTTTGGTCAAGAGCCCGTTTAGAATAAAGTGTATGCATACATTCACTATTTTCTTCCTGTGGGGTTATTGTTTTTTCCATTTTATAACAGGAGCAAAGGGTATATGGAGACGTTCATTAATGTGCTCAAGGTCATTCAGCTAGACAGTGACAGAGCCAGGACATGCACTCAAGTCTTCTGACTAATTCCAGTGTTCTTCTCACATGCTTTAGCCATTTCTCCAGGGGAATACAAGTGTCTCAGGTGACTTGCTAGTTGAGTGATGGGATGCATTAATTAATTGAATTTTTATTGGGGGACTAGTATGGCCTGAGGGTATCCTCTTTTTACCTGATTTGAAGGTATGTGGTTCCCAAAACTTTGGTATGATCAACACTTGGGAAAACTGGTAACATTCCAACATTTCATTCTGTTATACCAACTTAGTCCTATCGAATGTCATTATCATCTACTGAGATATATTTTTTTGGTTGGCATATCTCCACCTTTACTGGCTGACCAAACACTCTCAAACTTAATCTATCAAACATACCCCAACGTACAGAAAAGTCACTTGGGGCCCTCATGTTCCCTTGTAGCATATTAAAACATCATACTGCACAGTATCACAGGGGACATGAGTAAAGCTGGGAATTAATAGAGCTAACCTTTATGCCAACTTTTTGGATTTTTTTTTAGGCAAGATGATTTAGGATTCTTAATGAGTTAGATTACTGCCAGAAAAATATTTTATCGTATTTTATAGGGGTATACACTTCAGCTCATGTGTAGATGATGTCATTCCATATGAGATTTCTCTAATTATTAATACATATGTTCTCCCCATTTGCAGGCACTAATGGTGTGGTAATAAAAATCCTGCCAAAATTTCATTGAGGCCCTGAGTAACTTGCTTTTCCAGATGTGTTATACACGACAATATGTTGGGAATTAATTTTTTGGTAGGTTTCAGCAATAAGAAGCCTGGGTTTTATTCCAGGGAGATTAGGTGAAGGGCATTATATAGCTAGAATGTGTTGGGAGAAATGCTGCCTGCCTCTGAAAGAAACTAAGTGAAATAAGGAAGAGAAAAAAAAAAATAATTCTTCCCACAATCTCGTATCTCTAGTACCTATACTCAAGGAGATACCCAAAGCCAAAATCTTCTAAGAATTAGAAGAAAGACATTGAATTCAATATATGGTAAGACTCAGAATTAGAAAACATAGTGGGCATTAACTGTAGAGCTCATCGTAGAGAATAATGTGAAATGGTATTTTCTCAGTACAGGATATTATATTCTAATCAAGATAATTTTAAACCATCAACTTTCCTCTTCTGGCAGATTTTGTAGTTTCTGAATCTGCTTATCAGAGATAAAAATTCCATTAAGGGGATTTCTATGCCAATGATATGGCCTTTCTTGTCACATCGAATACAAATTCTTTCATCTTCTCACTATTTAAACCCAGACATCAGCATCTGTGAAGCTTCCTTTTTCTTGGTTTCAGATAGAGGAATAATGCAAAATTTTTTGATGAATTAAAACAATTCTTCCTAGGGACCCCCAATCTCAGGAGATGCTCCTGATTTCTATTGACTAGAAGTTTGAGTTCCTCTGACTTGAGCTCCTTTGTTTTCCTTCATATCCACTGAAATTGCCCAGTTTTAATATCCACAACCATTCTTCCTTCTCTTTTTTCTCAAGTTAGGCATCATTATCACCTGGCCTGTATGCTGACACACGAGTCCATGATTTAGCTTCCTTCTGACTGGGTTTCTCTCTTGCAAATATCTCTGTGCTCCCTTCATTGGCCCTTTTTTTACCTCACATCTTAAAATATCATATTTGGAGAGTAGACCCAAGATTACAGAGTAGATAAGCACTGTGCCTGTTTCCTTCCATAAACACATTAAAATTACAACTAAATTATGGAATAATCAACCTGGAGAACCATCTGAAGTCTAGTTGAACAGAAGTTTTATAACAAGGATATAAAGAAGAATCCACGTTGAGACTGGTAAGAAAGGTGGAAGTGTTGAGACACAAAACGGGTCCCAAACTTCCATGTGGTGGTTAAGAATTATGAGGGCTATATTAGCCACAGAAGTTCCTCTCAAAAGAGCAAGGGACTCCAACCCCACAGCAGCCTCCCCAGCCCAGAGAGTGTTAATATTCTGTTGTGTTAAAAGAGCAACAACTTTCTTGTTTTTAGTTTATCATCTTTGCATTTGAAAGAAAGCTCTTAACAACTGTGCGCAATTCAGCAAAGTGAGGTTAGCTTTAAAGAATAATTTAAAAAAAGGATAGTTCTGACAAGAAACAGCAAAGTTCTTAACCAGTGATATTCAGAAATAGAGTTAAAAATTTATAGTTTGAACTGATCATTTATTCAGAAAAACCTATGAAACAAAAAGATTATTTATTCGTGTGATTTCATAAATAATGATAATAAATAAATAAATAAATAAATAAATAAATAAATAAATAAATAATGCCCAAGGTATAAATAAGGACATAATGTAAACTAAAGTAAATAGCACACTACTGGTAGTTTTTCACTCAACGTTGCCTGACTTTCAATTTCTGTCCATTATTCTACTCCAGATGATTTTGTGGCAGTCGGTGCTGTGGCAATTTGTACATGATTTGTGGTCAACAAACTGATGTGCATAGAATCAATTTTAATTCTGGTCTTACACTGTGATTGATGAAGAATCAGTGACAGTTTTCCCTGATTGTATAACCTAGATACTTGGCTTTTAGATAAGTTTTAGACAAGTTGGCTATATTTCACTTCGTGTGCTGTAGTTTCTCAAGCATCAGTTTATACACATTATCCAACACCAATAAAAATGACACTCTCATTCATGAATTATGTTATTCCAAATTACGTAGCAGAGCTTGTGGAACTTCCCCCATGAAGCAAAAACACAGTAAAAAAACAACACACACACAAAAAAAACTAAAGCTTTTTTGTTACCAGAGATTTCTGTTTTCATCAATATTGTAAATTAGATAATCCGAATGACTCTTCAGATTGAAACAAATCAAATTATGTATAAAATGTATTTTGAAAATCTTTTTAAATACACTGATGAAAAGGAAGACTATGAAGTGGCAAAACCAAAGTTAAACAGAAATGCTGGAGGGAGGCAGGTGTTGATTCTCGCTTTTACTCTGAAATTATCTGCCCTGAGATTTTGAGGTTTCCCTCTAAATGCTGAAGAAACAAAGGAGATGAGTACAAGGCCTCAGAACTACATAAGATATATATTATATACATATGTAGTTCTATATGATTTATGAAATATATACATGTATCCAAGTTAAGTAATATAAATGAAATGGAAGAGGAAGTATCTGAGAGATGATGAGTGAAAAATTATCAGAATTGTTGAAAGATATCAATTCTCAAATGTAGGGAACCCAATAAGTTAAAAACAGGAAAAAATAATATCCACACATGGACACATTACGTAGCTGAATATCAAAGAAAAAAATATGTTTCTTTAAGGAAGACAAAGAAAACAACAGACCCTCAATAGAGGAATGGAAATTGCACTGATTTCTAACTTCTCAAACTTAGCAATGGAAGCCAGAAGATAGCAGAATAATATCATCAATGTGTTAAAACGACAACAAGAACAAAACCTGTCAAATTAGTATTTATCTCCAGGAAAACTATCTTTAATTAATGAGGATAAAATGAAGACATTGCAGAGTCAAAGACTGATAAATTTATCACTAAAAGATACTCACGAAAGGAAATTCCAAAGGATGCCTCAAGAAGAAGGTAAATGTTTCTAGGTAGAGCATTTAACATGAATGTACAAAAGGGGAATAAATATATTAGCAAATATGTGAGGAGGTCTGAACAAACATGAAATATGTATAATAGTAATGATAATGATAATGTTTAATTTCTGGGCATAATAAAGACTAGAACTAAAATACTGGACTACAATAACATAAATTGAAATGGGGTTGCTGACAGTTAAAATATTCAAATTTCTTTAGATAATTTGAGAGTCAGACATGGGCATTGAAAAAATTTAAATTTTGTTATGTATGTATATTGAAAGAGCAAGGGTCCAAATATAATGTGAAACCTCAATTAGATCCTAGAACAACAATATAAAAAGAATATTAGTAAAATATAAATAAAATCTGGAGTTTATTTAATAGCAATGCACCAATGTCAGTTTCTAGTTTGATAAATGTACTGTGGTAATGTAAAATGTTAATAAGAGAAATTGGGTGAGGGTTATATAGGAACTTTCTGTAATATCTCTGCAACTTCTTTGTAAATATAAAAATATTCCAAAATAAAAACTTTATTTTAAAAAATAGCTTGGGTAGCTACTAAAAGAATAACAAACAACACAGCACATTCAAACAAATGGGGGGGATGGTAATGAATTGAGACAGAAAAAAAAAACCCTCAATTTTTCAGAAGAAGGCATGAAAAGAACATCACACACACACACACACACACACACACACACATATGCATGTGCACAAAGAGAGAGAGAGAGAGAGAGAGAAGAAAAACACTAATTAATACCATAAACATAAGTTGTAGAGAAATAAAATCAAACATACAATAATCACAATAAATATAAATGCCCTAAACTTTCCAGATACAATGACAAAGAATGTGAAGTGGCTATTAAAAAAATACCCAATAACAATGCATTTAAAACATGCTTATCAAAAATACTAAAACATAGAAAGGTTGGCAGTAAAAGTTTAGAAAGAGATACACTAAGCAAATACTAAACATAGTAAGGTGGTAGAACTACAGAGGGTGCCAAAAAAATGTATACACATTTTAAGAAAGGAAAAAAAAACCTGTATTAAAATTGTAATACTCAATATATACCATTAACAAAAGATGAATACATATTTTTTGACACCTCTGGTATATTAATATAAGACAAAATGGAATTAAAGCTAATGTATTATTAGGGACAGAAGTGCAAAAATGAAAGATTTGATACAGTACATAAAAATAAAATTTTTATAGACAGATAAGAGAATTCCATATTAATATGGCTAATCTGGAAGCTACAAAAAAGCAAGAAAATGGATTCTTCCCTTGGGCCTTCAAAAGAGGCAAAGACCCTACTGACACATTGATTTAAGCACCACGAGGTTCATTTTAAACTTCTGATCTCAAGAATGCTAAGTTAATAAATATATGTTGTTTTAATCTACTACATTTGTTAATTTGCTACAGTAACAATAGGAAACTAAAACAAATGGCTATCTCCTTTAAGAAGGTACACCAACAGCCCAGAAACATACAAAATGATGCTCAACCTTATTAATAAGAGAAATTAAAATAAAACCATAATAAGATAACATTTCAATACCATTATATCGGACAAAAATACAAAAATTGATAATGCCAGGTTTATGAAAAGATATAGAACAGTCAGAATTCTCACCCACTACAGGTGGTGTAAATTTAGGCAAACAAGTATTATCTAATAAATGTGAGTACACATATATTGTATAATCTAATCACTGTAATTCTAGGTATATATCTTGGAGAAATTCTTGCATATGAGCTCCCGAAGACATACACAAAATCTTCACCACAGTATTGTGTGTAATAGCAAAAAACATGAAAATAATTCAAATGGTCAAAGACTGGAGTAATGGTTAAATAGTTTGTTTTGCCCTCCATAGAGTGGAAAATAAATATTGCACAGCAGTTAAAATAAATCAATTAAAAGTATACATATCAATGTGGATGCATCTCAGAAAAATAATGTGCATAGACCATTTATTAGGACACAAAACAAGCCTCAGCAAATTTAAGAAGATTGAAATCATACCAAGCATGTTCTCTGATCACAAGGCTTTGAAATTGGATATCAACTGCAAAAAGAAAGCAGGAAAAACCACAAATACATGGAGATTAAACCACCTACTTTAAAGAACGACCAGGTGAAAGAAGAAACAAGAGGAGAAATCAAAAGACACATAGAAACAAATGAGGATGAAAATACATCCTACCAAAATTTTTGGGATACAGCGAAAGCAAGTTTAAGAGGGAAATTTATATCGTTACAGGCCTATCTCCAGGAACAAGAAAAATCTCAGATAAATAACCTCACGTTACACCTTAAAGACTAAAAAAGGAAGAAAAAAATGAAACCCAAGGTCAGCAGAAGAAAGGAAATAATAAAAATCAGAGCGGAACTAAATGAAATGGAGAACAAAACGACAATAGAAAAAATTGTGACAAAGAGCTGGTTCATTGGAAAGATTAATAAAATTGACAAACCTTTGGCTAGACTGACTAAGATAAAAAGAGAAAAGACATGAATAAACAAAATCAGAGAGAAAGAGGGGAAGTTATGGAAGCCACAGGAATACAAAGGACCATCCAAGAATACTATGAAGGACTATATGCCACCAAATTCAATAACCTAGAAGAAATGGACAAGTTCTTAGAAATATGTAGCCTTCCAAGACTGAATCATGAAGAACTGGAAAATCTAAAGAGATCTATCACCAGTAAAGAAATTGAATCAGTCATCCAAAACCTTCCCAAAAGCTAAAGCCCAGGACCAGATGGCTTCACTAGTGAATTCTACCAAACCTTCAAAGAGGATCTAATACCAATCCTGCTCAAACTCTTCCAAAAAATTGAAGACACAGTACTCCCTAACTCATTTTATGAGGCCAACATTACCCTGACACCAAAACCTGGTAAGGACAACACAAAAAAAGAAAACTACAGACCAATATCTCTGATGAATACAGATGCAAAAATCCTTAACAAAATTCTAGTAAATAGAATGCAACAATACATTTAAAAGATTATTCATCGCGACCAAGTGGGGCTCATCTCAGGGGCACAAGGATTGTTCAATATACACAAATCCATCAATGTGATACATCACATACACAAAATGAATGACAAAAATCATATGATTCTATCAATTGATGCAGAAAAAGCATTTGATGAGATACAACATCCATTTATGATTAAAACACTTAATAAAATAGGTATAGAAAGAAAATACCTTGACATAATAAAGGTCATATATGACAAACCCTTAGCTAACATCATAATTAACAGTGAAAAACTGAAGCCCTTTGCTCTACGGTCAGGAACATGACAGGGCTGTCCCCTATCACCTCTGCTTTTCAACATAATGTTGGAAGTCCTCGCCAGAGCAATTGGCAAGAGAAAGAAATAAAAGGCATCCAAATTGGGAATGAAGAAATTAAATTGTCACTCTTTGCAGATGACATGATTCTATATATAGAAAACCCTAAAGACTCCACCAAAAAGCTATTAGAAACAATCAACGAATGCAGTAAAGTTGCCGGCTACAAAATCAAGGTACAAAAGTCCATTGCATTCCTATATACTAACAATGGATTCTAGAAGAAGAAATAAAAAGAAACAATGCCGTTTGCAATTGCAACAAAAAGAACAAAATACCTAGGAATTAACTTAACCAAAGATGTGAAGGACCTATATGCTGGAAACTATAAGACATTTTTGAAAGAAATTGAAGAAGACGCAAAGAAATAGAAAGACATTCCATGTTCATAGATTGGAAGAATCAACATAGTTAAAATGGCCGTATTACCCAAAGCAATATACTGATTTAATGCAATCCCCATTAAAATCCCAATAGCATTTTTAAAAGAAATAGAACAAAAAAATCATCAGATTTGTTTGGAACCACAAAAGACCCCGAATAGCCAAAGCATCTTAAGAAAAAAGAACAATACTGGAGGTATCACACTCCCTGACTTTAGCTTGTACTACAGGGCTACAATAATCAAAACAGTATGGTATTGGTGGAAAAAACAGACATACAGACCACTGCAATAGAATTGAGAACCCAGAAATAAACCCACATAAATATGGACAGAATTTTTGACAAACAAGCCAAAAACATACAATGGAGGAAAGATAGCCTCTTCCATAAATGGTCATGGGAGAATTGGAAAGCCATGTGCAAAAGAATGAAATTGGACTGCAATCTGTCACCATGTACCAAAATTAATTCAAAATGGATCAGACTTAAGCATAAGACCTGAAACAATAAACTGCATAGAAGAAAACATAGGTACTAAACTTATGGACCTTGGGTTCAAAGAGCATTTTATGAATTTGACTCCAAAGGCAAGGGAAGTAAAAGCTAAAATAAATGAACGGGATTATACCAAACTAAAAATCTTCTCCACATCAAAAGAAATCATCAAAAAAAATAAACAGACAACCAAGCAAATGGGAGAAGATTTTTGCAAACAGTGTCTCCGATAAGGGGCTAATATCCAAAAATACAAGGAACTCATACAACTCAACAACAAAAAAACAAACAACCCAATTGAAAAATGGACAGAGGACCTGAAGAGACATTTCTCCAAAGAGGACATACAAATGGCCAATAGACATGAAAAAATGTTCAACATCACTAGTCATCAGAGAAATGCAAATAAAAACCACAATGAGGTATCACCTCACCCCAATTAGAATGGATATCCTCAACAAGACAAATAGTAACAAATTGGAGAAGCTGTGGAGAAAAAGGAACCGTCATACACTGTTGGTGGGAATGCATACTGGTGCAGCCACTATGGAAGGCAGTGGGGAGGTTCCTCAAAAAATTACGAATAGAATTACCATATGACCCAGCAATCCCTCTTTTGGGTAGCTACTCCCAAAATTTGAAAACATGTATCCATAAAGACACGTGTGCTCCAATGTTCATTGCAGCTTTATGTATGGTGGCCAAGACATAGAAACAACCAAAATGTCCTTCGATAGATGAATGGATAAAGAAGTTGTGGAATATATACACAATGGAATACTATTCGGCGGTAAGGAAAGATGATATAGGAACATTTGTGGCAACATGGATGGATCTTGAGAGTATAATGCTAAGCGAAATAAGCGAGACATGAAAAGTAGAGAACCATATAATTTCACTAATATGTGGTATACAAACTGAAAACAACAAAAGAACAAGACAAACAAATGAGAAACAAAAACTCATAGACACAGACAATAGTTTAGTGGTTACCAGAGGGTAAGGGGGTGGAAGGTGGGAGATGAGGGTAAGGGGGATCAAATATATGGTGATGGAGGGAGAACTGATTCTGGGTGGTGAACACTCAATGGGATTTATAGATGATGTAATACAGAATTGTATACCTGAAATTTATGTAACTTTACTAACAATTGTCACCCCAATAAACTTTAATTTAAAGAAAATAAATAAATAAATGAGTTGCAACATTTTGGAATAAAAAAGAAACACAATGTGAATAAATGAGGTTTGTCAAAAAGGATTATATACAATGTGATTCAGCTTACATAGAGTGCAAGTATAGAAGCAAATTAAACAATATAGCTTGAAATAGTAGAATCATGAAGAAAAAATAATAGAATTATGAATAATATTTGGTATAGTGATCACCTGAGGGGAGGGGTTAAATTGGGGAGAGACACACAGAGGTTTCAAAGATATTGGTAATAGTCTATTTATTAATCTTGGTGCTGAGTTAATGTGTGTTCATTTTATTATTATTCTTTACACATTTAAGTTTTGTAGACTTTTATTCACATATATATTTGCAAGATAAAAATTTTAAAAATTATTTTAATGGAGAATAAATTAAAGAAGATTTTTTTAAGGTTGAATCGGATAAAAATATCCATACTTTAAACATATTTAGTAGTTCTTAAATTTGTAATTTAGAAAAGTACAAATTTTTACAAAAATATTAAAACATTCATGCATCCTTTCAATGTATATTTATTGATGTCTTTCTGTCAAGTGCTGTAATTTTTCTATTTAGATTATTATTTGATATAAAGATTTATAATCTTTGTTTTAGATATCCAAGAGGCAGTATTTTAAAATGACTGCGTGAATATATTGATCATGCTTAAATGAAAGGTAAAACAAAATGAATGGTGAGAGAATGTATTGGAGAGTTGACTGAGAGAGAAGGAAAATTACAGAAATAAACTATCTTACGATATGTAGTTGACCAAGGAAGATGTTGAAGAAATGGTAGCCTCTATTTAAGAACTCACTCCTGACCAACACCATTTTCTCATAAGATTCTATCGAATGCATTTCCCTCCATCCCCAGGTCAGGGTGCTCCACTGTATTTTAGTCCATCTCCAAAGTACACTGGATGTCTCATAATGTCACAAGCAGCAGCTGAAAGTGTGTAATGATGCCAATTATATTTCCAGTATTCCCCTGGTGCTTATGAGTCTTCCGGAAAGTTTCTCAGAGAGAGATTTCCTATGCCAAGGGCAATGCTGAGTGCCTTAGTATGAAGATCAAAGACTGGTGGAGGGTGACTGAGAAAAGTGGAAATGGCAGGATTCTATTGTAGAGAGAGGCCTGTGGGCATGTGTCATCCCCCAACATGATCATTTAAAGACATTCATTACTGATACCAAGAAACAGGAAATTTAGTTGGGAAGACCTAAGGCATGAATCTGCTCTACTTTGTGTTGACCCTTAGTGCAGTCAGTTACCATGGTAGTATCCCTCCTAGGGGCTGTTTAGGGGTCAGACAACACTTGATGCTCCACAAATTATAGAATTATAGGCAGCACCTTTATGTTTGACAGTTTCCAAAAAAAATTTTTTTAAAAAAAGCATGATTATTTGTGACAGTTACAGGAAAAGCAAAGAATGGCATTTAACATTGGATGTCTCTGTGTTATAATGCAAATGACATGTTAGGGACTTACATGCAGAGGTTTTTAACCTCTGACAGGAATCCCATGGACTGCTATGAGGCCATTGGTGCTCAGAGATGCCAAACACTCTTGTTGTTTACTGACCAGCATCCTTTCCCTTTTTTCCTTGTAATACTACTTGCATATATATATATATATATTTTTTTTTTTTAGAAAAAACACCTGTCCCCTATATTGGTTGAGTGAAAATGGCCCCACTTCAGCTCTTTGGGTGGGCTCTGGCTGTTTCATTTTACCCAAGTGCCCTCATATTCTGACACGTACCCTGGGATAGTTCAGTCAGGGTGTTTTCTGGATGGTTTCAGGGAAGCTGGGACTTGGGCTCCTTCTCTTCCAAGAACACAAGGGTCTAGAGTGGGACAAAAATTCTATCCTTGACAGAACTCTAGACAGGCTCCTCTGAGCCTGACTAGGCCCCATGCTTGGGCATGTCCTCAAGAGCCCAGTTTTAGCAAGAATCCCACCGAGTCAGTTTATCAAGGATCCCCTACACTTGATATTTGATTACCCTCAATATCTGAACAAATTTCTCATCCCCTACAATCCCCCTGGAGATATCTAATCAGCCTGGCTCACCTTAAAAGAATCCTGCCTAGTAAATTTAGCGAGAATCCCCCTTACCTCTGATGTTTCCTCTTAGTAACCGTCCATTCACTGACCCCTCAACCTGCTCCTTGGCTTTATAAATGCCCACTCTTCCTTGTTGTATTTGCAGTTGAATCCAGTCTCTCTCCCCTACCACAAAACCCCATTGGTATAGTACCTATAGCTGTCGCCAATTGTCTTAAATAGACTCTGTCTTACTGTCTTAGCAAGTGTCAGAATAAATTTTTTTTAACTGCTGTAGCCAGAGGTGTTAACTAAGGGGAACCAACATGAGAAAACTGAAGAAAACTAATGCAGAAGTTTGAATGACATAATGAACCTCTGGGCCACCTGGCTTGGGAGCAATTTTTTTTTTTCCTTAAAGAACTTTGGATGAATTTTATTGCTTTGTTTTGATCTGAATCTATTCTGAACTCATATGACTCAGTAAGAAATTGAATATTTAAAATATTGCTGCCTTTGAAACCTGTGCTTATTATTCACTGCACTGCTTTCCAAGATTTAAGAACAATTAAAAAAAAATTCTAGCTTACCTCCTTCTGCTTGAAAAAAACCTCAAAACATAAATCTTAACCAATATTTTGCTCTGACAGCCCTGGTCAACAAGTGAAGAAAGAAAATACTGAGTTACAGTTTCATATATTATTGTTTAGTCGCATTTTCTGTTCTAGAATGTTCATTTCCTTATAAAGGCAGAACAGTAATTAAAAGTTACTTGAGACTCAAAAGAGGAAATAACTGAATAAAAACAGAATGCAACTAGATCAAAATAGATTAAAACTAGATTTTGCTATTAGATTTTCTACCTATATCATTTTGGAAAAAACATGGTGTTATAGACACCAAGAAGGCAGCATTTGTGGAGCGATTTTGCTGGTAAGAAGAAACCCAGATTCCTTTGGTCTGGAGAAGCCTGTCAACCAAACACCAAAGCCCCTGACTATCACAAAGAGCAGTACTACTCTGCATGTCAGGATAAAATCCTCACATTCATAGTAATTTGTCTGTGTGGGCATTGAAGGACATTTTTATGGGCCCATTCTCGAACAGTGAAGGAGTCTCATGCCTCAGCTGCCTTCACTAAACTGCTGAAATGTCATCTATTACTGGTATTAAGTTCAATAAACAATTTCTAAGATATTACAATTTTATTTTCTAAGTATTCGTCGTTTCTCACAGTAGACCTAGTAGGGAAAGAATATTTCTCCAATTCTGTAGACAGAAAATAGAGGTGCAGAGAGAGACAAAGTGTCCATTAAATCAGAAGCTGGCAAGGTGAGCTGCATAATGCATTGGCCAGCTCTTAGTGTTGCAGAAGTTTAGGTCAGTTCTTGGTTTCTTCTGCCTGCCCTGGAATCACTGAATTCACTTAAATATTAGAAGGTTACAAGCCATGGAGGGAAGGGCCCAGGAAGAGCCCATGAGGTGGACAGTACTAGCCACAAGCAGGTCTTCCCTGAGGAAATGATTGGATTCTAAGGTTCATCCCATCTTGTCAACTAGTGAGAACCATTTTTGAATACAATAATAAGTAGGGACTGCTGCCAGGAAATTAGCTTCACTTGGTAAAGCCTGGTGTTTTATGTCCTCAAGTTCAATGGTGTGTGCGTGTGTGTGTGCGTGTGTGTGTGTGTGTGTGTGTGTGTGTGTGTGTGTAGAAGATTAACCTCAAGTCAGAATTAGCCCTTGGATACAGAGAAGAGTAAGGTATGCATCTACACGGGTTTCCACAGCAATGGGATTATCCCCTTCCCCCCAAGGTTAGGCCCTAAATGTCAATTTCACAATTTCACCTTAAAATTTAAAATCATAGTTTAGCTAATGCTAATTCCATTTATAACTTTTCAGAATTTTAACAGGCATACATAACCCCAGACCTCACTGTAGTGAACAAAAAATACATGATTAGCTTTCCAGACAATTTTGGAAGATGTAGCTAAATATAAAAATGAAGAGCTGAAAGGTATTTCATTGTGTCTTTTTCTTCCCTTTTAAATCTGCTTTATTTCTCCTCAGGAGCATAATAGGGAATTTGAATAAAAAATTATGGCAGGGAATAAATGTGCCTGAAACAGTACAGCAACGAAGACACTTCTTATGTGGTAGTACTAAGGGGAGGCAGAATTTGCTATCCCAAAACATGCCCTTTTTTTAGATATTGATTATTTTAAACTGCTTATTTGTAAGACATGAAAGATTCAGGAAGAATCTTTGACCTTTCCTCTAACTACCTGAAAGAATTTAGACAGACGACCTGCTTCACGAAAGGAGATATTGTCATGGATCACTATAGTTTAATATGAACTAAGTGTGATAGAAAAAAACTAGCAAGACCCATTTGTTCAGAGTCCTCTCTGTGTCCCATGGTTAAAGATGGCCCAGCAAACATTTATTTACCAACCATTTGCTTTCCTATCTCCATGTGAATTGACTTTCTGTCCTTTGAAGTACCCCCCACCTCCATTCTTAGCTCAACAGACTTATAAGCCTTAACTGCCCCAATCTGTCCTCAAGTCTCAGTCTATGAAACGCCAGTATGTACATATGTCATAAATTTGATCATTTTCTCCTGTTAATCCGTTTCGTGTTAATTTGATTATTGGTCCAGCCAGAAGAATTTAGAAGAATAGAAGAAAAATTATTTTCTCCAGCTCCACAGTAGTTTACCAGTACTTGATGACATTGGGTTCCATCACATGTTTGCCTAAGTTAGGTGATTGCTACGGAAAGCCAAATTCTAACTCTGTGTTGTGTCAAATACCTACTAAAATCATAAGTGTTCAAATAGTCACCCTTAGCTTAAAATCATACCTTATATTATTTTTAAATTATAAAATTCTAGCCACAAATAGTGTGCAGACAACTATTTTTCAAAGTTATCTGGGAATTTTGCTGTCATTTGTACTTGATAGTCAAAACTTTTAAAGATTTTCTTGTAAACTCTACCAGATAATGGTAATAAGGAGGCAGGAGACTCTTCTTGAGTCTCACAGAACGGTAATAACTGTCTTGAGAAGTGATATAGAAAGGACATGCCATCTTAATTGTACAAATACCAAGCTATCGATATGATATGATATATCATATCATATCATATCACTGAGCTATATACAGTGCATAGCTCTCCATGGGAATTTCCGTAAACAATTGAAAATGTTAGAATATTGAGGTCTGGAGCCCTGATAACAGCTTGTAGTTAATGGTTTCATTCAAAGGATTTGTCACTTCTCTCTTGTCCTTTTCATTAGTCAGTGCCCCTCTTCTGTTTTGCCAGGTTCATTTTCCCTCCAGGCAAACATCCTGTAAGGCAAAAGAAAAGAGGGTGGGAGACTAATTAGCGTGTCAAGGGGAAGTGGAAGGTATGGTGAGAAATTCAGAATCTCATTTTCTTTTTCCCCCTTAGAATTGATTTTGCTGTCACCATTTAAAAAATAACAAATGGATGTGCTTCTATTATTTGATAGAGATAAAGTACCATTTTCCTCTCTACACATAATTTGCTGCAAATTCTATTAACCAAATACATAGTTCAGAATCAAAATTATTAAAATTCTGCATAAGTCTTAAATAGGATAATTATGTATGGCTCCAAAATGGATTGGTTTTTATTTGTTTATATATGTAATTAGGATAAATTCAGATAGAATTAACATAAAAGACATATAATCAGATTACAGTGTTTGCCAGAAAAGTAATGATTTTTTTAAAAGCTCTGCATTTCAGGGAAAACTCTGCAATCTTCTTTTGAAAGCATTCTATTTTACATCATTGCAGATTGAATTCGAGATCAGGCTGTGTTGTTGTTTGTTTTTAATCCCCCTCTAGACTGATGGCCTGGTAGAAAGTGTTGTTTACAGTATGGTTTCTGATTATTGACAGAAAGTTTTCACAGATGAACTCTTATTATCCCTTTTTGTTTTCTTACAGAGGAAGGGAATGGGCAGATCTCAGCTCTTTCTGTAAACTACCTTTATTTAATACTGAAAAGCAGGGAAATTTGATTCCTTCCCACTGTTGTCTTATTTCAATTGATATTCACATCCTTCTGTGATAGGGAAAAGTTAGACTCTTTTGCCAGGGCCTCATTAATTTGAGGTATTAAGTATCGATTAAGTGAATGTTAACCCTACACTTTGGTTTCATTACTTTGTAAGTTTTGCTGTTTTATGTTGTTTTCTTTGGTTGTTTCCCAAGTGATCAATTCCTCTTCTAGGCCCATTTGTTTTCAACGAGATTGTCTTCCTATATAGTTTGCTTCAAAGAGATTGATTTATTTCCCCTTTCTTTCCTCTAGAATGGCAACTTGATTTTATTTTACTTTATTGTTTATATTTATTTACCTGCTTCATTAACTTGGTGGCAAAGAATTCATAGTCTTCCTTTCCCCCCCTTGATTTCTTGTAGAAAGTTATTTTAATGATGATACACTTGGTTAACAGCAAACTTGCAAGATGCATGAATGAAGGCATTCTATTTTTTCTATGGAGAAAGGTATCTTCCTTCCTTCCTTCCTTCCTTCTTTCCTTCCTTCTTTCCTTCCTTCCTTCCTTCCTTCCTTCCTTCCTTCCTTCCTTCCTTCCTTCCTTCCTTCCTTCCTTCCTTCCTTCTCTCTCTCTCTCTCTCTCCCCCTCCCTCCCTCTTTCCCATCCTCCCTCCTTTTCCCCCCTGGCCAATTATATGCCAGCTCTGCTTGAGGAAATCATATTTCAGTTTTTAACAATGGGGCCAGGAAATGTATCAGAAGTTATTGAATTAGGAATCAGAGTCCAATACACGACTAAACCTCAAAAAGATTAAATACGCCAAAGGAAAATTAGGCAGCAGTTCTTCAAAACATGGGTTTAATTTTCTCTAAGTTCCTTTGAGGTTTGTTTTTCATGATCATCTGTGGAACGCTGGATCAAGACCAAGTCTTGTTCTTTTCACACAACTTAACACATGGGTTGAAAACTAAAGGACTTTTACCAATTAAAACAATTGAATGCCTTTTCCAAAGAAAAAAGTGAAGGGAAATGGATAGGAGTTAGAATAGAAGAACTTCTGTGGCAGTACTAAGTGAAGAATGAGAGCAGAGTGAGACGGGAAATGAGTTGAGTCCTGGTTGGGAGATAAGGGGCTTGATTCAATCTCATCTGTGCCTCCCTCTGGCTGTGTTACTTTAGGCACATTTCCAAACCTTTCTGACTTCCAGATTCTTCATTTGTAAAGGAGAAAATAATACATATCACCAGGGCTTTGTGAGGATTGAAGGAGATAACATTTACCCTGGACTATGTCTCCTTGAGGGCAGGGAACTTCTCTTTCGTAACTTTGCATGCCTCGGAGTCTAATACAATGCCTGGAACATAGCAGGTGCTCACTAAATATCTAGGGAAAAGGGAGGAAAGGACAAGAGTCTATACGAGTAAATAGTAAAGAAGTGGGTGTAGGGACAGAGTCCCAGAGAGCAGTTTCCAGGCTCTCGGCCTCACGTGGAAAGGTGCTGGCTCGGGTAGCAGATGGCCGTCAGCTGTGGCTAGTTGGGCATCAACTGTTACCGGTTAGCCATTAGCCACTGATATAACTGCCGTGGCTGAGCTAGCCAGCGTGGATTTCAGTTAGCAAGGGGTTGGTTGGTTGGTTGGCAGAGAAGCAGACGACGGATTGCAGCTAGCAAGTGAGGTTTGTCAGCAGAGAAGTGGATGGCAGGTTGCAGATCTTGTGGCTCCTGCTTCCTGTGTCTCTAACCCAGCCGCCAGTGAGAATATAGTCATATGACTCCCCATCTATGGCTCCGTGGGTGTTCCTTTTTGGCCTCACCATATCCTGCGTTCTTATGCGGGGAGCAGGACCAGAGACCCGCATGACACCCTGCATGACACATGGTGCAGCGAGCTGGGTGTGGTGTCGGCCGAAACTCTCCAAAACATGGAGAAGCATGTGCATGTGGACGCTCAGTTTTGGGAAGCCCGTGAGGAACAGCGCCTGGAACAGGAGGCACGATCTGCTTGGGAGAAATGTCATCCCTCAGTGAATTGGTGAGTCTCTCAAGCCTCCGGATGGCACACCACCCTGTTGGCCATGGCGAGCGTCACCTTCCTTTTGGTGGTCCACTGCTGCGGTAGCTCCTAGAGTTGTGGGCATCTGACACCGAGGGCTCCACCTAATCAGATGCCTGGCGTGGTGAGCAGGGTTCTGGCCAAGTAGGAATGATGTCTGACTCTGGGCAGGAGGACGTGTGGCCCCCACACAGTGTGTGATGCCTAGTAGCCACTGTTCTCGGGAGCTGGACCCCTGTGGAGGGGTGAGAAGATATGGATGGTTCTCCAACCAGCATAAGATGGAGAAAGAGAAGGTGGTTGTGGCCGTGTGGGCTGGGAATTGCTTGTTGAGGCAGTCCAGGTGCGGGACTTGTAGTCCCAGGAGGAAACACTTGCTGAGTCCTCAGTGGAGGATGAGGGTGAGGTCAAGGTCGTCCACCCCCCTCACCAAGTTGGGGAGGACTTGGAGCCCTTGCCCTGCAGAGAGGGTACACATTGTGAGGCCAACGCACAGCCCTGGTGAACGACTGTGGACTATGAGGAATTGCCTTCCGTCCCTGATTTGATGGACCACTTGACTGTTTGCTTGGGAACGTACCACCATCTAGTAGACCGGGCAGATGTTTGCTTCCTGTGTCTCCACTGGCTGCCATCGAGAATATGTAAGCATCTGGCTGTGAGCCACTATTGAGACCAGCACGGTGTCCTGGGAAACCCTGGCTGTTTCTAGAAAGTAGGTGGACATTAAGGGACACCCCCTGGGACATTATTTCAATTAGACGGAAACATTTTCTCGCGAGCTGGGTTCTGACACAGGGCCCCTAGTGAAGACGTTTGTCGCGTGCATTGTGAGGCGAGACCCTGTAGGGGTGGAGTCTAGAGACAGAGTCCCAGAGAGCAGTTTCCAGGCTCTCAGCCTCACATGGAAATGTGCTGGCTAGGGTAGTAGATGGCCATCAGCTGTTACCTGTTAGCTATTAGCCACTGATATAACTACTGTGGCTGAGCTAGCAAGAGCGGATTGCAGTTAGAAAGTTGGTTGGTTGGCAGAGAAGCGGAGGATGGATTGCAACTAACAAGTGGGATTGGTTGGTTGGGAAATTGGGAAAATCAGCCCCTTGAAACCAGGTGGTTGGTAGTATCAGCCATCACTTTGTGGAAACGATTCATCGTGGAGAACAGAAAACAGTTTGTATCTCAGGATTTGGGAATGGGAAAGTGCTGCACTTGAGGAGGGTGGTGAGCATGCCCATGTGTCACTGCTTTCACTACCCACATCTGGAGATGGAACTCTCCCACTGACATCTGTAAACTGAGGCTATGTAGCATGTCCACCCCTAGAATATATTCCGGAATGGGGGAGACCTTGTAGGTACAAGGGAGTGGGGGGGAAGCCTTCCTATAACCAGTGATAAGGAAACAGCTTTTATTGTCACAGTCTTTCCTCCGTAGCCATCAATGCAGATTGCTTGTCATGGGAACAGTGGGTCAGGAAGATAAGCAGGGAAACAAAGAAATAAAAAATGGAAAGAACAAAACAAGACAGGTAAAGTATGAGAGATATTCACAATCTCCAGGTTAAAATTGTGAAGTATCCTAGAACCATTGATCCCCCTTCTCGTGTTTCTTGGGGAGGTCCTCTTCTGCTGTCGTTTTTTTAAAGCCCGTCAAAGTGTAAATTGCAAATACAGGATAAAAGTACATAGTGTTAGTACACTGGAGGTAAGGCTTCTTTTTCAACGAATCTGTAAGCCAGACCTTGCTTCCTCACCCTGTCACACACTGAGGGTGGTTTGTTCAAAATTCCCATCTCAACCTACAGATTCATTAGAATTGTAAGTTCAGTGCCATGACTCACGCTGATCCACAAGAGACAACCACTAAAACTGTCCACTGTGTCATTGCTTATTTAGGCTAACAAACACTGAGAAGTGGGGGTGAGTTTTGTTTCTTGTTTTCTGCGTACCTTTTATTAATTTGAATTTTCAAACTTGAGAGATGTTCATCAGTTGTAGATGGCCAGTTCAGAAAAGTCATCTCATGTCAGCTCAGCCCATGGTGCATTTCAAACAAAACCTGACTACAGTGCAGTGGCATTTTGGCAATTTATTTCTGATGAATTTTGAATAACTCTCCACAAAATTTGTCATATCTTGGTGGATTTGGAGGAATCACGCTTCTCTGTTTACATCAAGATCAAGAACTTCATGTTATCATGGAATTTTCTTTGAAGATCGACTTTTGATGTTTATTAGTATCTCAAAACTAAAAATAATGAAATCCTTATATTTTTTTCTTAGTTTCAGGTGTACAAAATGATGTAATAGTTAGACATTTACACCCCTCACAAAGTGACAACCCCTTTCCCCCAATCTACTGCCCCTCTGACATTGCACATAGCCATCACAGTTCCACTGACTCTACTCCCTATGCTGTACTTCACATCCTGTGACTATATATATATATATATATATATATATATATATATATATATATATTATAGTTGACATTCATTATTATTTAGCTTCAGGTGTACACTGCAGTGGTCAGGCACCTACACCATCCATGAAGTGGTCTCCCTAATAAGACAACTGTCCATCAGATACCCTACAAAATCTTCACAACATTATTGACCATATTCGTCAAACTGTCCTGCGCATCCCCATGGCAGTCTTGTGGCCACCAATTGTGTTTTCTAATCCCCTCACCCTCTCCTCCATCACTGCCATCAACTAGCAACCCTCATTTTATTCTCTATGTCTCTTAAACTGTTTCCGAATAGTCCGTTCATTTATTCTATTCTTTAGATGCCACATGTAAGTGAGATCATATTAAAATCCTTATATGTTCATTCAAAACCAGGCAATAGTTTAAATGGGGATGAACATTCCATAAATCATCAACAGAAGAGAAAGCACCTAATTAAAATACAACTAAACAAAACAACAAACACCTCAAAATAAAATCAAAGTATATATTTTTAAAACCCAACATTTTAAGCTAAATGAAAGAGCTGAGCATCTGTTGGGACAGGGACAGTTAAATGAGGAATGGAGCTGTCCTCACAGCAGGTCCTCAGTCATCACTGGGTACTAGAGAGTTAGGGACTGTGACCTCCGGACTCTGAGAAGGGATGGCAGCTGTCCTGTTTCCTGGTCATGCTTTTTGATCCAGGGGAAGAGACTGTCGGTGTAAGAGCGAAGCATAGGAGTGAGTAAGGAATCCAGTTTGCACTCTTTATTCCACAACAGAGATAATGTTTATGTTCAAGTCTACCAATATCATGCCCTTTGTACATATTCAATTCTCAGAAGATTGCCAATATGTAAAATTTTCTTTGAATGAGTGATGACATTTGATCATTTGGAATGAACATTCGACATCAAAAGAGTGTTAATGAGGGAGGTGTAAGACATTAGATTCAGTATCAACGAGTTTTAATTGGATACCTACTATGTCCCAGCACCGTGTTGGGTGTTTTCAAGTTGAACAGGGAACATGGTAGCTATATAGGGTTGACACATAGCTCTGTATCCTGGTTATTGTCAAGATGTAGGTGAGAGTGTTAAGTCCTCCAGTAAATTATGTAAACATAGCACCTCAGAAGTAGGATCTTTCTTCCTTGTTCTTGTGTTGTGTGCAATTCGTAGCTTCCTGGATACGTCAACGTGAAGTTACATTTGGGGCAAAAATCATTTCCTGTATTATAGTGATATGTTGGTGTGCCTTTTTGAAAGCAGAGAGAGCACACAGTGCCACTGAAAATAAAAATAAAAAAAAACTTTGTATTCTATCATGACTCATACACTTGTGACACTGATTCCTCAGCCTTATAAAATGGCCTTGCCTCAGGCTCTAAGGGATGAAAGGTCATATAGCTTTGGTTTATTATTCAGAGCTCTCAGAGAAGAATTTAGTATTTTTTTAACAGCATTTCCCCCCCACACTACATTAGAAGCATGTCAGATTGGAAAAATCAGGCTAGGGTGGACGAAGGTGCTTTTATCACAGGTACTGTGATAGGCAGCAAATTTTTCAACCAGAAATACTGAAAAACTTAGCTGAAACATTTACTTTGAAGGACACTGTGTTCTCAAATATCCTCTTATTTGTCTTCAAAACATCCCTGAGATGTAAAAAAAAAACAACCCCAAAACCCACAAACAAAAAAATGGAGCAAATATTACTGTTCCCTTCACAGAGACGTGGCAACTGAGGTTCAGCAAGGTGAAATGTCTCACCTTCCCAAACTCATTCATAGGTTTATTTGTTGGCTCAATAATAATAATAATAATAATAATAATAATAATAATTAGTCAGTCATTGCTAAATTGGCAGAGCTGAAAATAAAATTTGATTTTCCAGCTCTGTTTTCCCACTAAGTTAGGTTTCCATTACTTTTTTTTTTTTTTTTTGGTGTATCATTCATTTAAGTGGTGGTCATTTAACAAGTTCATTGCTGAATGAAGGTCAAGGAGTTTAAGCTAAAGGAAGAAAGTGTAGCTAGAGCAGAGGTATTAGAATGGGGCTGGGGGCGATTAGCAGATAAAATGATAGAGTGAAATATATGTATGAATTTGAAAAAAAGGAGGGCATTTGAGTACTATAACTGTCAGGTAATACTTCAGAAAATGTGTAATATTACTCGAGTTTCCAAATAAATCAAAGCTGTGAAACTCAAAAGAGGACTGGGAAACTAGGAAAAAACTCTATGGATTTTTGTTTATTTGCCTAAAATGCTTATATTTCACATCAGACAAATTCTTACCAGAGAAATGGCATCCCAAAGCAAAGAGATTAACACATCTAAATTTGGTTTGGAGAGCCTGGATTTATAGCCTTAGAGCAGAGCTTCACAGGGGATTAATTTCTCTGTGTGTACTTCATAATTTTGGCAGTGGATGTAAAAATCTTAACGTTCTTGTGAAAGGACTATTTTGGTGTAAACATTGGGGAGTATGACAAAATTCATAATGCAATGCGCATCCTCCCTTTTGTTCAAAGCAGTAATTCAGGGCAAACCAAAAAACTTTGTAGCATTTCTCTTTTTTTTTTTATTTTTTCAATTAAAGTTTATTGGAGTGACAATTGTTAGTAAAGTTACATAGATTTCAGGTGTACAATCTGTATTACATCATCTATAAATCACACTGTGTGTTTACCACCAGAGTCAGTTCTCTGTCCATCACCATATATTTGATCCCCTTTACCCTCACCTCCCACCCCCCACCCCCTTACCCTCTGGTAACTACTAAACTATTGTGTCTATGAATTTTTGTTTCTTCATTTGTTTGTCTTGTTCTTTTGTTGTTTTAAGTTTTATATACCATATATCAGTGAAATCATGTGGTTCTTGGCTTTTTCTGTCTAACTTATTTTGCTTAGCATTATAATCTCAAAATTCATCCATGTTGTCGCAAATGGTTACTGTTTCACCTTTTCTTATGGATGAACAGCATTCCATTGTGTATATATACCACAACTCATTTATCCATTCATCTATCAAAGGACCTTTTAGTTGTTTCCATGTCTTGGCCACCCTAAACAAAGCTGCAATGAACATTGGAGCACACGTGTCTTTATGCATAAATGATTTCAAATTCTTTGGGTAGATACCCAGGAGAGGGATTCCTGGGTCATATGGTAATTCTATTCGTAATTTTTTGAGGAACCCTCACACTGCCTTCCATAGCGGCTGCACCAGTCTGCATTCCCACCAACAGTGTATGAGGGTTCCTTTTTCTCCACAGCCTCTCCAACACTTGTTACTATTTGTCTTGTTGGTGATAGCCATTCTAACTGGGTGAGGTGATATCTCATTGTGGTTTTTATTTTAATTTCTCTGATGATTAGTGATGTTGTCACTCGGGGTCTCTGCTTCCGCTCCCCACATAAGAACGCAGGATGTGGCTAGGCCAAAAAGGAACACCCACAGAGCCATAGGTAGGAAAGTCATACCACTATGGTCTCACTGGAGGCTGGGTTTATACGACATGCGACCTGCTGTCTGCTTTGCTGCCAACCAACCTACTCTCCTTCACTCTCCTCCACTCTCCTTGGCTCCCCTCCGTAGCCCCAGCAGTTTTATCAGTGGCCAATGGCTCAACGGTTACAGCTGATGGCCAATCAGCCACAGCTGACAGCCATCTACTACCCGAGCCAGCACCTTTCCACGTGAGGCCAAGAGCCTGGAAACTGCTCTCTGGGGCTCTGTCCCCACAGATGTTGAACATTTTTTCATATATCTATTGGCCATTTGTATGTCCTCTTTGGAAAAATGTCTTTTCAGGTCCTCTGCCCATTTTTCAATTGGATTGTTTGTTTTTTTGTTGTTGAGTTTCATGAGTTTTTTATATATTTTGGATATTAGCCCTCATTGGAGGTGTTGTTTGCAAAAATCTTCTCCCATTTGATTGGTTGCCTGTTTATTTTGTCGATGATTTCTTTTGCTGTGCAGAAGCTTTTTAGTTTGATATAGTTCCATTGATTTATTTTAGCTTTTACTTCCCTTGCCTTTGGAGTCAAATTCATAAAATGCTCTTTGAATTCAAGGTCCATAAGTTTAGTACCTATATTTTCTTCTATGCAGTTTATTGTTTCAGGTTTATGTTTCGATCTTTGATCCATTTTGAATTAATTTTGGTACATGGTGACGGATAGCAGTCCAGTTTCATTCTTTTGCACGTGACTTTTCAATTCTGCCAGCACCATTTATTGAAGAGGCTGTCTATTCTCCATTGTATGTTTTTGGCTTCTTTGTCAAAAATATCTGTCCATATTTATGTGGGTTTATTTCTGGGTTCTCAATTCTATTCCATTGGTCTATGTGTCTGTTTTTCTGCCAATACCATACTGTTTTGATTATTGTAGCCCTGTAGTACAAGCTAAAGTCAGGGAGTGCGATACCTCCAGTATTGTTCTTTTTTCTTAAGATTGCTTTGGCTATTCGGGGTCTTTTGTGGTTCTAAACAAATCTGATGATTTTTGTTCTATTTCTTTAAAAAATACTATTGGGATTTTGATGGGGATCCTTTACCTTTTAAACATCAGATTCAAAAGGTTAAGTTGTAAAAACCTGATTGCATAGGATCTCAAACATAAAAGTGCATAAAATAGAAGAGAATTGTCCGTGACTCAGCACTTATCTTCCTAGACACTGATAGCCTAAGTAAAGTAGGAGGTTCCCCTTTCCTTTGGAAACCAATTTCAATAAATTTCTGAAATGATATCTATCACCTTTGACATAGGAAACTGACAATGAAATGATACTATATAAAAATTCCTGGCTTATTTACAAACACCTCAGAAAACATTCATTTTACTGTTCCCATTATTCTAGGCCTTTATCTCTAAATCTTAGAGATTTCCCACCTCCCCACCTCCATTCCAGCTTGGTCGATGTCAGCCCATTACTTGTGACAGTTAGTGAGGTGGCTGGCTAATCTCAACCTGGGTTCAACAGCAAAGAAGAACTTTTTCATGGAGGATGGCCATCCTTGAAAAGAAGATCTGGGTCAGTGAATGCAGGTAGGGTGTACTGTGTTCAATTAATTGAATGGCAGTGTACCAAACTGAGATCCTGCTCCTCTCATCTCCAATGCAAGCACCTGTTCATCACATCTGTTCACTTCCCCTTTCTTTTGGAAGTTAACACAAGGATCCATGAACAAAAGAACAGCAGTGTAAGTTTTTGAAGAACATTCCTGTTAGCGACAGTGTTTTAGAATGTTGCTTGCTTTAAGGTGTCTATCACCTAGCTCTGGAGCGAACATTATTTGAGTAACTACACTCTGCCCCTCACCCTGAAAGATGCTTCTATCCTGTGTGGGCTGAGGAAGAGCCAGCAGTGGGAAGTGGGCAGAGAGAAGCAGATAAAGAGTAATTCAAATACATGAGACTTCAAGCTAAATGTTTCTGTCATCTTTTCTGATAAGTGGACATTCACATGAGCATAGTGCTTTTTGCTTCTCATTTAAGAATAGTATTATTATTCTCATATCATTCCCTGTTTACTGATTGTCCTAACTCAGCTGGCAGAGAACTAGTAGAGAAGAGCCTCCATGTAAGTTCTCTTTTCACAGCCACACTTTCCTCCACTCTCCTTTGTCCCCTTAATGACCAGAGGAGCAAGGGCTGTGTTTTCAACAGCGTGACCTCCCCTGCCCAGCGTATTTGGGTCTTTGCACACAGTGGTAAATGAGTAAGTGCTGTCATTGCTCTGATGGATAATAGAATTTCGTGCATTAGTACAATGGTGTTTTTCCTTCTCGGTTAGGATGGCTGAACGACCACATCTGCTATCTGTGCCACTGGCTGTAATCATGGCAGTAACCTCCAGCTAGAAGGCCAGTTTTTGTACAGAGAGCCATCTTTCAGTCTCCCAGATGCATGCAGCTTTCAGCAGAATTGATGATTTTCAAACATTTTAGAGGAAGATGAAGTTTCATATCCACGAAAACAAGACAACAACTGCTCTGTCAAGCAGACATGGTAATCTAGCTAAGCTCAGTCTTTCCGATGAGTCATCTAGAGACTGTTACTTGCTCTGGGTCATTAGTTGTTTTATTTTTAGAAAATCTAAATTTCAGCTAAATTCATTTGGCGGTACATAACTGAAGTGGATTCAGTTCAAACTAGATAATTATTGGTCAGCTGGAGGTGATTATCTCCATCCACAAGCTTGCTTGAGGGTAGGAGACTCTACGTAAGGCTTTTAAAGCACCATTTTCTTCCCGCGGCCAATTTAGTAAAAATTAAGCTTTTCAAAGTCTTTTCTTGCATCATTTTAAGTTAGTGTGATGTCTTTCTGCCTCTTCTCAGAGAAAATAAATCTTCTGGCCAAAATTATATCTCAAACAGTGACAAGAAACAAGAGTGTGGTTGTATTGAGCTAATACCAACGAATGTATCTGCTGCAGAAAGGCCATCTTCATTTTGGATGCCCATTTTTGGCATTATCTTACAAGACTTTCCAGGACAACTTTAAACCACCCTCCATGATCAGAGAAGAGATTTCACAGAGATCCTCTTTCTCTTTAAATTTTGTAGCCTTAAAGAAATTCCTAAAGAAAGATTGGCAAGGCACTTTTGTTTAGAGCCATGAACAGTGGAAAGCAAATGCAGTCATATTAAATGGGTTGAGTCAGCTGGGTTGGTTTGTGTCTCTATTGGGAAGGATGGTGCTTGGTGTGACAATTACAATTTCTTACCTCCCAGCGTGCACTCTTCCCTGAGCACCAGTTGTTTTTCTATTGTTGAGCAATCTGCATCTCCCTCATCTGATTGACTCTTCATCAAGCCTCTGCTTCCTTTGCATTTTGCCTCACTGCTGTCGTGATGTCCAAGAGGTTCTAATAAATGTGTCTTCAACACCCCACACTTGAGATCTACTTGAGATCTAGTTTTTACCACCTGATTATGCAACTTAGCAGAAAAACAAAGTAAAACAAAACAAAACAAAACAAAAATAAACACGAAACACCTATCATTTAGACTCTGCTGGAATTAAGCCCAAGTTTCCCTGGTAGTGGTTGTGTGTTATTTCAGAAAACGCTTTTTGGAAATCCCTTTGAAAACCAATGTAAGCCCATTGCCTTCCTTCACTGATCACTGGCCGCAGACAAAATTTCTGGCTTCATATAATCTGCAAGTACAACTTTCATGACTTTTTCTTCTATCTTTCACTCTGGAATCCACATGGCAACAAGTACAATATGTTCAGGCCTCTGAAAACAACCTGCTGTAGTGAAAAGACATTAATTCGTTAAGTTTTTCAGTATAAGGATCAACTAACACAGTAGTCATGCATTGGTCAAGTAACCTTGGCAGGTTTATTTCTTCTTTCTGGGTCTCAGTTTCTTCCTTTAGGCAACGGGATAAAATATGTACTCCACAGGATGATGGAAATCCTTAGATATGGATTATAAGCCAACAAAATTCCAAAGTTAATAATTGTTAGCCTACTACCAATGTATGTATCCATGTGACCTAATTTTGCCACATCTGTAGGTGGCAGAATTTGGTATTTTATACTTGCATGTTTCTAGGGTTTATGAATTCTGTGCATGTGACCTAATACTGACAGTGACAGGTGCAGACAGAAATTTAATAGATGCCATGTCAGCATGGAGTGGATGAACTAATAACTGAGAAAAAGAAACCTAAATAATAATACAAAAAATACCCATGAATCTTTGGAATCATAAAGCTGGAAAGGACCCTAAAGATAATGTAATGTGTACCAATATATGGGAAATTAAGGTTCATAGACATTATGGGACATGCTCAATGCCCCCATTTCCTCCCCCACCCCCAGCTAATTAGTCACAGACCTGGGCCTAGCTCCACATCTTCTGCCCTGACCCCATAGCCACCACCCTCCCCCCTGCACCGTCCTGCACACGTCATTATACCATGGTCTATAGCTCCACATGCAAGCACATTGGGTAACTATGCAATGTTCCCAATTAGAAGAGAGGAATAACCTAAAATATTTTGCCACAGGAACAAAATACTACAGTGGAATTGTACAGTGCCCACCATTTCTGTTCTGCCCTTACTTCCCCCCAACAAGTGGGGTTCGCATAGCTCATATTGTTTCTCTGACCTTGGCTTCTGTCTTTCTGTGATTTTCTTGGCTAGAGTCCTGATTTTGTGAGATGGCAAGAAAGGCTGGAATCGCTCCCTCCCTCCCCATCTGATGGGAACCGTCCTGTGACATTCAGAATCAGATCTCTGATATTTACTCTAAAGTTCCTGAAACCTGGCTTTTACAATATACCCACATTTGACTTGAAAAACTGGGGTGGACAGTAAAGGGCCAGGTAAACTTCTAGACTGAAGTCAAACAGTTGACATATTTAGTAGTATGGATGGAGTCCATCCTGTTGCGACCGAATCAATTCTCCTTTAAAGACACATTCCCCAAGATCCAAATTAATCCCAAATCTTATTCTAGGGGGGAAACAGCTGTTTGCAAATACGTTGGGCAAAGAACAATCTTATTAGGCCTCAGTTTTCTCTGTAAAATATGGATAATAACTTTTTGCAGTGCTGAGGGTAGGGTCCAATGAGGTCATGAATTTAATATACTCAGTACAATTCTTGGCACATTGTAAGTACTGAAAAAGGAAAACTAATTTTCCCCCCCAAACAAACAGAATTTGAAGAAAGAAAAAAAAAATCTGATTTTGTAATAAAAATACAGAAGGGCGATACCTGCATGTTATCTTGGATAGGAGGCAGGAGTGAGCTTGTGCTGTGTTAACTGATTTGATCAGAGGACACAGAATGAGCCAGGCTCCAGGTCAGCTCACTGGTCCATGTCTCACTCTGCAGGCTGTCAGCTCAGAGATACCTGAGCAACTCCAAATAAGAAGCAAGCTATGCATTTAGAGCATGTTTTACAGGTGAATAATTAAAACATTTTTGATTCATTAAATTTTCAGTTAGATTAGTTTAAGTACTTCCTAAACTGATATTTAAAGCCAGGTAACACTGCCTGATTTCAAAGGCCTCTAACCCCAGTTCCAGGAGTTGCTAAGCTTCTCATTTCTGAGTTATTAACTGATTTCTAAAACGGTCTGATTCAGTGTGGAATTGGAAATAGACAACAGCAGAAAGAAAAAGCATATAAAGTCTATAAAGAGACTCCATTTCACTTATTAGCTGTATGGCCTACAGATAAGATATAGTATTATAAATAAACATAACTGATTATATAGAATGGGTCTTTAGGAAAAAAGTCAAGTTAGGGATGATACAAATTTTCATTATCTATCATTTTTAATAAACTGCCTTTTCTAATTTGATTATTTTATTTACATCTGTTTTATCTGATATTTTAAATTGATAGGCATCATTATTTTAAAACAAAACAAAATAACCAGACTTTTTATTAAAGAATCTGAGTTTATAGTTTTCTGAAAAATGTGAAAATGGAAATGTATTTAGGAAAATATTAATACTATAAGAATTATAGACTTATAGTACCTCAAAAGATGACTGAGTTCCTTTAGGATTATTCTAATTTAAGAAGAAAGAGATGAGGAGTGATAACTTTGAACTAACTTTTTAAATTGTCTGAAAAAAATACAGAAACTGATCTCTTTTTTCTCTTTCTTCCCATACCACGGATATTCTTTCTTACAAGATCTCACTATCCTGAAAAATGTTCACTCAAGTTTTAAAATACTTCCCTTCTGTTTCTGCTCTATTAATAAACCCTTGAATCTTGTCCAAAATTTTATTTCTTTATTTAAACTTTAAATTTTAAAGCTTCATTCAGGGTGTCCCAAATAGTCACAGACTCAAGCTCTGACTGTTGATTTTCTTTTGTCTTCAACACTATACCCCTTGACTTTTACTGGTGTATTTTGGTACCTTCTTTCTATTTACTCAACTGAAAAATTAATGAATTCACCAGATCTATTTTTTTTTAATCAAAAGTGATATGCCACTTTCCAAGGACATGACAGGCAGTTTTTCTCCAGAGATAAGGCTCTGGACTCCTAAAATTTTCTTCTCATTCTGCTACCAATTCTTCGTATAACCTCATTAATTTTTTCCACTGCAAAATTCTATTAAAAAGTCTTCTGAGAGCTCTTTGATGATTTGCCAAAGCTAAGATCTGCCGTAAAATTTTCAGCTTTTGCACAAAGTAGCAAAACTAGGTTTATTACAGTAAGATGACTTTCATCCTCCTTCAAATTGTCTGATGCAAAAACTCCATTTTGTAAAAGTTTGATTAATCGCTAATTCATTAGCAAATAAGGTGCAAGAAAAATCTCAACATGTGATATCCTCATTTTCACTTTGGGAATATGTCTGATTTTCATGTAACAAAATATTTTTCCTGTAGCAAATCACCTATTCCCATTGTCATACACAGAAATATATTCTCAGAAGGAAAGACCAAATATGACAAAGCTGCCCACACCATATATAACCTATTAACAAACACTTTACTTTCCTTGTTTTTAGAATAGACAGTTGAAATATTTTACATTTTTCCATGTACTTCTTCTATAAGACCTTTTTAACAAGTTAGTCAAAAGGCTAAAATATTGAAATTTGCTAACTCATTTTAGCCCAGGGCATGTGTTTAAGTGGAGCACACAGTTCCCCATCCTCGGGGGTCCTTACAGACTCTGGCTTTAAATATTTAAGCAGTTGTACTGGTTGTGCCATTCCCTCAGATATTTGCTAGGCTGCACTAATTACATTAAAGCCACTGGAAACATGATTTAATCAGTTCACCCACAGCAAATGTTCTATAAAGAGTGTGCAATCTCTTTAAAAAGACACGACTCCTAGAACTAGATTATCTAGCCAAAACTTCTGCAAGAATCTTCTTTAAGATAACATTGAAAGGTGGCCATCCAGCCACCCATTACTTGAGTGTGTCAAAGAATGGGTGACTCACTGCTAGTTAATGGGGCATTTCTTTCCAGTGTTGGATAGTGCAGAGTCCCTCCATACACAGGCCAGCTATGTTCCTGCAAAGCAGAGCACAAATCTTCCTTGTCCTCAGGACTGTTTCTTAAATATTTGAAGACAGGACTGTTTCTCAACTATTTGAAGACAATATAAGGGGTGGAATCAAGCTCCTCGCCTGTTACTGTCTCCATTTAAACTTTTCCAATATTTGGACCTGCTCTTCAGAAATGCTGCCTGAGAATGTTTAAACACCTTGGAGGTTTCCAATCCATCTACAATGAGTGAAGAGCAAAGTGGAAGGCAAGAGTGTAGTGTTGTGCAGACCTGGTTGGTTACTGTGAACTCAGGAAGCTCGGCAACGGCAGAAAGGTACAAGCCTAGTGAAGAAAGAAGCCTGGGAGCAGAGGATTTACACACCCAAAACCCATACATCCTGACATAGTTGCCCCTACACCCAACTCCCTGTTTGTTTGTGCTTGAAACTTGAATATGTACTGCTGTGCAACAAGAGAAGTCAGTGGTAAACTATGTTTGGGGAAATCTTGGATCAAGTACAAGTAAACAGGTTACTTTATTGCAGGATTTGTCAGTCTTTAACAGATTACATTTGATTGTCATTTTCCAGTGGGGAGTATAAAATGTGGTGTCTTAAATCATCTTTCAACTTGAAATCCTTTTTTTTTTTTTTTTTTTTTTTTTTTTTTTAAGTAGCCTGGCTCTATCAGCTCATCCTCATTTTGGAGGCCAGCTTCTTGGGGCTAAAGGGCCCTTAATTTATCAAATAATTAACCACCAGTTGAAAGGAGGCAGTTATTCCATGCCAACTCATGGAAAATACTAATTCGTATTATCTATAATAAGAATTCAATATGTTATCAAAATGAGCTGTGCATTAGAATCATCAAGGGAAATAGTCAATGAAATAAGATACCTGGGCCCTATCTCAGAATCAGAAGCTCCAGTACGAAGACCTGAATTTTGAATGTTTCACAAGTTTCCAGGTGTCTTCAATTTAGCCATTCTGTCACCAACATCAAGTCTCAAGACTCCTAATAGGTCATTTGATTTACTTCTAAATACTCAGTGAGTAATGGATAGGGTTAGGAGATGGGACTTCTCCAAAGACATGTTACATGTTGCATAGTACATGCTCTCTGGGGCCTTGGATAAACTTTTTAACCTTCCTAAACTTTAACTTCTTCTTCTACCTAAAAATCTTTCCTTGTTGTATTTTTCTGAAGATAAAATGGAAAAAAAAAGTAAAGTACCTAGTTTGTTTCATGGTTCATACTAAGTTCTTACACAATACCTAGCAGCTATTGTTATTGTTTTCATAAGTATGTTAAAATTAATTAAATAGGATAAATTGTTGAGCATAACTTCAAAGTGTTTTTGGTTAAAAGCAGGTAGGTCTCCTAAAAGCCAGGTATCTCCTCTCTCCTTTTACAAAGGGGAACATCTGTAGCTCAAAATAAGAAACAGTCAAATGTTCCAGGTAGTGGGCTGGAGATTTTGTTTCCTTTTTTTTAAGAAGTCAGTCTTTGACTCTGGCAATAGCACAGGTTGAAAACAATTTGAAAAACTTCTGTACATTAGAGGATGCGTCATTTAAGAGAAGCTAAAAATGGTCTTTATAAGTGTTTCAAAGATCCCACCTAAGGATCCCCTTTGCCAGGTGCTGAACAGAGTTTTAGGACTCCTCTAAACTCAGTGTTCACATGATTATTTCCATGGTGTGGGTGGCTAGGTGTTCACCAGCTCTCGAGGCAGTAAATTGCATTTCTGGGAAACATCAGCAGGGAGAAATCTCTTACAGTGGAAAGCCTGGGCCCTGGAAGAGTTTCTTTCCACCAGAGCAGAAACAAACTTCTCTGAATTGGTGGGCAGAGTTTTCTTTAGGTTAGTCAAAAAAGGGTCTTCTATGTACTGCTGTAATACTAGGTAGAAGTAAAGTTTAATTCTGTTCACGGGTTTCAGTCTATGTAAAGAGATTGAAGATATATGTTAATGGCATTGAATTTTGGAGGACCCAGTGATTTCTGTTATCTATTTGAAGTATTTTGGTTGGACTATGGAGACCCAAAAATATTCACAAGTGAAATTAATTCAAAGACACTGTAATTTACCAAGTACAAAAAGGCAAAACTTGACTGAAATGTATTCAAAATGTGGCCCATTTGGCCTTTTCACTTTTATTGGCTCAATTTATAGATTTATTTTACAAAGGTCAGTGTTTTTTATTTTCTATTTTGGTTCTTCGTTTTAACTTTTTCTTTGTCATTGGCCTCGGATTATATGTAAAAAATACAAAATATCCAACCTATTATTTTTTCTGCAAAATTTTCCTCCCAACAGTGAAAATTTAACTCTACAACATACTTAGAAATAAATTTGGCTAATTCAGCACGTTGTTTCCATTTTTAAAAGAATAGGCGGTGCATTTACTGCCACCTGGTGGAGCATGCTAGAGAAAAGAGAAATCGCAACTAGATTAGTAAAACTTCAAAAATACCTACTAGTGTAAGTAAAATCTCTTCATTGAATCAGTATACTCATTTAACGCTATGTGAAATCAATCCAGGCCCATTTAAAACTCAAATTATTCTGAATCAAATAAAAGAGCAGTATTTAATTATATTTTCTTCTATTTACTAATTTATTGTCCAAACATACATGACAGTGTTTATAATTATAATTCAAATTTGGTTGCTTAGACATGGAGGTAAAGTCAGGAAAACCTAAACTAAAAAGTTTCTAGGTTAGATTTTTAAAATTTTCAATTTTATATATTAATGTTTATATTCCTTAGTAGATTAGCTTCGTTTCTACTTTTTCTTTTAAAAACTCTCATCTGAGTTCCACAGGTTGGTTTATTTAACATCTCAACAAATAAAACTTAGGCAAATTTTATCTTTGTGTTTCTTAACCCTAGATTTCCTTTCTTTCCAAGTATTTTTCATTATTCTTCTCCTTTGTTTAATGAATAAATAGTGAAGAATTTAGTCCCAATTTTATCAACTACCTGCTAAACAACTTAGGCAAGCAACTGTACTTTTCTTGCTCAGATTATACATCTGCATAATGACAGGGGTTGACTTGTTTATTTTAAAGGGTCTCTTACAATTCTGAGATTCTCTGAAGTCATGACAAATTAATTTAAATTGGTGTGAGCCGTTAAATCGAACAGAAAGAAGTGTTAGTATTTTGCTCATGGCATTAAAAGCTAATAGAATTGCCCAGACTTCAACATAGACTGAACAAGTAGCCTTCTTTTATTTTATTTTTGTATTAGTTTCAGGTGTACATAGCAATGTAATAGTTAGACATTTATAACCCTCACAAAGTGATACCCCCTCCCCCAAGCTACTACCCCTCTGACATCGTATATAGCTGTTACAATACCACTGACTATCTTCCCTATGCTGTACTTTACATCCCGTGGATATGGATATACATATATATATATACACATATATATATATTTATATATACATATAATTATATATATGGATATATATATGGATATGGATATATATACATATATATAATTATAGTTGACATTCAATATTATTCTACTTCAGCTTCAGGTGTATAGCATATGGGTCAGGCATCTACACAGTCTATGACGTGACCCCTCTGATAAGTCCAGTCCCCATCCGACAGCCTACATAATCTTTACAACATTATTGATTATATTCCCCATACTGTATTTCATAGCCCCATGACTATATTACGACTACTAATTTGCCAAGTAACCTTCTTTTTTTTTAATTTATTGGGGTGACAATTGTTAGTGAAATTACATAGATTTCAGGTGTACAATTCTGTATTACATCATCTATAAATCCCATTGTGTGTTCACCACCCAGAGTCAGTTCTCCTTCCATCACCATATATTTGATCCCCCTTACCCTCATCTCCCTCCCAAAGTAGCCTTCTTTTAAATCATACTACATGGGTAACTGCCTGGTTTATTATTTAAAATTTATACCAAATTTTTTGTGTCTTTTATTTATCAACATAACAAGTCTGTGTCATTTTGGGGGGACATAGTCATATAAACAAATAAGCAAACAACATTGGGGAAGATAGACAAACACATGATTCCAATATACCTCAGTTATTCATCAACTTTAATGTTCATAAAAATCATCTGGGATACTTGATAACATTTAGGATTCCTGGACCCTACTCCCAGAGATTCCGATTCAAGCTCATAAACGTCTATTTTTCAGAGGCACTTCGGGTTGTCTTGATGCAAATGGCAGAATGCATTAGAAGATGTGGGAGACGTGTGTTATAAAAAAGATAAGCCCAGAGGATAAAGAAACTCATAGGAGTGTTTATCTTAGAGAGATTCAGGGGAGCTGATCAGGAGTAAAGCAAGAGAAGAATTAATTCAGGAAGAGGTTTAAAATTTTCAAGCAAGGTAATGAAAATTCCAGGTGAGAAAATTTGGCACTTTGAGGGGGGATAGCAAGTAGTTTAGTGTTTCTGCAAGGTACAGTTGGGGATGAAATTAATCACATATTTAGAGGTAAAACAAGTGTCAGGATATTTCAAATAATTAGTCTAATTTGAATAAAACATTCTGATCACAGTGGAATTCATTCAGAAATCAGTAACTTATTTTGCAACCTTATATGTCAGGAAATTTAAAACCTAGAAGTTTAAATAATTCTTAGATCAAATAAGAAAGCATAAGAAAAATAAAAATAGCAACACTGAACTCTAATGAAAATGCTACACATTGAAACTAGTGGCAAATATGTAAACTAGCATTAGAAGAAAAATTAGAGCAAACAAAGACAAATAACCCAGTAAAAATAGTAAGCTTTAAAGATTTGAAAAAGAAAATCAAACCCAAAGATACAAAAATGAAAAGACATTGCCACTATTTGTGATTAGGCAATTTCAAATGCCAATGAGGTAATACCAATATTGCTAAAATTAAATATGCTGACAATAAATGGATACAAAATTGAAAAAAAAATATTGAAAATTTGAGACTTGTACATTTTATTACATATAAATTATATCTTAATTTAAACTGTTTTTTAAAGTTTTATAATTAGTAAGATGTTAAGTTGGATAAAGCTACTTTTTTTCATTCATATATAAAATAATCTTTCACCCTTACAATTTCAGCATATTCCAATATCTCTACGCCTTATTAATATAATATTAATAGTAGTAGTAGTAGCAGTAATAGTACAAATAGTAAAGTGAGAGTACTTTGGGTGCATATAAAACATGTCCTCCTGCCTTTATTGGTGATTTAATCAGTTCGGTTGCTAGATCTGACATAAGTGAAATATTCTCATTATAATTTGGGTTGTGGACATTTCCACAGTGAGCATGATCAATACAGAAATCTGTATGTTGCTTATAAATTAAAATGTCTATCCTACAATAAAATGACTCCATGGGGAGGAAGCAATGTAATTTTT
Source organism: Rhinolophus hipposideros (assembly GCF_964194185.1). Taxonomy (NCBI): domain Eukaryota; kingdom Metazoa; phylum Chordata; class Mammalia; order Chiroptera; family Rhinolophidae; genus Rhinolophus; species Rhinolophus hipposideros. The sequence continues at coordinate 18,735,174 of NC_138049.1, read as the reverse complement.
AAATTTTCTCTTCAAAAGATAAACCTGCCATTCAGCAGGAAAAGGGAAAAAATCTGATGCACATAACAGAAAAGTCAATTTATTGTGAATTATCCATATAGATCTCTTTAAATTGTTTCTGTTTTTATTTGTCTTCTAGATTAAGGTGTACAGGAAGTAGAAAGTCCCAGAATGGTAAAGTGCTTCCATGATGCCACTAGAGACTCTGACATTTCTGTCTTTCCACTTAGCTTGTGATTAGAAGTTTCCTACATGTCTCTGCTGGGCTAAAAAATGGCTGCCCCACCTTTAGCATCACCTCAGTGTTCCATGCAGGAAGATGGAAAGGGCAAAAGCCAAAGGTGTTTGTCAACCTGTTATTAAAGAGCTATCTGAAAGCTTACATTTCATTAGCTAGAAGAATGTCACTGGCCATGCCTACCTGCAAAGGAGGCTGGGTATTTCTTAAAATTAGGAAAAACTTAATATCACAGCAACAATTGAAATTCTGACAGAAAGGCATAAAGGGAAATGAGTAATAGGGAACAGTGTCTGCTATAGGCTCTCTTCCTGCAATTAATGGAGAGCTTTTGTTAACTGGCTGTGTCATTCTGAAGACACTGTATCTGTATACAAAATTGTAACCTAATTAGGTTTTGGATCTTTATAGAACTGGAGACTAATCCAACCACATGTACAGTAACTTCTTCTTTTCTTTGGTGTAAAATTTGAAGACAAAGCGAAAGAACAATTTCCTGATGTAGGGAATGGCTAAGGCCTAGCTCTGCATTTAGTGTGCAGATTATATTCCTTTAGATTCTCTTAATCTTGATCTATAAAACAGTAAAGAAAAATGTTTTCTTTTTCTCCAAGAAACATATAGATTAAGTTTCCCCTACTAAGGCTTTTAAATATATGTTTGAATTGTGCCTACTCAAAATGCTAATTCATCAAAAAACTGCACAAATACCAGTTTTTTAATACCACTTTTCTTTCTTTTTTTCTTCTTCCTTTTTTTTTTCTTGAAAATTATATGGGTACTTGGTAAATAGCATCCTGGAATATTCATCAATGAGGAATTTTAATCTAATATGATTGCTTACTTTGTCTCAAAAAATAATTAATTTACTTTGCCGGTCAATGGATTGTGAAGTAATTCATTTACCTTAAGGATGATAAACATTTTCAAAAGCAACTGTGACTTCTGAGAAAAAAACATAGATACATTTAGAAACAAAGAGGAACAAAGAAACATTGCTTCCAAATGAATAAAGTGATGATAAAAGAGAGGCCTAGAAAATATGGATTTTGTTTTTTATTCCTCTACTCTGATTTTCTAAGACTTGCAGAAATTTACTTTGACTCTACATAATGTCAAAAACATCCAGATGCAAAATGAGAAAGGTTTTGATATCTTTTAGACATAGCTTTCATCTATCTGTACTTCAATTTTATCTACAATAAGAAAAGAAAAGCCTGTTTCTTACCCACTGTGAAGAGACATTCCATTAGTTTGAATTCTTCAGCCAAATTGATTCCATTTCATGAACAATATGCGACTTCAACATGGGAAAAAGGATTTTATTGCCATCATTTTAGACCCTTTATCCTCCTATTCATAAACAAAAATAACTTCCCAACTGAAGCAAGTTTGGAGTCACTATAATTAATAGAGGTTTAACTAGGAATAGATGAAAAGGAAAACAACGGGACACAAGATGAATACTTATTGAGTCATGCTAGTGATGTGGTAGGCCCTTTCACGTCTCTCATAGAAGATAGTTGATTTAGGAGTCAGAAAACCTGGTTTCAAGACCGAGTTTTGCCATTAACTAGGTTTGAGATGTTGGGAAAACACACATCCATGCCTGAGCCTCACATTTATATTTATGAAGATGACCCATATTCTACAGGGATAATCTGAATGAACCTTTCAAGCCAGGTATCACTGGGATGTGCACTCCACCATAACTGAACTGAACGCCTTGATTGACCCATCATACCTGAAACTTAGAGAAACTCAGTGAATTTTGACTAAACTTAAGTATGGAACAGGCTTGAATATTGACCTTTTACATCCAATGGCTTTTCCAATAGACTAAATAATAATTGTATTTGCCACTTGCTTAGCATCTACATTTTTGTTAGGCACTGGGATATTCATCTATTATCTTAAATCTGCAGAACGAAACCTCCACAGTGGGCATTACTAGTTCCGTTAGAGGAAACTGGTTCTCATAGTGGTTCAGTTAATTGTCTATGACCAAGTACTTGTTAAATGCCAGAGATGAGAGTCAAACCCAGGTCTGCTGAACTTGAAAACCCAGCTCTTTCCTTCACAGGTTCAAGTCTCAGTCAGTCCCTAAGCTTGGATTCCTAATAAGTCATTTCCCACACACCAATGCCTCTGGTAAAATTGGAATCCCCTGCCATTTCCAAAGTGGCATGAAACCTTTGGAGCATTTCAGGAGAATGTGATAAAATACAGAAGAGTATAAAGTTGTTTAGAAAAACCACAATGCTTTCTCAAATGGAATACTAGGCAAAGAGATATGGATGAGTTATCATTTGAGCTGGGCCTGGAGGAAAAGTATGGTTGACACACAGGAAGAAAAGTAGAGGCAGATGGGAACATTGCATATGATGTTAAGTAGGCATTAAGATGTCCTTACCACAGAAGTGGAGAGGGAGTTATAGCTGAGTTGGGCAATAATATTCAAGGAAAGGAAGACAAATCAAGACTTAACGTGTGCCAATTATGTCCCAAGCCCTCTGCTAGATTCTTTATAGTTAACATTTCAAGGCCCTTTGAATAGGGGTTAGGGCTGTCAAGACAAAGAGTTATTCGACAATGAGGCCTGCTGAAGTCTTCCGAGAAGAATGTATCCAGATTAGTGCCAGGTATTAGAGAGATTACTCTGTCAAGTCCTCTGCTGAATATATTAATCATTTAGGGAAAAGTTGAAAGAAGACCTGTTAAAGCTAAATGGAACCCTAATCCATGGACACATGTAAATACTTGGATGTACAAATGCTTTCCTCTACCTCACCTCCCAAGCAATAATTTGCTTTTTCTTATTTTTAGGGCTATTCATTTATTTTTAATTTATGACAATACGTTGACTAATAGATGATATATTCTGAGCTTATTTGTATACTAGCATCTATTCTGAGTGCCTCATATACATAGTTTCACAGTACATAAAGGTAGGTAATAGGTATTATTTGACAGAAATGGAAACTGAGGTCTAGGCAGATTAAGGCAGATGCCCAAGACCACACAGCTGGTTTAAGTGCTAGTGCTGGCATTTGTACTTAGCTGTGAACCCAGAGATTTTGTTCCTAACTGCTGTGATAGCTAAAGAACAGGCGAAGTAAAGAAATGTCCTGCCATTTTGAGAAAAACTTCACTCCTTTTCAGTGAAGTTGAAAACTTGGCTTTTGAGACCAGGATGATAAATGAACTAACAAAAGGTTAAGAGCATCCCTGATATCTGTCAGATGGCTGGAGATAACTCTTTAGGTAGACAGCCAATAAAACAGCCTCAGAAGAAGGAAGAAAACTTTAAAGTTCTATTTAAAGGCGATCCAGGGAGAATCACTTTGGAAATAGGAAGTGGGGTCAAATGTGTCAGGGAAGCACGTCAAATACCCATTGTGCTTCCAAAATCAAGATCCAGCTAAAATTGCTGAGGAGAATTATGGAGGAACCTCTGTGCCAGCAGCTGGTGGGTACCGCAATGTGGCAAGATAAGGTGACAATGTCTTGGCAGGACTGACTCATTCTACTCCCCAGTGCAGCTTAAAGATAAGATTTAATCATTAAACTCAATTTGCTATTAAGGTGACTTGTTGGGAGGTGAGAATAATTGCAACTGGATCTCAAGTCTCAGGGTTAAGTAGTCTCTTAGGTGGCATTATCTGCAGTATCTGTGCTTACATGGGTACTTGTAGAGGCCAAAAGTGTTCCCGTTGTCGTCCCCATACCTGCAAAAGATCAGAGGGTCGTTTCAGGTGGCCTTATGAGGTGTCAGCATTTTGGTGAATTCACTATTGGTCCAGTTTCTGGATCTATAATATTAAAGACCAGTGTATCATTAGGATAAATTGCAGTGGAATTTTCTCCTACTACCCAAATGCACAGGAGGCTGATTGATAGGCCAGAATTCAGTTATTAATTCTAAAACCTCAAGTCCTTTTTCGAATGATTCGGAATATGAAAAATGGGAGACTGGGTGGCAAAGTGGAAGAACAGATGGTCTAGATTTAGACAAAACTGTTTCTGAGAGCCTAGTTTAGGTAGGTGACCTTGAACCACATCTTAACAGCTCTGAGGCGCAGTGTCTTCTGAGAAATGGAGATGCAATTATGCCATAAGATTAGTTTGACTCTGGACTACTCAGCCCAAAGGCAAGGAGCCCTGTCTGGGAGACACACAGCAGACTGCTAAGACTGGCCCCAGCCATCACAGCAGGGTGATTCAACACACAGAGAAGTAGTTGTCCAGGTATGGGTTAGGCTAGGGGCATTACCTGGAGTCTTAATCTGATGTTTGGACCATAGCAGTATCAGAAGATTTGCTCCATTGTAGAAAGCTTTATAGACCATAGGATTCTTCACCCAAAAGTTCAGAATTGTCAAGACATTAAATAAGGGCTCTATCAAATGGCTTTGGGTTCAAGGCCTGGGCTCAGTCATAGGAGAAAAGTAGCCACATGACGCAGAGGGGTCAAGGCAATTTCAGATGGAATTCTGTTCATGGAACCATTCCTTATTATTGTTATTAGTGGAGGAAAGTCCCTAGTGCATCAGACCCAAGCCCTTATATCCTATTCCTATTCATGCTGTTTGAAGAAACAAACTTGATATCTATCTTGCCATCTGTATGGCTAACTTTGGGCAACCATCTGAGATAAAGTCAAGGACTCAAGGCAGGGCCTATCAGCATCAGAGTAAAATACATTGAGTAGTAATGAGGCTCTAAGGGAGTTTTGGAAAGTACTCCAACCTCATAAAGAGCATCTTTTCCTAGTGGCAGTAAGGTATCAGCTGAGTCACCTGTATGTTGAGATCTAAATAGTGTTGGCCTTGCACTCTCCCCTAATTTCTTAGCCTGTGGAAGTCACATGCCAAGAGTTCCCCAAATTCCTTTCTCAGCTTTCAGGAGATATTTTTTTCCCTTTCTTCCTTCCTTTCTCTTCCTTCCCCTTCTCTCCCTTTCCTTCTTTTTTCTTTTACATTGGCAACCTCTGTTATGCACCATGATGGTCAAGATATAAAATCCAGTCTCTTTAGGTTTAACACACACCTATCCACACAAATACACTCTCAAACAAAGTGATCACAACCCTGGCAGACTTTACTAGTGATTTTTAGAAATGAATGAGAGGAGATTTTCACATAATAGCATTGAGGAAAATAAATATAATGGATACTCATCTCAACCCTATATATTTCATTACTCCTCTCTTCCCTCTGGCTTCTATTCATCTCTTTATTTATCTTTACCGTTTCTTTTTGGGCACAAACGCCACAAATCACTCTTTCCTCAGGCAGAACAGCTCTATTCCTCATCAATTACAATTTCTTTTGCGATGTCCACATCCTCTGCTTAGCTCTCATCTTTCTTAAGGGAATATAGGTAGTTTTTGAGAACAGTTTTCTCCCTAAAAGAAATTCTTATGTGACCAGTAAAGAGAGCAAAGCAAATTTGACCTAATGTACTGGTGATCATGATACCAGTACTTAAATAATTCAGAATCTTTCTTGAATGATGTTACATAAATAAGTTTTAGGTTTGTTTTAAAAAATCCAATTCCCTTCTTCTCATCATCCTTGCAAAAGGCTGTACTAGTCTAATGTTACCTAATGACAGTCACATTTCAAATAGTCATGTTTTGTTTTCCTCGTATTCACTGTATTTTAAATAGAATTCTTAGCATGTAGATTTTAGAAGACACGCTGTTCTCATCAGCAATATCTTTTAATATATCTATTAGAATCATCAGATCCTTTCTAGAAAGAATTCCATTGGAGACTAGCATCTCTTTTATCCTGTTTTTGTTTGGTTCAATTTCTGAGAATAACTTTTTAAGTCTCTCCCTTGATTCTAAGTGTGGCCCTTGTATAAAATTGGTGATTCCCCATCCCCTGGCCATGGCTTTCAATAATATTTTGACAGTAATTTTTGGTCAAATTAATTGTTGCTGTCAGTCTCAAGAGAAGCACAATTGACAGGTTTTCTGGTTTTGTTGTGCACAAAACAGTGATTAGTGTAACCAAAATTTTGGGCATAACTCTGCCAAAAATGATCTATCTCTGTACAACAAAAATGTTCACCTTTGAAATGCTTAATTGTGATGGTGGCCAGGTATTTTTTTAGAATAAAAATTACCTTATTTGTCCACATTAACAACAAAAACATTTTATAACTGTATTAGTATCCAGGTATTGAAAACTAGGGAGAAAAGTTAAGAAATAAGTAAGGTAGCCAGTAGGATACAACAAAGGTAAAGTATATTATATTGTACATAAAAGGTTAAGCATAAAACTGAATTTTTGTAGCAGTTCTTCTGGACCTACCTACAAATCTTTTTGATGATTTTAACTATCTCAAATAATTTATATATAGTTTTACCTTAGAATTCCCTGGAATTGGGAGACTTGTGTGGAGAATGTTGATACAACATCACAAAAGGAAAGATGCAAACTGTTCAAGTATGTCCGAGTGATTTGCTGCTGCCAATGAATTAGGGCAAAAACAATCTTTCTTGTAATCACTGTAGTTTGAATGGCACTTTCACTGGCCAAAATCTTTGGGAGTCTTTTTTTTTTTTTTTTTTTAAGGTCTGAGCACATTAAATAGAAGAAAGAAACTGTTAGACATTTGGTAGTGCATTTTTCATTGGTGAATTGACATGCTTAATCACGCATGTCTTTCCCACTTCAATTCCTAAAACAACAAAGAACTATCAGCAGTAATAAAATAGCTTGAAAATACAGAACTTAATTTAAACAATAATTTCCGTGTATACAATAGATTCCTGCTATTTATTCTAATGATGGGTAAATAGCTGTGCTGTTGGCTGTGCTGTATTATGGGCTATTCTTTAAGGAGAAATGAGCAAGACAGGAGCAGATTGTGGCCTGGGGCTGGATGCGGGAAACTAAGGCAGAAAGGCTGCTTGGGTCTTTCCTGCCTCTTGGGAAGGGACCAGGAAACCAAGTCAATGAGTGAGTGGCAACCTGGAATTCCTGCCCAGGTGTCACGATCCTGGGAGACGGGTATCACACAGCTATGCTTTTGGGAAAATATCTTCTCTGGGTCTGATTTTTAATAAGGAGGGATGAAGCAAGCTGATACTGAGAACTGTGAAAAGAGTTCTGGTAAAAATGGGCAGGTTGAAGACAGGCTCAAAGGCCTTAGCTCCCTAAGCCAGCTAGCTGAACTTGCAGGGCTGGTCTGCAATCCTGTAGTGAGCTACATAGTCAAAGAAAACCAAGGTTCTTAGTCGATGAGCCATTAAGGTTGGTCATATGTATGCAATTAGGTAGATGGGGGTTCTAACTTGATGTCCATAAAATAAATTTATTTCTGAATCCCCAGGAGTATTCCTAGACCTATGTTGCTCATTTAGAGAGCCTCTTCCTATACTGAGGGCCTGTCTTCCAGTGGTCCAGAGCCTGAATAGGGGATATGAGTGCAGGTATATATGTCCAGATTGTAGCTACAGAAAACTACAGTTTTGAGACAGCTTGTAATGGAAAGATTTGAATATATTGCAAATTAAATTACACACCTCTACATAAAAATTAAATGGTGAAAAGGTGAATTATTAGAGTTAGCCTAGGTTGCAACATCATCTTTATGTCAGCTTTTTGTTCTTACTCCTTTTGATCCTAAAGAAAAGTAAAGAACACATTCTCCCCTGTCTCTGGGTTGGATTTCTTAAGATCCAGATGTACCACATGTCAGGTATAAAATAATTGTTGTTGCAACCAATACATCCTGCTTTATTGCTTGGAATATCAAATAAGATCGTATTTTTTGTCACATTCAAACTAGTTGATACTGAACCCCTCTATCACTTGTTGCAAAACTATTTTTTTTTCCTATCTGGGATCCCTCTTTTATGATAACTGCAATAATCTCAGGGATACTTTTTTTTAGCCCAAGTTAGTCCAAGGGTCAGGCCTGGTTGCTGTTCTCTATTTTTACTACACTGCTACCATATAGGATCATTAAAACTCACCTGGTCCTGTCACCCTAATATCTACCTTGTCTACTAAAGGGCAATCTGCCTCCAATAGGGCAGGTACCTCAACACTGACTAGGTAACCCGATAAAATGGAGCAAGCCCTGGTCTCTCTTGCATTCTCCTTCAGGCACTTCCAACAGCAGGAATGAGATATAACATATTTGGGTGTATTAGTTTCCTAGGTCCACTGTAATGAAGGACAACAAACCAGGGAGCTTAGAACAACAGAAATTTGTCTCACAGATTTGGAGGTTAGAAATTTGAAATCAAAGTATTGGCAGTGTTATGATCTCTGAAGGCTCTGGAGGGGGATTATTCTTTGTCTCTTCTTAGCTTCTGGTGTTGTTGATAATCCTTGGTATTACTCTCTGCCACCATCATCAAATGGTGTTCTCTCATGTGTGTGTCCGTGTTCAAATTTCCCTTATCTTATAGGGACACTGCTTTTTGGATTAGAGCCTACATTAATCCATTAGGAACTCAACTTGATTATATCTGCAAAAACCCTATATCGAAATAAGATCGCATTTACGAATATGAAGGGATAGGACTTCAACATACCTTTCTGGGAGACAGTCCAACCTCTAGACCCCCATATTTCATGCTCTTCTCACAAGCAAAATACATTCATCCCATCCCAATATCTCCGAAAGTCTTAACCTATCCAGCACTGGGAAATTTGGTTTCTTTTCCGTCTGTGTAGAGTATTTCACTAGTCAGTCACTCTTCAGTTACTTGGGTCTTTGAATTTACATGCAAACACACACACACACACACACACACACACACACACACACACACTTTTTTTCTCCCAGACATTTTCCCAGGAACAAATTGGAATATTAAACACCACAACCAATGATTAGAAGCAATCTGTGAAGAGTGAGTGCGAATAAAGTAGAGGTGAGATAAAGTGAGAGGGTCCAGAAGGGACATCTTCTCACAAATACTCAGATTTTTTTTTCCAATTTATATAGTCCAGGCTAGTCTCAGCTTTACATAAGCACAACCCTTTGAACCAACAAGTGGCACATTTGGGAATCTCAGTGGCTATTTCAAAGGGAGCCATATCCTCGGACATGGTGTCGACAACACAACCTGCCTCTCTGTTTATGCAGAACTCACCTCCCTCTGGCATTGAGCTCTGACTTCCACTAAGGAATCCCTAGCGCTTCTATGCTCCTTGTGAGCAACCGCATTTCTGCTTTAACTTTCCTCCTGATCTGCATCCAGCTCTAATGTTCTGGCCTTTGACTTGTTCCATGATTTCAGCTTTACAAAAAGAACTTCATCGACCTCCTGATTTCTCCTGATGCCTCCTGGGCATCTTCAATAGACAGCCCAATTCAAATGGTTCTTTTTGACATGGCGTCTTCTTTCCACATCTGCTCATGTAGCGTGATAAACTCTCCTGTGGGTACTGAATTAACCTCTCAAGTTGGACACTAACCTAGCTATGTGCTTATGAGAGGCACAGCTATATTATAAAGGAGTTGAGAAGTTAAAAAACATACTGAAAAATACCTTAGCCCAGTTAAATTAAAAAACTAATTAATTTCCTTAATTGTTTAGTCCAGCATTGTCCAATATAACTTTCTGTGAAGATGGAAATGTTCTTTTTCTGTATTGGCCAATTCAATAGCCACTAGCCATATATGATTATTGACTATTTGAAATATAGCTAGTATGGCTGAAGAATTGAATTCCTAATTTTATTTGATTTTAATCAATTTGAATTTAAATTTAAGTAGCAACTTGTGGCTGGTGTCTACTTTATTGGAAAGCACTTATTTACCCTATACCTTTATATTCTGAGGCAGAAAAAGAGTGAAAACCTCAGAAGCAAATGATCAAAGTGAATTCATGTTTTATAATAAGAACTTTATAGGATCTTAAGGGCAAAAGAAAAAAAGAAGTGATGAACTTAGATATGGGAGTCTAACCAAATAGCTGTTGGGCAATATGACTGAGGTTCATCATCATTCATGTGTGGTTGGAAATTGATATCTCCATCTTTCTATCTCCAATCACACTTCAAGAACTATGGAAAATCTAACAAAGGTGGAAATGTTTGAAGCATATTTAGAGTAATATTTCAGAAGCTTTATGAGATCCTGGAGAAGTAGAGGACCTAGACTTTCCTGATGAGTAGCTCAGCCACTTGATAAAATTACTTGGCTCTCATTTTAAGCTATTGCAGCAGTAAGACATAGATTAAGGAATTATCTTGGCATTTTAAAATTGTCTCTTTTAATTTTTCTGAGTCCAATTTAATGTTTTCTTCAGATGAATTGCTTCATTAGCATCCATGTGCAAAATGTTATTCAGACTTTAAAAATAAAAGATGTCAATGTTGAGGTAATCTATCTGTTTGGGAGATGATCTTTCTACTGAACTGGAAATCCAAAGAAAGCAAAGAAAAAGAGAGCAGTTAAGCAGAGAGACATGTTATTGACTTAAGGGAATGCCTCCATCCTAAGGTCTGGGAGAAAATACTAAGTTATGCCACACAAATATAAGCAACTTTATGGAGGACTTTAATCAGTTTGATTCACCTTTAAGATGTTAGGGCTTCTGAGTTCCATGTTTCTGTTGTCATCAAGAAAGCCGGAGAAGACCCAAGATGGTGGATTAGGTCAATGCTATGCCTGCTGCCTCCTAGGATCATATCAAAATTACAACTAAATTATAGAACAATGAACTTCAAGAATCACCTGAAGGCTAGCTAAACAGAATCCCTATAACTAAGGATATAAAGAAGAGGCCACATCGAGACTGGTAGGAGGGGCAGAGACACAAAACAGGCTGATCCCAAACACACAGGCAGTGGCTGAACACTGGGAGAGACACCTCAAGTGTCAGAGGATCCCCTGAGGAGGGAGGGGTCCCACCTCAACACTGGGAACCCCAGCCCAGGGGTTCTGGGCCTGGAAGCGGAGTTACCACAACATCTGGCAGTGAAAATCAGTGAGGACACTGTCTGTCCATCCCGGTGAGATGGAAGGTGGCTGGAAACCCAGATGTCCTCTTAAAGGGTTCGCACACAGACTCACACACTTGCAAACATTCACCTGTGTTCCAGTGGAGGGACAGCAACTTGAGAGGCTCCTGAGACATACAGAGAAAGACTGAGTTGTATGGCTTTGAAGAGAAGGCTGGAGGGACAGCCGCCATTGTCCCTGTGTGGAGAATGCCTCACATGTAGCCTGTAGAAGGGCACCATCTTTTCCATGTTGAATCCTTCTCAAAGGGCCAAATCTGAGACCTCATTAGTCTGGTAAAATCTGCACATGTGCACCGCCTTGGTGAACACCCTGAGTGTCTGCCCCACCCAGCTAGTGCTGCACTGCTGGGGGCACTCTAAGCTGCTGGGTGGCCGGCCTTGCCCCATAAGCTGCAGAAGCCTTTCACAGCAGCAAAAGTCCTGCAGTGGCTGAGAGAACTTTCAGTGATGGACAGTCAGCCACAACTTGCACTGAAGCCTCTCTTGGGCTTGTCTTGGTGATCTGTGGGTCTGAGGCAAGTGGTAGCTGGATGCAGTATTCTCAGGGCATTTTATAATGTGGTCATCGGCCTGGCACTGGTGCAAGAACCATATCTTCATTAACTTTGTAAAAAACACAGCCCACACCCTGTGACTCTCTGGAACCCTGCCCCACTCAGCTAGTTAGTGTTATGTCACCAGAGACACTCTCATCACCAGGTCAATCAACCCAGCCTGTGCACCTGAGGAGGCTCTTTTAATGGCTGAGCTTTATGGGCAGGTGGCATCAGGATTAGGGGGGCTCTGGGCATTTTGCTAATCTGCCCCAGGCCCAATATTGATAGCAGCCAGCCTCAGTTCACAGCAAGGCCACTCCACATGCCCTAAAGTCCAGCACACACAGCAGCCAACCACATATGGCTTTGTGGCTCCTACCAAGTAGCTGAGGGCTGATAACAGGCAAGGCTGAAATTGGCCTGCAGAGGAGCCCCTCCCAAGAGACATCAGAAACAACACATCCAGAAGCCAGCTTCAGACCACACGAGAGCACTACCTGGTTATCCACACAAGCAGCCCACCCATGGTGGACTCAACAGGCATAAGAGTCCACAGGGGTGAATTCCCTCTGATGGGTCAGCCCCCCCAAAGAGCAGCTCATACACTGTGGGTGTAGCAAGTCCTCACAGCCAGTCAGCCTGGGAGTCAATCCCAGTGGGTGCACTGATGTGCCAAAAACAATCAAGGTTCAATTACAACAGGAGAATAAACACAATACTCACAAAGGACACTCCCAGAACACATGCACAGGTGATCAGGAGACTGCACCACTGGACCACACAGGACACCTACTACCTAAGGCCACCCAGCAAAGACTGAGAGGCATAGGAGAGCTACCTAATACATAGAAGCAAACACAAAGAGCAGCCAGAATGAAGAAACAAAGAAACAGGTCCCAAATAAAAGAACAGGAGAAACCTTTAGGAAGAGAAGTAAGTGAAGTGGAGGCAACCAACCTGCCAGAGACAGAGTTTAAAATAATGGTTATAAGAATGCTTAAGGAAATTAGAACTTCAACAAAGAGATAGTAAGCAAAATGAAGGACATAGAAATTATTGGAAACAACCAGTCAGAAGTAACAGATACAATAACTGAAATGAAGAATGCACTGAAAGGAATCACTAGCAGACTGGATGAAACAGAGGATCAAATCAGTGATTAGCAAAAAGAAAAAAGAATAAAAAAAAATGAGAGTTTAAGAGACCTCTAGGACAACATCAATGGTAACAACATTTGCATCATAGAAGCACCAGAAGGAGAAGAGAGAAAGCAAGGGATTGAGAACCTATCCGATAACCGAAAACTTCCCTAACCTGGTGAAGAAAATGGACATTTATACAAGTCCAGGAAGTGCAGAAAGTCCCATACAAGATGAACCCAAACAGGCCCACACCAAGACACATTATAATTAAAATGGCAAAGGTTAAAGACAAAGAGAGAATTGAAAAAGCAGCAAGAGAAATGAAACTAGTAAATTATAAGGGAGCCCCCATAAGATTGTCAGCTGATTTCTCAACAGAACCTTTGCAGGCCAGAAAGAAGTGGCAGGAAATATTCAAAATAATGTAAAAATAAAAGGCCTACAACCAAGACCAGTCTACCCAGCAAGGCTATTATTTAAAATTGAAGGAGAGATAAATAGCTTCTCAGACAAGAAAAAGCTAAAATAATTCATTACCACCAAGCCAGTAACACAAGAAATGTTGAAAGGACTTCTTTAAGAAGAAGAAGGGGGGAAATAAACAAACAAAAGAAGATCAACAATATAAATAATAAAATAGCAATAACTATGTACCTATCAGTAATCACCTTAAATCACCTTAAGTGGATAAGAAAACAAGCCCCATGTATGTGCTGTCTACAAGAGCCCCACCTCACATCAAAAGACACACAGAGACTGAAAATAAAGGGACGGAAAAAGATATTTCATGTAAGTATAAATTAGAAAAAAGCTGGGGTAGCAATATTTATATTGGACAAAACAGACTTTAAAATGAAGACTTTGATAAGAGACAAAGAAGGACATTACATAATGATAAAAGGATCAATCCAACAAGAGAACATAACCCTAGTAAACATCTATATACCCAACATAGGAATACCTAAATATATAAAACAACTATTGACCAACATAAAAGCAGAGACTGAAAGTAACACAATCACAGTAGAGGACTTTAACACCTCACTAATACCAATGGACATCTTCCAGACAGAAAATCAACAAGGAAACAGAGGACTTAAAGGACACACTAGACCAGATGGATGTAACTGATATTTTTAGAGCATTTCACCCAAATGTAGAAGAATATATATTCTTTTCAAGTGCACATGGAACATTTCCCAAGATAGACCACATGTTAGGCCACAAAACAAGTCTCAATACATTTAAGAATATTGAAATCATATCAAGTGTCTTCTCTGACCACAGTGATATGAAATTTGAAATCAATTACAAGAAAAGTACTGAAAAACACACAAATACATGGAGGCTAACTGGCAAGCTACTAAATAATGAATGGGTCAACAATGAAATCAAGGAAGAAATCTAAAGATACCTTAAGAAAAAAGAAAATGAAAACACAATGACTCAAAATCTATGGGACACAGCAAAAGAAGTCCTAATAGGGAAAGTCATAGCAACATAGGCCTAACTTAAAAAAACAACAAAAATCTCAACAATCAAACTTTACACAATCAAACTTTACAACTAAGGAAACCAGACAAAGAACAGCAAACAAAGCCCAAAGTGAGTACAAGGAAGGAAATAATAACGACCAGAGCAGAAATCAACAACGTAGAGGCTAAAAAAAAATTAAAGATTAAGGAAACCAAGAGCTGGTTATTTGAATAGACAAACAAAATTAACAAACCTTTAAACAGACTCATCGAGAAAAAAAGAGAGAAGACCCAAATAACTAAAATTAGAAATGAAAGAGGAAGAGTGACAAAGGACACCACAGAAATATAAAAAAATGTTAAGAAAATAATATGAACAACTATACACCAACAAATTGGACAATCTGGAAGAAATGGATAAATTCCTAGAAGTATACAATCTTCCAAAGCTGAATCAAGAAGAAACAGAAAAAAAATCTGACCCAACCAATTACTACTAATTAAATCAAATCAGTAGATCAACAAGTTCCCAACAAATAAAATCCTGGACCAGATGACTTCACAGGTGAACTTTACCAAACATTCAAAAAAGAATGAACACATAGTCTTCTCAAACTATTCCAAAAATATTCAACAGGATGGAAGATCCCGTAGCTCATTTTATGAGGCCACCATTACTGTGATTCCAAAATCAGACAAAGACATTACAAAAACAACAACAACAACAATAACAACAACAACAAACAGCTATAGTCCAATATCCCTAATGAACATAGATGCAAAAATCCTTAACAAAATATTAGCAAAACAAATTCAGCAATACATTAAAAAGATCATACACCATTTTCAAGTGCAATTCATTCCTGGTATGCAAGATTGTTTCAATATCCACAAATCAATTAACGTGATATACCACATAAACAAAATGAAAAATAAAAATCATATGGTCATGTGAATACATGCAGAAAGAGCATTTGACAAAATCCAGCATCCATTTATGATAAAAAACTCTTTGCAAAGTGCGCACAGAGGAACATATCTCAATATAATAAAGGCCATATATAACAAATCCATAGCTGAAATACTCAAAGGGGAAAAACTGAAAGCATTCTCTTTAAGATCAGGAAGAAGACAAAGATTTCCATTTTCACGACTTTCATTCAACGTAGTACTGGAAGTCCTAGCCACAGCAGTCAGACAAGAAAAGGTAATAAAACGTATCCAAAAGGGAAAGGAAGAAGTAAAACTGTCATTATTCACAGATGACATGATACTGTACACAGAGAACCCCAGAGACTCCACCAAAATACTATTAGAACTGATACATTAATTTAGTCAAGTAGCAGGATACAAAATTAATATTCAGAAATCAGTTGTATTTTTTATACACCTTCTTATATCATGTACAAGAATAAACTCAAAATGGATTAAAAACTTAAATGTAAGACTCAAAACTGTAACACTCTTAGAAGAAAATATAGGAAGTAAACTCTCAGACATTACCCTTAGTAATATTTTTACTGATGGATCTCCTCGGGCAAGAGAAACAAAAGAAAAATAAACAAATGGGACTACATCCAATTAAAAAGGTTTTGCACAGCAAAAGAAACCATAAACAAAATGAAAAGACATCCGACTGAATGGGAGAAGATATTTGCCAACGATACATCCGATAAGGGATTAATATCCAAAATTTATTAAAAACTCATACAACTCAATACCAAAAACTAAACAATCCAATTAAAAAATGGCAGAAGACATGAATAGACATTTCTCCAAAGAGGACATACAGATGGCCAGTAGACATATGAAAAGATACTCAACATCACTGATCATCAGAGAAATTAAAATAAAAACCACAATGAGATATCATCTCACATCTGTCAGAATGGCCATTATCAATAAATCAATAAATAACAAGTGTTGGCAAGGATTTAGGGAAAAGTCAACCCTTGTGCCCGGTTGGTAGGCTATCAAATTGGTGCAACCACTATGGGAAAGTCTGGAGTTTCCTCAAGAAATTAAAACTAGAACTACTTTATGACCCAGCCATTCCACTCCTGGGTATTCATCCAAAGAAATCCAAAACACTCATTCAAAAAGATATATGTAGCCCTATGTTTACCACAGTGCTATTCATGATAGCCAAGATATAGAAAAACTGAAATGCCCAATAGATGATTGGATATAGAAACTGTGGTACATTTACACAGTGAAATATTACTCTGCCATAAAAAAAGAAAAGAAAAGAAATCTTACCATTTAAGTCAGACTGAGAAAGACGTACCATATGATCTCACTTATATGTGGAATCTAAAGAACAGAATAAATGAACAAACAAAACAGAAATAGAATTATAGACACAGAGAACAAACTGATGATTGCTAGAAGGGAGGGGAGTTGGAGGATGGGTGAGAAAGGTGAAGGGATGAGGAAGTACAAATTGGTAATTACAAAACAGTCACGGGTGTGCAATACAGTACAGGAAATACAGTCAATAATATTGTAAAAGCTATATATAGTGTCAGACGGGTACTAGACTTATTGGAAGGATCACTTCATACATTATATAAATGCTTAACCACTACACTGCACACCTGAAACTAATATGAAATAATATTGAATGTCAATTATAATTTTAAAATATATGTGTATAGTTACAGAATGTAAAGTGTAGCATAGGGAATATAGTCAGTGTTATTGCAATGGTGATGTATGGTGTCAGATGAGTAGTAGACTTGTTGGGGTTATCCCTTTATGAGGGATGTAAATGTCCAATCACTATGTTGTTTTGTACATCCTACCTGGGATGGCTCTGGAGAAGATGGACATGCACAGAGTAGACAGGGAAAAGGAAATGGATAAGTTGAGAAGTAATTTAATAGCATAGAGAACTCTAATATTCAAGTGCAATTGAAACTAAAGTTATATAGGAGCAAAATCCTCAGTCTCTTTCCTTTCTGAATTCTTCCCAAGGATCAAGTAATCTCTAGCTTATGTGGTTTTCAATGTCCATATATTTATACATTGGCTTTTGAGTTATTTCCCAAACACTTTCTTTAGACTATGCTTATAAATAAAATCCTCACTTTCAGTAGATAGGATTCATCTCCTCTGAACTGTAAATTTTGGGCAATTTGCCTTATTAAAACAGAATACTGAGTCTGTGTGCTATGTAGCAAAGGAAACAAGACCTCTCTCTTCCTTCCCACTCCTCCCTTTCCTCTCTCCTCCCTTCCAGTCCCTACTTCTTACCTACCTACTTCCTTCTTTCTTTGTTTCTTCCTTCCTTCCTTCCTTCCTTCCTTCCTTCCTTCCTTCCTTCCTTCCTTCCTTCCTTCCTTCCTTCCTTCATGTCATGTTGCTTTCTGGATGTGGGTGGAAATTATAAAATGGTTGACCGGAAAAACACAGTAGTTTAATATTTTGGCTTTCAAAATATTTGTGAAATCTTCATTCACAAGCCAGACTTCAATGGGAACATTGCCTGATTTCCATGGTGACATGGGAATCACCTGATTATAAAACCCTCCTCTTCCTCTGTTATCCATCCTTCATTTCATCTCTCTAAAACAAGAATGCTTTCTTTTCATTCCTAAATTCTTCTTTTTATTTATCTCCTTAAGTCCTTTATTTTGCATAGCAATGAGGAGATGTTTTACTGTGTCTATCAGTGTCACTTGCCAGGGTTCTGATTTATCATATATGACACTAAAAAAAATAAAAGACTAATTTATATTCATGAAGTCCTCATTTGTGCTTTCTAAACAGACAAAATACAATCTGTCTAACCTCTCCACAACAATCCAGAGGCCTGTCATTTTGTGACATTTTCTTTCCAACGTAAGTAGAAGTATGAAAAGTAAAAATATAACAAATAAAATCAAACTGAATATTTTTCAGAGAAGTACAAATTAGAAGGAATCACTAAGTGATGTTTTAATTCTTAAACTTAATTCTTAAATAGCCAAGATATGGAAACAACAGAAATGCCCAACAGATGATTGGATAAAGAAATTGTGGTACATTTATACAGTAAATGAAACAGAAACTTTGGCCTAAAATCTGAGGACTATCACAATATATCTCTTATGTGGAAATAAATATCTGCATTAACAAAAGAACAAACAAAAACCAAAGACACCGGAAATAACTGGACATGCTCCGCTAAAGAAACCTGTCAAAAAGCCTGACCTATGAACTTAAAACATGCCAAATCTTTTTTTATCTCTCTTTTTAAAATATCCTGTTAATTTTGACTATATCACATATCTAAACCAAGCCAAATATATATGTATATATATCTTTTCAAGGTTTCATTCTTTTAATTAATGCCATAATATTCAAGACCTCCCAGTGAAGCCCGACGGGATCAACTACTTTAAAAATAACTTACGTAGAAGCTTCCTCACGTTCCTAGACTTGACTAGGTTCCCCTTTTATGTTCTTTTGCAGCACTCTGTATTTTCCCTTCATCGAACTTTTCACAATTGCAATGTAGGCAACTACTTTGCAAATATTGGTTTCATGGCTTCTCATCATTACACTAAAGCTCAGGGATTAGTATGCTGCAGTGGTCCTGTCCCCCACTGCACAGCTGGGACTGAACACAAGACCTCTCTGAGATATATATATGGCGGCGGTGCCAAAAAATGTATACATATTTTAAGAAAGGAAAACTGTATTAAAATTGTAATACTCAAGATATACTGATAACAAAAGATGAACACAAGTCACGTTTGACTTCTGCAATTACAAGAGGTGCTCAAAGTGGTTACCATCAGCATCCAGACACTTCTGACTATGGTGAACTACTGCTTGAGCAACACTGACCAAAGTGCCCAGTTGTATACATTTTTTGGCACCTCCAGTATATACACTGTACTTGTTCAGAAAACATATTGCTTAATGAGTTGTGATTTTCACCATCATCTTTAATGAATTTAAAGCATTTAAAGTTTCCATAAGAACAGAGGGATGGCTCCCTTTGAAGGGACTTGGCTTTGGGGTAAACCTACTAGGCTGGTCCAGTGCATCACAGCTTCTGATTCTATCAAGGGCCTGGGGATGAGTGTTCCATTGTACTTGCAATTATATCCTGAAAATAAAAACAGTGAGCAATGTGTAGCCAAAGTAATTGTGTGATGAGGCCACAATTAGATTTACACTGTGACTAAGCTCATTCTTCTTCCAGCAGAAGTTGAAAGCCAAGGAAAATAAAAATGTTATCTACAATGGAGATGAGAGAATCATTGATGAGCTGAATGGACTTAGGAAGATTCAGAGTTGGAGTCTGATACTAAACGATTTCCTGTCTCAGCAGGGCAGAACCAAATAAACTGAAATAGGGTAAGAAACATTTTTTGAAGGGTGAGCTCAGAAAACAACCTGTTGGTAAAAATACCAAGAGTGGCTAATGAGTGTGGTCTTTTGGGGTGTTGAATGCTGGCTCTTTTAAACTATGACAATAAAAACCTGATGGTCAGGCAAATCTGGGTTTATTATTCACAAAGTCAAGGAGAAGGGAGGGCAAAGTCAGGATATTTTTGCGGTTTTGGAGTCTGGTTTAAGGGTTAAGATTGGGTAAGAATCATGACATACTAATAACCAATGATGCAGTCGCCAGTGGAGTACCTATATCCAAGACAAACAACCTGTTGTCTGTCAGTGGATAAACAGATCAAGAAAATGTTACATATATGTATATATTATTCAGTCTTAAAACCGAAGAAAAATCTTGCCATTTGTGATGACATGGATGGAACTTGAAGGCATAGATTAAATAAAATGAGCCAGACAGAGAAAGACAAATACTGCGTGGTACAACTTATATGTGGAATCGAAAAAAACAAACAAAACTGAACTCATAAAAACAGAGTAGAAAAGAAGTTGCGAGGGGCTGAGGGAGTGGGAGAAATTGGAAGAGGTTGGTGACAGTGTATCCAATTTCAGAGGAATAACGTCTGAGGATCTAACCTGATGACTACAGTTGATAACACTATACTGTATGATTGAAATTTGCTAAAAGAATAGAACTTAAATATTGTCACCAAAAAACAAACAAACAAACAAACAAACAAAAAACACGGGGGAGGGATAAAGATGTAAAATGATGAATGTGTTAATTAACTTAATGGGGGAATCCTTGCACAATGCATACCTATATCAAATCGCATTGTATACTTTAAATACCTTATAACTTCATTTGTCAATTATACTTCAGTAAAGCTGAAAGAAATAAAACAAAATTGGTGGATACGGCAAGGTAAGAGTTTTATGGTGAAGTTTCCAAGAGTCTTGAAGAGTAAACAGTCATTCGATGCTATCTAGTGAAAATCTGGACAGTCTGATATTTGGTGAAATGGGATTTTGGAGAAGTTTTCAAAATGAATAATGAAATTATCTGCAACTTTGATCTTTGTGGGCTGGAGTTTCTTGGAATAGTAAAAGTCCCATTGATGAAAACAGTGGAATAGTTAAATCCTGTTAAAAGTCAACGGTGACCTGCATGAGTGTGGATAATTTCAGGCCTTTGTAATCTTCTTGCTCTAAAGCATTCTTCTGTTTTGGCACAAGGAGACCCCTTGGAGGAGGACTGGGGAAATAATGGTTACCCTAACATTGAATTGTAAGTCAGCAGTAAAAAAGAGGTGTGATGTCTTTCAACCTACCTACTCCATCATGAACAAAACTTATTCTTTAATCTCTACTTCAGAGTGGCCCTTAGAGCTCATGAATTTAAATTCATTCATTCCCAGATTTCTAATGTAATAAATATAAAAGAATAAATAGGTACTAGAGCAAGAAAGGAGAGAAAATTGCAGATTCTACTTGTTTAATTCATGTACTTAAGGACTTCCAGAAATATTTGGTGGGTGAAATTATTTGTAGTGGGAACAGATAACATAAATTTATAAGGTTAGTTATTAATACATTATGCATAGTACTATATATGTGTGTACATATACATATATATATGCATGCAGTATAATATTTCTGATATGTATGTGGGGAAATGCTATTAAGTAGACCAGCTATAATTTGTTTTGTCTTATTATATGCTTGGTTAAAAATAGCCATTCTTATAATCAAATGAATACCAGATGAAGTGAATATTGAGATTCAATTTTAAAACATTAAAAAATGTTTCTAATGAAATACTTATTTAACATTTTGGGGAAAAAATATTGCAACTTGGCAAAATGCATTAAAATGCTAAGCAGAATTCTAACAAAGAAAGTCAGTATGCTATGGCCCCTCCATAGAATGGAAGGCTGACCTGGCTGAGGAGACAAAACACATTAAAACTCCAGTGATTACAAAACTCCACACCAACACACGCCTAACAAACGGTCAGATGATAGCAACAGCATGGTTATTGTTTTAAGTGATTTACAGAGAACTGAACTAGCTGGGATACTGGTGCTCTAGTTCCCTTCTTTTGGCCCTCTTCTTCCCCCAAATGCTTCCTTCTGAAGTAATGGTGGTGAATTCATGTAAAGCAAGGTCACAATCTCAAATGTCCACCAAGAACAGGAACTCAGTATAAGACAGGGAAGTGGTCCTGAGTAAGATTATGGGGACCTCTAAGAAACTGGTGAATTGTAGCAGCAACTGCTCAGATCTTGTTGATTGTCACCGTGTAGGAATATATGCCCAATGTGCCAGAAGTTTCAATGTTTCAAGACATTCTGGCAATTCAGATTTATAAAAGTAGTTTAAAAGTACTGCTATAAGCAGTAAAGGGTGCTCTTGGCTGGGTGGAGGTTAGGGGTAGGTGGGGTCTTTTCTCAAATTAAAAGGCATCAGTGGTCTCCTGGGTGACATTATGAGAGGGGCAAGGAACAAAGTGGATATTATATTGGCAATTATATCTTTAGAATTTAGCTATTAAAAAAAGACGAGGCCCACAGGCAAAGTTCAACCTGTAGATTTGTGGGATTTTTAAAAACTTTTTGACGCTTACTATGTGCTTTATAAATAAAGCATAAGTGAACACAGGAGCTGAAAGTGAGGCTGGAAGAGGCTGGAATAACTTCACCTACATTATGTTACCTTGGATCTGGTGCCAGAGCCTGAACTTAACTGCATGGCACACTTTGCAGCTGTTTCATTTATTCGTTAAATACTTATTGACACTTGCCATGTGCCAGATACCATGCTAGACATTCATCCTTAAATTAATTAGCTTATTAAATCACTAACTAATTAATTCAACAAATATCTACTGAGCATCTCCTATTATGGGTAGTGGCTAGTAAGAGACAGGTCTCAGCTTCCAGTGAATCAGGAGCCGGGAATTCTTGGCTTCTCTGCTGTCATTCATATCCAGAAGATGGCTTGCAAACATTGTTTTCTTTTGTGGGTAAAAAGAGCATCATAGAGATTGTGTGTGTGTGTGTGTGTGTGTGTGTGTGTGTGTGTGTGTGTGTGTATTCCTGTGGAAACACTGTCTGCACAGGTCCCTGTAGTTCAGGGGGAGAAGCACTCTGTCTGAGCTGGGCTGACAGCTGCAGTTCTGTAGGCTGAGAGGACAAGAGCACTTTCCTGTTACAAGCACCCAGGCTTCCCACAGTGACCTCTGTGCTTGGCAGCAGGACTCAGACACACTTCTTCTAGAAACTGGGCCTTGCTAGTGAAGACAGCCACATGTGAGACTGCCTGTCGAAGCCTGCTCCCATGCAGCTCTCCTGTATCATTGCCTAGAAAACAACCTGCATGCCCCACAGGAGGCCTGCCCTTTCTCTGTGTGTGCAGACAGTGGCTAAGGGGGTATGGGGGTCAGCAGCACAAATATTTCTAAAGTTATAGAGGTTGCCCTACATTACATCCATTGTCAAACAATTCGTTTTTTAAGGTAAAAGCTAGGGCTGGGGGAGAACTGGGAGTCTCTTGAGAGCTCTGTTGCTTTTTTGGATTCACACCTCTATTTACAAATGGTGCAATGATACTGAAGACATAAAGGGACTCTGATCCAGACTGGGTGATTTTTCTTTTCTTTTTCTTTCTTTCTCAGGTTCCTTAGTATATCCA
The DNA here is from genome assembly GCF_964194185.1 of Rhinolophus hipposideros. NCBI lineage: Eukaryota > Metazoa > Chordata > Mammalia > Chiroptera > Rhinolophidae > Rhinolophus > Rhinolophus hipposideros. Next base: position 18,711,747 of record NC_138049.1, on the reverse strand, counting down.
TTTTTACAATGCCTAAAAAGCAAATTATTATCCAGGGAACAAATGTCAAAACTTTTACATGTATGTAAGTGGATTGGTTGCTTTGGCTTCAAAATATAGACCATTTCCTATCATTGTGGTTTTCTAATATTATCTTAATTTTTAAAATCATGATTGTTTAGCATGCAGTACTTAAACTGAAAATTCATTAAGAATTGGAATTGGCTAATTCAGTCCTGCATCTCTCCAATATTTGTATGTGGTGGACACTTAAGGTATATTTCTCTTTCTTGTTTTTTTTCCCTTTTTTTAAAAATTTATTTCTTGGTCTCTTCCTCCTTGGACAGTCTTGATGACTTTGTTTTTCTTGGCCTGGGGCTGTTCTTCACAGCACTTGCAGCTTTCTTTGTCTTAGACCTGTGGGCCTCAGCCTGCTCGGCCTGAAGCTGCTTGTGAGCCTTATCTGCCTTCAGCTTGTGGATGTATTCCAGGAGAATCTGCTTGTTTTTGAACACTTTCAGGCATAGGCTCTGATACATGTGGTGGTCAGTCTTAGACCCATGCTATCTTCCAAGCCATAGGCAAAGAATTCTCATCCTCCTCAGCCAGGTCACTTCCAGCCATGGCAATACCTTTTGGCAATACCTATGCCCATATGCCTGCCCTTCCTGCAGGCCAAAGTGTTTTTCCATCATTGAGCTTGGGAATGAACAGTGATAGAATTCGGGATGATCAGCCCATCTTGGATCAGCTTCCCAATCTGCTGACAGGAGTTGGCATTAGCTATTTCATTGGTCTCATTGGGGTCCAACCAGACCTTCTTTTTGTCACAATGGAGGACACTGGACGAGGCATCTTCTGAAGCCTAAGCATGCCCTAGCTCTGGGACCAGCCTTTTCAGGGCTGCCTCCACCTCATCTGTTCCACCAGGGGCCACGGTAGCGAGCCCCATCATCCCCTCCCACCCCGGATCAACCCAGGGTGGAGACCCATGGGTCCTCCATCATTTCCTACATTTCCTGAATATATGATAGAATGAAAAAATGAATAAGCATGAGAGAGTATTGAGGAAGCAGGTTCAAGGAACTGAGATGACGTCTTGAGGTTTTCTTGGTGCAGAAACAGGTGACAAGCTGTCTTTTGCCTTCCATGGAGGCTTCCACCCCACCACCTCTGTCAGAACCACACTGACTTTTACTGTTAAGTATAGAAGCTTGCTCTCAGTCACTAAAGCTGAGACGTGAGAGTACAGGGAAAAGTGAGCTGCATCAAGAATAGTAAATATTTTAATATAAGTTGAAATTAAAAGTAATTTATTCAGGAGGTAGTTTGTTCCCTCTAGGGGACAAATGTAATAGGAAAATTTGATAGAAAATTTAATTCATAATCCTAGACTCAGGTAAAGATTTCCATAAAATCTCTAAACCCCATTAAAGCTGTTTCAGAGACACATACGTACACCTTTTATGAAAGATATTTTAATTGACTTGATAAATTGAGTTCACCAGTAGGTGCTAAAATCTCTGTAAGGCTGGAAGGAGGAATATTTAATTTCTATATCTGCTCAGAAAACAATCTAAACTTAGAATGCTTATCCTTATGGCTGGATAATAAGGATAATTTGACTCTAGTGAATATAAAAAACTTAAGTAGTTCTAATAATTCTCTGTTTATCTCCTCCTAAATGTGCCGTATCTACAGATCACCCAGGTCTCGAGCTTTCACAGCATCATCTATTTCTGCCAATTATGCCTCTGAAATGTCTCCCAACACTGTTCCCCGTTTCCATTTCCTTTGGCCAAATTTACATGCTGATCATTTCCCTCCTTCATCTCCTTCACTGCTGTTAGCTATCTTTTTGAAACACAAGACAAATTATGTCATTTCCTAAAACCCTAACATAGCTCTCCACCACATAGAGTGAAATCCCAGCCCCATAGCAAAGTGTTCAGGGCCTCCTGCAGCTTTTCTCTAACTATTCTTTCCAGACTCATCTTTCATGACTTCACTCTACACACACTCTGCTCCAGCCACGCTCAGCTACTCATGGTCCCTCTTCAGATGATAAATGAGAAAGACAGTAGAGTGCAGCAGGAGCTCTGGAGGCATACTGTCGAGGTCCCCAAGCCAGTTCTGCCATGAACTGGGTGACATTGAGGAAGTTACATCACTTCTCTGAGTCTCAATTTCCTCATCTGTGAAACAAGTAATGACAGAACAAGAGTTTATCCTGAGGCGACACATACAATGAGCTTAGAACAGAGCACATTGGTCCCCATTGTCATCTTCCCATGGTTGACCATGGTCCGATCTCTTTACCCATGGGGACCACACTCACCCTGCAGCAAACTGTTGTTTACTTGTCACCTTGGAAACCAGTAAAGTGAACTGATTATTTTTCTGGGTTCCTGGAGCACTTGGGTTGTCCTTATTTTGCTGTGGTTTGAGTGGTAGTGAGTGTTTTGCTATCTTCATGTCCTCCTCCAGATGATGAACTCCTGGAAAGCAGGAACAATGTATGATCGTCTTTCCATCTGCTGTACCAACCATTGCTTAGTACCTGGAAAATGCTTATCAAATATTTGGTGAAACAGAAAAAAAAAAACTTATCTGTGAGACATTTAAAGCACTTTTATTTAAATGCACACATCCAGGAAAATAATCTGATTAGAGACTATTACTCATTTATCCCATGTGAAAGCTAATGTCTTTCATTTGACAAATACTTTTTGAACATCTACTATTTCCAGGCACTATTCTTGGTGCTGGGAATACAGCAATTTAAAAACAAACAAAAAAAAAGGTTAATTTTCTGCCCTCAAAGAGCTTATATTCTAGCAGATGGAAACAATAATATGATTAAGAAGATGATAAGTGCTATGGGTAAAAAGAAAGCAGGGGGAAAAAGACAAATGCAAAGTTGGTATTTTATATGTGACTGGTCCAAGAAGACATCATGGAGAAAGTGACGTCTGAGCAAAGACTTGAGGGAAACTTGCAGCATCCAGGGGAAGAGGTTTCCAAGCAGAGGGAATGGCCAATGTCAAGGCCATGAAGTAGAGTTTTCCTGGAGGGTTTAAGGACCAGCAATGAGACGTGTGTGGCTGCAATGGTGGGACCTAGAAGGGAGTGGCAGAAGTGAGGTCAGTAGTGATTAGAGCTGGATCTTATAGAGCTTGTGGGGTTCACACTGTTGAACTGTATGAATTTCTCCCCCATCTTCACCTCATCATAGGCTACACTCAACATGAGTCTCTTCCTTTTTATCGAAGAAAACTTTGGGGCGCAGATCATAGTCTGCTTTCCTTCCCATCTTTTGAACATCAGTTCTAGATGTTTTTCAACACCCATTAGACAAAGTATCCAATGATGCAACAATGCAATTGGTCCCCTTGCCTCAAGTGACCTTCCCCACTTCTCCAATCAGCTACTCTCAATGTAGACCATGTCATCACTTGGAAACTGCCTCTTTAGACATATTTCACTGTCTAATATACCAGCTTTCTAGACATAGCACTGCTGGAGCTGTCTTTGGTATCTTACAAACCTCCAGGTTATTGATGCCACCATCTTCTCTCATTCCATTACTTCCTCTGGAATGTCTTTCTGGTCTGTTCAGCCCAGATTCAAACTCCATCATCTGAATTCTTCTCCTCACTTCATTCTCAATTTATTAGCACTTAATCCTTCTACTGCTTCTACCCTTCAATATTACAATCCAAAGTTAAATAATGAAATTTCATCTTCTTCATTCTTAATGGCAGGGTGCCTCAGTGTTACTGTACAACAAAAAAAGCACACTTACCCATGCCTAGTGATACCACTCCAAATTTGTGGTACCCAACTGAAGTGGACCATTAAACCAGCCCATTGATCTTTTATTTTTCCTTTTTTTTTTTGCACTTATTTTTCTTCTCCACAATTGCCATTTCAAACAATTGAGGATGGCCTTTAATTTAAAAAGGAAGCTATTCTGCTTTTCATAGTTATTTTAATTTTTAAAAACTTAACTTATTTTTAACTAGTCAATACATGTATAATATCAAACTTCAAAAGATTAAAACAAGGGGTATATAGCAAAAAGTAAGTCTTCGATGGACCTGCCCCTTCATTACCCAGTTGCCCTTTCAGAACACAATTATTGTTTCAAATTTCTTATATGTCTATATAAAGATATGCTATAAAATACAAGTAAAAACATTTGTGTGTATGCCTAGAAACACAACCTGTAAACATGTAAGTGTGTGTGTGTTTGTGTGTATGTGTGTGTGTGTATACACACATTTGGTGGAACATTATATGCACTACCTTGCATACCACTTTTCACTTCACTCTATAATTTGGAGTTTATTTCACATCAGTGTATACAGATTTGTCTCATTACTTTCAATGGCTGTATAATATTCCTTTGCACGCTTGTATTATCCTTTATTTGATCACTGTCAAGTTGATGGACATTTAGGTTGTTTTTAACCTCTTTCTGCCACAGACAATTTTGCCATGAAAACTTTCCTATATGTGTCATTCTCACAAATACAGTTGTAAAAGCTATAGGATATTCCTAAAAGTGGAATTGCTGATTTAAAGTGCAGGTACCTTTTAAATTTTGAAAAAAATGTCTTAAAGTTAGATAAATATTACCAAATTATCCTCCACAAAGTTTGTATCAATTTATATTTCTGTCAGCAATTACATATGAGGGTGCTCGTTTCTCCGCTAAGTGAAAATGTCATCTTGCTGGAGTTTCACTTTGCATGTCTCTCATTGTGAGTAAGGTTGACCATCTTTTCCTATGTTCACGAGCCATTTATATTTCTTTTTCTAGGAGCAATTTGTTCATGTTTAAATCTATTTTGGATAGACAGATAGGTGATAGACAGCTAACTTTTTGGTGAACACGTTTTGTGAATTCTGTGATGTCATCCTCCATAGAAAATGGCATGTCCAACTTCTTTTTTTTGAACCATTTAGTACGTCCATTAAGAGGTTTCCTGGTGAACAACTTTGCTTCCACACATATCTGAAAATCTCCGTTATTTTTCTATGTACCTCATCTGCTAATGCTGGACCTAAGGGATGGACCTAAGTGCTATGATTTTGAGTTAAATGCCACATGATGCTAAGATATCATGAGAAAGAATTTCAAGCCTCCTTCAAAGAAAAGCATTTTGAGTCAAGTACAAAGACCTCTGTGATAAGATGGGGGAAAGAGCCTTTCTCTTGCTTAGATCTAAGTTGGTTTAAATGGTTGTTATAAGGACTCATGCCCAAATTCTGATGGTGCTGCAGACTCATGCCATCAATATAAGATTCTGTATGGCAACTCAACCCTCAGATTCTGTTAAACATTTCTAAGGTCCATGTCCTTTGGGAAAGGAGTCCTGGCATTAGAAAAATTTTTAAATTCTTTTATGTTTTGACTTTTGTCAGACTTCCCACCGGGCTGTTACTCCCTAATATGTTTATCAGCCATTTATTAGAGGACCTTTCTTTTTATCTTTCGGGAATAACTGAAGTCATTGGGTATACTGTTTATTATTCAACTGACTGTCCTTTTTAACAAATTTATCGACACCAATTCAGTCTTCCCTTATTTCCAAGTCTTAGTGGATGAGGTGCTCCACTTCCTTCTCAAGGTCAACCCATTACTCTAGACCCTTAACTCCAACCGTATCAAACTCCTCTGACACCTTATCCCTTTAGTTATTCCTCCTCGTTTCCTTTCTACTGATTTCTATATTATAAGCATAAACCTGCTCAGATACAGATACCCTCCTATCAAAAACAAAAATCTCTCTCCAAAACTTTTCACCTTGAATCCCACCTAGCAATTCATCAGTCTTTCTACTCTACCTCTTATCAAAATTTTAGAAAGTACCTCATCTGATATTTTCACTTCTTTCCCTTCCACTCAGCTCACAATGGAAACTTCACTTATGTCCCCACCAATCTACTGATTTCCCCAATTCACCAATGATGATGCAATTTCCAAATGAAATGGAGTATTGTTTAAATTTTATTTCATTGGGCAACTCACTTGCCTCTGTTACTGTTAATCCCTACCCGAATTCCAAAAAATCTCTTTCATCTTATCTTCCACAGAGCTACCTCTTTGGTTCCTTGTGAATTTCCAATATTGATCCTTACCTGTATGGTTTTTGTGTGCTTTTCTTCCTTATCCAATCCCTAAAATACTCCTTTTCCCCCAGGCTCTGTCATTGCTCACTACTACTTCTGCTGCTTCTACCTTTCAAAATTCCAATCCTGTGTTTTGTGTGCACAGTTCTCTTCTTTTCACTCTCCTTGAGATATATCACCAAACTTCTTGCTCTCACCTATTGCTAATATGCTAAAGATCCTCACATCTTTGTCCAGCTCGGATCTCTCTACAAACTCCAGAATTTTAAGGAGAGCAATACAGTGAGTATTTCACCCCAATGTCCCAGTCACTTCCATTTGGCCTTTCTGAAATTGAGTTAATCTTTTCACAGGTCTACTTCTCTTCTTACTTTCTCTGTTTCTACCAGGAACAGGGGATACCAAGATTCATTCCCCCCATATTTCCAGCTAACATTCTGAGATTTATTTTTAACATTTTTTTGTACATCTCATTTTCACTGAAAGTCAATTTGCAAGTTTTATTTCCTGAATATTTCACAAATCTTCCCTTTTTGCTGCATCTCTGCTACCGCTACCCTAGTTAAGGCCCATTTTCTCTCTTGCCTATCACGTTTCAGCAACTTCCTAACAAGCATTCCAGCCTATCCAGTTTTGTATTTCTCAATTATTCCGTATATTGGCAAGTCATATTTCTATAATGTAAACGTGACATTCTAGTCATCTTTTTATTAATTAAAATTTATTGGGGTGACAATGGTTAGTAAAATTACATAGGTTTCAAGTGTACAACTCTGTAATATATCATCTATAAATCATATCGTGTGTTCACCACCCAAAGTCAGTTCTCCTTCTATCACCATATATTTGATCCCTTTTACCCTCATCTACCACCCCCTCAACCCCCTTACCATCTGGTAACCACTTAACTACTATCTGTGTCTATGAGTTTTTGTTTCTTCATTTGTTTATCTTGTTCTTTTGTTGTTTTCATTTTTATATACCACATTTCAGTGAAATCATATGGTTCTCAACTTTTTCTGTCTGACTTATTTCCTTCAGCATAATCATTTCAAGATCCATCCGTGTTGTCACAAATGGTACCATTTCATCTTTCCTTATGGCCGAATAGTATTCCATTGTGTATATATACCACATCTTTATCCAATCATCTATCGAAGGACACTTTTGTTATTTCCACGTCTATTCATCTTTTAATTTCACTGTCTCTTTATCTCATGTCTTATCACTCCTTTTCTCATAATACCATTCCTCTTATATGTCATGTGTTTCTTGTCCCAGGTGTTTGCTCAGACTCTCTTACATTAAATGCTCTCACTATCATCTTCCAATTAGTGAGCCACCCGGTAAAAGTTAAGTGCTACTTATTTTTTAAGATTTCAATCAGGTGTCACCATCTCCAAGACTTCCTCTAATACATCCTTTCTACTCATGTCTAGCTTAGGGTCTCCACTCCTGTGTTCTCATGGAACCCTGAACTTGCCTCTTATCTTAGCACGCTTTATTAGGTTTGTCTGTCTTTCCCACTGGATTTGAGTACGGAGGACAGAAACTTCTTTACACATCTATGTATTTCTAATGACTAGGACAGGGCTTGGCACATAATACTTGTATATGCTTACTAATGTCATTGAATAAATGTATGAGAGAATGGTTTTGATTAAAATTATGGAATGGAAATCTCAAAGTTGAACTGACACTAAGCCAGTGTAATCTTTTCACTTATCTTAGTGAATCTCCTTATTACAAAATGGGGATAATGATAATAATTGCCTGACATGATTTTTGTAGGAATTAAATGAGATAATATTGTGTAAAGCACTCAGCACAGTGTCTGACATGATAATTACTTACTAAATATTACAATATAATACTGACAATCAGCTCTATTACTTCTAGTAATACTGTTGGTTAATCACCATCAGGAGAGCAATATTGTGTAGTCTATTCTTTTCATTCACCACTGTTGTTAGCTTTAATAGTAAGGAAATTGGCCTTACGGTGGCTCATTTTCTCAATAAGTAAGCTCCATGATCCTGCTGGTTTTATTGCTAGTTTTTAATTACAAAGCTATTTTACTTACTTTCCCATTTGGAAAACAGGGAATGGAAGGAACATCTGAAAATTGCTTGTCGCCCCACCATCAAAATAGAACCAGTGTTGCCATATTTACTTTTCTCCCGAGAGCTCTTTTTCTACACACATATTTGGGGGGTGGGTAGTTGTTAGTGATGGTGGTGACCCTGCTGTTAAATCTGCTACTTAGTGAAAGGATCACAGACCCTGAGAAAGTGCAAATTTAAAAGGATCTGCAAGGAACGGAGGCAACTTTAACCTGAATCTGGAGCTGCACTGGAAGCCTACATGAAGAAAAGAAGCGTGACCCTCTACTAGTGTCAGATGCTGCAGCAGACACAGAAACAAACATTTTTGTTTGTTTTTGTGTTTGTTTGTTTCAAAACTCCATGACTTAGGGTTGATGATGTCTGTAAAGAGCAATGGTAAATTAACTACTTGTTCAGCTAATAAGGATTTCAGCAACATCTAACTTTCAAAGTACTTTGTTTTCTTATAGTATGATTTCTCAGCATGTTTCAGTTATTGTTTGGTTAACAGCAGTATGTTGTTGCCCTCTGGGAGCGAACACCTGTCACTCTTGAATAGACTTGTCACCATAGAATAAATTCACCATTTATTGAGCAACAGATATGACGCAAGAGCAGTAGACATTTTTGCAGTCATTCAATCATGCGAAGTCTAAAATTGAAAAAAAAAAAAAAAGGAGTCCTTCCTTCATTCAATTCAAAGTTATCTATTGTCCAGCTTCATGTGCCAGGTATAATATTGGCTGTGGTGAAAATGAGACGAACAAAACTTACATGGTTAATGCTTTCATTACTAGTGCATAGCCAGGAACCTATTAGTAAACAAAGAGACAATCAATAAATATAAAACTTAGGATTATGATAAGTATGTTGAAACAGAATAATAGGATTGGAGAGAAGGGGGTGGGGGTCCACCTTCTAATAGTTGGGAAGACCTCTCTGAGGAGGCGATATTTCAATTGAGACCTAATGGAATATAAGGGCCAGCCAGGCATGGCCTGGTGGCTAGAAGGAACTTGTTTCCTGGAGGAGTGAAAGGAGACCAGTGGGGTTGGAGTGAGACGTCCAGATGAGGCTAGACAGTTCAGGTCTAATCATGCAAGGCCATGTAGGCTATATTACAGAGTTTGTGTGTAACCAGAGCCTATTACCAGAGCCTAACTGACCTGCAGAAAACAAATACCCATCTCCTGCCCACCTTAGCCATCTGGCCTACCTAAGGGGGAAGAAAAAATTTGAGAGACACTCGTGAAGTTCACAGTGCAGGGGCAGAGGCTCAGATGTACATAGAACCAGTCAACAGACATAGTCCATACACGTAGAACAAGACATGGCAGGGAAGTTGGCATGATCAGACCAGGAATTTAAAACAGCTATGATTAATACGCTCAGGGCTCTAAAGGATAAGTTGGGCAGTGTGCACGAATAGATGGGCAAGGCAAGTCGAGCGACAGAAATCCCAAGAAAGAACCAAAAAGAAATGTCAGAGATGAGTGTGAGTACCTGCAGACCTGCTGTTTGCAAGCTTGTGCCTTTCCCACTAGATACTCTGTTCTAGATGATGGCGGCCATCATTATCTGTCCAACACACCTGTGCATAATGTCACTTCAGCACCTTAGTGCACATTCATGTTGCTCCTGCCTGGGATGGAAATAGTATCAACCCTAATAAGGATGTCTGCTCAGACACCTACAAGCAATACCGCCCTAGGCAAGTTTTGAAACCCTGCTGGGCCTCATCTCTTACAAAATTATGAAAAGGTATACCTCAACCATTTCATGTGAGCAATAAATGAAATAATGCATGTAAAACCCCCGAGTGTGGAGCCTGGTGAAAAACAGCTGCTCAATAAATGTTACTCTCCTCATTTCTCCACCTATTGGCTTTCTATCCATTCCACTCCATTGCCATTTTTTTAGCCTCCAAAGAATTTGGTGCTGTGGCACCTATATTTCCTTATCTAATAACCCACTGTGAGTTTGCTCTTTATGTGTGTGGCCTCCTTCTCCCAATAGATTAGTGTTGAGACCATGCCCAAACCTCAGAGTGACCAATAGCATTGGGCACAGAGGTGATGTCCAGTCAGCCAGCTGTGTTTGTGTAATTATAATCTAGTGAAGCAAAGAAAATCTTGACTGGTAAAGCCAAGGAGGTTGCAAGTAAAAAAATGTAAAACAAAAATGGATTCCATGACTAAAGAGAAGTTAAGGAGACCTGCAGAGGGAGCTTGGGCTAGAGAGGAGAGGATGCCATTACATTCTCTATGTATAATGATGGATAATTTAGAGATTCCTGTGGTTGCCTCTACAATGCCCAACTCTGTGGTGAACTCAGTGGTGAATTAAAACAAACGGATTAGTTGGACTCCTCATTAGTTAATTAGTTCAACACACATTTATTTAATGTTTATTATTGATGACATTGTATCTTAGGTTAGACATTGGTTAAAATATCTGGAATGAGCATCTTAATCTTAGAAGACTAAATATTGTTATTGTGTTTAATCCAATTACATGTTAATATAGTATATTAAGGCATAGATCTCTTACATTGCAGTTTTCTATGTTAAACATTATGGTGTCTAAACTAACTTAAGTTATCTAAATATATTTGTTTCTTGTACTATACATTAAATGGAGAAATACAATTTTCAGTTGCCAAACATAACAAGATATATACTTTTATAAATAGAAAAAAATAGTACTTTCAAAACTTTTTCTTTGAACATTGCTTTCAGAGGTACTTTTGCTGAGAGTCTTATGAGGAATTTTGATGGGGCAAAACAAATATAAAAATCTACAAAATACAAATAATCTGTTCCCAAATCCCTATGTGGAAAAGAGATTAGCAGAATTTGTGGGTAATATTATGGTTATTTCCAAATCTTATTTTTGAGATAATTTTTTAAAGCATGTCTATCTTTTCATTTTCCAAATAGTATTTTTCTATCTTCATGTTGAAGTTTTCTTTCAACTTGTGTAAAGGGAAGCAGTTTAAAAGCAGAGTAATTTATAAAATGGAATAATCCCTTGAATATTTTATGTTCCACTTCTTGTTTTCTTTATCCCCTTAGTCACCTAGATTAATATTTCTTTTATTTTTTTCAATAGGCAAATTTTGCAGATATATAATCATTTGATTTAGAGATTCTGCATTCATAGGTTTATCCTTCTAAATAGTAGAAAGTCCTTTATTATATTTATTAGCCAGGCTTTTTCTCCAAGGTATTTAAATTTATCTTCAACCCTATAGTCCAAGTTCCAAGAGATGCCTATAATTAGATGTAATTACATGTCATATTAATCAGACGGTGGCATATCAGGTTATAATTCTGCTAGTACCTTCCCTGCACCTTTTCCACGTTTTCTTTCCACCTCCCATTTTAGAGCCTCCCTTATGATCGCCAGCAAGAAAATGTCTCTAAATTACATCCTACTTCTAAAACTGTCTGGAAACCAGCTCCTGTGAGAACCTGTAATCAATTGTGACAACAGGGGCAAAACATTGTTATAATATCCATTTTTTCCCTGAGGAGGATAGCTCTAATTTCCAGCTTTAAATCTCAGTTTAAAACCCCCTCAGAAAATGTAGCTGCAGTGTGCCTGATAGTCTTGAAGGAGCTTCCTCTACTTTGCTTTCTAGCTCAGTGTCCGCAACACAATTTTTCCAATTTAGTTTGTCTTGCAGTTCCTTGGAGTGTAACAGCCAAAATAACAGTATGGCTTCACGTGGATGTCAACGGCGCAATTGCTGGCCTCTTTTTTCAGGATTTGCTTGAAAAGGTTGAATTAGGCTACAGTCCAAGAAGACTCTGTGTGTAGTGTGAAGTCCAGGCAGATGTCAGGAGGCAAATGCATACTGGGGATTTGTTTCCATTCTTTCCTCAAGGTCCTGGAATTCTTCAGAGGCCTTCTCCTAAGATGTTAGGTGTGGGTAAGGGTAGTAGAAAGTCTAATTCTCATTTTCCACCTTCTTTTATTTACAGATTTTGCTTTTCGTTTCTGTTTTCCAACATTGCAGTTCTTCCCTGGTGAATTGTTTAGAGCTGCTTAAATGAGCCACTTAATAAATAATATGAATAGCAATTTGTTTGTTTGTTTGTTTGTTAACCCAGTTAGTTTCCAATATACAGCCCCCTACACTCCCTCCCCTGATTCACTAAGTTTTCCTTAGCTTTCCATAGCAGACCCAATTTCGTGGATTCCCAGTAGTACACTGAAGGATGGGCTCATATGCTGTTGCCATGGAAACAAGGTAATTGCTCAGAGGATTCATCCTGCATGGATAATATTGAACTAACTGCTGTACAGTTTCTCATTTATTACAAAACATTTACAAGGAAAATGTGATGTTTCATGATGTTAAAGTGTTTGTCTTTTTTCAAGACACTACGTAAAAATTTCTCATTAAAATAAATGCTAAATGGGATAGGAATATCAATAAAAAGTGAAGTTAAAATGTGCAAAGGTAACTCATGACACAAAAAAATCAACCACTGGGCCATAGGCCTTAACTGGGTAAAGGATGGGAACATGTCTCTCCTTTGGGTCTCAGATGTTACATCTGTCGAGTTTTGCAGTGATTGTCACTAGGCTTGCCTTGCACAACAATACATGGCTGGAATACACATCCTGTACTGTGCAGTGTGGACACCATTTCATAGTCTCTACTCTTTGACTTCTTTCTTTGCACATTATGCCTTGATTGACTTTTTCTGTCCCAATTTCTTTTCCCTTTATCTAATTCTCCATATTCTCATATTCTCACCCCCACTAATTTTCTCTAAAATATAAAGGCAATTTTTTCCTCTCCTTATCCTTGGACAGAATAGATTATACCACATATTTTAATTCTAATTGTAAAACTCCACCTTGTATATAGTAGGACCTCGATAAACTTTAACCAAAAATATCTTCTGACATTTATTCTCCTTTGGCTCCACCATTATCCGTAAAAGAAACAACCACATCAGTGATTCTCAATTTCTTGCCTTTAGTTCACAGGTAGCTCCACCCATAACATGCCTTCTGGTTGAGAATTCTTTGCTTTGATAGTTCTAGTGCAATTTCACCCCGGTTCTCTAGCTTAAAAAAACCCATTCATTATATACTTTCTAAAAGTACACATGCCTCACGGCACAGTTCCTGCTCATTTCTATTGAGGCTCGTGGTACTAGAACTAGATGACCTCCAAATTCACTCTCTGTTCTGATACTCTGCAGTTCAGTGACACTATTGTTCAGTGGCCTAATTTAGAAACGTAGTCTGACCAGACTGGCTTAGCACAGGAACTCCCAAATAGCCTATGGACACATTTATTGTTTCCCTCACCACATTTTATTGACGTTTGCTCCTTAGCCATCTATCTTCCTTCACTAGACTTGAACTCCTTGAAGATGGGTCTCTTTCTTGTTTGCATGTCACCTAGCACAGGAGGTAGCAATGAACCTTTAACAACTATTTGGTGAACCTAACAGTTGGTTGATTACTTATGTTGATACATAGCTTTATCAGTGCATTAGAAGAAGCTCGATCCTAAGTAGGAAGACTTCGCAAACCCTTTACGAATTTGGCTGTCACATCTCCTAAAATGTATTCTAGTTCCTCTATGACCATGAAGTGTTAAGAGACTGATGGGAGCATTGATTGAAAGTGACTAAGCTTGAAGAACACATCTGGGAATTTATTTGCATTCTTATTTGTATAGCATGCTCACCATGCCAAGTTTGATTGGTCTGCTTACGTGGTGTAGTATTGACATCCATGCTGTACCAACGCTTAACCAATTGTTTATTCATAGTGTTGGTCACAGATGACTAATTTGTCACTTACTTTTAAAGGCCACAGGATGGACTCAACCCGTGATACCTCCATTTCCTCCTGAAGAGTTACAGAATCAGATTTGAGTGTCACAAATACAAATAAAAATAAAATCTTAGGTTGGTGCAAAAGTAATTGCAATTTTTGCAATTATTTTTAGTCTTTTAAACTGCAATTACTTTTGCACGAACCTCATATATGCTCTTATTAGGACTGTCAGCTAAAATCAATAGTAATCTGTTTCTTTTAGAGTGTAAGCTGGATCAATCAACTAGCAGTTAACTTGTCAAAATGCATAGGACACAGGTTGCTGGGTGTTTATAATTATATTTGCCCAGAGCATTTTAAGAAATGAGGTGAATTGTTGCCTCAAGTATCTGAATCTTTGACAGATCATCTGTGGACCTCCTGCTGAAATTGGCTAATATTCTTCAGTAAATTTTCTCAGCGATTGTCACAACCTGTAGTATTAGCTGACTTTTTCTCCCCTATGCTAGCAAGCCTGAGTACAGAGAGATAACACACAGGCTGGGTGTATGTCTGTGGGAATGCAGCTGTGTGTGCATTTTTTATAAAGAAAAATAGGTTTCTCCAGAGTTTTTGCTGATAATCCCATTTCTCCTTCCAAATAGCAGGCACTCATTAAATATTTATTGAGCTGTATCCCATTTTGTGTTAGATATTGGTATTCCCCACCTCTGAAGGATTGGGGAGCATAGTGGAAAGGGTGAAGAAAAGTCTAGTATGTTATTATACCAACATAGTCATAAGTAGAGTTCCAAACTGACTAGACCCACAAGGTACAAATAAGCATTAAGGCGATATTTCCTTAGCTTTCTAGAAGGATACAGGGCAGGTGTTTCAGCGAGGATAGCATCATCTCGTGGGGGCCCAGCAGCTACTCAAGCACACAGATCCTTTAGCCTCCTCCCCCACTTGTGGCCTATGCAGCTGTTGCAGACAGGAGCCAAGCTTCCCACATATGTTTTACCCTGTTCTAGTCACATAGGTCCAAGGCTGCCAGCTTTCAGCTCCACAACCCATGTGTAGTTCTACAGGTCAGGCGTACATACAACAAAGCAGATACAACATTCCAAATTTATCTTAACAATGCAGTTTCCAAGGAAGCAGTGGGGAGGGAAGACATTCTGTCCTGCATCCGCTGAAGCCTGATAAAAAACCTTGATACAGGTATTAATTTCCATATCATTTGAATTGCAAAGTAGAAACAAGAAATGATTTTAAAAAAGAAAATTTTATTTTCCACTGACTTTCATTGTCCAATTGGAGAGGTGTCCATGGGGGAACTCACTATTAAAGTGAATGAAAATTTCAACTATTAAAGGCTTTAGATTCTGATCAGTCCCATAGAAAAATGCATGTCTGTGTACCCTGTTGGATGTTTGAATTAAAATCCAAGAAATTCCTCCTTTGCAGTGCTTTTCAACACTTTCTTTTTGGTTCTGGACACAGCATCTTTCTCTCAGTCAGAGAAATTTCTTCCCTGCCTAGGGACCCACTTATTCTAAATTTCTGCCTTTTATAATTTTGCATGTAAAAGACGTGTCTGTAGGCATCAGCCTACAACTGGGTAGAAAATCCTTTAAGTACAAGGCTTCATTCAAAAACGGTATACTTCGGTATACAAATTCAAGATTTCTAGTTTAACTTATCTAAGTTGGGTATAATTTGAAGTCATGTGTTTCTTTGGAAGGATAAACATTCTACCAACACAATAACAACAAAACTGTCTTACTTTTTTAAAAAAGGCATAATAATCAAGTTCACAAGTTTTTCAGAACAAAGAATTCTCTGTCAATCACATCCTGATAATCAGAGCAAATGTTGATTCCAAAGATGAGTCTGAATCATGCTTTGCTTCAGCAAAGGACAAAACTGCATATTATATCTTCACATGCAGATACCTCCTTTGAGAGAGACAACAGAAGTCTGCTCCCACTGCACTACCTATTTCCTTTGGTTTTCATTACTCTAATGGAGAATAACTTAAAGCTATGTTTATGAAGAAATCACTATTGGAAACTGTACACATCAAGGACATTTGAAAAGTACCTGAGAAGTTGAAAAACAAATGTAATGCCCACAGATGTCAAGTTTTAAGCACAAAGATGAATGGATAAAAATGACAGAAATTGTTGAAAAAGATATCATTTCATCATTATGTTTGAATTTATATTGTTCACATTTTTATATACTTTATATAGAGAAGTCCCTAATGAACTTCCTGATAATCAGTATG
This sequence comes from Rhinolophus hipposideros, assembly GCF_964194185.1. Lineage (NCBI taxonomy): Eukaryota > Metazoa > Chordata > Mammalia > Chiroptera > Rhinolophidae > Rhinolophus > Rhinolophus hipposideros. The sequence goes on along the minus strand of NC_138049.1, from coordinate 18,695,445 downwards.
ATTGATTACCTTTAAGAAAAATACTTAATTTAGGAACATTACTGACATAGGTCAAATTATTTGAAGTTAGGTACTCAAGGAAAAAATCACTAAAACATTATGGATAGTAGGAACATAAAATTATAAGGATTAATTTATGTTATGTTGCTAACATTTTATAGTGTAAAATTTAGTATGATCTCCCAAAAACCTTTGGTTAAAAATACTGAGGAATAATACAGATATCTGCTTTTGTTTTATATATGCAAAGTGCCATTTGTGATTTTTCTTTATTTAATGCTTTAATTCCTTATAATTCTATTTTTCTTAAGTTTAATGATAACACTCCTATTATTTCTTCAATTTCATCACTTGGAAACTATATACAATTTATATGTAACTTGTACCAACACAGGGATCCTAAATTCTCCATTTCAGTAACATTGTTCTTTCAATTGAATAATTCAGTAAATTTAGACTGATATCTTTCGTTTGTTTTTTAATGATTTGATTGCTTTGTTTGGCACATATAACCAAATAAGAAGGCCTAAAATTCACCAAACTTGCTGTTAGGGGGAGAAAGTATAGGGCATTTTCGAGGTCACAAGAGGATAAAGTTTAGTAAGAGAAAGATTAGTCTTCAAACGGGACCATTTAGTCAAATATTTGGCAAAACCCCCCCAACACACACACAATTTAGTGATCTTTCTTTCTAATGGAGAAAGTTGGATGCACATTAACTCCAGGTAAGTCCTGCCTGCTGGACTGCAGGATAGTTCAATAACATACTTGATATCATAAGTCATGCTCTCTGCTTGGATACCCTGCCCCCACTCTCAGGGAATCAGTCAGGAAGCCCCAGTGAGTTTTCATTTTGGTTGACTTATAAAAGAGGGATACATACATGCAGGTTATTATACCCCCATTTTGACTGAGGAGCTGGATGAGAATGAAAAAATGTATGTTTCGGAAGCCAGTGGCTTCAAATAGATATTGTGTATCCATAAATGTTTCTCCCTTAATCTGAAAAAGTACGATTTAGTTTATATCTCCTGTACTGGTCTTTCTCACTTGACAGGCTCTGAGTCAGCAAGCTCTGAAGAGGCTAAATATAATTTTAAAGTGCCAAATTCTGTTGCAGCTAATTTGTTAATATTTATGGCCTCAATTCACAAGATGAGTTATGTGGGCACACAGCAATTTCCAGGAGGACATTTATGAGAAGGTGAGATTTGGAGTAGAGAAAAGAGAGCTTGAAAAAAAAAAAGAAATCACAGATAACAAAATTTTAAGGTAACTTTTAGTGACTTGAAAGTAATATTGCGATTATTTTGCATAACATAAAATGTGGAAACCCGCAAACACATCTATTTAACCCACACACTCGTAAATATTTATCTCTTTTTAAATCACTTTACTATGGCACACTGTGTTTCTAGACATTTAATAACCATGGCCTGATATTGCTGTTTAAAGTAGAACACTAAAAAATAAATAAAACAATGTGTTTCTATCTAATATCCTCTTTAACTTTGTATGGCATCAAGGAAAATGACTGTTTGTACAGTATGAATACAGTATGTATATCTCTAGTCATTTCAACGCCTGGCAGACTTAAATAATAATAGAGTGTGATATTTAATGTATATATTAAGTATAAGTAGTGTTTACATACAGTAGTAAGTCCTCACTTAATGTCATCAGTAAGTCCTTTGACTTTAAGCAAAACGATATACAACAGCCAGTCTTACCATAGGTTGATTGATCTAAACAAGAGTTTTGTTCCCAGGCATCTCATCAACATTATAACAAAACAATGGTGAATGACACTGCCCTGAGGGCCTGCTATGTACGTTTATAGTAAAGCCATTGGAAATCTCTTTTTGGTAGTACAGGTTTTGAGATGCTATGGGTTAAATCATGTATCTCTAGTCATAAATAGTGTATGTTTCTAAATACAATATGGGAAATGTAGAAATTGAGTGTAATCCTTGCTCCGTGGCATTGTTTTATAATAATATTTATATGTCTATGAATAACTTGCTATATAATCTCATGTGTGGCCAAGGCCTTATTTATTTAGAAACCCTCATGTTGTCAATGAGAATAGAAAACTGAAACTCTGTCATTGAGTTTATGTCCTTTAGATAGTAGAGACTAGGACTCATAGCAAAGGAATGCCATTATCCATTATAAAGGAAAGGAAAAGCCAAATACCAGCTTCATGGCAGCCAGATACTGTACCAAAGACGAAGAAAAGCTTGTCTTAAAGATACATATCTAACAAAACCACAGCAAAAAGAAAAATGATTATTTAAGGGGAAAAAATCAAAAATTTTAATCAGAAACAGTGTCCAAACTGTGCTTCAGTTAATCACTAAACGGTTAGTGGGAATTCATCTCCAAGCCTATTTTGCTTGACCATAATCCTTATGTATCAACATTTTTTCTTTCAGTCCCCATGTATTTAAAATTGCATGAAAAAAATGTCTGCTGTTTACCCTATTCTGTCATCTTTAGGAAGGCAATGTTACAGTCATCAACATTGCAATTGTGATCATGATTTTATAATCCATATTTAATTTTCTGGTTCTCTGCAGACCACAACATTGGGAATGGCAGATCCCTACAGGGTACAGGAAAGATCCATTTTCTTCATATGCACATTATTATATGGATTCCTCTCTGTCTTGATCTGAAAACCAGGCCAGATATTCATGCATCTGCCATCACAAATAGTTTTCTTTAACCTAATTTTGCTGATCCATTTGGAAAGATCATCACCAGATAGAGAAGAAAAGCCACAGAAGACCCATAATGTTTTGCTGGCACTGAGCCTGACCTTGCCTAGAGAGCAGGTTGATATATGGAGCTGATTGAGAGCTGACTAATTCCTATACCCATGGACAGGCCAGGCCTGGCCATCCTCCTACACTGTGAGCGGTAAGAAATTTCAGCACAACTTCTGGCCTCTTTATCCAGTGAATTCCCCTGTGTCTGCTGGATGAATTTTTACATTTCATTGAATTTCCATGAGAAATGTGTTTAGAACAGTATTTCATACCTGAAATACTTTTACATTTAGAGTCATTGAATTTTAGATCTGAGAGCTAAGAGAACATTTGCTCCCACCCATCATTTAACAGATGAAGGCACTGAAATTCAAAAGGTTAAGTGGCTTTTCTGAATCCGTGCAGCTTTTTTTTGTGACAGAGTGGAGACATTTTCAATGTTGGTTCAGAGTTCTTTCATTTCCACTTTAAGATAATTCTTCCTCACATAGCTTATAGTATACACTTTATGTTAAAAGGATGTATCTTTCTATCTAGGCTTTTTAAAAGACGTTTTAGCCATGGAGATTTTATGTTTCATTTATGTAAATTACCCAGTGAAAGGTACAATATAGAAAATAGATTCAAATAGATGAATGCATTTGACATTTCAGAGCTTGAGTATCAGTAATCGATTATGTGTAAAAAAATAAAACACCTTTTAATATTTCTGAGAGGTTGTAAACTCAAAGAAAGCAGGAACCATGTCTAATAAATCTCCATATTCTTGATGCCTAACAGCTTATCTGGCACATGGTAGACACGCAATATATTTGCTGAACGACTAAAGAAAATATTTTGGTGATGAAAATTTAGAAGACATCAAAAGCATGCTCCTAATGTGTGTTTGAAATAGTTCTGCTACATAAAATTGCGATGACAGGCCCCAAGAAGTTCATACACCTTAAGGACACATCATCAAAGAGGAACTCAGGAAGGTGACAATGCTGGCAACTGCATCAATCAGATTTTATCCTTTAGGAAAACCAGTGACTTTTAGGTGTAACTGACCCACAAATGTGCTGAGAAAAGAAATAAACCCAGAGGATTTAGGAAAAGAAGCAGAGATTCTGAAGTAGAAAGAGTAAAGTGTCAAAGCAAAGAAAGAGTAGAGAGGACTGGTAACGTTCTTAGTGGAGATAGGATGTTGGTGATACTTGGCTAGACCTTAAATGAAGTCTAGAAAAGACACAGGTTTGGTTTTGCTTCCAAAGCTGACAACTATAAGGAGCTAAATAATGGACCCTTGGGAGAGAGTGAGGACCAGCAGGTGTAACAAATCCTTCCACTAGAGGGATTTTGTTGTGCACAATTTTTATTTTAACTTTATTTCTTAGTGAGCAAGTCAGCAAAATAGTTATTTCCAACACTTTTAGAGAAATATGTAATCTTCTGGAAAACAAAACTAGACCCAAAGTTACCTGACAAGGGATGAGATCAAAAGAGAGAGACACCTTCTTCGGAGGGAACTCAAATTAGGAACGAGATTAAGTATCTGTGTGAAGTGGAAGCAAGGTGATTTTTTTTGTAATATAGAAATTAAAGCTATATCATGCAGGTATGTTGTAGTAACAAAGGTGGGGGTACAACAGCAAATGTAAACAGTTTGGTTTTCCTGAGGCATGAAGAGTGAAACAGGAAGTGATAGATCCCTACTCTTAATAAGTCCTGACTAACTTGAGAATAAAAAGATCCCTATTCCCTTACTAGTTATTACTCAGTCTTAAAAAAAAAAAAAAAGAATAAAATCAAGTAGAAGTAGTTATATCAGAAATGTAAGATTTTTAAGTTTCCTAGGGCTATATCTTGGGAAGCTCATCTCTGAAGCTCTGAGCTCATGTGGAGCCCTACAATGAAGTGATTTCATGCAGTCCATGGTTTAGGGGAGATTAAAGGTTTTCTTTACTTAGTGCATGCTGCTAAGATAGCTTTGAGGAGCTACCAGTAGATAAAACCTACATTTTGCCTCAGTTTATTTTTCTTGCCCAGATTAGTGCTGCTATACCAAAATTCGTGAAGAAACAAAGTCCTACTGAAATGTGCTCATACTATCTCAGGTCTCCAAAACAAAAGCTTTCATGTCATTTAGTTGCTGTTTTCAAAATAAGCTAAGTGGTTGAGACTTTCATGAAATATGACCTTAGACAGCTGTAAAATGCTCCAGAAGTTTTTGAGATTGATCACGAGATAAAATTCTAAAAATACGTTGGAACTAAATTAAAAGGAAGGTCAGGACACAGCCATGTCTGAATGGAAGATAGAAAGCACAGTGAATACAAATTGATAACGCTGAGGCGAGAGATCATTTATTGCTCTTCCACTGTTCTTTTAGGGAACAAGCAATAAAATTGAAATGAATGAGCCAATTTTAGACCAAATTATCATATAGCATCATTTCTCCTGAAGATTCACCAAAGATAGAAATCGAAGAGAAAAATAAAAACAACTTACTTCATCCTTAACTAATCTCAATAGTTTGCTTGAGGAATATTTTTTTTAAAATACAAATTCTGAAGTACAAAATCTGAAACACAATTTCTACTCTTGTGTGCATATGTTCTTAATCTGTATATTAATGCATAGTATCCATACACATACGAAAGCACATGCACACACATATATACTCATACCCGCAAAAACTGACTCCTTTCTTCTTCTGTGTGTCTGTGTCTCTCTTTGTCATCTATCTATCTATCTATCTATCTATCTATCTATCTATCATCTATCTATCTATCTATCTATCCATCTATCTATCTATCTATCTATCATCTATCTATCTATCTATCTATCCATCTATCTATCTATCTATCTATCATCTATCTATCTATCTATCTATCCATCTATCTATCTATCTATCTATCTATCATCTATCTATCTCTCTATCTATCTCTCTATCTATCTATCTATCTATCATCTATCATCTATCTATCTCTCTATCTATCTATCTCTCTATCTATCTCTCTCTCTATCTATCTATCTATCATCTATCATCTATCTATCTCTCTATCTATCTATCTCTCTATCTATCTCTCTATCTATCTATCTATCTATCATCTATCATCTATCTATCTCTCTATCTATCTATCTCTCTATCTATCTATCTATCTATCTATCTATCTATCTATCTATCCATCTATCTATCTATCTATCATCTATTTATCTTCATTCATAAGTCATTTAAAATACAGTTTTGGTTCTGGGCTTGGTAGTTTTCCTCCTGCTTGCATGTGTCTTTTTCTTGTTAACATACATGTCTGCTTTAATTGTCTCTTAAGAGATTGAAAGCTGTTGCTTTGAGACGGATTATAAAAAGATCCTACAGAATTCTCTCATTGGAAGTCGCAGACTTTCAAAAACTGAATATTTTGAAAATTTACTCCACTAGCAACTAAAAAGGTAGGCCCCTGCCACAGATTTCATGGATGCTAGCAGAAGACATGAGACATTTGCATCAGAGACAAAGGACTTGATTATTTATGGCCTGGCAGGCCTTACAGGCTTGGTGTTCACATTGGTTCTCCATCTCCTTTTGTCCCAAGGGAGGAATGCAGGGCGACCCAGGTATACGCTGCACATCCAGTGGTTTTGTGCCCCCAGTGATGAACCTAACCTGAGAAAATGCATTCTTTGAAAAGGGGCTGTCAGCCAACAGGGTCAAACTTTGTCTCGAAGAGACACATTTTCTTTATCATCCTGGTCAGAAAGAAAAAAAGAAATCTGCCCTCTGTACCAGAGGGAGATACTCTTTTTATCTTCCAAAGTTGTTTGCTTACCAAAGACCCTTGAAAAGATAGTCCTGAAGAAAAATTTGTCTGTGCCTTTCAGCAGAAACATGAGAGACATAGAGGGAATCTTCTCCCAATACAGATTGCTTCTATAGTTGTGAGCACATACGTTCAATATTATTAATAGCCCAAGAGGTAAATATGTAGTTCGTCTATTTCCACAAAGTTCTCTTCTCAGACCAAAAGGTCTGTCTCTTTTTCTTTTTTCATTCTAATCAGTCTTGGTAAGAATCTATCTCCTCCTCTGTGTTTCCTTAACACTCCGATAGTTTTTCAAATATGTACCACGTTTGGACAATCTCTTTCTATTTTTCCTTCTTTTTAAAGCTGTAGTGCTATGCTACAAGGCTGAACATCCTCGTTCCAATTTTGATTTGTTATCAAAGTCTCCTGCAATTGATGAGTCAAATTGTCTGTGTTTTTGAGAAGCTCTCAGTTGGTGAGGATTCTAACAGCATCTGATTGATTTGTCCTTGAACTTTTTTACATTACGCAGTGCTCTTCCTTACATTTTCAAGAGCCCTCTGAGTATATATACCCCTTTTATCTTATATCAGTTTCACACTGACAAAAGATCGTACAAGGAAAGTAATGCTCCAAGTACCTCTGGGACTTATACAGGTTCATGTTTAGTGCTTGGTCTGAATTCCTAAATCTGGGAAAGCTTTGTTAGTTTGTTTTTATGCTACAGATACAAAATGTTACTCTAAGGTAATGGAAATGATAGTAAATGTACACTAATTTTTGCCTTGAGAGGAGTTTGAGTTCCTTCAAAATAAACTTCTTGGAAATCATAGACTCAACCCAGTTTTTCTGTCATTGCTCAAAACATTTTGACATTCTCTTCAGAATCCAATATACATTTTTTGGACTGTCTTCTGCAGTAAACAATTTTTATCCTTTAACATGAATCTTATTTTTGGAGAAAGCTAAAAGTTATTTAGAGCCCAATTGAAAAAAAAGAAAATAAACAAGCTGAGTTAAAAATATGTGAATATGTGCAATAAAGTGATATTCTTATGTGATTGGTCAATTGACCCTGAACACAATTTCAGCAGAGGAGTTCCAAGTGTTCCAGGTTTTCAAGGCTGTAGGGGAAATTAAAAGTTTTCTTCCCCAAGGGATTGAGAGTTCCTTCACTAGAAGTATAAATGATAAAAACTGTTAAAATGTACTCTTTTCTCTGTTATATCTTTAACAGGAATCATTTTTAAGCTAAAGGGATACGAAGTCAGACAATTAAGTTCACGAACTCATCCTAGAAAAAGTGCTATATACCACATTGCTGAATATCACTATAGTCACCTTCGAAATACCCTTCCCCTTGGGAAGCTATGCACTAATGCCAGTGCCTAGTCCACCCTTCAAAGCAATTTTGGAAGTCTTTCTGGAATAGCCATGAGAGCTGGCATCGCATTACCCTTGATGTCCTGAATGTCGTCAAAATGTCTTCCTTTCAATATTTCCTTTATCTTCGGGTAAAGAAAGAAGTCATTGGGGGCCAGATCAGGTGAGTAGGGAGGGTATTCCAATACAGTTATTTGTTTACTGGCTAAAAACTCCCTCACAGACAGTGCCTTGTGAGCTGGTGCATTGTCGTGATGCAAGAGCCATGAATTGTTGGTGAAAAGTTCAGGTCGTCTAACTTTTCCATGCAGCCTTTTCAGCACTTCCAAATAGTAAACTTGGTTAACTGTTTGTCCAATTGGTACAAATTCATAATGAATTATCCCTCTGATATCAAAAAAAAGGTTAGCAACAGCATTACAACAAGTTCGCAGACTTCATTGTTTGACCTCGTATGTCACAATGGAGCGATTTTGTCAGTTGATGCCATCTGGGGACTGCCAGAGCCAATGAAATCACTTGCAGAGTTGCCGACATTCCTACTAAAATAATTCTCTTAATTTTCCCTTCTTTTATATACTTCCCATCCTTCTTTGCTTTATTTAGTTATTTAAAGTGCGTTTCACTAGAAATAATTGACATTTGTGAGTAAATCCTATAACTCACAGGCTTTTGAGCTAAATTAAGGCACCTTACTGAACTATTCAGTTTACTCAACTATAAAAATGGAATATTGATTCCTGATTTACAGTATGGTTTTTAGGTTAATGAGATAGCATATTTGAAGGTGAATGGCAAAATTGAAAGAGAATAGATGAGCAACAATTCTCTTCTCACCCTCCCTTTATTTTCCTGCTCACCCTGGGCACAATTGTTCATTTTAAATCTCAACTTAGCGTTTTCCCTAGAACAAAGGAAATGTATTGAAACCTTTAAGTTCATGATGGCAGAACCATGAGCTTCAAATTTATTCTCAAAATGCATGAGTACTTTAAGACAAAGAAGCAAGACAGAGCAAGACCCTGTCCTGCTAACACCTTCTCTATGTAGCATATAGATGGATGATTGTAACGTGATGAGGCTATAAACTGACGCACTCCAAACTGCTGGGCTGGGCTTCAGTCCTATGATGGTTAGGCACAGGAACTGTTTAGAAACAATTCCCCAATATGTAACCCCCTCTGTGGGGGAACCATTGGGGAAAATGTAAGACCACTCTTCAATGGGGTAATTGGAGGTAATGGTGGCAATGGAACAGAAGAACAAAGAAGATGAGTTTTCTTTCCACATATGCACCCTCTTGTTTTCTCCCCAGTTTGCAAATGAGGGAGGAGAGTGGGGCTCCTTAGCTCAGTAAATGTTAGGGGTTGGGAATGTGAAATGTGGGAGGGAGTGAAGCACTGGGGAAAAGAGATTTTTAAAGTTTTAAAAATTCTGTCTACTCTTTTCAGGCTATAGAAAAATATCGGAAGATAGTGTGGAGTAAGATTTGCATAGCATAAATGTGTCTCTTTGATGGGTTTTGCCTGATCCAATCTCCAAAAAATTTTGAGAGATTGCTGGAAGGATGTGGGTTCAGGAGACACAAGGCAAATAGCGTCTTCACAATATAAAATCCCAGATGTGGTCCTTCCTTAGTGAGCCTCAGCTTCTACTTTTGAACTTCCAGACTTATTTTCAGATGTTAAGGTAGTGGTGGGGAGTTTGGATGCCAGTTTAAATGTATATTTCTCCATTGAATCTTGAAGCTCTAGGGAAGGAAAATATAAATCAGGGGCTGTTTTTGTTTGTGTTTGTCATTATTGTCCAGTTCATGCTTCAGTATCCTAGGTTAGTCAGCAGCACAGCTCCAGTCCTATGGGACAAACTATGAAGGTGCAGAAGGAAGTAAGTGCATGCAGAATTGGAATGGATAAAAAAAAGAAAGTCAGCGATCAAGCAGGGGCCACGGTAACCTACCTCTAGTATCCAACGTAAACATTCCCTTTTCTCAAGAAGCCTAATATCCTTGGACAATCCATTATTTTTAAGTCAAGAATGAAAATCTCTCTGCCCATTAAAATCATAAATAAACTTTTTCAATGGCAGAAGCAAGTACACTTCTAAAAAAAAGGATCCTAGTATTCGTCTACTGATGAGGTTCCTAGAAGCTCCTGAATAGTTCAAACAAGAACACGTAACTGAAGCTCAGTTTAAAAAAAAAAAAAAAAAAAATTAGATGTCTGCTCCAGGGACCTTACCCTTCATAAACATTTAAGGTAATAAACGCAAAGGAGAAATTAGCAGGAGATCCTGGAGTGGCTCTAATTATCATTATCATACATATTTATAGCTGTAAATATAGGTAGACCTTCCAAGAAAAAAATGTTATTGATTTCTTTGTGATAATTGGACTGTAATGAAGTAACTACCCAACTGGATAAGGCATGTGGCCTTTTGTTTTCAGTGTAGCAGGAATGAGATTGCTAGCTATGAGTGCATGGGTAGAGAATTTTTGAGCCCCAAGATTTTCTGTTTGGGATCTCCATGTGTGCCCTTAGTCTGGCCTCGTGGCCAGAACTGTGGTTTTCTTACCCTGGTTGTATGAGCGCTGCTGGTTTATATCCCCTATGTCTGTAATGAAGGATCTCCCCAATGGGAGGACTGGGCAGAATTCTTAATGTTTTATTCCTGCAGTCATCACAGGCTATAAATCATCTTTGCAGGTCTTGGCTTTTCCTGTCCGTAGCCTACCTGGCTGATGGAGTGAGGGGAGGGGTACACAGGAAAGGAGGAGGTAACTATATGAGATTTCTGAATCACAGCACATCTTGGGAACTTCCTTCCACCTTTACAATTTTCAAAGTAGCATTTTAAGCTGAATAGGGTGCTAGTGACTAACTCTCAATACGTAGTACTAAATAATGTGGAAAATCGATAGCCTGTTTCAGGGAGCGTTTTATGTCACAGGATTTTCTTAATGGCTTCTCATAGTTCTGTACAGGTTTTCCATTTTCCATAAAGCCCCAAATAACCAATAATAGTTTCTTGCCTTTTTTATTTTTACCAATGAAATTCTAATGGCTGTTCAAACTTTCTTAACCATTGTATAAGAGTTTAAGTGACAAACATATACTCTTGCAAGTATATTAGAGATTTCTTCTACCAAATGCAACCATCATTCATAGATATATACCATGCGTTATATACCTATCCAACAAGGTGTATAAGGCAGGAACCTAAGAGACATAGCCCCATACATCCAATCCAGAAGCAAGTTAGCAAGTCCTTTCTATTCTATGCCTGTATCAGTCATGTATTTCTTTTTTCTGTCTCTCTCTGTCTCTCTCTGTCTCTGTCTCTCTCTGTCTCTCTCTGTCTCTCTCTCTCTCGCTCTCTCTCTCTCTTTCTCTCTCAACTATAGAAACCCAGTGAGGCTAAGGAGAAGGGCTCCAAAAAACCAAGCAAGACAAAGAAGGACCATCCCAACCCAGGTTAGGTGAAAAGAGGATCCAGTAAGCCAGGAGAGGTGAGGACAGTTCTCCCAAAACTACATACAGCCAAAGGAAAGGCCCCTAAGAAAGGCGGCCAGACCAAAGACCAAAAGGCAAGACTCGGTGAGGCTAGAAAGTCCCTTGACAGCCAGACAAGGCCACACAGGCCCCTCTTAGTGCCAATGGGTCAGTGGGAAGTTAAAGGCAGAAGGAACAGCCAACATGTCAAGGCCCACAGGAAAACAAAAGCTGGGAGTCAGAGTTCAAAACTCAAGGGTGCTGCTTCCTCAGCCAAAAAGAAGATGGGCAATATGGTCCCTAAAGAGGCTGCTAAAAGCCAAGGATGCTGCTCCTCTTAAGGGCAGTGGGTCCAAGACGGTGCCCGAACAAATGACCAGGAAGACAGCTCCACCCTACTCCGCCAGAAGACCTGGCATGCCCAGCAAGGCCTCGCCGTCCAAAGTGTACAGTAAAAAGGCAGGAGCTGAGAGTTAGAGGCAGGGCGGCGAGAGATTGAGATTCTGCTGGAGTCTTTATTCCCAAACAAACCATCACTCTGTTTGTTTCATTGTAACCCATTTATCAATAAAGCCTCCCCACTACACACACACACACACACACACACACACACACACACACACACACACAAAATCCTTCTTTGGAGGATGGCACGTCTAAAATCTATAAGGTATATCAGCAAACTAGAAACACAGGTAAAATTTCTGTTACAATCTAAAGGCAGAATTTCTTCTGCTCTGGAAAACAAATGTATTTGTTCTGAAGGCTTTCAACTGCATGGCCCGTCCACATTTTGGAGGTTAATCTGCTTAACTAAAAATCAAGTGACTATAAACGTTAATCACATCCACAAAAGCTTTTGCATTTGTGCTTTTGCATCTAGAGAAGTATTGGACCAAACATCCGGGTACCATAGCTAGCCAAGCTGATGCATAAAATTAACCATCACCATATGCAAACCCCTCTAATTTCCTCCACGTCTTTTTATCTTTACTGCTACTATTCTCCTTTAAGTCTGCAGCTTCCCTGGGCTCGACAAATGCAACAGTCTGCTAACTTCTCTGTATCGGTCAGCTTACTCCAGCTGATGGGAGCAAGAAATCCCCAAATTGTAGTTGCTAGTGGGTTTGTTTTCGGTTCACATTACATGTTGGCTCTGCTCTATGTGCCTTCTTTACTCAAGGATCTGAGCTGGAGGAGAAGCCCCTCTTTGGGACATGCTGCTTTCATGGCTGGGGGGAAAGGGATAATGGCAAAACTGAATAGTGTTCTTAGAACTTCTGCTCTGATGTGGTTAGTTAGTTTGCTCATTCTTTATTGGCTAAAACAGGTAATAAGGGCAGGCTTCATTCCAATGCGGCAAGATGTGTATGCTTTTACAGGGAGGGCCAACGAATATTTAGAATATATAATAAAGTTATCACGACTTTCCTCCAATCCATTACTCTCCACACTTAATCAAAGATATTCTTAAAATAAAATTTTAAGAATAGGATTTTGTCAACCCTATGTTTAAAAAAACCAAAAAACCTTCAATGCTGTTTAGTCAGGATTCTCCAGTGAAACAGAACCAATGAGATTTGTGTGTAAGAGATTTCTATAAGGAATTGGCTCACAGAATAATGGAAGCGGTCCCAGTGTATCTGTAGGGTTAGTCAGCAAGACGGAGACTCAGGGAGCCGATGGTGCACTTCTTGTCCAAAGGCTGTGGGCTCAAGACCCAGGAAGAACCAATGTTTCAGTCAAGCCTGCAGGTAGGAAAAAAAGTCAATGCCCCATTTTGCAGGCAATCAGGAAGGAGGAATCCCCTCTTACTCTGGGAATGGTCAGCCTTTTTGTTCTATTCAGACTTTCAGCTGATCGGATAAGGACCACCCTCATTAAGGAAGGCAATCCACTTTCGTCACTGTACTGATTTCAATATTAATCTCATCCAAAAACACCCGCTCCGAAACATTCAGAATAATGTCTGACCAAACAGCTGTGCACTCCACGTCCTAGTCAAGTTGACACAGAAAATGTGCCATCACAGACACATTCTCAGATTCCCAACATGCTTCAAATGAAATCCAAACTCCTCTCAGTCACCTACATGGTCCCACGTGTCCTGGCCCTTTTTACTCTCCAGCCTCATCTCTGGCCAAATTCTCACTTGTTTGTTCTATTCGACTCACAGTGCCATCGGACTGTTGCTAAAACATGCTCATCTCTTTGCAGCTATGTTATTTCTATGCTTGCTAATCTCCCAGGCTGAGATCACTGTTCTCCCAGCCAGTTCTCACTTCTCATGAGATGGCTGGATGTTCCCCACTTTTCTGGTCTCAGTTTCAATGCCTACTCCTTGGAGATCGCTCTGTTGATAATCCGATCAAATGTAGCAACATTTGCAACCCATTATCTCCATTGAAGGATCTTGCTTATATTTTAATAATCATTTTTCATCATCTAAAATTATTTACTGTCTGTCTCCTTTACTAGATTTAAGTGCCAAGAGGGTTGTAATCATACGTGTTTTCCTCACCATTGCAAATGCAGCCCTAATACCATTCATGGAACATTGTAGGCACTCCATAAATATGCACTAAATAAATGCATAATTGCACAGGCCGTGGAAACACAGAAATAACTAAGGATAGTTCATTAGTCCTAAATATGATTACAACTCACTCAAAATGGAAGACTGTTTAAAAGAAATGGGAAATGACTGCCAGTGGGTACAGGGTTTCTTTTTGAGGTAATGAAAGAAAAATTTAATTGATTGTGGGGATGGTTGTACAAATCAGTGACTATCCAAAAACTATTGAATTATTTACTTTAAGGAGGAGAATTATGTAGTATGGGAATTATATCTCAATAAAGCTACTAGGATTTACATACCAAAAAATTTAAATAAAAATATAATTAAATACTTTTGAATTTCTCCATAAAGACCTTTTTAAAAAGTATTGATTTAAGAGTCCTTGTGTTTTGCGTGATTATTTCCTCTTCAGTAATATTTCAGAGAGGTTGGATGACTATCCTGTGGTAACCCAAAGATTTCTCTAATTCTGACTAATAACTTTGTGTGACTAATAGAAAGACTGATTTCACTGTGATAGAGGGACCTGAATTCTGGGTTTTGTACTTAATGATTTATTTTGCACTGTGCTGGATTGGGTTAGAAATATTACAAAACTCATAGATGCTTCTGAGTTATACTCGTATTCATCCAATAAGCCACTGTCATGCACAAACATTGTCCCCAAGCCTCAGTTTCGTCAAATATAAAAGAACAATATCTTCTTTGCAAAGTGATGGCACAGATCTTGGCCCACAGAATCTCAGTGATCTATAACTGTTCTCCATCTAGAAGGTAAGATGAGAAGTCTTGGCAGGTGAGCCCAGAGTCAAGAAAGCCTTGTCCGGAAAGCCTGGGAGGCTCCAGTCAGAGGATACACAACTGGATCACATGTTTTGAAGGTTAAGACTTTAGAACGCAGGAGCATGGGAGAGAGAAAGATAGTACAGACATTTGAAAGGAATTGGGTTAGAGTTCAAAATCTGAGGACAAGGGTCAAAGGAAAGAGGAGAAAAAGCCAGAGCTCAGTCAGAGGGCTGAGGTTCAAGGATATAGCAGAATGTACAAGTCTAATTTTGTAGTGACTCATCGCTCAAGGCTCCCTAAACTTTGCCTGATAAGAATCAGTTGGTCCAATCTAAGCAACTCCAGTGAGGGAAAAGAGGGGGCCTCAGGCAAGCAGTAGACCCGAGGTTTTATTAGACATTCTGTGAATTAAAATAAGAAGTCGTTGTTTAGGTGGTACTGCTCTGACTTTACAGCACTAATATGCTACCCTATTATCTAAATAGTACTTTCATCCATGGAAGTGGAACATCTTACAGTAATTGAGTAGATGTGAAAGCTGCGGGTAAGGATTGTTCATCATTGAATTCACCCAGGAAACTGGAGTGGGAACAGTACATCGGCCTTTTGATGTCCAGCCCAGAATTTTACTATTTCTAGGTAGGGACTGACAATCAGTATCTATTGAAAGTGTACAACATGTTCTCACCAGTTTTACTTCCTCAGAAAGATCTTTGTCTCTTTTGATTGGCTAGCTAATGTATCACCCAGGAAGTTTGGTCATGGAATCCCAGCCATGATTCTGGTCTGGACATCACCAACAAAACACATTTTCCTAAATAAAATGCAATTCGGTGTCTTTTTCCTTTATCTTGAGAATCTGAGTTGTCTTGGCTCTTCACCTTTCATTTTTATTCCTACCTATGAATTGATTCTGCTTTCCCTTTTATGCTAGATTTGGTAATTGTCTTCATGTGAAATAATGTTACTTCTTACGCACAGATGGAGTAGGTAGCTTCCAACCAGTACAATTTGAAAAACTAGATGACCTGATTCTCCTACTGTCCCACCCCTGTCACCTCCTCTGACCAGCCGGGATGCCGGTGAGGTGCTGCTGAGAACTTTGTGTGGCTATCTGGAAAGGAAATGTAAGGAACCATCATTTGTCATTAACACAATCTTAGATCAGTTCATCAGAGTGAGGAAAACACGAACTCCCACAAGTTTTCTTTTTTCTCATTTTCAAAACAGAGACAATAATATGGAATTTGTATATTTGATGTGAGAATGATGATAAAATGAGATAATCCATGAAAAGTGCTTAGTACGTGCCTGAAAAATAATAATGGCTCAGTTATTCTGCCAAGTTAATGAACAAGAAAAACTCAGGATATGATTAAACTTTTTTTGGTTCTGTTTCCCATTGCTGTTTCATAAAATGTATTCATCACTAGCTCGTAGCTGAAATGCCTTGCAGTCCCCATGGGTTTTCTGTTCATTTTTAGGTAACTGAATTCCAAGGTCACTTTAAGTTGCAAATACATTCGAATCATTCAGAAATTAGATCGCTAGTCTCAGGTCATAATCACAGTTCTTAACCCGATGTAATGTCAAGTTCTTCCCAACCCTGGCTTCAGGCCGGAAGCCTTCAATGCAAAAGTCATTGTGATAATACCTTTCTTATTTTCCTGCTTTGCTCTTGTCCTCTTTTCCCTGGCTTGTCACTAGTTTCTGATGTTTCTCCAGTTGGAGCTGACGGAAGAAGAGTGGTAAGGATGTAGGAAACGTCTCGCTTGAACTTGTTATAGACAGAACTGGGGCTCTTGGGGCTAATGGACAGCAGATTCTCTCGGGGGCACTTTTGTGGGTTCATAGAGCACCATGGGCACTCTTTCCTGCAGCTCTCTCACCCAGGTGGATGCA
Organism: Rhinolophus hipposideros; assembly: GCF_964194185.1. Lineage (NCBI taxonomy): Eukaryota > Metazoa > Chordata > Mammalia > Chiroptera > Rhinolophidae > Rhinolophus > Rhinolophus hipposideros. The sequence continues at coordinate 18,678,746 of NC_138049.1, read as the reverse complement.
TCTCTCTTCTGGCACACACTTAGGACTGTCGGCTCCAGGAATCTGGCCTTCACTTCTACCTTCTGGCTACTTTTATTCCTCTGCCCCATAGACCAATGGCGGTGTTCCTCCAACATCTGAAAGCTTTTCTCTTTCTTGGGTCCATGGGAACGCTTGAGAATCTTTTGCCCCAGCACACTAGAATTGCAGGCCACCTCAACACAGGAGCACCCTCTGACTCAATAACCAAAGTGTTAGGAAGGAAGAAGTGAAGTCAGTATTATCACAGTAGTGAGAAAAATGAATCTTACATTGTTGTCTGTTCATGCCCCAAGCAAGTAAGGGGCCAAGCTGGGGCTTGCCACAAAGCTAATCTGAATCTAAAGATTTTCCATTGCATTTTTCCTGTAAATATATAGTGCTCAATAAGTATATGCGGAATCCATATCTACAACCAAGTATAGAAGTGATATCAAGGATCCCTGAACAAAACAAAAGGACACATAAAATAAGTCGTAAATGATTTTTCTCAATTATCTGAGAGAACCAATTACTGCTCAGCCAAACTATAACGACAATGATTTTTTTGAACATTAACTCAAATTACCCATGATAATTTTTTTCCTATCAAACCCTGAGCACTCATTAGCTATTTCAGAGTAAATACTCTTACTAAATGAAATACCAGTATTATATCCCAGCCACCTGTCTCCTGATAATAAAGCATTACCTAACTTGAGAATAGTCTAGTTAAATCAAATACAAGCTGTATTAAATGGCACGGTGTTGTCTCTGATTTAATTTTTTACTACCCATTCAATGTACCATGTTAGTCACTACTCATTTGAGTGAAAGTATTTTTAATCTGTGACTATTTCTATTCGACTTGGCATTTGACCAAAATAGTTGGACAGTGGTGGAATGGTTTCGAAGATTTATTTTTCCTCTTTCTCATTAAAACATTTTCCCTGGTAAGAGTATCTGAAGGGAATTTTTAAAGGTAGGCAGGGCCTTTTATTGGTCTTCAAATTCCATTATTGTGCCCACAAATAGGCATGTCTCACATTCAATATCCCAGGGCTCTGACTGCTAAGAGACCCACGTCCTGGATGGAAAGTTGACGAAGTCAGGTAACATTTTCACTCAGGACTTGAAAATACAGGTCAAAAGATACATGGTGCATTCAGCATTCTTTTTACATGCAGAAATCTTTATTTCATGACCGTAGATAATAAACATGAAAAAATATGTGCCTTCAGGGGCAACAGAATGGCAAATAACTCAGGTTTATTGATGAGCCCAGCCTAGTAAAATTCAACTATTCTTTCTCATTTCTCCTTTCAAAGGGATAATTCACCTTCAGAGATTGGTGTAGCAGATAAAAATGTTTGACAAATGTTTCAGCAAAAATTTATAAAAAAGTACTTTCCAAATATTTTTAATTCAACATAATGAATATAGAAAATATTCACACCTTCTCTAAATGCAGTGGTGTCTTTTGGTAACCTAGTTAGGATTCTTTCGGTTGCAAGTAATAGAGACACTACTGGAATGGGCTGAAGCCAAAAGAGAAGATTCCGGAGAGATATCGTGAAGTATAAATGGATGCCAAGTTTGAAGTGGAACCAGAAGGCGTGGAGTCCACTGGGCGTCAGCAATGGGCCCTAGGAGGAGCTCTGGTAGAAAATTTGGCAACACTTCCTTCTGTGTCTTTAGTCTTGGCTTTTCCCCCATGAATGCATATTTTTCTTTCTTTGTGCTGCTCTCAAATCCACACAGTGGAACATAACTTTCAAAAAGTGTATGTTTTTATATGTCACAACTGAGGCACCCAGGGAGAGTCCCAGTCCCAAATTCCCAAGGCAGGGATCATCTGGCTAAGTCTAATTTGAGCACCCATTCCAGGAATAAACTATGGCTGGGGTGACTGAGTCATGCTATAAAATTACTGCTCCACTTTCAGACATATATTATGGGATGGTTAAGGAAGTTCCCAAACAGTGTGAGGTTATTTTCCTTGAAAAGTTTTGTGGGGTGGGGGAGTTTGGAAAAAACCCATAATTCAGACATCTTGTGTTTTCAACTTTTCAGGCCGGGAATGCTGAGTTGCTAAAGTTTCAAACAGAGTTATGAAGATAATCGAATGAATTAAAGGGAGAATTAAATATCTAGACCATCACCACCAAATTAAAATGTAACCAGGATTTATTTAGGAAATAGCTAACATAACAGAAATGTTAACTGAAAATTTTTTGGCCTAACTTAACTAGCAATGGAACTGTGCTGTGCCCCAGTTTTCTTATCCATATAATGGAAGTAATAGTATTACCCATTTTGATGAGTTATTATGAGATTAAAATGAATTAGTATACATGTAAAGTGCTTTTAACAGTGCTTGTTGCATAGGAATATTCAAAAATGCCCATTTCTATTGCTTTTTTTCTTTCAGATTTTCAGCATGAGAAATTAGTTCCACATTTTTTTCTTACCCCACCAGTAACTGCGGAGTAATGCAAGACTCGGTTTTTGCTGCATAAACTTAGATCCAGCTCTTTAAGTAGTTAACACAGGCTTTGGTTGTCTTTGGTGGGGGCTTACATAATCACTCAAAATTATAAATGCTTTGATAAAGCAAATAGCAAAGAACTGAGCAATATCCAATAGTCAGATTAGATCCTGAATTCAATTTAAACTTTATGACTCTAGATGAATCTACATGATACACGGACTCCTCTTTCACCCATCATATAAGGAACCAGGGGCTGGTGAAAAACGTTGCATCTCAAAATTGTAGACACTTCACGCACACATAAAATCAAGAGACCTGTACATTAGGAAATAACATACCATTATTTTCAGCTTCATAAACATTCAAATCTGCACATCAGTTTTCAAGTTTTCATAGGTTCATGAATAAATTCTGGAACATACATTTGGCACATATTTCTTATTTAGTGTTTATGTGTTTATCCATCTGTTTTCTTATCATTGGATCATAGCATAGGATCCATACAGTCAAAAGGAAAACGTATTTCTATTCCCAAATCTGTTTTCACAAAACAATGGATGAATTATGTTGTATTTGATGATGTATTTGATGTATTTGATGATGAAAGGGCACAGTGAGACAAGTTAGACACAAGAACAAATTCCATCTCTTGTTCTCCATCACTTTCTCTTTTATCCATACACAGGCATACCTCAGAAATATTCCAGACCACTGCAATAAAGTGAAAATTGCAATAAAGCAAGTCACACAAATTTTTGGTTTTTCAGTGCATGTAAAATTATGTTTACACTATACTGTAGCCTATTAAGTGTGCGATCGCATTATGTCTAAAAAAACAATGAATATACCTTAAGCGAAGAATACTTGATTGCTAAAAATTGCTAACCATCACTTCGGCCTTCAGCTATCTTTTTGCTAGTGGAGGGTTTTGACCTGAAGTTCATGGCTGCTGACTGATTAGAATGGTGGTTGCTGAAAGCTGGGGAGGCTGTTGCAATTTCTTAAAATAAGACAATAACGAAATTTGCCACATTGATTGAGTTTTACTTTCACAAACAATTTCTATGTAGCACTCAATGTTATTTGGTAGCATTTTACCTGCAGTAGAAACTTCTTTCAAAATTGCAGTCAATCCTCTCAGAACCTGCCACTGTGTTATTAGCTAAGTTTATGTAATACTCTAAATCATTGTTGTCACTTCAACAATTTCATAGCACCTTCACCAGGAGTAGATTCCACCTGCAGAAACCGCTTTCTTTGCTCACCAATAAGAAGCAATTCCTCATCCATTAAAGTTTCATCATGAGATGCAGCAATTCAATCACATCTTCAGGCTCCACTTCTAATTCTAGTTCTCTAGCGATTTTCAGCACATCTGCTGTTATTTCCTGCGCTGAAGTCTTGAACCCCTCAAAGTCATCCATGAGGGTTGGAATCAACTTCTTCCAAACTGCTATTAATGTTGAGCTCTTCCCATAAATAATAAATGTTCTTAATGGCATCTAGAACCGGGAATCCTTTCCATAAGGTTTTCAATTTACTTTGACTCGATCCATCAGAGGAATCACTGTCTATGGGAGTTATAGTCTTACAAAGTTTATTTCTTAAATAATACAACTTGAAAGTTCAAATTACTCCTTGATCACTGGGCTGCAGAATGGATGTTGTGTTAGCAGGCATGAAAACATTAATCTCATTGGACATCTGCATCAGAGCTCTTGGGTAACCAGAAGCATTATCAGTGAGCAGTCATACATATTTTGAAAGGAATCTTTTTTTCTGAGTACTAGGTCTCAACAGTGGGCTTAATATATTCAGTAAACCATGTTGTAAACAAATGTGCTATCATCTAGTCTTTGTTGTAGCATTTATATAGCACAAGAAGGGTAAATTCAGCATAATTTTTAAGCACCCTAGGATTTTCTGAATGACAAATGAGCATTAGTTTCAACTTAAAGCCACCAGCTGCATTAGCTCCTAACAAGAAAGTCAGCCTGTCCTTTGAAGCTTTAAAGCCAGGTATTGACTTCCCCTCTTTAACTATGAAAGTCCTAGATGGCATCTTCTTACAACATAAGCCTATTTGGTCTACAATGAAAATCTGTTGTTTAGTGCGGCTATCTTTATCAATGATCTTAGCTAGATCTTCTAGATAACTTGCTGTAGCTTCTCCATCAGCACTTGTTGCTTTCCCTTGCACTTTTGTGTTATGGAGATGACTTCTTTCCTTAAACCTCATGTGCCAACCTCTCCTAGCTTCAAACTTGTGTTTTGCAGCTGCCTCACCTTTCTCAGCCTTCATAGTATTGAAGAGAGTTAAGACCTTGTCTGGATTAGGCTTTGCTTTAAGGGAATGTTGTGTGGATTGAGCTTCCATCCAGAACACTAAATTTTTCTCCATAAAGAAACAATGTTTCTCCTTCTTTCATTTGTGTGTTCACTGAAATAGCATTTTTAATTTCCTTCAATGACTTTTCCTTTGCATTAGCTACTTGGCTAACTGGCACAAGAGTTCAAGCTTTTGGACTGTCTTGGCTTTCAATATGCCTTCCTCACTAAGCTTAATCATTTCTAGCTTTTGATTTAAGGTGAAAGATGTGAAACCCTTCCTTTCACTTGGACTCTTAGAGCCCATTAGAAGGTTATTAATTGGCCTAATTTCAATACTGTTTTGTGTCAGGGAATAGGGAGGCCCAATGAGAGGACGAGAGATGTGGGAATGACCTGTTGGTGAAGCAGTTAGAACACACACAACATTTATTCAGTTCACTGTCCTCTATGGGCACCATTGTAACACCCCAAAACAATTACAATAGTAACATAAATACCACTGATCACAGATTACCATAAAAGATATAACAACAATGACATAGTTTGAAATATTATAAGAATTACCAAAATGTGACATGAGTCACGAAGTGAGCAAATATTGGGAAAGTGGTGCTGATAGACTTGTGGGATGTAAGTCCATTAGTAGTCACAAGCCTTCAATTTGTAAAAAATGCAATACTTGAAAAGCACAATAAAGTAAAGCACACATACACACACACACACAGACACACACACACAGCTCTTGTCATTACTTGAAATTGAAGCAAGCAGCCACATAGCATGTTAAAGTAGTTATTAGGTTTAGCTGTGTCTACAAAATTTACATAGTTGTACAATAGTCTTGAATTCATATTGACAATTCCAGGGGTCATATTTTTAAAAGACTATTAACAGGACAGAGAGCGACAACTGTGCTAAAATGAGTCTAAACATTGTATTTTTGAGAAATAGTAAAGAGCCAGAAATACCTCAGGGCCTTGTTGCTCGATTGTAAAACCTCCTCTTGGCTTTAAAAATTGAACTGGTCACCAGTCATATCTCTCATGCACAAATATGCTTAAAAACTAGTTTTTGAAAATAGTATATAGCTGTTTAAACTTTCTAAAATGTACATAAAATTAAGCAGGCATATGTTCTACTATGTAACAAGGCTTCAGGCCGGGTGCTGCGTGTTGGGGGTGAAGACAGGCTTAGCTTTGATATGAAGCATTTGAGGGGTTGTCAGGATCGTCATATATAAAAGGCAAGTAGATATTCTGGTCTGACTCTGAATAGAAAAATTGGGGCTGAATGTGAATAAATATGGATGTCATTTAGGTAGAAATTATCATTAACGTAATCACCACAGTGAGAAGTGAAAGAGACCAGGAACAGAATTGGGGGTGTTGAGGTTGCCTTGTTCCCGTTCATCTTCCCTCACTCAGTGACTAGTCACTTTTGGTGAAGGTGAGAGTAGATATGGCATCATTCTTCCATGGGCAGCTTTTTTTGTGCACCTGTGTGTACACATGTGTATTTGTGTGTCTGTGTGGGTATGAGAAGGTGGGGGAGCAATGTTTCCCTGAGAAGAAAACTGTTAAAATTTGCAAGCAAGTAGAAGTTATAACAAGAACTAGAAAAGCAAAGTGCTGTTACTGACACCAAAGATAATGAAAATTTCAAAAGCAGAGAGTAATCAGGAAATGTCAGACAGTATAAAGAGGAAGATAAGAATGGGAAAAAGCAATCGGCTTGAATAATTATTTTATTGAAATCATTCTAAAAAACAAGATATGGTAGAGTGTCAGGCAAAGATCCTATTTTCAAAGCACTGAAAAGTAAAGTGAAGTGTGGTGTGGAGTCTATGAGCATAGCCTGATATTTTTAGATATTCCCTGTTAAAGGGAAGAGATTAGACATTAATGCAAAAGCAGAATCAAGAGAAGGGTTTGTTTTAGGATAGGGAAAGTAGAAACATGTTTGTAATCAGAAGGGAAGAAACAAGAGAAAAGTGAAGGATTGAAGATGTAGGAACAGGGATGATTGATGGAGTAAAGTTTCAGAGGACGGAAGGATGAAAGGCATCAAGATAAGTGGAATAATTATTTTACAAAAAGACAAAGTAATTCTTCCTCTGAGACAAGACTAAAGGGGAATATATATGTACTCGACCAGAGAAAATCTAAGGTGAAGGGGAAGATAATTAAATAGCTGTTCCCACGAATCTCATGGAAATGCACCCATGAGATTGGTCATCTTTAGCTAAAGTAGAAGAAAATATTGACTCAAAGAACTGTGGGTTTGTTCTGAATTATAATGAAGCCAAGTCAGGATGGAGCAGTAACTTTTATTATTACATGAGACAATAGTTTTGCTATTCAGTTAGTGACCAGGTCCAGATCCGAGCCTTGTAAGTACTGTTGGGTCAGGAAAGGGGCAATCTTTCCTTGTCTACACCTGCACTGCAAGGCCCAGCATTTTCCCATTTATGGCTGCTCTCTGTTGACTTTCCATGAGCAGCTCTGACCATGAACTTCTAAGGCAACTGCTCTTCTTAAAAGACAGTGATGTTTGAACACTTCTCAGAGGCTGTTGGAATGGAAGAGTATGCAGCCTGAGACGATACATGGAGGTGCAAAGCAAAAACAAAATGCAACTGGAACAAGGTGAGTTTTAAGTTAACTTAGACTTTGATGATAAAGATCAGGAAGATAGAGCTATTATGGACTATTTGGTAAATATTGGGTAACTATGAATACATTAGAAGTTCACGTTTGTATTGGAAGTTAGAAAAGTTTGTCAAACCAAATTATGAGAAGCCCATACGACTAGGTCAACCGCTTCTTAGATTTGGCTTTGGATTATTACCTTTCCACATTATGCAACAACTAATCATCCAAGTAATTTAAATTTTATTCTTGGATTAAGTCAGGTACCCTGCAGTCTACATCTTATTTCCAAGAACCACTTTTATTGGACTATGATTTATGATTTCATATTTTGCACTGAGACATCATGGAGAGATCGTATAAAATGCTCTTTTGATCTTTTGTAGGAATATTGCTGATGGTATTTCTCACCACAGCAAGCAGTGTCTCCTTTATGTGGACCTAAGGGAGTAATTTTTCTTTGTCCTTAGGACCTAAGTCAAATTTTTTCTGAGGAACTGCAACATTTTGATTCTATGGCCATTGAGGAAATTATAATTGGTTGTGGCTCTTTGTTTGCTTTGGTTGTGTATCAGCTGAGAATGCTTTCAACCATAATTACTATGTAATAACTTTAGTAGAGTTTTCTTTTCCTTTTTACATAGCAAGAAGGCTGAAGATAAGCACTGCTGGGATTGGTTCAGCACCTCATCTGGGGACCAGTGTCTCTGAATTTCCTTCAGACACAGGACGCTGCTTTAGCTCTAGCTACGGTTCTTTGTGTGTATTTTGGTATGTGTTGGAGTTAACTGCAGAGCTAATAAAACAGACAGAGGCCCAGTCTCCTTGAAGAATAGAACTTGGGTCTTTGATACATTCACCAAGTTCCTTAGATGATTTTAATATTGACCAAAGCTTGAGAACCACTGCTCTAGTGCCTGCCATTGGACCCCACACAGAAGAAACAATGTAAAAGCCTCTCCTTCCTCAAGCTCTGTCTTCTTAGCTAGAAAGAAAAAGATTTTCAGAATCAACCCAGCCTATTGCCTCTTGTTCCTCCTCTAAGGAAGGCTGGGGAAAGGACCTAACTTTTCAGAGATCGATAAACTATCTGCTACCAAACCCAAACTTTGGTGTTAAGGAAGAAGCAGGTTGTTGGATGGCCAAAGGACTGTAATGTGGAGGTCAAAATTGCTTCTAGTTATTACACAGAAATGTACTTTATATTTCTTTATGTGGAAACTTCATTCTGAATTAATTTGGGTTTCTCGTGTTTCTCCGATTTTTCTATTAAAAATTAGTTGTCTTGTATGGATTTATATAATCTACCTTAAATTATGTTTGAAATATGTAAGTATCGTGATTATGGTAAAATTCTTGCCCCCCGTGTTCAAGGATAGACACGTTCCTCATTATCAACAGAGACTCCAGAGGTGGTGATATTCTGTTCTGCAAGCTGCATGGACTGTAAAGAGAAGAATGCTTGCACGCTCCCTTCTTTGTGCCGTGAAGCAGGCTGACTGAATGGTTCACAGAATCAAAATCAAGCTGAGACTCCACCTGGACTGGGCACAACTTGGGACTGGCCTCTGTTGGCAATTTTCTTTTTAAAAGGTATGACTTCTGCTTATTTCTTGACATGTCATGGCTCTAGCTCATTAGCTCATAACTGTCATCGTGTATCCGGATCACCTGAAAAATACCAATGCCCAGTAAATCTAGACTGGAGATGGGGCCCAGGCATCCGTGTTTTCACTTCCCGTGAATATTGCCTAATAGACTTGTTTTGTGTGACTTCTGCCTGTCAATCACCAGATGGGGACTGCTTCAGGGAAGCCTGTGGCCTTGACTGAGGTGGCTGTTTAGTTATAGGCAGCGGTGAAGAAGCTGACAGCTGGTAGCTCTTTACTGACCATATTCCTGGGCTGTGTGAAGGAGGATCTCAGCAGCACCCCTCTGTGCCTACCACAGTTATTCTATCACCCCTCCGGTTTGCAGGTGGAAAGGGAACAAGTCTGATGGGTACCTCACCAAGGTCAAGTAGGTATTCTTCACATTGCCTATGTTTAGAAATAATATGCTCTCTAAGATTTCTTATCAATAATTCTGTGGACAAGCAAGGCATTTTGAAAGACTGAGGATATTCATAAATTTAGGTTATTCAATTCCTGGGCTAAAGTTTAGTATTTTTTGTTTGTTTGTTTTTTATCACAAATAAGAAGGGAGAAAAAAAGGAAATAAAAATAATGTGGGAACGGAGTAATTTTCTATGTGTATTAATGCTCAGGCCTTTGACTGAGGTACGCTGCTTCCCCGAAAATAAGACCTAGCCGGACAATCAGCGCTCATGTGTCTTTTAGAGCAAAAATTAATAAGACACAGTATTTTATATTATATTATATTATATTATATTATATTATATTATATTATATTATATTATATTATATTATATTAAAGACCTGGTCTTGTATTATAGTAAAATAAGACTGGGTCTTATATTAATTTTTGCTCCAAAAGACACATTAGAGCTGATTGTCCAGCTAGGTCTTATTTTCGGGGAAACACGGTAGTTCCTGGAGATTCTGCTAATGGCCTCTCAGCAAACAACAGCACAGAGCTCCTAGGAATTCACTTTCCAAATCACTTCAAGGTAACACTTCATAATTTATAAAAGGATTAGTTTCAATCGACTGCAAAAAATTTTAGAAGAAAAACCTAATCATTGATTTGCTGCTTGTTTTCCAAAGTAATTAAAATTCAAACCTGATTTACTTAGAATGATTGTCCCAGTTCTAATAAACATTTAAATGTCTCAGATGCTGTGCTCTTTATTATCATTCTTTACTCTAAGCTCAGCAGGAACTGTATTAATTCTTGGACACACAACCAGACCTCCGTAGAGTCTTGTGGGTGGGAGATGGAAAACCATTGGACTTGAGACAGTCTATACTAGGACCATTGGCCCTGTGGTTCTCTATGAAAGCTCCTCAGTGCCTTCCTAACTCATTCTAGTCAAACAGGAAATGCAGCATGGTGGATGACTTCTGTCCACAGTCATCAGAAACACGGAATTCGATCCTTATTATCTCCTCAAAGATAGTGGACCTCAGCCAAGAGGAGTACAACTTTTGTTGTAACAGAAAACTGGGTTTGAATCCTACCACTAAAACAATGGTTGTGGAACTGTAGGCAAATTGCTTAGCTTCTCTAAGCTTTAGAGTCCACATCTAACAAATGGGGATAATAATCCCTAACTGTCGGGCTTCAATGTCTACTGCAGTGCTTAGCACATGAAGTATTCAACAAAGGGTAAGTGGCCCCAACGTCGTCCTGGTTGCTATCTCCCTTTTCTTTCACCCTAACAATGTTCAAGAGAAGATTCATTTTTCTCTTAAATGCACTTCATGTTTTGATTCTTATTGGGTTTAATTCCTTTTCCTTTGCAAAAGTCACATTTTGGTCATTTGCAGTGTAATCTCTTGTATTCCTGGTTTTTATTGATGGGGAGTTACGTGTGAGGATGAAGGGTTTGGGCTGTACTGGTTCTCAGTGACTTCCAAATAATGACATCACCGTCAAGGATTAGCTTGGTGACGATGTTAGACCAAATTATGTTTCTTGGGAATACTATCGGTTTCTGTACTTTGCAAGCTATTGTGTTTTGTTTCAATTTTTTAAATTCCCGGTGGCCATCATGTGAAGCCCTCAATATTAAGGAAACTCCACCTGCCTTGGGAGTTGTTAACTCCATTTTGTATGGAACCACTTTTCTGTGGGCTTTAAACTAAAGAAAATCCAAATCTTTCTTAAATGGTAGAATCATTTTCTAGCCTAAATTTAAGGTGAGACCAACATCAATTCCTTTTGTCCCCTCTCCTAGCTTCTTGTCTGTATTTTTACAGTCCCCCAAATGCCCTGTCCATGGCAACTGTTCTCATTATGTGTACTTTGTGTTAAAGCAGAGTAGACATGTTAACAGCTATAGGGTAAACACTTGTAACATATATGGTGGCTGGAATGGGTTAGACAAAACTGCCAGCTGTAGACATCAGCTTCCCAGACTGTCCCATGGCCCTAATGGTTCAGCCTTCACACTCCGATTCCGTCATCACTGAATAATCTAGTACCTCTATATTCCCTGCCTTCTTTATGCTTGTCTGTTAATCTTAATCTTAGTTCAGAATAGTTTTAAGATGACATGTTCTAGAATCAGGCTGCCTGGGTTCAACTTCTGGTTTTGCTATTTATAAGGTTTTAATCTCTTATGGCTCCGTTTATTCATGTAGAAAATTGGGTCAACTATAATACCTATCTCAGGAGGTTAGAAGGATCATGTGAGATAATACATACGTGTAACATATTTAGGATAGTGCCTAACAAAATAAATATTGACTGCTAGTGTTTTACTATTATTATTGTTATTGCTATTGTTATTCATATGCCCCCCTCCCCCGAACTCATGACAAGTATTCTAGTCGGTTTCACAGAGATCTGGTTTCTTTTGGAGCACCAGTTTAAGGAGCAATCATCCCCTGGTTTCAGGCAATGAATGCTTTAACTGAAAGAAAGATGACAAAGTTTAAAGTTTGCAGAGTATTATGAAGCATTCAGAGATGAAATCTCTTCCATAAAGGCACAGAGAGTGGATAAATGTAAGCCTGATGACAACATGTCTTAGTCAGCTCAAACTGCTATCACAAAATGCCATAAGCTGGGTGGCTTATAAACAACAGAACGTTATTTTTCACAGTTCTGGAGACTCAAACTCTGAAATCAGGTGCTATCAAGGTCAGGTTTTGGTGAAGGCCCTCTTCTCGTTGCAGATGGGCTTCTCATGTATCCTCATATAGCCCAGAACAGAGAAAGAGGAAGACGTCCCCCCCCCCCCCCCCCCGCATGACTCTTACAAGGACAGAATCCCATTCATGAAAGCTTCACACTCAGGATCTCATCTAATCATAATTACCTTCTATAAGCTCCACCTCCTAACACCATCACATGGAGCCGGGGGGAGGTAGGTTTTCAACAAATGAATTGGGGATGGGGACACAAACATTCAGTACATAACACCATCTCACCAAGTCCCATTACTTTGTAACCTGATACAGACCTCCCATTCCTTCCCTCATCCTATCAGTAGGTCTCAATGCCATAACAGCTCAAGGGATGAAGCTTTCCATAGAGTGCATAACAAAGGATTCTCTCTAGTTAAAGAGAATTAGCAAAATGCACAAAAGTTTGCTTTCCAGCGACTCCATTTGGAACAGTTTCTGGGGTCATTATTGATTTGCTACATTAGCAAATGAACAACACAGGTGTTCTAGAGGAACACTTCTCAGAAGATCTTATTTGGCATAAAGATTTCTAAGAGTTAGAGGCTTTAGAGAGAATAAATGTAGGACTATAAATTAATAGAAAGGAAAAGCACTAATACCACTAATGCATTAACTAGCCATTCTGATGAATTAGCAGGTCCTTCACACATTCGTCTACACTAAAACAAAAAAGTTGTGAGGAAAGTGAGTCAAAATGGCTATAAATGAAAAATATACATTGACCACAGTGGCCAAGATCGTTAGGAGTAAAGGAGTTGTAACATTAGTTAAGTACAGTATGCGACATTTGATGCTGTTTAAAGTGATATCTGTGGCAGTTTTAGGCATTGAAATCTAGTATAAGATCAACATTGTCATCTTTCCCTGTCATGACAGTACCAGAAAGAGCATCATTATCTCTAGTATTGATCAAATTCCCCACGATTTCCCCTTTTCAAATCTAAAATGATTAAAATGTGCCCCCTACACCTTAATTCAAAATATTCTTAATCCATCTCTTGGATGTATGCCCAGAGACACATGAAAATGAAAGATAAAATATAATCCACCCAAAGCACAGAAAATAAAATAACTACTACTGTTGAAGGTATGCATAATTCAAACATGACTGTAGAGTAGGCTATATACATTTGGGGTAAGTAAACAAATCCTTTAGAAATGCAGTGCAAGTACAAAAGAAAGAGAACAAAAGAAAGAGGATTCCATTTTAATGAGGTTTGAAAAGATTGGGGAATAAAAATAATACACCATAGAGCTTAGAATAACAACTGCCTTCTCCTAATAAACTATGGTGAATCAACAATGACTTCAGACCCTTGTATGTTGATTCTGGCATTCACGAGAAAGGGGTCTATATGTCACTGTCAGTCAATGAAAAAATAGTCTGGAAATGCATTATTCCCTGAATTATAGGAACGAAAACCCAAATAATCTTTAGTAAAAAAAGCTTGAACAATAAAATGTGAAATACGGTACTCTGTAAACATAAATGCAATGCTGGAAGGCATGAATATTTTCTCCCTTGTTTATTTTTGCTTTTCTAGAGAATAATTCATCGCTGATTTTATATCACTCCAGCTAATAACTAACTTATTTCTGGGTAAAGTAACCTGCGAAATGATAGTATGGAGCTGCTAACAATACCTCAGAAAGACATGATAACGATTTCTCTCAGGTGTTTGTCTAAAGAGAAAATAAGGATATGGTAAGGCGGAAGTAGATCTGATAAACATTAAGTGGCACTGTTGCTTGTAGGAAGAAATAACATGAATAATTTATCAAATACATCAGTGTGTATATTTAGCTGTGTGCTGTGAAGGTGAGTGCACTGGTCACGGACCAAGTGTTTCTCTTGCATCATTGGAGCTCACAGTTACTAGGGTTAGATCACTAGTCTTTTCAAGAGCTATTTTAAAACAGATGTGGCAATTTTTTTTTTCTGTCATTGTAACCAAGAAATATTTTAAACGTTGTTTTGCCTGAATTCATACAGACTTTATGTACGGAGGGGAAGCTCCTCAATAAAGGGATATGCCATAAGGAAGGCATAGTGTATCCCTGAAGACCATTTCCTCCATGATGGATTTGAACCTTGTCGTGAAATAACTTCCTCTGTGCTCTGCTGTTCCCCAGTGTCCTATTTCAGTAACCTGTATCTGGCCTTTCTACAGGTCCATTTGTTCAAGAAACCATAATATTAAGGACTGAAAAGTATGCTCCAGAGGCAACTAGGCCTTTGTTACTTTTTCATTCTAAACATATGCTCTTTGATACCCTTGTTTTTTTGTTACGGATCAACCTGTGCCCCCCAAGAATGTATGTTGAAGTCCTAATGTGACTTTATTTGGAAATAGTCTTTGCAGATCAAGATAAGATAATTAAGCTAAGGTCATCAGGGTGGGCCCTAATTCAATATGACAAGTGACTAGAAGAGAAGAAACTCAGACCCACACAGGAAGAATATCACGTAACAATGGAGGCAGAGATTGGAGTTTTGCTTTACAAGCCCCAGAATGCCAAAAATTGCCAGCAACACCAGAAGTTAGGAGAAAAGCATGGAACAGATTCTCCCATAGAACTTTCAGGGAGAGACAGTTCCTGCTGATACCTTGATTTCAGACTACTTGCCTTCAGAACTGTGAAAGAATACATTTCTGTTGCATAAAGCCACCCAGTTTGTTGTATTTTGTAACAGCAGTCCCAGGAAACTAATACACTATCTAAATTTAGATCTCCAAAGTGAGGAGCAATGAGCTAGTGGGCATGCCAAGACAAACTAGTTAGGCATGATATGCATATTTACCAAAGGTGCAAAGGTTTCTACACACTCATTAAAGAAGGGGCATGTTGTAATGTCTGTCTCAGTTTGTCCAGGCAGTCCTGGTTTTCACTTTCTTTCTTTTTTTTTTTTTTTTTTGACTTCTAATTTTTTTTTATTAGTTTCAGGTGTACAAAACAATGTAATAGTTAGACATTTCTACCCCTCACAAAATGATAACCCCCTCCCCCAATCTACTACCCCTCTGACGTCATATATAGCTGTTACAGTTCCACTGACTCTATTGCCTATTATCTCTGATCATATATATATATATATATATATATTTTTAATTTATATATAAATATAATTTAATATATATATATATATATGTGTGTATATATATATATATATATATTTAATTATAGTTGACTTTCAATATTATTCAGCTTCAGCTTCAGGTATACAACACAGTGGTCACGGTCCATGAAGTGGTCTCCCTAATAAGACAAGTGCCCATTTGACCCCCTACAAAATCTTTACAACATTCTTGATTATATTCCCCAAACTATTTCATATTCCCATGGCTGTATTGTGACTACTAATTTTTACTTTCTAATCTCTATACTTTCCCCCCATGCCCAACCCCTCCCACCTAGCAACCCTGTTTTTTTTCCTCTGTATCTCTGAGTCTATTTCTGTTTTGTTTGTTTGTTTATTCTGTTCTTTAGATTCTACATATAAGTGAGATCATATGGTATTTGTCTTTCTCCATCTGACTTATTTCACTTAACGTATTCTTCACTTATTTTCTAGGCAGAATAACTGATAGACCCCTTTTTATTTTAAAAATATCCCAGTTTGGATGACAAATTATGGTCATTCTGTCTATGTGCACACTTTTAATCACTTAGCAAAAGAATAAATTTTCACCACTCACATTTAGTGTTTTTGATTTATAAAATGATTTCTAGTGTCACATTCAAAATCCTCCCAGCACTGCAGCAAATTGATTCAAGATTATAGGAGTTTGGGTCACTTCAGGCTTATTTGACTCTGGGACCCACAGATTTACATCGTTTACCTGGGTCAATCGGCTTAGGAAATAATGTGTCAACCTGTTCAAACTAGGTGGAATAAACATAGCTGACCATACCCCCAGACTTGGGGGAGAAGAAGAAGGGGAAAAGAATAGCAAGTAAATTGAAGGATGGAAAGAGAATACTCTGAACGCTACAGTTTATTTCAGTTATTGTAAAGGGATTAAGGCCATCAGTGTGGACCCTGAAAAAGAGTCCAGAGATACACCTCTATTCCTCGCTTTGTCATAAATCCTTCCTGACCTTAAATTAATCTGTCTTTGCGCTCAGTTTTCCCACCTGAGAAGTGAGGGCTACCATAATTGATTTTCAATTTTTTTTCTTTTTTTGGTGCTTATTGATTAATTAGGAAATGCTGGTGAAATGCCTTCAACAATCTGAAAAATACTTTATATGTTCCATGGTTTGATGATAGACCTATACGGAATTTACTGCTCAGTTTTGGAAGGAAAAAGTCATTCCTATTTCTTGTCAGTTCTATGCTTGCTGTATTACTAAGTCCTATTACTGGTGAAATGAACAGTATATGAAGAATGAGCTTACACAATGCCTACAAATCTTTGTTCATTCATTCTTAGCCTCCCCTCTGTATAGTGTTCAGTTTAAAATACAGCAGTTGACATGATTTTCTTCTAATGACTGCTTTTAGCCTCATCTCTGGCTTCTAAAGTTCAGAAGAATTTCACTGTTACTTTCTACACTTATAACTGTCCATCTAACACCTTTGGAAGAGAGGAGAGGGAGGTAACTGACTGCAAAGAACAAATTCGAAGTTTCCGGTATTGGGGCGCTGTGATGTTTCCCAGGTGTTTGTTATTCTGGGTGTGAGCAAAGAGATCTATTGTGGTTATTAATGTTAATACCCTACACTGCAACTCCCCTTTTTTGTACAATGTCCTATGAATAAGGATACCATTGCAATGACAGTGTTATAATTGTGTTTATAGTTTTGCTTCTTTAACTACCTAGATGACGAGTTCCTAAAACTTGGGAATACATCTTACTCATATTTTTGTCTCCACTATTTCCCAAATACCGGAAAATAGGTGGCACTTAATGTACATTTATTGAATAAGTGAATGGTAGCCTTTTAAACAAGAACAATTGGTTGATAATATAATCAGTGGACTGGAATACCGGCTTTGTAATGTGTAGATTGGCTAGGCTGAACCATGTTTACAAGATTTTCTATTTCTAAAATTTTTATTTTAGGATATCCATGAGAGACATTTTTGTATAAGATTTAGAGAGTGGAAATGAATCAGCAACTGTCTTGTTTTTTAATGCTCAAAGGTTGATGCAAGGTCATCAAATATTTTTGTAGCTCACAAACATTGTTGCTTATCTGCCATGTAAGATCAAATCCCTGTAACAAATATCTACACACACACACACACACACACACACACACACACACCCCGACCATAAACCTATGCATGTATGTATGTGTGTGTGTGTGTGTGTGTGTGTGTGTGTATTCTCTGGTTGGGTTAGATTGGGTCAGTTAGTCTATGAAGCTTTGGGGGTAAATTGCCTGAGTGCTTATCTGTGTGTGTGTGTGTGTGTGTGTGTAAGTGTGTGTAAGTGTACATGAATATGCCAGCTATTGGAACAGATCCATAAAACAAAACTCACAAACTAACACAATGCATACATTTTTCTTGCTCTGTAACAGTCTACTATGTATAGTCCTGCTTGGGAGAGAGCAGGACTTGGTAGAGAAATATATATATATATATATATTTGTACTTATTTAGAAACCCAGCCTCAGGACATTCTTCTAAGTTAAAGAAGTGGTTATTACGATCTCCCTAGGCAACAAAATTCAGCTAGCAGATGAGAGAAGAGAGTGAATACAATTTTCATATCTACTTCCTGCCACCTCAGGTTAGAAGTGACACTCACCACTCTGCTTATATTCCATTGGTGAGAACGGGTCCCATGGTACCACTTAAAGATAAGTGGTAGTTCTGGGAAATGGAATCACTGATGGGGCAGCCCCTTGCCAGCTACGGCTGCATTGTGGGAGGGAACACAAATGTTTAAGGGAATAACTGGATATCACTGTTGTACAGAATCTTGAATTTAAAAAAAAAAAAAGTTGATTGAATCAGAAAAGCTCAACCATTGTTTGTTATTGAATTTCAGCCAGGTTCCTTGGCCTGCTTGGAAAAAGAAAAAAAAAATGGGAGTCAGTCTATAGGGAGCCAGAGAGGAGAATCTAGCCAGCAGCAGTTTGGCTTGTTCAATTGTATCCGGAGAAGAATGGAAGGCAGAAAAGCTTGCACCCACTTTAGGAGATCTGGCCCTTGGAGATCAAATTAAAATTGAAGTATGCATCTGAAAAATCCTACACTAACTGCCAAGACCATTAAGGTTCATATTTCACCTGTATGTATCTTCAAGGTAGCTCGTCATCTCCTGGATGCAACAGCTCCACCATAGTTTTACCCTTTTGTGTTTTGGAGTTGGCTGCTGCAGGTATAGACATCACTTGTCTAGAGGAAGCAGTTATATATAAGCATTTGGTACACATTTTGGAATATGTTGGCTGGCTGAGTTTACAGGCCTTTCTCCTCTTTCCCTCCAGAATTGGCAACCTTTATGCAAGAGTCAAAGTTAACTGCTACGTGAAATCCCATTCCATATTCTTTAAATATGTTTTATATTACGTATTTTCAGTTTTCTATATAAATGAGCGATCATCGATTTGCAATTTAGAAATTAACAACTAATTAAAGCATTCTTATGTTTTTTCTCCATTTACTTATTTATATATAAAATTGTTTTTCATTTCTTTTTTTTCTGATCTGATTTTCTATTTTGGTATTTTCCTCTTATGCTTTTTCCATGGAGATTTTGTGATCTGATATAAGTCACGAAACTATCAGAGAGACAAGATTTAGTAAGGACTATGCATACTTCAAAAAGCTGTACATCTGCTGAAAATCTCTTTCTGCTAAAAGCAGTGCTTCTGATAAATTCTCAACTTACTCTATTGACAGTTTTCTGTCTCCTAAAAAGGAAGAAACAACCAGAACTACTATTTTGTACTTAATTCTAATCCACAAAGGTGTTTGTTTGGTGCTACTAGGATAAGGTAAGAATCAAAAGAAAGTACTCTTGCCATCTTAGAGTTTTAATATCCAAGGGAGAGAATGCTAAGCCAAGACAGACATGTGAATTAAATAGACAAGCAGATTTCTACAAGTTAAAGAAGAAAATAATCCAATGACAAGTTTTGGGGAAGAAAGTAGCCCAAGACTATTGAAAAGTTTTCAAAAAGAAAATTTTACGACATAGTCACAAATGATCCAAGGAGAAAAAAAAAGACATCTGATATCTTAGAGTGGTTCCAAAAAAATTTGCATTTGTAGAGGACTCTTATAATAATGGGAAAAAGTCTTATAACCAGCAGATTATTACAGAAAAGTGTCATAGAGCTATATTAATGGTATTAGAAAAATCAAAACACCTGAAATCAATACATCCATCCAAAATTTTAGTAGATCTACTACGTAAGAGACATTGCCTACTAGGTACAAAGGACTACAAAACGGAGTTAGTCATTTTCTTAGTTCTCAATGAATTTCCAATCAGCTGCTAAGGGAATTAAAATGTAGTTTTAAACCTCTTTGAAAAGAAACAGAAAAAAATCAAAGATGAAGAGCTCATCGTTTTTATCAGGTGATTTAAATATAAAACAAATGATATTTTCAATTCTTATTTTGGTTCATTTTTTTTTTACTATAAAGAAGGATGATTTAAATTAACAAGATACAATTTCAATGTAAAAATCTGCACTTAAGTTGAATAAATCTATATACTAGTAAAAGCACTGCTTAGTAGCTGCTCATATGAATAATAACTAGCAGTTTTATATGACTATAAAGTCAATGTAAGAATGCAGAATGACAAGGCTTTCAAAATAATATAAATTTAGGCTTTATTAATAGAAAGATAAAATTCCAATCACTGGAAATAAAGGTCACATTATGGTTTGAAGTGGTCACACCTAAAACCTCAAATTTATAAATGAATATATTGGGTTACCTTTTTCAGGTGTTGTAGCTTGTTACAGACTAACCCTCTCAAAAAGAATGACTAACAAGAAGATAGAATACAGCAGGCAACATGCACACACACATGCACACATGCCTGTTTGAAGGCATTGAAAGACTATCTAGGTAGCCATAATTTGAGGAACCAGGATCCCAGACACAATAGAAATGAATTGATATAGACCTGGAGTTCTGTGTAATTTTTCTCCTTAAGTTGTTTTAGCAAAAGTTTAAGAAGCTGAGAATCTGGATGATAAGGGGCTGGGATTCTAAGCTAAGCTTTCAATAGTCTCACTCAAGATAGCATTTGGTAGAGCTCAAATTATCCCTACAACTTTTTATACACACTTGTTTGTTTACTAGGCAGACTAGAAGATGATAACAAATGACTGAAAACTAAGAGAAAACAGATAAAAATAGAACCACAGGACATTCAGATATCGATGTTAATAGACATGGACTTTATCATAGCTACGATTAATATGTCAAAGAAAAGAGATGAGAAGGTGGAGAACTTTACCAAAGAATTGGAATCTATAAAAACATCAAAAGGAAAATGTATAAGCAAAAGATATAATAGTTGAAATTAAGTACACAATAAATGGTTCAACTGCAAATTAGACATGCAGAAGGGAAGACCAGTGAATTAGAAAACTATATATATATATATATAGTTTTGGAGTTGGATGCTGCAGGTGTAGACATCACTTGTCTAGAGGAAGCAGTTATATATAAGCATTTGGTACACATTTTGGAATATGTTAGCTGGCTGAGTTTACAGGCCTTTTTCCTCTTTCCCTCCAGAATTGGCAACCTTTATGCAATAGTCAAAGTTAACTGCTACTTGAAATCCCCTTCCATATTCTTTAAATATGTTTTATATGATGTATTTTCAGTTTTCTATATAAATGAGTGATCATCGATATGCAATTTAGAAATTAACAACTAATTAGAACGTTCTTATGTTTTTCTCCATTTACTCATTTGTATGTAAAATTGTTTTTCATTTCATTTTTTTTCTGATCTGATTTTCTATTTTGGTATTTTCCCCTTATGCTTTTTCCATGGAGATTTTGTGATTTGACATAAGTCATGAAACTATAAGAGAGACAAGGTTTAGTCTGTCTATATATATATAGTTTTATATATATATAGTTTTATATATAATATATACATTATATACAATGTTTTTTCCTATATATACATACCTATAGTAAAGTTTAATTAATAAATTGGGCATAGTAAGAGATTAACAACAATAACTAGTAATAAAATAGAAGAATTATAGCAATATACTGTAATAAAAGTTATGTGAGTGTGGTCTCTCTCTCAAAATATTTTATTCTTCTTAGGATGATGTGAGATGATAAAATGCCTACATGATGAGATAAATTGAGGCGAATGACAGAGGCATTGTGAACTTGTGTTAGACTATTATTGACCTTCTGACAATATGTACCAAGCACTTATGGCTTCCCTTTGGCATACCCAAATTGCCAGCATCACTACTCATACACCTGAGGGCCAATATTAAGTGAAATAAGTTTACTTGAACACAAGCACTGCTATATCGTGACATCAAGCTGATAACTTAGACGGCTACTAAGTGACTAAAGGGTGAGGAGCATATGCAACGTAGATATGAACAAAGAGATGATTCATGTCCCGAGCAGGATGGAGTGGAATGGCATGAGATTTCATCACCCTACTCAGAATGGCATGCAATTTAAAACTTATAAATTGTTTATTTCTGTATTTTTCCATTTAATATTTTTGGATTGTGATTTGGGGCAACTGAAAACCCAGAAAATGAAACCATGAATAAGGAGGAAATATTCTATTAAGACTATTAATTATTAATAGAATAATTCTATTATTCTATTAATTTCAGAGAGAACAAAAAAAACACAAATATTTGAAAGAACGCAAGAACCATATGGGACACCAATAAAGAAAAAAGTAATTGATTGTAGAACAAGAGCTGGCAAACTACAGGCTATGAATTGGCTGCCTGCTCTTAGAAATACAATTTATTGGAATATAACCACACCTATTCATTTACATGTTATCTATGACTCTTTTGGGGCCATACTAGCAGAGTTGACTACTTGTACCAGAGACCATATGAATTGCAAGCCTAAAATATTTACTGGCTTTTAAGAAAAAGTTTGCCAATCCTCTCTTGAAGACTTAACCAATATCCTTTGACTATCCATACTTTTATGTAATGGCTTTTAGTTATTCCTCCAAAAGGTGTAGAACAAGTAGAATACAACGAGTAAGATGGTAGGCTTAAATAAAAATATATTAGTAAGTATATTGAACGTAATTGTCAGACTGGATACATGTAACAAAACCTAAGTGTATGTTTTTTACAAGAGACATACCTAAATATAAAAACATAAAAAGATACAAAGTCACAGAATGGAAAAGATATATACCATGCAAACTTAAGAAACACACACACACCCAACGAGATAATGTTTTGCTGTTATTATCATCAAAATAGATTTTAAGGCAAGAAATGTTACTGGAAATAAGAAATATTTCATTACAATAAAATGGTCAGTCTACCAGGAAGATGTATCAATTCTAAATTTAATGCCAGTAAATAATACACATGCAGCAAAAATGTAGACATACAGAAATTCACAATCCCAATAGCTCATTTTAATGCATTTCTCTCAGTAACTAATGGAACAAGTAAAAAAAGTCAACAAATATTTAAGGTATTTGAAAACTACAGTTAACAAACTTGACCTAACGAACATATAGAAACACTGAACACAACTTCCAACACTGCATCTAAAACATTTACCAAGATTGACTTTTCTTATGTCTAGTTTCAACAAATTTCAAAGGATCTGAATCATTCAGCATGTATTCTCTGACAACTGCAATTAAGCAAAGCAGATGTACCAAAAAAGGGAGAAATCCCCAAATGCTTGTGTGTCAAAGGTCTCCAGAGCGATTCTCAGGTTCAATGATTTTCTGTGAGGACTCAGCATACAGTCATGCTCCCAGCTGTGATTTATTACAATGAAAAGACACAGAGTAAAGTCAACAGAGGGAAAGGTACATGCGGTGGAAACTGAAGGAAAACAGGTGAAAGCTTCCAAAATACTCTCCCAGTGGAGTCACACAAAATACACATAGTTTCCCCAACAAGTTGTGACAACATATATGAACTGCTGTCAACTAGAGAATCGTATGGGGTTTTATTGGGGATTGGTCATGTAGGTTGCCTCTCCCTGGCAGATACCAAAATTCCAGACTCCTAGAAAGAAAGCATGTATCTGGCATAAACCATGTTTGTATAGTTTAGGTATAGTGTGCCATGCTTACCAGTTCTGGGAATGGTGGAAACTCTTCCCAAATCCAAGTTCCTAGATGCCAACCAAGAATTTACCTTGTAAGCAGGACTTTCAAAGGATAGTGATCAGTCTCAGTATGTTAACTGTTTTCTGCACACTGTGGATCAAAGAAGAAATTACAATGGAATTGGAACATACAATTAATTAAATGATAATGAAAATATGATGTAACACCTTTGATGCCACTAAAACCATGCTTAGAAATTCCTAGCTCTAAATGCACAAGAAAGGCTAAAAATCAATAACTCTAAATATTTATTTAGATAAATCAGATAAATAAGAGTAAATTAAACTCAAAATAATAATGTAAAGACATACAATAGAGAAAATCAAAATAGCCAAAATTACTCCTTTGAAAATTTTAATAAAAATGAAAAACTCCTGGGAATACCAATGAAGAGAAGTGGTATGAATTATAAACACCAGTATTGAAAAAGGAAACATTATAGATACTTACCCATTAAAAGAATAATAAAAGTATATTATAACCAATTTTATAGTAATCAATCTGAAAATTTAAAGAAAAGGGAAAATTTTTTGAAAAAATATTTCTTAACACTGATACAAAAATATAAAATCTTATTAGTAAGATATATATTAAATATGTCATTAAAATCATTTTTTAAATTATGCAATAAGTAAATATCCAGGCTCAGTTGACTTTAGCAATGAATTCTGAAAACTTTTCAGTAAGAATAGCACTAAATATACATGAACTCTTCTAGAGAATAAAAATGGAAGAAATATTTCTCATCTCTATTCATGAGTACAGCATAAACTTGATACCAAAACTTATAGAGACATTGCAAGAAAGGAAAATTATAAATGCAAAAATCCGAAACAAAATATTAGCAAAACAAATGTAAGAACATGTAAAAATGGTAACATATCATAAAAATTTGGGTTTATTCTCAGAATACAAGTGTGGCTTAACATTCAAAAACCAGCTGACAAAATTCAGATAAAATGAGAAAGGAAACCATATGATCAGCTCATTACATGTGAAAAAGTATTTGATAATATTTCAACGCCCTTGTATTTTGTACTGTTATATAACCAGTGTAATCAGTTAGAAGGATATTAAATTTGGCCAAATAGAGAGGCGTTATGGAAGTGAGGGGTATTGTAAGAAGTACTCTCTTGTAAAATTATCTATAGCAAAGTACTTTAGTAATGTATCCATTCTACGTCACAGGAACAGGCAATTGATTGGTCAAGAGATGCAGGATTTCTCTTGTCCTACCAGGCAAGGATCCTTATGTTTGCCTTGTTAGCAGTGCTCTTTGTGGGAAGAAATTTCCTCCAGAAACTACCTGTCCTGCATTTGTGTGACTTGACATGGAATGAAGCGACAGGTTCATGAACACATTGGTACATGTTAGTTTATCTAACTGAGTAGCCAAATGCTTAGAAGTAGAAACTAGGGCTTGAGAGAACAGGCTACAGGACAGGAACTCATTAGAGAGAGAAGAGATTCGGGAAAATCCAGATACCAGAGACTGGGCCTTTGTTTGAGGGGGTCAGACTTATTTGGGCACTGAGATGGGATCATTCTGGGCAAAAGTGGAGAAAAGTATTTTAATACATAGGGAGGGAAGAGAAGTGGGAGAAATAATGAAGGCAAACCTGAAACGAAAAGCAAAACTTGTAATCTCCGTTGGAAAGAGAGCTGAGAGAACATCTTCGAATGTGGGGAAGCCAGAGGCCTGAGGGCTGAGCTGGCCTTCAGAAGGTTTCAGGGCTGGTCAGCGGCAGGAGGAAAAGCAGAGCCTTAGTGCTTTGGCTTCTGACAGAATGTTCCCCCCACCACATTAAACCAAGAATAGTACAGCGTTCAGTATTTGTGTTTTTTATACTAACTTGACAGCTGACTATTTAGCCTGCAGGAGCTAATAAGAATATAGTTCCTGTTTTAAATAGAAAATGAAGCTGTTGAAACAGTGTTTAGGTGTTTGGGGTTATTTTTGCCACCCAACGCAAAAACAAAAAAACCAAAAAACAACAACAAAAAAACGAACACTAGCATTTGTGGAGACAGATAAAAGGAATGACAGCTGAGTAAACATTCTGCCACCTGTCTTTATCGTCACTCTTAGACGCCATGGTCCTTGAAGAAAAATGTTTTGTTTGATTTCTCTTTATTTCTATTCCATTGTATTACACAGGGTTTTTCTTACATTGTGCTCATAACAGTAGTTCAGTAATAAATGCTTATCAAATGAATAAAGGAAAATGTTTGCTTTATAAAAAACCCAGGAACCCTTGTTATCATCACTGTCAGATTTCATTGTTTCTACACCCATCTAATAATAGAAGAGATAAAAATCAGGGTCTAACAATCCGTTTGCCATAGTGTTGATATCTTCTCCTATCATTTCTGTAGCAAAGACTGTTAAGTCACGCATTTGCTCCTCTACATTTCTGGATCTCTCTTGCAGTAGCTTGGGCTTTGTCACTGGATTCTGGCCAATGGAAAACACATAAAGTGATTCCAGTTCTTAAAAATATTTCTCAATTCCTCCAGCCCTGCCTGTGCCTGGAGAAACTTAGGTCACGTGTTCTGGATGGCATAATCTCATGATGGAGGGGGCCCCCAGGCCTACATCAGGTTTTGATTAATCAAGAAAAATTCCTTATTGTACTAAGCTTCTACAATTTCAGAGTTCACCTATGGCATGAGTTAGTTTTAATTACTTTGTATGTGCTCCTTCACCCACCAAGTACTATGATACCATATATATATATATATATATATATATATATATATATATTTTTTTTTTTTTTTTAACTTAAACTCTTTTACACTGACTGCCCTTAAAACTATGTTCAGTGAGTGGTTTGTTTAAAGTACATTTTCTTGGAGTTTTCTTATAGAAGAACACTGGGGACAGTGCTTACTTTCAACACTTTCACCTGATGCCACTGGAAATACCTCTTTCTTAAAAGTACACATGGTACAATCTCATTCCTGGGATTTATTATTAATTTAAATAGTAGATCATTAGAGTTATTGATTGATCTTAAATTCGAATGTAACATTGAAATTTCTTCTTCATGTTGCATCAAATTTTGGACAGTTACAACAGACATCAATTGAACTCTTATATACTAAGAGCTGTATTTGACAGGATCAAGAGAGTTGAAGAGAATTTAAGACCCTATCCTTGTGCTCAAGAAATCTACCAGCTTGCTAGACCAATGAGACATGTCCATATGGAACAGTTGATTTACAACTTGTTCACATTTAACCAAGGAACACACCGTTTACAAAGTCTCAAGTTGCCTTTGCTGTATCTTTTATTCAGTCATAAAATATTTAACACTCTAGTTTGCCATCCAGTTATAATCTCAGAGGTAAATTAGGAACATAATAACTTAGAGGTTAAAGAAGTCAGGAATGGAGTTGGAAAGAGAACTAATGAAGGTGTGTCTGTCAGGTACATACGATATTGAAATAATAACATCAGTCTAAGTAATCAAAGGATAACTTTGGTTTCTTTATGTAAGGACCCCCATCCACCCACAACACCTCCAGATAATTCAAAGCCTAAAGAATTATTAGGAAACAAGAATCTTAAGTTAAAAATTCATAGACACAGACAATAGTTTAGTGGTTACCAGAGCGTAAGGGGGAAGAGGGGTGGTAGTGAGGGTAAGGGGATGAAATATATGATGAAAGGAGAACTGACTCTGGGTGGTGAGCACACAATGGGATTTATAGATGATGTAATACTGAATTGTACACCTGAAATCTATGTAACTTTACTAACAATTGTCACTCCAATAAACTTTAATTTTTTTTAAAAAAAGAATCTTAAGTTAGATTTAGAGTGACTGGGAAAGAAGCCATGAGGAATTTTACCTCCACATCTTATAAAAGATTGTTAGTTTCTCATCTTTTAGGTTCTCTGTCTACCCTTCTCAAACAATATCCAATTTTTTTCCTAATTGGTAATGATTATTCTGATTTTTGTGTTTACCATTTCCTTCCTTTACTTTATGGACTAACCAAATGTATGTCTGTGTCTAAATAATATAGTGTTTAGTTGTTCTGTTTTTAAACTTTATATAAATAGAATCATACTGTATATATTTAACTTCAACTTTGCTTTTTTGTTCAATTTTATGTTCTTGATATTTATATGTTCTTTACAGGCAGACAAAGGACATTCATTTCTCTTGATACACAGTAATTTATCATACGATTATTCCAAAAATTTTCCCAGTCTACCTTGAATAGACATTTGTATATATCAAAGTGTTTCTCTAGGGTATTCATCCAAGAGTGAAAGAGTTGAGTTGCATTCACTGCACAAAATCAACTTTACCAGATAATGCTAAATTGTTTTCTGCAGTGATTATACTGTACCACCAGTGTATAAGGGTATTTGTTACTCCGTATCCTTGACATCACTTAATTTTTGCAAATCTGGTAGAAACAAAATGAATTGTAGTTAATTAATTTCCACTCATTTCCCCGCTTGCTAATGAGACTGAGCATCTTTTCATATGTTTATTTCTGTACTACAGAGGTTTCCTCAGAGAAATGTTCTTCAAGTCTTTTGTCAATATTTTGTATCACTTTCTTATTGATTTGTTGGATTTTTTTTTAAATTTATCTTTAGATAACTTAGTTTTAAAAGCATTTACATTCTATCTTTGTATATTCTGCCTGTTTTTGCTCACATATTGAAATGTAATACTTTTAAAATTTGTTTACACCCAGAAAAATTGCTAAATTCTTGTTATTTCTAATATTTTATACATGTAGTTTTATATTGTCCATGTTATCATATCATCTATGAATAATACCACTTTTGTTTTTGTTTTTCCTTCATTCTCATTACAACTTTTGTTTTTCCATCTTACTGTGCTTACTAGTAAATAATTCTACTATTCAGTACAATGAATAGTAGAGACAACACACTTGTTTTGTTCCAGACCTCAAAGGAAATGTTTTTCCACATTTCAGAAAAGTATGATGTCTGCTGTAGGATTTTTTTCTAGCCCTTTAACACATTAAGAAAATTTCCTTTTGCTCTTAGTTTGCTATGAGTTTTTATTGGGAATCAATAGTGAAAAATATTTTGTATCTCTTTAGATGATTATATATTTGTTATCCTATAATCTCTTAATGTTCTTAATTATATTAATCATTTTTTAATATTATGCCATCCTTGACATACTAGGATAAAATCAACATTTTAAAAATGAATGGCTTGATTCCTTCTGCCATGAATTTGTGTTTTCATTTCTAAAATTATTTGATATGTATGGTCATAATTAGGAGGCAAGAGAACACCCAACCAGCTCTATTCATAATAGTCTCAAACCGAAAACCATCCAAATATCTATCAAGAACAGGTGGATAGATAGTGACCTTTTCGTAAAATAGAATACTATGAAGCCATGAGAATAAATTATAAATATATGCAATTGTATAGGTAAGCATCATAAATATATTGTTCAGTAAAAGAAAACAGATGCAAAATACATCCTGTATAATCCCATTTATGTAAAGGGTAAAATTAGGAAAAAACAATCTGTACTCTTAGAAGTGGAAATAGTGGATATCCCTCAGGTAACGCTCGGGTGGGGTGGTATAGTGACTGGACGGGAGCATGAGTGGGATTGCTGGGCTGCTGGGAATATTATCATGCTTGGTCTGGTTGGTGGTTATATGGTTTTGTCAATTTACAGAAATTCCTCGAGGTGTACAGCTTTCTCTATGTGCATTATGCCTCAAAAAAGTAGGTTTTTTGTTGTTTGTTTGTTTTAATGAGAGAAGCAGCATGGATTAGGAAGCTAAAGATACCAATTTTAGTCCAAATTTTGTGCCTAAGGAGTAGTATGATCTGGTTCAGTTAATTTGACCTGTCTAGGTCTTGTTTTATTTATCTGTAAGGTAGGGGGAAATAATAACTACTATATATGGTGAAAATGAGTAATTAAAGCCAGTTTCCTCCTTGAGATTTCCCTCTTGAGAATTAAATTAGAAATGTGATGATGATGGACCAGAAAGAAATATGCAAGGCCATCTTGAAAAGCTAGAATGACTCCTGAACTGTTAAGAATCTATACAAATTTGACTATAGGTATATTTGTATCTAGAAAAGAATGTATTCAGGAATACAAAGGTTTGGTCAGCTATAAAAGAACAGAACTGTTGAGTCACAGGACTAAATGTGGCTGTGACAGAGTCATCTTGGAGATGCACAGTAAGATCCCACATACCTTGTGACTAAAGTGAAGGTACTATAAATTAACAGCAATATTTCTAACTATGAAACCACTACATTAACAGTATAGTTTTAGGTTTCAGAATCTTGTGACATTTGTTCAAAAGAATAAGCATCTCCAAACTGAGCACATGCATTCATTCATTATTTACCAAACATGTACTGACATCCCACTTAGAAGGAGATATAGATACATAGACAGGACCAGCCCTGCCTTGAAGAAGTCAATAATCTGAAAAGGGAGACAGGTATAGATGTTAATAATATGGAGACTCAAGAGCTTAGACAGAGGTAAATGCAGAATCTGGTGGGATCATTTAGAAAGAATACTTAATCCATGTTTTTGAACTCAGGGAAAGTCTACTTGAGGAGAGATATTAAGATCCTGAAAAAAGTCTTTGTAATGGAATTTCTGAACCTCCAGGACTAAGGGCTCAGCCTTTGGCCTGGGCAACTTTGTTGTAGTAGAAGTCAGTTTATGAGATATCTCACCTGCCAGCCTTACAGCCTGTCTTGGTTGTGACACATTTGTCTGGTGGCAGCATGGTATCAGAAGATTGAAAGATGAAGCCAGACTCAGGGATTGGAGGTAAAGAAAAAACAAACAAACAAACAAACAGAAAAAAACAACTAATAATCTCTTATGTTTGAATGATGGTGGCTTCTGTGATGCCATGGTTTGTGCATAGAGTTGTCAGGATTAAATAAAACATGCCTCAAGTTCTTTATGAATCCTAAAGATTGGCTCAATTACTAATCACTATTATTTTCTCAGAAGTTATGTCTTCTTTGTTTAGTAAGACTTAAATATTCAAACATGCTTGTTATGATTGACTGAAATGTTCAATTTAGCAAGCATTTCCTAAGTACTTCAGACTGTCTGACCCTGCTAGCCAGGGCAACCCAGAAATGAAAAAGATTCTGCCAGAAAGGGATTCCAATTCAGGTATGAACGAAAGGTAAATACTGTAAATTGTGGCACAGCAAGGTTAGTTTAGAGGTCTTTTGCGCCCCCTACTGCTTAATCTCCATCAGCATCCCTAAATCACCCATAGGAATATCCATCCCATCTAAGTAAATCAGTGTGTTTGCTGAACAACCACAACTTGCAGACAAGACCCCAGTTCCAAACACCCCCTCCAGCAGATTACCCTCGCAAATGCCCTCCCATTACAGGATGAGATGTGCCACAATACTTTCACAAGAGGGAACGTAGTCTGAGGAGGGATCTCAGTGGAAAGTGCCTGTGACCGTGGTATTGCAGGACTAAGAAGGAAGTACACAACAAGTAGAAAGACCACTTGTGCTTCGGTATAAAACTTAGAGATGGGAAGAGGATTTGCAGGGTTTCGGGTCGCGTGGGGCTAGGAGAGCATCATCATCTGGAGAGACAGAGAGAAAGCAGAACACAGAGGTCACTGCGTGTTATGCTAAAAAGCTTGGACTTCCTCTGTAAATTGGAAGGAAACTGTGGAGATTGCCCCTGTGGAAACTGTACTGGAGGGGAGACGTTAGAGGAAAGTGAATGGATC
This sequence comes from Rhinolophus hipposideros, assembly GCF_964194185.1. Classification (NCBI taxonomy): domain Eukaryota; kingdom Metazoa; phylum Chordata; class Mammalia; order Chiroptera; family Rhinolophidae; genus Rhinolophus; species Rhinolophus hipposideros. The sequence continues at coordinate 18,647,401 of NC_138049.1, read as the reverse complement.
AAGGTAAGTGAGTAACAGACACACTCAATTTACTCATATTATATTCTCCCGTTCTCAATTCACACTCACCTTAAATGCTTCAAGCAGTTTTAGTATATGATACAGACCATTCTGCCTTGTCAGATTCTTTTCATCATACTGGTTATTTTAGTGCTGTCTGTACCTTTGCAATAAGGGTTGTTGGTGTGGCTTCATCTGACAGCTATTCTGCAGACATCTTAAAAGTTTTCACAGCACTGCCAAATTGGCATAAGGAAATTTGGAAGTGATCATTTTGGATTGGTTTCTAAATCATTGTGATTATTTCATGACAGGAAGTAGATTTTGTGCTTCTTTTTATGATGCATCATAAAAACAACCACTCATTTAATAAGATAGTGCACCAGGAGCTGTGGGTGCTTCAATGGTTAATGAATGTGGCTGGATTCTTTCCCAATCAGCAACTCTGAGCGGGACACAAACAGTGGAGTTTAAACAATCAAGAATTTTGAATAAGGAATTAATGGGGTGGAGAACTGCTACTTGTAAGCTGAGAGGATGTCATAACCACCCCCATAATCAAACAATTTCTATTCCAAACGATTGCTCTGACTGAAGTGAAACATTCTTACGTATAACTAGTTTCTCTCTCTTACACACACACACACACACACACACACACACACACACACACACATTGAAACCTCACAGAAGCCAGTTTTCGGAGAATAAAGATATAGTGTGCTTTTTGGAATTATTAACCGTAGTGAAACTCACCCAAGCAATTTCTTATGTTTAATGTTCATCTCTCGAGCCTTGGCCACAGACACAAAGCAACATTTCCTCCTTATTCAGTTTACTTCTTTCAGACCTTTGGAGAATGATGTAAACAACTCCCCCAGCACTATGGCTTTTACGGAGCCTGAACACCAAACATTTCATCAGTGATTACTCTTAATAAATGTGTGTGCACTGAAGTTTTTGTTCCTTAATTGCCTGTAATTATAGCTCTGTCGCACTTTCTAAGAATTTAAGACAAAGTGAAGAGACAGCAGTAGTTTAAACCTAGACTGTATAGAAATCAAATGTAAGGAAGGAAAACGAAATCACAAAGTTTCTCATAAGTAGGTGTATGGAAGCTTTGGGTTACTTACAGCAGCTCCAAGAGATTAGTCGAGAAAGAAAAACGAAGAAAAGAGCTGGCTTACTAACGTATAAACTGTACAATTACTTAAATATTCAATTCCACTTAGGTCTGAATCCATCAATATCATTGCTTCTTTCCTACTTGAAATAAAAAATATATGCACAATTGTTGAAATAATATATACACCATCACATTCCACCCCTCAAATTTATCTTTTACTTCCAAACAACTTAATGGTAGAGTTGCCAAAACTTAAAATACCCTGTCATCTGATTTAATACTCAATTTGTTCTATTCAATAAAGATTATTGAATAGAACATTATAGATTTTTTCCTCAACAGCATTTGACACAGGAATTTAAAACAAATATCAAATTATCTTAATAATTTAATTACAAGCTGTCTGGCAATGTTCATATTTCCAAAGAGTACTTTCACATATCCATGGAGGTTATGGCCTTTCAAATTACCTCCATCATTCTCTTGTTCTTTACTCTCCACCCACTATGACAAGTTTGTTTATGTAAGGAGTTGAAGTTATCACATATAAATGTGGCACCAACACACGCAGTCATGCAGGCTGTGCGACGTACAACTCTGGGTACCACTCACTTAGACTGCAACAGGGCCAGTACCCCTGAAACTCAATCAGATAGAATAGCGGGAGGATTCTCTTCAATTATGTGCGTGCCACCTTGTTGAATCGCAGCCTGTGTATGAGGGCTGTCAGCATGGAAATAAATGTGCTGTGCCTGTGAATAGCAGGGAGCAGAAATGAAGGTTGAGAACTGATGATGCTGAGTAGCCAACTTTGAGCCTATAATCCTCAAATAATAGTAATTGATCTCAGTATTAGCCTGTTCTGGAGAATATCTGACACATTTTTTTTCCTTTCTTTTAACTATAGTCTATGGCTGAGTTTGCAAAACCTTATTTTGTCAACCCAATATACCACATAATGGCCAACAGCCTGGTTAAACTCAAATGACGTCTATTAATTGTTGAGTGACTACTAATGGGATTCCCTTGACAATGAAGTACTTTTTAAGAAGAAGGCTTATTGTCCATGGTGGCACAGAGGCATAGAGTATGACAGGAAGTAGATTTTGTATGGGGAAGGTTTGTTGAACCTGAGCTAGAGCCCCACAAGATGAAATTCACCTTGGAGGCTTTTATCATATTTCAGGGGCAGGTCCTCAAACTTTATAGGCCCAGGATCTTAACTTTTATGAGTTTTTCTATCTCTTGGGGATAGATTCACATTAGCAAATAGTATAGAACTATATGGTCTCTGCTGGTGATTGGACTAGTGCTGTTATTTGGAATTGCGCTGTCCATCAAATTCCTTATGAATCCTAAAGATTGGTTCAATTACTACTCACTGTGATTTTTCTCAGAAAAGTTATGTCTTATGTCTAGAAATGTCTCTATTCACATAGCACAACACAATTGACTAGTCTTTGTCTCCTAAGTTATAATCGCGCCCTGGTTTTCTGACGTATGGATCAGCCATTGAAGGAGGTCTTCTCGTTCTCCACAGAAAGCCTGCCATCTCCTTCCTGGGCATTCCTTATGCATAGTGGTCATTTTTGTACCATGGATTCCTGCTCTGTTGGCTACAGCTAATTAGGATGAGGCTAAATGGTGAAGAGAAGAATAAACTGAGTCAGAAGTGGTAGGAGCAGAAGAAGCAGAGATGTGGCATTGTAGATTTGCTGTGATGGCAAAGTTTGGAAATGAAATAATGGATGCCCAATACTAATGAGAGGAATCTGTTGACTCCTGTTGACTCCTGAGCAAATTTTCAGGGTCTATAACCCTTGGTCATGAGGCTCCTGAGAGGGTTTCCCATCTCCTTTCCTTCCCTGTGATTCTTTACAATATTTGCCCATTATTTGAGGTAACTTGAGTGAGTCTTTGCTTCTAATCATCTTGAAAGAGTCTGATTAATAATTCTGAAATTACAACCCAATCACATTTGTTGAAGTTTTGCAGTCACCTACTGATAATCTCTTAGAATTTACTCCTACAGTCAATTAATACCATATGTGGATTTTACCTGTCAAACTATCAGATTCTCAGGTGGCATCTAAGTGCTGCTCTGATGTACTGACTTGTGTGGATTTGTTACAGCTCCTCATTTTGCTTACAAGCTGAATTGCCAAATCATAGAGTATTTCTACCATCACCTTAATTTGCAGTACTATAATCTTGTTCTTTAAAGTACTGTGGCAAAGGAGTTTCCTGTTACTGGAGGCCATAACTTTAGGAAGTGACCTGCACTTGGAGTAATATAACCTTGCTCTAATCATCAGTCATTTGTAGCCAAATTAAGCAGAGACTAATTATAGCTGCAGTCTTCTAATGCAGCAGGTTGTTTATTTTTGTAAATGTAGGGCCATATTGCCCAATTATTCATACATGCAATTTTATAGCAAGAAAATAGCACTTAAATATCATCAAACTCTTAACCATATGAATGGCATGAGAAGGTGCCTGTGACCTGAGCTTTCAAACTAGTGCAATGCCCAATTGCCAAAGAGAAAAACAGAATCAATAACAATGAGGAATGTGAGAGAACCATTGAATATTCTGTAATCAAATGGGTAAATTAAGATGAGTCATTATTGTAGTTGGTCTAATTTTTCATCGTAGTAGAAAACAGAACTAAGCAATATTGACTGGCATCTCGATGATATCTACCATTAGCACCCACTCCCTCCCTTTTCCTGTGTCATACTTGTAATCAAACCACATGTTGCCTCGCCCTGTAAATGTTGGGCTTAGCAGGGTTTCAAGTTGAAGTCTCAAATGTGATGGTGATGGCTGCCATTATGCTGCTCAATCAAATTGCTCTAAAAATCAGTGGAAAGGCAGGAATCATCCTAAGGAGAACGACCAAGAGACACGAGAGACTATGGGTAGGATTTTGGCAACAGAGTAGTTGGTGGCAATAGCTCAGAGCTGCAGAATTTCTTGCTCTAAGTTTCCTTTCTGGCCAGAAGTTTGGAACGTTCTTCTTGTTGTTCTGAGTTATTTGTCCACTTCCTCCACTGGCCATGACCCTGACCTTTCTCAGGGCTCTCTCCACATGAGAGCTTCCTATTGTCCCTTGCATCTGAGGAGGTGACAGAAATACACACACACATCTAATGTGTGGCAGGGTGTTGGGGGTTTGCCTTAAAAATAAGGAAGAGGTACTCATGTGCCCAGTCATTCATCCTATTTCACAAAAGTTTAGGGGAAACTGGGGATAGTTCACTGGTGTTGTTTTATTAAATGGAACCCAGTTCTGTATAAGCAGATGAGTAGACTTCAATTCATTAGTCCACAAGTGATTCAATGAATTAGTGATTCCATTAAGCAATAACTATTTGTGGATTTAGAAATACAGGAACACTGCCGTAAGCTTTTAAAAGTACATATATAAAACAAATTTGATATTACCCTCCCATTGTAAGCAGCATTCCCAAATAAAAACAGTATCTGGCTAGGATGATATGACTTCCATAAGTGAAGGGATACAGTTGTAAATAAAATCAATGCATTGAAAGGCATCCAGAGAATATCATTTTTAAAACTTTCTTTGTTTTTCCTGCTCTCTAAGATAACAATAAACAGTCTAAGAAAGGATTCTTTATTGTTATCTATTTCAGAGCAGTCTCTGTTCTGTAGGGATTTCTGCTTCTGCTTAGGTATCAGGCTGACAGTCAACATTTATTGTGACAGTAAATTTTTTCCTAGAGCTTTAAATCAAATTTCTAAGCTGCTCTCTCCTCAGACCCTAAGCCCTCTCTGACTAGAGGATAAGAGGCCTTGCCAGTGACAATTTCCCATCACTATCAGCATCATAGAAACATGATAATACCAGAAACCCAAGTTCTCTAATAAACTTTCTAACAAATCTCAGCAGAGAAAGGCAATATTACTAAATCTTACTTAAGCCCAAGTTCCCCTGTGTGTGTGTATTTCTAAGTTATGAGCCATATGAACAACAAACTGTAAAAACTGGAAATACGTGAACAGGATTTCATGTTGGGATGAAAGAAAATTTGTAACAAAGACAATCTAATAAGTCTTTAATGATCTGCATAAAAAGTGTATATTTTACATATACATGGTAAGCCGGTTCTCTTAGTGAAAATATATGCCTTGTATGAACAGCAAAACCAACCATTTTGGAGATAAACTTGAGGAAAAAAAGTCATGAGGTGTGGAGAGATGTAGATTATAGGGTCAGCAGATTTGGGAAAAGGGTCTGGAGTGAGCTCCCCTCACAGCCGGAGGGAGCCTGCCCTCTCCTTACAGTCCCCCGACAGCAGGCCCTTATGGCATGGAGGTGCTGGTCAAATCAGCTCTGTGTCCAGACTGACTGCCCAGTGCTTCTATCTGATATCTAATGGTGAACAAAACTGTTCATTGGGAGCTCCCAGGACACTCAGGTTACATCAGTACTCCTATTATATTCTTTAGGAGGAAAAGAAAACAAAAATCAGATATCTGGTTTGATGACTCATTAGTGGCTTGTATAATAGGCTCTGCCTTTCTAGAATAAACGAATCAGTAGAAGTCTATGGGAGGATTTCAATCCTCATAAGTTGTTTTATGTGTCTGTTGCATGGTGATATTGGGGGTCATCCAAAGTTGCAAGGTATAATCATGACTGTTTTCAGCTCCAAGTCGTATTATTTGTAAACCCTTTGAAGCTCTGACGCACACAGTCCTATTTCAGAGTCCAGGAACTATGAAATTTATACAAGTTCTCAGAAATACTTCCTAAAAGTCCTCACTTGTCTCATGCTTGCATGGTCTTTCCTCTTACATGGCAGTTAACCTTGCACCAAGGTCCTTCCCCATCTCTGCTACTCAATCATATTGTTTTATTAACACCAGCACGAACAGAATAGAATTTTGCTGGGGAACAAGAAAGAGAGGAAAAAGGAAGAGATAGTTTTAGAAACATGTACTGCAGAAGAAATGAACTCATGTGCTCATCATGAATCCTCATCTATTCAGAATCTAAAAGGTACAAAAGTGGATACTGTGAAAAATCCCACGGCCCTTTCCCCAGCCACGCCCCTTCCCTTTGTGGAGGCAGCAATGTTACCGGTTTCGAGGGTATCCTTTTAGAGATAAGTTATGCAGGTGCAAATAAACATACGTGCTCTCCTCCAGCTCTTCTTGCCCACACACAGTAGCGTCCTGCACCTTGCTCTTTTCTCCCATCCATCTAACTTGCAGATAATGTCCTATCTGTATCAGGGAAGATTTCGTGTTTTTGTGAATGGATAGGTCCCGGTGTGTGTGTTGTATAAAAGAGGCACGGTAAATGACAACACCTGTGCTTTTGCCACGTGGGTTCTGACTCAACTGAGAGGGAACACAGAGTGCAAAGCAGGTGAAGATCAAAACACATGTATTACTGATAAATGGGATACTGGAGAATGCAGCTCAGATGCACACCTATGATTTCTTGATGCCAAACCCCAAAACGAGACAGACTGACCGATTCAGTCACAGGCAGCTCAGAGCCCCAGGCCTCCCTCCATGGATGCTGCCCTGAAACTCTGGGGACTTGATGGAACAGGTATGAACGTGGAGCAGATAGATCCCAAAAAGAACGATAGATAGGGGCTCTGCTCCACGGGACCAGCTTGTCATTCAAATCACTAATTAGTCAACTCGCTTCAGTAAATGATGGGGCAAGAAACTAAGACTGTTTCAGAAAAAAACCCTTTCTGTGAGGAACCAAGAGTGTGGCAATGACATCCCCCCACAACCCCAACGTTATGATTGAACCTTAATTTAGTCAACCCGTCTCTCATTGATCGATCCCAAAGGTGCCTCCAATCTTTTGCTATTACAAAATGTAATGCAGATGAATTTTCAATCTTTTGCTATTAGAAAAAAATGGAATGAATATGAATATTTGCAAATGAATAACACCGTACATGTAAAATTTCCCACATATGGGATTATACCAGAATGATGAATTCCTGGGGGTGAAATTGTTGGGTGAAAAGAGTATGTGCATTTACAATCTTGCAAGATATTGTAAAATTTCCCTATATGGAGATCATACCAGTCCATTCAGAAATGTGGGAAAGCGCCTATTTCTCCACACCTTTTTCATTATGATATTTAAAAGAAGACTTTCATTTTTGCTAATCTAGTACACGCACAAAATGTGGTATGTGTTTTGAAGTTATACTTTTTCTTATGAATAAGATTAAATATATTTTCCTACATTTAAGAGCTATTGTAATTTTTTTCATGTGAACAATCTCTTCAAATCTTGTATCAATTTTTCTATGGAGTGGTCATGGATTTTTTTTTTAATGACTTTATTTTTTACAGAAGTTTTAGGTTCACAGCAAAACTGAGCAAAAGGTACAGCGATTTCCGTATGTCCTCCTCCCGCACACCTGTGTAACCTCCCCCATTATCAAAATCCTGTTGTAGGGTGTTTTTATATTAATTTATAGACACTCTTTATATTTTAGAAAAATTTTTATTATGATAAAATTGAAAATCTTTTTCCAGGTAGTGGTATTCTTTTGACATCTGTTATGGTGGTTTTGTCCTTTATTTTTGGCATAGTGTAATTTTTATATTTTTTATTATGTTTTCTGAGTTTTGTGTTATTCTTAGATAGGACTTTCCTACTCTGAGATTATTAACTTTTTCCCATGTTTCTTCAAATACTTTTATGGTTTCATTTTGGGTTTATTTAAAATCTTTGAACAATATGAATCCAACAGGTAAAGATCCAATTTATTTTTTTTCTAAATGGCTACCTCATGTCATTTATTAATTAATCTATATCTCCATTACTTTGAAATTCTAACAACTATTGGTCCCAGGTTAAGGGGGTTAAGAGGTCACATAAATGAATGGATTGAAACATACAGATAAAGACCCCCAAACCAGAAATCATCTATTTAACAATATTGTCCATGATTATTCCTCTCAACATGTTTAGAAATAAAGAAATTTATCTGGGTTCAAATTCTCACTCATCCATTTACTAGTTGCACAACCCTAAACAAATGAACTTTTTTGTTTTTAATTAAAGTTTTTGGGGTGATAACTGTGAGTAAAGTTACATAGGTTTCAGATGTACAATTCTGTAACACATCATCTATATGTCATATTGTGCGTTCACCACCCAGAGTCAGTTCTCCTTCCATCACCACATATTTGATCCCCTTTACCCTCATCTACCACCTCTCTCCCCCCTCACCCTGTGGTAACCACTAAATTTTTGTCTGTGTCTATGAATTTTTGTTTCTTTACTTGTTTGTCTTGTTCCTTTATTGTTTTCAGTTTTATACACCACATGTCAGTGAAATCATATGATTCTCAACTTTTTCTGCCTGACTAATTTTGCTTAGCATAATAATCTCAAGATCCATTTATGTTGTCACAAATGGTGCTATTTCATCTTTTCTTATGGCAGAATAGTATTGTTATTCATAATCAAAAGTTATTGTAGGGGAGAGAGTGGAAGGATAGAGTAGGACAAGACTTGATGAGAGTTAAACAATAAATTAATATTAATGACTGCTATATTTCACCAAACATTACATATTCTCTTATATACGAAAGGAGACATTTCTGAGAATAAGACATTTGGGTTTGTCATGAGAGAATACGTAATGTTTGGTAAAATATAGCAATCATTAATATCAATTTATTGCTTAATTCTCAAGTCTTGTCCTACCCTTTCCTTCAACTCTCTCCCCTACAATAACTTCCGATCGTAACTAACAACACCACCCTTCCTCTTGTGCTTATGAAACCCCAAGACAATGGCCAAAATACTTCAGAAACCTTTTCCATAAAAATGCTGAAGCATAGACAGGTTTGTTCCAGGTTTCCTTAGGTTATATTTACATGATTCACATAGCTGAATTTAAGTATAGTGTAGTAGACACTATGTTAATACTCTAATTTAGGTCACAAACTCAAATACAGTCCCAACTTCAGTAGAAGTAAATAGAAAGGTGTTCTTGGTGGCTTATTAAAAATACCAAGATCTTTTGGAAGTAGGGAGCATTGATACTGGGAGACATAAAACAGAACAGGTGAGGTATTGGTGTTTTGCCTACTACTTCTCGAAAAGGACTAGAAAGAACTTAATTATCTTTCTCATTTTCAAGAAGCCTTTCAACTCAACCACCCTAAATGTATCAGCCATATTCTCAAATATATCCAGAATAATAGGTGTACCAATTTTGCTTGGTATCAAATTCTAGAAAATAACAATAATTAGAACTTTTTCTTTTGGTAATCACAACGTTTCTTTTCTTGTTTGGTCTTTCTTTGTACTTTGTGGAAATGAAAAATAGCTGATCACCATCTGTTGCTTCACATTCCAAAGAGTAATTATTAACTATATCTCAGTCTTTTCTTATATTATAGAAATACCCGTTCTTTAATGCTTCCCCAAATGTTTATTGAAGATTATTCAGCCAGGGAAGAATGAGAGAATCAGAACCAATTGTGGTAATAAGACAAGAGGTAAGTTCAACACAGAAAAACAAAAATGAATAGAATAATCATTAGTGATTGATGAGTGCACTTTGTAAATAATTTAATATTTAGAATTTTTAATTAATTTTAGACACTGAATCTTGACATAATAAATAGAGCGCTTATTGCTAATACCCCTACATGTGGCATGGTACCTACATAATATAATTTGGTGTACTATGGATTTGAGAATTTGGAGATGTATAATAACGATGAAAAGCAAAATGTGTGTTTTGCTATTTTGATGCTTAACATCTGCTTTGCATGAAAAGAAACTCAGTGGTAATGGAAGAGTGACTCAGGTAGAAGCACAAAATCATAGACTTGTAATACTGGAATAGACATATGGAATATGGAATAGACAGCCTGTTCCAGCTGCCTGGCTTGACAGATGAGGAAACTGAAACTCCAATATGTAGAGGAATTTGCCCAAGTCATCCCACATATCGATGGCCAAGTTGGGGGTCATACCCAGCACTGACTGTTAGTCTGGCACTTATTTCATCATTTACTTTTTAAAGCAAACACTTATGCGAATGATGGTGGTACTGCATACATTTTGCACTAAATTTTTTTCTTCACACTTTACTTATGACAACAGATTTTAAGAGCATTTTCTGGCACATAGTGTGGGTATGCAAAGATTATATCACCCAGATTTTTCCAGGCAGTTTCATTTTCAAATCTTCTGTTTTTACTCAGAGTCCAAGTGGAACTTGGATACCAATTCAGCCTTTTCACAACCTTATATATAATAGATAATTTATAAATGTCTCTTGACTGATGTTGCAGCATTGCTGATTGGGTCAGGCAACCAACTTTCCCTATAATAAACCAGACAATGAAGTGACCCAGGCTTATGTTCAGTTTGGCATTCCTGTAAAACACAAACAAACAAAACACCCCAGAAAAACAGAAGCCCCATTTGAAAAATGTGATCTACAAATAGCAAGCCTTGTACTAAATGTGTACTTTGGAACCTTGATTTGCAAAACCAATCTCTGACTATAGCCCTCCCGTCAAGTGGAGATTGACTTTTGACAATTTCAGGCCATTGTTCTAGAAAGAAGCAATGGAGGGGTGATCGGCAAAAGTTGAGCTTACATACTCAAGTCATAGGACCAACAGGGGCGATGCTTCTTCCAAAGTTTCAATAGCATCTCATTATCTACTTGTCTGAAGATGTGTTTTCAGGTCTGATATATGAGTTGAAGATGTCAGAGAAGATGATACATATAGGCAAATTGGATAGGAATTATCTGGTGGATTTGAGTGGCAGGTAGGGATATTAACAACCTCTTCACAAGTCACCTTGTAAGAACTCCTGTCCTTCCCTGATTCCTTTAACAATCACAGAGGTCTCTTTAGAAGGAATAAACAGAGGAGGTGTTATTAGAACTGTTACTGTCTAGCCAGTCGAGAGGAGGCTGCCTGATGGCCAGAACTTCAGTGATTTCATTACTAATGGGTCTACAATTCGTGCTGCTGCACTAGGAATGACGCATCAGGAAAGCATCCATCTCCATCACCTGCTTCAGATGCAGGCTTATGAATGAGAGAGTCAGGGACGGAGTGACTTTCTTACCCGTACCCTCATTCACCTTATAGCTTGTTTCACAGCATGCTTACTGTGGAGTCCCTAGGAACTAAAAGTAGGCCACTGTAACATAGAATAAAAAAGGTATGATTATTACTCCATCATAGAGGATTTTATTTGAGTTAATGATTATGAAGAGCCTGGCTCTAGGACCTGCCTGCTTTGGCCTCTGTCCTCCTATTACTGGAGTGGGGACCGGGATCTTGCATTCCACGCTCTGACTACAATTGCTCGAGACACAAATGTGTCTCCAGAATGCAAACAGGAAACTTAGCCTTTCACCCTTATTTTAATTTCCCTTGTACCTTCTTACACACACACACACACACACACACACACACACACACGAAGAAAGCAGTGTAAAATTTTACTTTCCAAGCATAATACATAAAACAACAGAGATAATTTTTCTTATTTTAAATATAGTTAACTTGCATAACATTTTATACTTATAAATTCAAATTATATTTCACAAATATTGTGCATACATCTTTTCTAGAAAATTAGATCATCTGAAATGAAATAATGGTTCATGAAGATGCATGGTCTAATATTTTTGAGAATCTAAGCAGCTTCTTATGTCCTTCCCTTCACCCACCTTAGTTGGGAAGAACTCAAGGTGTTCAGGTAAGTAATTTTTGTGGTTAAATCGTAAGAATTTTGTATAATGTATAGAAAAAGCATTTTCACTTCTCTGGAGGACTTACTTTCAGAGTAGTCTATTTATAAATTCAAGGAAAGGGAGAAAATAAAATTGTCTTTTGACAAGAGGAAATGGACTCAAACTTCAGCTTGAGAATTAATGTTGTATTGGAAAAAAATAATTTTATTTAAAAAAGCTAAGGTCAGGCCAGCATGAGCAGAGTAGCTAGAGAAAAATTCCCTTCATTCAACAAGCAGAAAGATCTATCTGCCTCCCCCCTGTTTGGGTGAATGGATAGCTGATTAAAAGCCAGGGATAAATATTGCCTCCCAAATGACTTTTTTCAAGAAATAAGTAAAATCTATCTCTTCCTGCTGAATAGATCCAAATGGCCAAAAATACACAAACAACCTTTCAGACAAGATGCTGCTGTGTGATGTATGGAAAGGAGCTGCCGGAGGCTTAGCAGAGGAAAGAATGGCTGGAAAGTCCAGCTTGAAATAAGTTACCTGACTACGAGTTGGACCTTTGAACAGTCTAGCGGGCAGGTTGACCTTCCTCTTTCTCATACTGCACAACAAAAGTGCTCAAAACGCAAAGCCTTTGCAGGTGTACAGTGTGGTAGGTGCTGTTGGGAAATGTTTTATGGCCAATGTGCACACTCTTGCAAATGCCACATGATCACATACAACCATACACACCCCATGCACCATCCATAGCATAAATACATCGAGACGCATCACCTAAAAACTGTGAGTTTAACTTTTAGAAACTAAATGATTGTGCTTCTTCCTGTGTCTCTATTCTCCATCGAGATGCTGAAGCATCAATGGAAGAGTTCTCTCCTCCAAGGTGACTTTTCATGTAAGGAGGCTCGACCTGGGGAGAGAAGCCAGAGGACCTTCCTTCCTTCCTTCCTTCCTTCCTTCCTTCCTGGGTGCTAATCACCCACTTCCCGAAGGCTCCCTTTCCTCTTCCATCTTCCATCTTTCATACTGACTCCTGGGATGCTGCTTGATGCAGCTCACATCCAGTTTTCAATTTCCACTTCCCATTTCAGTGTCTTTAGTGGCATGACAAGGTGCACAGGTATTGCCAAAATCAACACATCCTGACTCGATGTCTTAGGACAGAGTGATTGGTATCTGTTTCTCATAGCATCTTATTTCTGTGATAAGGACATTGCTGACTGTTTTTAAGGCTGCTCTGCTTCCTTATTTTTTCAGCCAACAAGTGTGCATGTCTACACCTCTCACTTGCTAATCAAGGTCAGTTTTGTAGTTTTGATAGTTCAGGGAAAATGTAACTTCTACCTTTTCTGTGGGCAGGGCAGACAGGGAGCCCTGATTCTAGAGGCCAACAGTATCATCGCCACTTACTAGGAAGCAAGTTGCTTAACTTCTGTAAGTTTCTGTTTTCTGTCTGTGTAACTTTTGTAGTTTTTGAATTCTGTAACATGAGCATATTTTATTTATTCAGAAAGAAATAAAAATATTTAAAAAAATAATTAAACCAAGCAGGTCTGACATGCAGGGTGCACCAGAAGAAGGGAAACCTGGAGGAATTGTATGGTTAGTATCATAGCAACCAGGGCTGAGATGAAGAGATCCTGTGCTTGGAAGTAAGAGCAAAGAGGATGGACCAGAAAACGCAGCTCAGTCTCTGAGGACCGAATGGCGGAGGGAATGAGTCTGGGCCACGCTATGGCAGCTGGTGGATGGCTGTTTCAGGAAGTAGGTCGCAGATCCTCCTACTCTCACTATCTTTCCTCCATTCTTCGGCACCCCCTCTGTCTCGCTTCTTCCCTCCTTTCCACTCTCCTTCATAGCTTCTTTGATGAATTCCAAATCAGAACTCATCCTCACTCTTCCTGATCTTTACATTCTCTATCTCTAGAGAATTTTGAATGTATATAATTTCTAACACATTTTTAAAGGTTCTTCTGCCATAATTCGTCTCTTCCATCATCGTGGAGCTCATCCCTCTGTCAGTTCTAGCTTCAGGAATGCAATCAATTGTTTGCACAGATGGATGGTGGTAACTATTTCATCCCAGTCACAGGCCTGTGGTGCACACACCTCTGTGACTTTGCAGCTCCTTCATCAAGAGTTGGAGTCTATTTCCCCATCCTTTCGGTCTGGGCTGGATTTGTGATTTGTTTTGGCCAGTAGAATGTGGCAAAAGTGACATAGACAATTCTAAAACTTCTGTTCTTGCCCTCTTGGACTGCTGCTCTGAGTCCACTGTCAAGAAGCCTGACCTGCAGTATGGAGGTTCCTCAAAAATTATGAATAGAATTACCATATGACCCAGCAATCCCTCTCCTGGGTATCTACCCAAAAAGATCTGGAAACATTTATACATAAAGACACGTGTGCTCCAATGTACATTGCAGCTTTGTTTACCGTGGCCAAGACATGGAAACAACCAAAATGTCCTTCGATAGATGAATGGATAAAGAAGTTGTGGTATATATGCACAATGGAATACTATTCGGCAGTAAGAAAAGATGATATAGGAACATTTGTGACAACATGGATGGATCTGCAGAGTTCGATGCTAAGCGAAATAAGTCAGACAGAAGAAGCAGAGAACCCTATGATTTCACTGATATGTGGTATATAAACCAAAAACAACAAAAGAACAAGACAAACAAATGAGAAACAAAAACTCATAGACACAGCCAATTGTTTAGTGGTTTCTAGAGGGAAAGGGGGGTTGAGGGTGAGAGATGAGGGTAAGGGGAATCAAATATATCGTGATGGAAGGAGAACTGACTCTGGGTGGTGAATACACAATGGGATTTATAGATGATATAATACATAATTGTACCCCTGAAATCTATGTAGTTTTACTAACAATTGTCACCTCAATAAATGAAAAAAAAAACTGCTTTTGCTGCATCCCAAAAAAAAAAAAAAAAAAAAAAAAAAAAAGAAGCCTGACCTGACCATGTGAAAGAAAGCCACTTCCCCCTTGTATCCCACACAAACTACAAACTGCCAGAGATGTGCAAGGGGCCACCTGAGACCCTCACTGAGCTGCTAGGTAACTGCAATGACCCCAGCCAGACCAGCCCACGTGGCAGAGCCACAGAAGCATGAGAAAATCAACAGCACTTCTAAACAACTAAGTTTGGGGTGGTATGTTATGCAGCCATTGAATACTGCTGCAAGGACTCTGATTAATTGCAGGATGAGAACATTCCCTCTTGTCTATCTTTAGGTACAGCTGTGAATTCACAAACTGGCAGGTGGCTAAGTCACAGCTAAGGAAGGAAATAGCAGGTGAGCAGGTAAGAACCTTGGGTCTGGCCCTGCTGGAGCACTTCCTTCCCAGAAATAACAGCATAATTGCCAGCAGCATTTTCCTGTACAGGATTTGATTTTTCACTTACTGAGCAAATCTATATAGCAGAGGTCACAAAATTCCATTCCTATCTTTTATTGGTGGTAAATATCAAAACCAGTGTACATGATTCTCTCCGATTTGCAGTCCTTTTCTATGAAAGTTCAGGAATACAGGCATCAAGGACAGGCTTTCTTGTCTGTGAAGTCTGGACATGCCATCGTGAATTAGAAGTGTAGAGGGTCGAGTTGCTGTTATAACTGGTAGAAGCAGAGGGCACAGGAAAAAGGAAGAAAGGACCCCAATGTGGACTCACACTGAGCTGCTGTCACACCCAATGGCCCCCAAGGTCTAGAAGTGAGCACAGCTCCCAGGAATTTGAGTTGGGGTTATTGTAGCACAAGATACACAAACATCAACATCCACACAAGTAAGATAGTAACATGAAAAAGTGCCACCCAGAGGGTGAGCAATGAGAAGTGGTGACGCCTGGAGACTACAGAGGTTATGCAGTATTTGAAGGGAACAATCTCCGCTCTCTCACTTGATGTTTTTGGAATGAAAAGCCATTGTTGCCAGGATCTCCAATTTTTCAGGAGGAGCTGAAAATGTGCATTATTAGCTGAAGGCACTGAAGTTTTAAATGCTACCTGATAATTTTAGAAGAATGTATACCGTGGGAGAGCCACATACATCATGCCTAGAGGACACTACTTTGTAATCGCTGATAAATATAGTTAGAAATGACATTCACTATACTTAACAGCTGGTAGATTCACCACATGTAACAGTTAGTATGTCAACTATAGCCATAGTGTCGAGCCCCTCTTGAGCAAGTGTTAACCTTTAGTTGCTTGGAGTATGAGGAATTGGGAAGGATATTGGGACAGGGATGGGGGAGCTGGGGCCAAGGGATGGTACTACAGGGGAGTCCAAAGGGCAATGACTAGTTTGCAACCAATATGAAATTATTTCAATATCTTAACAGAGTAGCATCTACTGGTATGTACCAGATGGTTATCAGCTCTGTAACAAAAAGAAGTAAGTTCCCAGTATCCAATATTTTCAGTGTTTTATTTTCAGTTTTATTACTGAAAGCAAAAAGATTAATGTAAAATCTTGCTGTTGAATATTACAGCAGTTCTTGCTTTTACTCCCAAATGGCTCATCTAGTGCCAGCAATTGTCTCCACGGCAACTACTTATGTTTTTATAAAGCTTAGATTGCAATGAGGTGGGGAGAAAGCAAGAGTAATGGCACAATCTTTACAAGCCAAGATTTTCTTTTAAACATGAAAAAGTTTCTAATAAAAGCTCAGATCCTTTGCTTTCCAATTTATAGTGATATGAAGTGTCTGAGAGCTGGTTATACCCTTGACAAATGAAATTTATAGGTCAATCAATCAAATATTTATTGACTATGCACTGTGTATCCAGTACTTTGCTAGGTACTGTCAGGGATTCAAAAGAAAAGCCAAGCCCTACAAGACCATCACAATGTCGTGAGGAAACAAAGGGATGTCTTAGCAATAGTTGAATCAGTGTACAAAACTGACAGTGGATTAATTCAAGTGCGGGTGTATGTTGAGGAATGATGACAGGAGGTTGAGGAAAGTAGAGAAAGGTGAATTCTGAGCTGACACAGCTTATCTTACCTCTAAATACATTGGTATTTAACTTAAATCAATGCCTCCTTTTCTGTAGACACTGCCAAGGATATTCCCATCATGCCTCACAGTGCTTGTTAGAAGCCCCCATTTCCCTAATTATTTTCCAACATCCCAGTGTATATACTGTTGAGTATATTACCTAACTTGACTGCATTTCCACCCCACTTCACCTTCCCACACGCTTGGGTTGTGCCCTCTGCAGAACATAGGAAGCCAACAGCAGCTGCCTCTAACAAGCCGCAGTCTCTTTTCTGGACATTGTGTTCCCCTTCTAGATATAACTGAATTTAGCTGACTCCGAGGACATTGCTTTTATTGAAGAACCATTAAATAAACCTCCCCACGCCATCACCACTGGCCCCAACATGTGCCAGCATCAGCAGGTTTTTATGCCCTCCTTGCTCTTTCTTTACTTTTAAAAATCTTTTCTCTTCCTTGTTTATTAAGACAAAATAAAAACTATTAAACCAAAACACAGGTCTTTTGAAAATCCCTCTGTTATATTGCCTCTCATTGTTACCATCAGCAGAGACTTACAGACTATGCCCGTGAATACATTAAAACTGGACCACTGCCTTCTCCATTATGTCTGTTATCGTTCCAGTCAATTTCAAATTCCAGGGAGACAATGTAGCCAATACAGTGACGTAGTTTTGTGGTCTCCTCAACAGCGATGATCTTTTTTCTCCATATCTCAACCAGCCACTCCTTGGATCTGTTACAGATTGTATTACCACCCTAAATCTTGTACTTCTGAAACCTGATTTCAGATATCTGACTTATACCTATCAGAAGGGTATTTAGCTTGTTTCCATAGTCTTGGCTATTGTGAATAATGTTGCAATGAACATGGGAAGTGTAGAGATCTCTTTAAGATACTGATTTCATTTCCTGTAGATATATACCCAGAAGTGGGATTGCTGGATTATATGGTAGTTCTATTTTTAATTTTTTGAGGGGCCTCCCTGCTGTTTTCCATAGTGGTTGCTGCAATTTACATTCCCACCAACAGTGCACAAGTGTTCTCTCTTCTTCACATCCTTCTCAATGCTTGCTATCTCATGTCTTTTTGATGATGGTTATTCTAACAGGTATAACGTGACAGCTCATTGTGGTTTTGATCTGCATTTCCCTGATGATTAGTGATGTTGGACATCTTTTAACATACCTGTTGGCCATTTGTCTGTCTTTTTGGAAAAAATGTCTATGTAAGTCCTCTGTACCAGCTAGCCTGTCCAGAGACGCTGAGTAGGCCAGCTGGTGATGTCTGTAAGCTGGCTAGCTGCTTGGGTGAACAGGTCTGGTTCCTTAGACAGCAGGGACAGAGGTGAGGCTTGGGTACAAGAGAATCAGCCCAGAGCCTGGGCTCACTGTAGCCAACTAGGTGCTGAGAACCACTGGGGTGTTCCCCGCATCTGGGTCCATGGAGGCCAGGGCCATACTGAAACAGGCTGGGAGTTTGGTTTTGCAGGAGCCAGCTGGAGCCTGCACTATGGGAGTTTGTGTGTAATCTGGGACTTTGGGTGCCATCTTGGAAGTTGATTCTGTGAGGGTCCAATCTGGCACTGGGGCAAACCCGGAGCCTGGGACCATAGGAACCCACCTGACACTGAGCATGCCTGGGAGCCTGGCTTTTCAGTGCCTGCCTAAAGGCTGAGATCACGGGGCTGATGGGTCTGGGGCCACGGGAGCCAGCCAGCACGGGGGTGTGCCAAGAGCCTGAGTGCATAGGAAGCTTCTGTCGCTTGGTGTCATGGAAGCCAGCTGGTCCCAGAATGGGCCTAGAGTCTGAGTTCCCAGGAAGCTACAGGAGCCTGGGGCCACACGAGCTGCTTGGGGTTACTGGAGCTGGCTCAGGCTGGGGTGGGCTGGGTGGCTGGGTTTGCTGAACTCTGCTAGGAGCCTGGTATCACAGCAACAATCTGGGGCCTTTGTCAGCACAGGGGTGGGCTAGGAGCCTGAGTTCATGGCAGTTCACAAGGAGAATGACACCATGGCAGCCTCCTGGGTTCGTGGGAGTCGGCATGTGCATGGTAATGCAGGGTCCTGCGTTTATGGGCATCTACCTGGAGCTGAGTAGGGCTTCAAGAGTCAGCCTAATGCTGGGGTGGGCCAGCTCTGAGGCCTGGGGGAAAGTCAAGCACTCACTTCACTCTTCTTCTCCCACGGGCAGGGTGGCTCCTTCTGTGCTGGGCTTCGCAGGGCTTAGAGGAGAAGTAATGGGAGTCATCTGGATATATATGTTTTCTATCCTACTTAGTGCCACTTTTCTTATTTCTGTGCTTTACCGAGGCACTGTAATTCCTCACCTGGAATCCTTTGCTCTTAGGAAGGTACTTTTGTGCATGGATAGCTGTTCAAATTTATGTTTTGGGTGGGGAGGGGTGCTACAGATTCCTATACCACCATTTTGCTGATATCTTTCCCTATGCCTACATTCTCATCTCTAGGTGTCTAATGTTCATCCAAAATAAATATCTGAAAGGCTGAAGAGTTTCAAAAAAGACGTCTTGTAACAGTGCTATAGAGTTTCAAATCTTGTTCTCCTATTGGGGATGGAAAGGTGTAACGTGGAGGGAATGAAAGGTGTATTGGGGATGGAAAGGTGTAACATACATCAAGCCAAGTTCATGGGAGGGGCACAGAGCTGCTGTGCGTGCCCATCTCCCAGCACCTCCACATATCCACCAACCTGGGCGCTCCCATATATTTACGCTGTGAATCCTGTCACCTTTCATTCTGAGGTTTTCCTCTCCAAATCTAAGGATAAAAGCCTTTAAAAACAAGCCTGTTCAATCTGATATTCATCTTGCTAGATCATCTTTATTTATTACCAGCAGTTATTCCTAAACCATTAATGATCACACCTATCAGTCCTAAAATGTACCAACATTTTTGTTCTTCTGACCAACATAAGCGCATTCCGTGTGCCAACTTCCTGTTGTAATTTCTAGTATTTTAGATTCACTGTTTGTACAGTTAGCCATTGTTAGCATCATTTTATACATCAAATGCTAGTTTAGATGCACCGTGTTTCTCAGTTTCTTTTCTTGTCAGTGACTTCTGCATCTCACACTTCTTTCTGGAGTCACTTCCTTTTTCCTGAAATACATGCTTTAAATTTTCCTTTAGTGATAGTTACTTTTTGCAAACTTCCTTAGTTTTCAATTTTCGGAAAATGTCTCTATTTTAGTTTTATTCTGAAAGATGGTTTTTACTGGGTGTATAGGATTCTATATTGACAGTTATTTTTGCTCAGCTTTTGAAACTATCTTCTTTTCTGACATCATTATTAGAGTTGAGAAATTAGGTCGATGAGGGTAAACAGGGTCAAATAATATGGTGATGTTTGACAAACAAAGAAACAAAAACTCAGACCCAAACAATAGTATAGTGGCTACCAGAGAGTAAGGGGGTGGTGGTAGATGAGGATAAAAAGGGTCAAATATATAGTGATGGAAGGAGAGCTGACTCTGGGTGGTGAACAGACGTTGTGATATATAGATGCTGTATTACAGAATTGTACACCTGAAATCTATGTAACTTTACTAACAATTATCACCCCGTAAACTTTCATTTAAAAAGACAGAGAGAGAGACTGAGAAAAAGTATGCAGACAGAGCAGACACACTGAAGAGGAGCAGGAGTGTGACCATGGAAACAAGTAATGTCAGGAGCCACCAGAAGCAGGAGGAATTGGCGAGGGATGGATTCTGTCTCCAGCTTCCAAAGGAATTGTGCGCCTGCTCACACCTGGGAGTTGGTCCAGGAAAATGGCCTTTGGACTTCTGGCCTCGAGAACTGTGAGAGAATACATTTCGGTTGTTTTAAGCCACTAAGTTCATGGTAACTTGTTACTGAAGCCCTGGGAAACTAATGCCGATGTCTCAAAGGCAAGTTAACTTATTGTTCTAAAGCAGAACTCTGGATTTTCTCCCCCAGCCTTTTTCTAAAGCTCTTCATAATTACCATTGCCATTATCAAAAAATAAACTGGAAATTATTCTTAGTATTTTTCTCCCTTTATTCATCCAATTCAATAGCATGTCCAGTCAATATTACTTTCAATCTATAATCTGAATGTTTTCTCATCTTCTCCGCTGCTACCTCCATTCCAAGTCACCATTATCTCTCACCTATAATAATGTCTTATAAGATCTCCCTACTTTCATCTTGCCATCTAACAATTCAGTGTCTACATAGGTACCAGACTGATCTCTAAACAATTTAGATCAGATCAATACCTCCCATACTTAAAATGTCCCCAATGACTTCCTTTGCCAGTAGCTTAAAATCCCAATTCCTTATAAGAATGATTATGACCTGCTTCCTGTCTCTCCAACTCTTCCCCTCCCTCACTCTATCCTTCCATCACACCCAGTCTCAGCCTCTGTACTTGTGCTTCCCTTTCCCTGGAACACTCTGCCTTGAGATTTTTCATATTAGTGTGTTCTCATTATCCAGATCAAATATCACCCTCCTCAGGGGAGCCATCACTTTGTGTATCTATGTCTGTATGTTTATCTGTATCTATTTCTACATCTATCATGTCTGTCTCCCTATCTACCTGTTTTTTTTCTCTCGTTTTTTCTTTCTCCCTCCCTCTGTCCTTTCCTCCTTCCCACCCCATTCCCTCAGTTTCTTCCTCCCTCGTTCCCTTTCTTCCTATCTATCAATCTATCAATCTTCCTATCAATCAATCATATCTCTATCCACATCTATGCTATCCAATAGAAATTCCTGTATTAATGGAAATGGTCTTATATACTATTCAAGATGATAACACTGGCAATAACACTTGAAATACACAGTATGACTGTGAAACTGATCTTTTTAAAATGTAATTTAAATCACTTTAAATTAAAATAGCAACATATGGCTAGTGGCTACCTATTGAGCAGCACAAATCTAGAGCAAACCCCACGCCCATCCACCCTACACAAGTAACTGTACATCTCATTGCCTTGTTTCATTTAATTCATGGCACTCTTTACTATCCGAAATTATATTATTTATTCATTTATTGACATGTTTATTTTCTATTTCCCTCCTACATGCTATGAAGTAAGAACCCTGAGAGTAGGGACCTCATCTGTGTTCACAAGTTTTCTTAATGTTGAATTTGATAGACACAATTGTAGTTAAAGCAATTGGAAGAGGCTCCAACAACTTTGAAATAAATGCTGACTTTGCCACCAGTTAACATGTGACCATAGATGTTAATACTAGCTATTTGCCAGCTTTTGAGCTAAGCAGTTAATTTATATTGTTACCTAGATGTACAATAGCTCTATGGAGTATTATTATCTCCACTTTATAGAAGAAGAAATTAAAGCTTAGATCCAGTAATTTAGAACTCAGATGAAGGTCTATTTGAAACTTAAGTTCCTATTTATTACC
Organism: Rhinolophus hipposideros; assembly: GCF_964194185.1. Classification (NCBI taxonomy): domain Eukaryota; kingdom Metazoa; phylum Chordata; class Mammalia; order Chiroptera; family Rhinolophidae; genus Rhinolophus; species Rhinolophus hipposideros. The sequence continues at coordinate 18,625,084 of NC_138049.1, read as the reverse complement.
ACTTTGCAACATAGTCTCTGTCTCTTCAGGGAACATTTATAAATTGGGAAAGTTTGGCTTAGACAATCATTTACTTTCCCTTAGATTTAATATTCTTTAACTCTGTGGAACATAATGTGTTATGCAGGGGTCAAAAAACTACAACCTGTATGTCAAATCAAGCCTGCTTTTTGGGTGAGTTTTTTTTTTAAATAAAGTTTTATTGGAACATAGTTATGCTCATTTGTTTCCATATTGTCTATGGTTACTTTCATGCTGCAATGGCTGAGCTGAGCACTTGTGATGGAGATTTTTTTGGCTTGCAAAGCCTAGCATATTTACTATCTGGCCAAGCTCTGTTACAGTGGTTTATTGATAGTCAATTCTCTATGCATAAGTCTTTTATGAGTAATCAAACTCAAATCATAACATTGTACTTGAAGAAACATGTTTTAAGAAGATCCACTTTATGAACCAGTTTCACTATATTGATTAATTCTATTTATATTTTCTAGCTTCATTGAGATATAATTGACATAGAGCATTGTGTAAGTTTAAGGTGTTTAGCATGTTGATTTGATACACTCATATGTTGCAAAATAACTAGTGTTAGACAACACCTGTATCATGTCACAAAATCACTATTTCATTTTTGTGGTAAGAACATTTGAGATCTACTCTCTTAGCAGCTCTCTTAATAATTCATTTTCCTGTGTATTTCCTACAATTTTTAAAACAATACCTGTTATTCTCCATATACTTTTAAAAGCAACACACTCTAGAAAATTTTAAACAACATAAATATTTTTAAAAACCCATTGTCACTCTACTGTTTACAGGTAAATACTATTTTATGTTGGTGTGTTTTCTTTTAGACATTTTATTTTTACTGCTGAGATCATACTGCTTCTGTGTGTGTTTCCAAGGATCTTTTGGGGGCCAGTCTTGGGATAAAAGTGGCAACTCTTATGTAAGTAATTTAATCTCTATTTTCAAGAGGTTTAGCAAACCATGGCACACTTCACCTGATACATAGATGGTTGCTATGGTTTCATCATTATTGTATCTCCTCCTAGAGATTTCCATCATGAACTATATGAGAGAACAATAGGCTTTCGCGTTTGGAGTGCCCAGGAGTTCAAGTGAAAATAGACCCTTTGGTGGTGCTCTATTTCATTTGATCCTGAAATCACAATGTCCACTTATATCTGTTACTGCAGAGAAAGCATGTAAAATAAAATGTTGCATTTTATATTTGGCAGTAATTTTTGTAAGAGGAAGTTATTCACCAAGAAATTTGATCATTTTTAATGTTTCTACCAGAGAATGTAGGTCTGCTCTTTCTATCAGACATTAGAGCCTGGTGTTAAAAGTTAAGGTTGTGAGACAGGTTCAAATTCTGCCTCCACTAGTTACTAGCTGTGTGACCTCAGGCAATTTATTAACAAATTCATACCTCAATTTTTCATCTATAAAATGGGCATAATTATTAGACTAAATTCTGAAAGCTACATGAAGATTCAATGAGTTAAAATATACAAAGTCACTTAGGAGAGTACATATAGTAAATATGCTTAGCTTAGCTATTTATTACTGACATGAGAACATCACACTTTTGGATGAAAAGAACAAATTCATTTTACTTTTGTTCCTTCTGTAAGTTGAAATGGAGTCACTTTTTTGAAGATGAAAATACTCATCTAATCTACAGCAGTGCTGGCTCAACATGGTGCATGGACGGAATCCATTTTGAAGTAAGTTTTCAAATTCAAGCACTATGCACTTGGGGAAAGCTTTGGATGCTATTTATACTCTTTTTCCTAAGGACTTCAGTTAAATTGGCTCTCCTTTTTCATCTTTAAAGAATCTTCAGAAAAACATCCCTTTTTAGCAAACTAAGCGATGTTCTCTCATTCCTCCCTTAGGGTTAATTTTTATTTTAATTGCGCCCTGTAGGACTGAGTCAGAGAGAAAGCACGGCCAAGAGCCACACTTCCTGATGGTGTGATACATGTAAGCTTGAATTAACTCCTCAGTATTTATGAGTTTTCTCAACACTGAAAATGAGTATACTAATAATTACTCTCTCTAACTCACAGAGATATTGTGAGGATCAAATGAGATAATATGAAAACTATAAAAACAGTATTGTACCCATGTATTTACAGTAAATATTGCTATGCTGCTATCATTCTTCTACCTACATACATTTTACATTTGTAAAAGGACCACTGGCCTGTAATGACTAGTGGACAACAGGCAGGTTTATTGCCCTCGTTAATCATGGTACAGTTGCCCATGATCCACTCTTGCAGCCTACAGAGCAGCAAGAGTGCCACTCCTCGGTGAATAAGGGGAAAGCGTTTATGGAGATAATGGATGCTTTTCTAGGAATGTTAGGGGAAAACCTCTGGAAAGATGAAGACAAATGTGCTTTCCCCACTTAGCTGATATTGTTATTGTGAGAAACCAAAACTGAATTCTCTTAAATATTTAAATATCTCTTTGGTAAAAGAGAGAGGGAGAGAGGGTACAGAACACATTCTTTTCCAGAAAGTTGGCCTTCTTGTCGCTATCCCCTGTGCCTGTGCCCAGGCAACAGGCTCTGCCAATAAGGGAACCTGGGTTGATTCAGTCAGTAATGCTAGTACTAGATGGTATGGGCTTAGGAGACTCTGAAATGGGATTTTTCTTGTCCAGGATCTAATTTCTCCATGAATCATTAATTATACCTTCATGTTAATTTTAAAATCTGTTATTAGAATTTTGGATCGCTCTGAAGTATTCACATGTCCTGCCTATTTTCATTCATTTGTTGACAATATGAATATTGGATGCAGGCATTAAAACAGGTATGTATCACCCTGCTCTCTCTGAATTTATACTATGGAGTCTAGAGTATTTATATCCTGCCCATCCCCACAAGGGTTTTGAGTGGTATATATCATTATAACTAGAGTAAAAAGAGATGATTAACAATAAAAATAAAAGAGAGCCTGTATAAGAAAATCACGTATGTAGATTATACCTGTCCCCTGCAATGAGATAATCACTATTCTTTGGACATGGATTGGCTTGAATTATGTCAGCTACTAAACAACAAGAGAGTCACTTCATGGCACATAAATACTCAGATAAACTCATCTCTACCACCACTGCTATATAAGTTTTTCTGAAAAAGCAAGGATTTCTCTAAAACTAAACTCAGATGGGCCGTTGTAATCCTTGTTTCATTAGAAAAATGTTGTTCAGATATACAAATGTATTAATAGTATTGAACTTTTTAAAAGGCAAAGGGTATATATGAATCTAACTCAGTCAAGGTGTGTGTGTGGGTGTGCGTGTGTTTGCAGAGGCTTGACATAATTATGGTTCAGCTACTTTTTAGGGGTAAACTGAGGATAAAACTAAGGTAAACTAATGGATGGATGTTGTATTCTTTGCATAGACTCTTAAGAAATGAGATTCATTCCCTCATTCATCTATCAAATGTATATAGTATTTCCTATTGTAACTTAATCAAAACCTTTGCTAGCTCCAGCTTGCAGTATGTTTCAGAACCTTGCATGGATGTTTTGGAATCAAAGTCTGAGCATGGATGATGAATCCTACAAGAAATATCAAACGTGGGAAAAAAAATCTAACAAGAAGATTAGAATTTGAGGGCAATAAGATTCTCCCATTTAAAAGATAGTTTAAAATAAAATTTATGTCTACTCTGAAGATGTCATAGCAATAGAGTTCATCATGTAAATAGTTTGACAAGTGCTAGAATCCACTAATTGGGATAGATGTTAAATTATTCAGATGGCAAAAAATCTTCTCATGGGAACTTTTACGATGTTAAGTAATTGATCACATATTTTAAAGCGACTACACAAACTACATTTTCTGAGTCTCAACTGATGAAATCTCTGGAATCCATAGACTGTATAATTAATAACGGTAGGTAACATTTACTGTGGATTTACTAAGCGACAAAAATATTGTTAAGTGATTTACACAATAATATACTCTCTGTTGTTATAGAAACTACTGATTCTTACCTCCAACTTTAGGAACTTTGGCTTCAGCATGTGATTTTTCACCACTTAGCTTATAAGAACACGTCAAGGTTAGTCCTTTGTTCCACGAATATTTATTGAGCATTTCCTACCCTCAGGCATCATGCTAGGTGTCAAGGATGAAACAGTCTATGCTCTTAGGGTATGTAAACTTAAGTATTTCCATCTAGAATATTTTGTATGATCATCCTTAACATCAGCAGGGCCTGGGCCAGGAGTACAAACGGTAATCCACCTGCTGTTGTCTGAATATTTAAGTGTTGCAAGTGAAGCTCACAACATATTTTGACAAATATGCTTTCATAATGCTCTAGAAGGATAGGATCTTAGAATTCTTGGACTCCCTTGGAATCCTGTGCTGGAACATAGAGGTGAGGGGAAAGTATGTCCCAGTGCCTCGTCCCTAGCTGGGTACCTCTCTTTGGCTTCATCCCAAATCAAGAGGTGCCCCATCTGCATTGCATGTTCAGACTCTGTCCACACGCCTGCAGAGAGCCTCCCTTTGACTATCTCTCAGGCATAAAGATAATTACAACTGTGATGTGTTCCACCCTTATGGGAATAAACCCTAAAAGAGTCTCACAGAACCCTGGAAGCAAACTAAGGACCACTGGGAATGAAATTCTAAGATCCTAAGTACTCAAGCATAATGTAGAAGCAGACAGGTTTGGGCTCCAGGTGGCCATGTGGCATTAGTACCATGAACTTCTACTCTAAGGGGCAAGGCACAGCCAAAAACGAGATGCAGTCAGAAGTAAGGCACAGCCTACCCCACTCTACCTGGGGGTAGGATGGAAGAGGTGATGGTGGGGGTGTTTGTTACCTGGGTCTAAGGGTAGTAACTGCTGCATGTAAATAGAAGTCAACAATCTGAACAATCTCCCTCACATAGTAAATGGGCCACCAACCTGTAGCTCATTCCTGGGCTCCACCCAAAATGATCTCCTGTAAGAATACAAAAGAATAACTGGAACTTTCTAGAGTATGCAAAAGGGCCCCACCCAACTCACACCCTTCAGTTAAGACACTTTCTTACCTGCTGTGCTAGTGCTGGCTTCTACTACACACGACCCAACCCAACCCAACCCAGTAACAAGGAAAGGACTCAGGTTCAGAGGCCAAGAGTTACAGCTTTGTTTCTCTCAGACCTAAGTTCTTCTCCTTGTGTCATCCTCTTTTTATTCATAAATGCTCCCAACTGCTAAAGGGTATGTGCTTCTCTATTTTCCAACTTCCTGATGTTCTAAAAGAGAATATATGTTAGATATTGTTCAGGAAACTGATGCTTAGGAGACTTTTTACAATTGATTCTTACTATTTAAAATTTTTTGAAGAATAGAGCCTCCCAAGGTCAATGTAACTATTTTTCCCTTTCCTTACACTCTTTAATCTTCTTTTGGCACCACAATAAGTTTTATAAACTAAGTTGGAATAACAGCATTCCTAGAGCATCATTTGATGATCATTAATAATAATTTTTTACTCTGAAACTTTTTGTGAGAATAGAAAATTTATATGTAAATAGAAACTAGCACAATACCTGTTAAAAACTGGCAATATTAAAGGATTGGTATTACTATTCTTTAATATTATTTTAACTTTTTAGTAAGAAATAACAGGAAACTCTAGTCAGATTAAAAAAAAATCAGATCAATAAACTACACACTTTCCAGCCTAAGCAGTAAATAATCCTTTGAACAAATTTTAAAATTGATGTTAATTCAAAAATAATTCTACTCTTAGATTATGCTTATGCTGCTTAATTCTATTCAGTGTCTAGCTTTTTTCCTTGTGATGAATGCTGTATAAATCAGTCCTTTTGCACCACAAACCAGCAAGCCTCCAAAATAAAGTGACAAGTTAATTAAATTATGCTTGGAAAATGGTTTTCAATTCTATACCCCAATAGAGAGGAAAGGGACATTGAAAATGTATGATTATATCAAGTCTTTTCTGCATTTTCTATCATTGCCTAATAATAACTCCAGGCCCCATGACAGAGCAATCACTCTAAACTTTTAAAAATATGAAAATCGTCAAATTTGACCTGGTTAAGTTATATAAGCTCCATTAATGAAAATATTACTAGCAAAAACTTTCCAATGAAAACGCTAAGATTGGGGAGTATTTTCATAAGTATTTATCTCATTAGAGATGTCATTTTCTTAATTTGTGCCAAACAACATACCTTACGGAGCAATCTTGGCATGTGAGTAGCTATATCTTCACACCCACTTGAAATACATTTTTTTGGAAACAACCTATATTTGTAGATAGTGTTTTTGTTTGTTTTTTTGTTTGTTTACTATTTTTCTTTTCTCTTATTTTGACTGTTGTTAATAATACTGTGATCTCTATAAGAGGAATCAGGGTAATCAAATTGTAGCAACAGATGTAATAATCATGTTGCCTTACTATATTTCAGTATGCATTTCAGATTCTAGCAAATATTATTTGAAAACCAAAGCAAAATCCAGAAAGGAAGAATATAATCGTTGAAATACAGCAGTCATGAAAATAACCACTTTTCCATGAACCCCAAGTCCTAAAGAAACCATTTAATGCCTAATGAGAATCCATGTGCATTTGCGTGGGATAAATTTAATGCACTTTGCCATCTTCTCCTCTTTCCCTTTTCATTTTTCATCAGCAAGGGATCTATACTCATGAGATAATTATTGGACGTCAGTCATAAGCAACACTGTGAAGAATATCAGCCTTTTTGCAGACATCTCCAAAATGTTTCCTTTCCATGACATTTTCCTCTCCCTTAGGAATGTACCTCTCTCTTTACTCCTCCTTGCATTGACCACACACACACTGTCCCAATCACTTTTGTTAGAGAGGAAGGACTTCATCGTCCAGACATATTTTCAGACTCTGAAAGGACCATAGGCAGAAAATGTTTTCTATAAAGGAAAGCACTAACACGTGTAGAATTTCAGAGTTTATGGATAAGCAGTGAAGAAAGCGTTTCTGGGGAAATGATGGCTTCCTGAGAGCTAATGTGAAAAGTCAACTTGCAGAGCACATGCACCCTCAGTCAAAGCTTGTTGTATGCACAAACATAATATGGGCGTGTTTGGCAATGTGGGAAGTTTGTTTTTTAAGGGAGTTCACTTCGGGCTGTACTCTCCTCAGTCATGGACACAAAACTCCCCCTAACTAAGCATCCCAGAAGTTCACTATGGAGGAGCCACACATGACCCAGGACATAAAGAAAAAAAGATTGGGAGTTGAGATCCATTCATTCACATTACTACTATCTCACCCACTGACTTCTGAGCTGGTACCCATGGGTCACTGGGGTAGGTTGGATTCATTCCAATGTCTTTGTCCACCTGAAAATCATCTTTGCTTTTTTTTCTTCTCATGTCCTTTCTTTGTCCTGCCTCTGGAAGGAAGTTCTTTGGTGTTTCCAATGTTAACGCTGACTAAGTCCTAAGACTGAAAAACACTTTAGTCCCCAAGATGGGCAATAAAGCTCTACTTCATAAAATATTGCTCACTTCTCACCTTTCTTATCAATTAAGATAAGTGGTTTGAAATAGGTCATTATTTAGATATCTATTTTATATATCTTTGAAGATATTGCATTACAGTTACATTGTAATTACACCCTAATATAGCCTCTAATAAGCATTCAACCTGAGATGCTTACTCAAGCAATGACCTCATTTTTTTTATATATTTACTTCTATTTATAGTGAAATTCCTTACTCATTGAAATAGGTGAAAATTTTTAATGTCTTACTGAGGTTGAGGCAGTTTACAGATTTATTGCTAATGAGTCTTGTTACATGTGAACTGCCTCTAGCTTTTCCTCAGGGTAATTAAGTTATTACAGCAACATTTTAGAACATATTTCTCACCTGTCCATGGATCTAGTATTCTATAATAACTTCCTGCAGACTTTAAGGAGTCCTGGAATTGTATTTCTCAGACAATTTCTTGTACAAGCATACTTGACTTTGAGGAAAAGAAGTAATCAATTTATGGAACTTTTTCATATAAATGGCAAGATTGTCTTAGAGTACTGTAGATTGTGTCTGATTTATATTTGAATCTTAGGAAGAACTAGTCTAATTCTGGCAATAGTAGATGCTGTCAACATGGAACTAAAGAGAACATTTTAAAGTTTTCATGTTCACACCCACCATAATGGATAAAATTTCAAAAATCTGACAATATTAAGTGTTGACAAGGATTTGGGGCAACTGGAATTTATATATACTGTAGGAGAAATGTAAACTAATATAATCATTTTGGAAAACTGTTTGGCAGAATTTACTAAAGGTAAGTATACCTATACAATGAACAAGCAATTCTACTCTTAGGTATATACAGTAGAAATGTGTACACATTTGCAACAAATTCATGTACAAAAATGCTGATAGCAACACTAGTCATCATCACTACAAAATGGGAGCAACCCAGATATCTATCAGTAGAATGAGTAGATAAAGTGTGATATGTATTCACAAGACCAATACTATTCAGCAATGAAAATGGGCAAAATACTTCTACACACAACAACATGAATGAATCACACAAATATACACTTACACACACACTGTTGAACAAAAGATATCAGATACAGAAGAATTCGCATTATGTGATCCAATTTAAATAAAGTTCAAAAGCAAGCAAAACTAGGATATGCTGTTAGAAATCAGTAGGGAAGTTGTTTACCTTTGGGGTGGCATTAGGAGAACCTCTGAGATGCTAATAACATCCTATCATTCTATTTTTGATCTGAATAATGGTTATCTAGATGTGTCATTCTTGTGATAGTTTATCAGCCTATCAGAAAAGTACACTGTATTTTTCTTTAGCCTAATAGTGTTACCATATTTACAACCCTTGCAACACCAGTGTGTGGGTTTTCTACACCAAGCAATTCTTCTACTAACAGACTAGAGTTAGCAGCAGATCCCAAAGGTTAAGGGCTCATTCCCACAAGACTGCCCCCACTTCAGACTCCACTCATAAGTGGTAGGTTATCCACATCTTCTGTCTGACATGACTACAAATAGAGGTTCCCATGACCCTCTCCTTGGATTTGATCCTGTGCTAGCATAGCTCACAGAACTCAAGGAAATACTTACTTATGTATACTGATGTATTGTGTAATAAAATATATGGTAAAGGATACAAATGCATAGCCAGATGAAGAGATACATAAGAGAACGTTTGGAGGGTCCTGAATTCAGGGACTTCTGTCCCAATGGCATTAGGGTATGCCATCCTCCTGGCATGAAGATGTGTTCACCAACCCAGAAGCTCTCCGAATTCTGGGATGTGCTTTGGGATTCTTTTGGAAGCTTGTATTATTTATTTACACATTTATTATTTATTGTTAACTCAATTGCCAGCCCCTCTTCCCTTTCTAGAGGATAAGAATGGGGCCGAAATTTCCAAGTTTTCAATCATAGCTTGGTCTTTCTGGTGACCAGGATGAGGATTCTGAATCATCCAGGAGCCCACCAAGAGTTGCTTCATTAGAACAAAAGACCACTCCTATTACTGAGGAAATCACAAGGGTTTAGGAGCTCCTGCATCAGAAACCATGGTCAAAGACCAAATATTAGAACAAAAGATGCTCCTGGTGCTTTTATTATTTAGGAAATTAAAAGGATTTTAAGAGTTTTCTGCCAGAAACCAGATGGAGAACTGGTTTCAATACAAAATTAAATTTTAAAAAATCTTCCTTATTACTTAAATACTGTGAAATGCCTACTTATTTTAGCTAAATCTAGGTATTAAAGATTTTTATCCTGTATCAGAAGCACTTGGACCCAGTAGAATGACAGGAATGATGACTGAAGATTTAGTTATGGTACCAGCTTGGAGATAATATGTTTCAGGTTGTGGTGCTGAAGTGCAGAAAACAATCCAAACTTCTTGGCATGATATACAATGCCTTTTGTGACCTGATCCTCATTCATTTCTAACTCTATTTCTTGCCATTCTCATATAGATATATACCATTTTCTGGCCATGCTAAATCTTTTACAGTTTTATAATACATGATGCTTTCTCTTACTTCCAAGCACTGGTATTTAATACTGTGTTCTTCATGTGTAGAAACCTTATCTTCATTGCAAAGCTTAAATATCATGTACTCTGGGAAGACTTCCCCATTGTTACTTTTATGATTGTAGGTGTGTATATGTACAGGTATATAAAATTCACATATAAATGAAGAAAACATTAAGGATATTGTTAGTTCACTTTTAAGCCAAGTCAACAAGCAAAGCAAATTAAATTTTGTCTACATGGGAAATTGTTTTACCCAACTGCTGCTAATTTTTCAAAATTTTCAAAAGGAAGTTTTCAAAACTATTCAAATAGTTCAAATTATTCTCCTAAGCTGCCAGACATAAACTGACATTTGCATTCTTATGCACATTCTAGAAATTCAGTTGACAATAATTTAAAATGACCCTGATTATCTACATCGGATAAGGTCCAGATGGTCACTCATACCTTATGGAATGTAACACGTACAGAAAATTCACTTGCCAGACTAAATAGCAAGAAAATTCAGCTCAATTATGAAAGTCAAACTTATCTAATATTTCAAATGAAATTATTTTCTTTCACCTTAGGGCATGTAAATTTATTTGAATTATGCTCACTAGAGATTTAATGCCCAAGACTCCATTTGAAAATATATGAAATTAATTAACTGGAGTATGAAATACTTTTTTGTGTATTAATGGATGTGTCTAAATTATTGACAATATGTTTAGTTTTAAACATGAATATTTGCTTCCCATTCTGTGACAAACTAGACTACTTTCCACATCATGAACTGGTCTAGAGCACACCCAGCTACATGTATGTTGCTCTTGTTCTTCTCATTTAGGAGGTATTTATCACATCCTACATAATTTCTTTATATCAAGTTTAAAGTCTCCATAGCAACATGTCAACATTTTAGTTGTGTGTATTCAAACTACCTTCTTATTTGAGGGGAATTTCTCTTGATATGAATCTTAGTGGGAGGAAATATCCTGCCTTCCATTATGACTCGAACAAGAGTCAATGGTTTTATCTTGTACCCAGAAGAAACTGGCCTTAGGAAAAGGAGAGAAAGAACTATTGACAACTTAGTTATGGGACCTGCCAGCTTGGAGACAAAGCCATCAGAGATTGTGGTACAGCACTGTTGGATGTGACAGATGTGCTGAGCCAGAAAACACTGTATCAGGCAGGTACTTTCATGTAAGAGTACACACATTCAGAACATAATGATCTACTCACAAAATGTTTGCTTCCCACTCCTACAGCTCTGGATTTCTGGAGAGTTGGGGTTTTAGTGCTCAATGAGGGATTGCTTCTTATGGTGGACACAACAATTGTTCCTCAGAATTAAAATGAGACGGTTTTGTAGGAAGTAGAATCTGATATAGTCATTAGCATATAGGTTCATCAGAGAGAGGTCTAGAGATCAACAGCTGTGGAAGGGAAGAGACGTGAAAGCAGGGCTTGACAGAGAGTGAAGTCAAGCCACGTTACAGTTTCAATAAACTTCACCCAACCCTACAGGTAGCTAAGATGAGTTGATCCTTTAGGTAAGAGCGTCAGGCCTTTACACTCCTGAGTCTATCTATCATCTAAAAAGACGGCGTGAACTTCAGTGAAATGGCTGTCTTTAGTTGAGGCAATCCCCAAAGGGGAATGACAGCTGAGGGCTCTCCTCCAGTAGACCTCTTAGCAATAGGAGTATTAGGTCCCTCATTCCAAAAGGGGGATTGAGAGATAGGACGGTGCATCAGACTCCACCACAGTCTGCTTTCCAGGAGTTTATGCTACTGGGGAAATAGTGAAAGATAAGGTTAAAATGTTGGGTAGGATAAGAATTAACCCTATTAAGGTACCCAAGCATTGCTATTGCACCAAGGGGGAAGGAGGGAGGATCAATGGGTAGGATAAAACCCCGAGGTACTTCCTTCTACTACTACTATGCCCAGTGGTAAAGGCTAATGGAAGACTACTAGTTACATAAAATTGGCAGGACCAACAAGGATCAAAATCCTGCAGAATAAAATTTTGGGTCATTCAACCACTTAACATGCTGTCGCAGTCAAGTTGCTGGCTGAAAAGAAAGGCAATATAAAATGTGTGGGAGTTATAAATACAATCTACACTCATAACTGAGCCCCTGCTTGTAACCAGTCTAAATAGGTTCGTTATAAGGCTAAAGCTCCTACCAATAGTTTCTTTCTTCTCATGTCATGTATTATATATATTTATATATTTGAACACCTTATATCTTTTCTCTCCTTTTTAATGTCAACAGTGGTTAATATTATAGCCCTGCACTGATATGATAATGACTAGGCTCATGTGGTTCTTTAAATTTAAATTAATTAAAATTAAATAAAATTAAAAATTTAGTTCCTCAGCCATTCTAGCATTTGCTCAATAGTCACATATAACTGGTGGCTACTCTGTTGGATGGTACAGATAAGATATGTCCATCATCACAGAAAGTTCTATAGACCAACGGCTCTTAGGATCACCTGGAAGGGTTATTAAAATTCAGATTGCTCAGCACTGTGCCCAAAGGTTCTGATTCCGTAGGCATGTGTTGAGTCCCAAGAATTAGTGTCTCTAACAAGTCCCCAGGTGATGATAAGGCTGCTGGTTCCAGGACAATGGTGGCATGGGCTCTACATTAGACACTATTAAAGTGGGATTGTGACAACTCTACAGATGGAAGGATTTAATTTAAGTTTAATTTAAATGGAAGCGATGGAAGGGATTCTGGTCTTGGAGTAGGGTGAATACAATTTTTTGACAATATAAATATTAGTTACATTAGTCAAGAGCTTTTTATTTTGGAAAATTGATATGAGGATAAAGATACATGGATGTTGGGCAGCCAAAAATGGTGAAATACAGTGGATGTTTGTCGCTTTCCCTGCTCAGAATCCAATCTTTTTTCCTATTTCTGGGGAATAATCATTGCATGAATCTAGTAGAATGCAAAGCTTTTATCTCTCATTATGTAAGCCAATGGAAACAGCCAAATCCACTCTTTCCCTGCCCCTGAATCTGGAAAGGAAAGAGTATGTTGGCTTAGCATATTGGATGCACTTTCCCCGGACTTTGAACATTGTGGGAGTGATTCAAGAGCATAAAATAGTCAAAATTTGTTTACCATGGTGCAGTCTTCACGTGACTTTGCCAGGCTTAGGTTCTGTCACGGAAGAAATGTCCCTAGCAGAAATTGTGTCTTAGAGAAATGGTGACATAGTGGTATCTTGGCCAGATTTTTGCTGCTGCATAATCTTAGGCACTGCCTTGTTTCCTGCCTATTTTCCAAGACTGTTTTTCCATTTTACACCTCTTCTGAGAACCCTTCTATGCTTACCTCGTAATTCCTCATTTTTATTAAATCAGCTTGAGTTAGATTCTGAAGTTTGCAACTAAGAGACTTAACTAATATATTCTTCCTTGTCAGAAAGACTTCTTTCATGTGGAGCTACCTGGTCATTCCTTTGGCTCTCATAGAGATTAATTCCAGCTGGATGCAGGAGTATGGCAGAGAGGTATCGCGGCATGAGTGTATACCATATTTCCCCCCAAAATAAGACAGGTCTTATATTAATTTTTGTTCCAAAAGATGCATTCGGGCTTATGTTCAGGAGCTGTCATCCTGAAAACTCATGCCAGGGCTTATTTTCCGGTTAGATCTTATTTTCAGGAAAACACGGTAGAACTTCATTAAATGCCTTATACTTTACCCTGTTCCTCCTCTGAGATCTTAAGCTCTTTGCAGATCAGACTGTCATTTTCATCTTTGTATTACCTACAGTCAGCTAACAAAACATTTGAATATGCATTATATTCAGAAGAAAGAGGCGCATCTTCTTGCTTTTATACTCTTAGCATATATGTTACCTCATGTACGAGCCCTTTCCAGTCAACTGCTTTTCAATAAACTGGTGTATTTTCTTAATAACATTCCCACTCTATTAAATTAAATTGTTTATGTATTTTCTAATTTATTTGTCTCTGTTTCCTTTTGAATAAAAGCTTAATAAGAGCAGTAACCTTCACTATAAAGAACCTGGACAAAAAAAATTAAACATATCACTGATTTCAACAAAATTCTATCCACACAAAATATTTTGAGTTTGGCTAAAGTTACCAAACCGTAACAGTCATAGAAAGGGTCTCTTCCTTCCAATCATGGCCATCTACCATGTCTCTAGCTAAACATCTCTCTCTTGTTTTTTTTCCCCTCTCCAAGCAATATAACAAAGCCCTCTCTTTGTCTAATGCACAACATTTAGACATCATTATGTGAAGGTTAAGCAGGCTTCAGGATCCCATTCTTACCTTCATTTATCTGTCACTGTCTTTCTTCTAAAATAGCTCTCCCTGGAAGGCATTGGATATTTTTCCCTAGCTTGTTACATTACTGCCTAAAAATCTTCTTTATCCAGATTACTCTGTCACAAATTCAAGATTAGTAGAGTCAAAATGTGTGTGTGTATGTGTGTGTGTTTGTGATATGCCTGTGGGTGAAGTTGGAGGGAAAAATATTTCTACCTGCTTAGCCTCTCCCTGTAGACGTTACAGGGACTCTAATCCTGGCTGCATCACTGACCAGTAAACAAATCACCAGGAACACTTGTCTTGCATTTTCCTGTTTATGAAACTAATGGTGTATGTCAATTTGTTCATGCACACGAATCGGCAAACACATAGATGGAAGGTGACAGATGGCTTTTGTCTTTATTTAACAAATGGTGACTTATAGTTTTAAAACTTTATTAGGGTTAGTTCTTTGCAAACAAAATAACTCATTGTGAGATGAAGGCTTAGCTACCTGTCTTCAGATATGTTTACCTTTGGTGACATACTGATTATAGTCAACAAATCTGACAGAAATGATAACAGGAGGATTAGCACAGAGCTTGAGAGAGACAGCACAAATCCTCAAAGGCTGCATTTCAACTGGGCTGATAAACTGTCATTTTACAGAGCACACAAGTGCTGCCTTCCTTTAGCCAGAGATAATCTGAGCTTTGAGCTTGCTGCTAATTTAACAAGCAGAGAGAGAAAAAAAAATGCAAAGGAAAAGAATCTGTAGCTGAGTGGAATTTTAGCCTTGCCAGAATAGAGCAATATCCAGTCCTGAAGAAATAGGAAAAGAGATTTAAGGGGCTCTCATGGAAGAGATGACATTTAACATCATGCTGCCTAGACTGGGCTTCCAAACTCAGCACAGTGTCTGGATATATATCACCATTCCCTCTTGTACTGTTAGTTTTAGTTAAACACAAACTTTTCACTTTGGACTTACTTGCTTTTGCCATTTTTAATAAGTTCCACCCTTTCAACCCTCTGGCCACTTTTCCTTAACAAATCCACTTCCCCACTTCCTCCATTACACCCAGACATCCACCTCCAAAAAAGAAGCACAGAGGAAAAAACCAAAACTTATTGTGTGGACTCATGACTGAGCAATGCATATCTGAGCAGAAACAGGAAGATGTGGAAAATACACACAGGTTTCACAGTCATCCTGTAAGATGGTGCTCATCTATGCCACGCCCCATAGGGAGATTCTTACATTCTCCCTTGCTCTGCAGGAAGTGATCTTTTCCTAATTAACTTTATCACAGCCTTCTTCTGCCTTATTTTATTTTGCCTGTTTTTAAAACTTCTGTGATGTGTATGGCTCTCCTAACTCTGCTAATATTTCAGTGGCTGGTCATTTACCTATAGAGGTAAAACGCTAGGGGGAGGGAGAAGCCTGTGCTGATTGTAAAGGCAGCATAGCAACTCAGGGTTGTTGATGGACCTCGGTGTGAGAGAAAGAGCAAATGCAGATCCAAGCCAAGTAACTACATTTTTATGAACAGAGAAAGTCTGAGACAGAAACAGATACAGTCAGTTGTTTAGGGAGTTGAGGAGGAAAGAGCAGCGTTATATCAAACCTAAACCAGCTTCAGAATATAACTACTCAAGAGGCGTGGCTATTTTGGGTTCTTTAATGTTTTTGAGAATGCTAATAGGTCTTGCCATAAAGAGGCTAATAGTTTGGGAAAGTCCTGGACATGACCACATAAGGTGTGGAAAGAGCTTACCCAGGCCCAGAGATAAGGATGGCAGATAGATGACCTGGTACAGTACCATGTACAACAGATCAGGACCCAGTACTCAATCTGGCTGGAAAAAAGATGCTGATGTGTGGGTTGTTAGAAAACATTGTGGGAATCAGATGCTAATGTACCTCTATTAACTGGCACAACTCAATAGATGATGATAGGTAGATAGATGATAGATAGATAGATAGATAGATAGATAGATAGATAGATAGATGATAGATAGATATTTGAAGTTCATATTTAATGATGCAGATGACATGCAGAAATAATCACGTCTCCAGTGCCCCATACCTATTTTAGGCTACATGCTTCTGTTTCATGAAACCCCATCCCCTGACTTCTATTTCCTTCAGTATGTCCTTGATGTCTATTTTTCCTGCCTTTCACCTGCACAGAAATATGAACAGTGATAATGAACGTTTTTAACTCTATTTTCACAAAGCACCTTTCCCCATTCTATTTTTTTTAATCCAATTAAGAAACACATTCCTCTTCTAACCTAGAGGCCACCGAAATATGAGCTTTTGGATAAACAAGGTAGAGGACAAAAATTTTGCCAGCAGGCTATACCAAGAACTGTGAAGAGCCTGAGATTCTATTCTACTTACAAGCTAACAAGTTAGCTAACTAGTTTCATGGATGCTAGAAGAAACATGAGATTCCTGGTCAGAGACAAAGGACTTTATTGCTCATGGCACAACAAGCAGTAGGAGGGGTGGCATATTTGCATCAGTTCCCCTTGTCCTCAAGTCCCTTGGACCCAGATGACACCTGCATACTCAGCAGGTTGCATTACAGGAGAGGAACCCTGAGCTTAAGGAAACCAATTTAAAAAATACTGGGAAGTCTCCTGAGGATGACCTTTTCTTTACTATACTGGGCAATCAGCATGCCTGCCCTTTATTCTCGAAGGAGATATTTCTGTCTTCGAAGGATATTTACTGTACAGACCTTTGAAAAGATAGTCGAGAGTAAACAATACTCAGTGCTTCTACTTGCAAGAAACACATGGGACTCCGTGGAGAATCACCTCCCAAGAGATTACCTGTTTCTCACTCTGTTCATCTTGTTCCTCATTCTGCCATGTTAAGCTCCCACTGTGCCCATCTTCTCACCCTACTGATCACTCTGCATTGTACCTACTTGCTTCGTTATGTGCCTCTCCAATGTGACTATGAACTTCTACTGGGATGAGATTATTACTCAACTTGGCATCACCAGTCCAGCACGGTTTTTGACCCACAGGGAAATTCAGTAAATGTAGAATAATGAATGACAACATTAAGACAGTTCCTGAAGGTCAGGGGCTGTATCCTATACCTCTTTGTATCACATACGGTAGCTCCTAAATGAGTTTTCTTTCATAGAACAGACATTATTATTGTAATAAAATTAATTAGCGATAAATTTTCCAAGCAGGCCAACGATGTCCAACTGTCTCCTCCCACAGTCTCAAGGTGACGAAAAGCTAGACCTCATAAATCACAGCTGCATTTCACAGCAACATCGCTTGGAAAAGCAAAATATTTTAGATACTGTTCTTTTTCACTTTTTTAATCAAAGATATTTCCCATATTCTCTTACAGTTTTTACCATAGGTTACTTTTCATGGTATCTATGAAATCTTTTTCTTTTATCACAAACATTCTTTTCATAAAACTCAGGAATAGTATTCACTTGAGCAACAAAATATGGTCACGTCAGTGTTTCCTGAAACACACTCTCTTTTACTTTCCGACTTTTGGTAGAGAAATGACGATGATTGTTTTGCTAGCTTTTTAACTTTTTTATATCTACCAAAAAATCTGAAAACATTTATCTATAAAACCATGTGTGCTCCAATGTTCACTGCAGCTTTATTTACAGTGGCCAAGACATGGAAACAACCAAAATGTCCTTCAATAGGTGAATGGATAAAGAAGTTGTGGTATATCTACACAATGGAATATTATTTGAAAGAAAAGATGAAATAGGACCATTTGTGACAACATGGATGGATTTTGAGATTATAATGCTAAGCGAAATAAGTTAGACATAAAAAGTAGAGAACCATATGATTTCACTGATATGTGGGATATAAAACTGAAAACAACGAAAGAAGAAGACAGACAAATGAAGGAACAATAACTCATAGACATAGACAATAGTTTAGTGGTTACCAGAGGGTAAAGGAAGAGGGGTGGGAGATGAGGGTAAAGAGGATCAAATATATGGTGATGGAAGGAGAACTGACTCTGGGTGGTGAACACACAATGTGAGATGCAGATAATGTATTAGAGAATTGTACACCTTAAGTCTATGTAACTTTACTAACAATTGTTACCCCAATAAACTATAACTGAAAAAAAAGAAAACAAACTTCGTTATAAGAGAAACAGCAGTGTGAGAGAGGTGCCTCTTGGCCTCAGCAATGCACTTTCACTGGGGGGAGCAGGGACACCAAGAGCTTGCCTTCCCTCCCTCAGGGACAGTTGCTTGTCACTCCAGCCTCATGCTGTTAGGTCTCCTGACATTGTAAGAAGTGTTCAAAATCTGGATTTTTATGTAAAAGCTCCTAATTTTTCTTTTTTGGCCATTTATTCAAGGAAAGAAAAAGAAAATACAATGCATAAACTTTTCAGACCAATCCTATTCCTGGGCCTTCCATTTGCTGCCTCTGAAACTGTCTGGAATGGAAAAAAGAAGGGTACCTAATGGAGGTTGAAGGCCAAACTGGTAACAAAAATAAATGGATAACACATCTACACCACATGCAAATATAAGAGAGATGTATTTTATGGCACACAGAGTACATGGAGAAGATTCAACAATTAGACCTGAATCCCTCCTTCAAGAATTTTCGAGCCTGTGAGCAATGTATCATGTAAAAGCCAGGAGTACTTTTATTTACTGAGTTCCTTTAAATCCAAGAGCCTTTTAAGTAGCTGTCCTGGATTCACCTTCCACATAAGACTTCCTGAGTCTTTCGGAGAAAATTTTATAGAAAGGACTTGGCCTACTTTCATTCTATAAAGAAAAGGTAAAACAGCAGTCGGGCAGGTACATACACAACTGCACCCCACACAGGCGGACATTCCCAAGGGTCAAAACATCCTTGGGAAGAGAAGGCACTGGCACTCTAGAGGAAGATTCCCTAGAAGAAGTAATAGCTCAGTAGAGTAAGAGGAAAGCCAGGCCTGCTTCAGGGTGAGCGGAGCTTTACAGAGAAGCACTACAAGTGGGATGTTCAGTAATTCTTCTTAGACGAGCTTTCCCGCTCCACATACCAAGGTCAGATGAGGATCTTCAATATTTGTATGTGTGGCTTAGTGGTTAAAAAGGAATCTTTGAAATCAAACAAATCTGGTTCAAATTCTGCCTTTTACACTTATAAGCTGCTTGTTTTTGACCAAGTGTGTTCATCTCCCTGAGCTTTATAAACCTCATCTATAAAATTATCACATGAAATTTTGTAATGATAGGACAAGATACAACTAAAACTCCTGGAGTAGAATCCAAGGCTGAGAAGGAATGGGGATGTGTGGACAGAGTGTAGACTACAGTGAGGCAGTGGTCTGCAGTCTGGAGAAGTGGGGCCAAGGCAGGGCATGGGGCAGGTAAAGGGAAACTGTCTGGTGTGGTATCTGATCAGAATCCTAGGTAGAGGGGCACCACTGCGTGAGCTTGCCGCCATTCCCTAGACTCTGGTGGTAAAGAAGAAATTGAGCATATTTTTATTTTCACTAGTCCATACCCTTGGAATGAAACTGGTAACAATCCCCCAAAAAGGTCTAGAAAAATGGCAGCCTGAAATTATCACAATGAGTTTATAAAACACTGATTGTAATATGGTTCCGTAATTTCTTGGAGACAGGAAATACAACATGGCCATTAGTCTAAAGTCTACTTTGGCTACTCAGGTTTAGTTTTATTTTAAGAAGTTTTAGAAAACAAGCTCTTGGGTGTTTTATAGTAAAATAAAAAGAGTCTTAGTTTTTTACTTTGGCTTTGCAACTAACTCCCTTTAATAGGACTATTGTTCACTTGGTGCGTTGTGTTTGCCCTGTGGAAAATGGGAGTTAATATCTGCATCTGTTTTCTCCATGAAAATGTTGTAAAAGTGATACATCAAGCATTTAGCACCTGAAATAAAATGTGTAGTAGATATTCTAGGTTGCATTTATTAATAATACATAATTGATTTTACAGAGATTAATTCCCCCTTTCCAATTTGGGCTATAAGAGAGATTGTTGCCTGCATTACTCTGGAACAAAAACCAAAAAACAACCAAAACCTATAAACAGTACCTTTTCTATGTTTGAGAAAATTGGCAAAGATAATTAAAGCGTGAGCCTTTTCTTAAACTTCTATTACTGTAGATTTTGGCCAGTCCAGAAATAAATACCTTATTACACTGATGTTAATGGGGGGAAATGAACCATTTCACTTAGATTTTCAAAAGCTATTAATACACTTTTTTTTATGAGACTCTCAAAACATGTTTTGTTGCATACCTATAAGATCATTATTTTTCGGTCCAAAAGATTAAAATGAGCAGCATCAGGTTATCCATGATGGATGCTAAATAATTCACTGTAGATATATACAGAGGTGCCAAAAAAAGCATATACATTTTAAGAAAGAAAAACTGTATTAAAATTGTAATACTCAATATATACCGATAACAAAAGATGAATACAAGTCACGATTGACTTCTACAATTACAAGAGGTGCTCAAAGTGGTTGCCATCATTGTCTATACACTTCTGATTACAGTGAACGACTGCTTGAGCAATGTTAACCAAAGTGTTCACTTGTATACCTTTGTTTGGCACCTTTAATATGTGGTGCAGTATTACATAGCAAAGGGCTCAACTTAACAAACACACAGTGATTATTAATATGTAAATTGGAGTTTCTATACATTGACAAAATAGGAAGGTAATTTAGAAAGACATAAAAAGAGTTTAATATTTGTCAGACTTCCTTACTCTGCAAAAATGACTTCTATGAAAAGTCCAGCTAGAAACTGCTTAACCTGTTTATGTTAAATCAGCCTTGCGAGACCATCTTACTAATGAAAGCAATTTGTCTATCAAATCTTTCATCAGAAGCTCAATTACTTCTTAAGATATGCAATAAATAAGCATTGGTTTCATCTCTGAAATCAGTTTCACACTTCTAAATAAGTGGTATTTTGGACTTCTGCTGTTTGTTAAACAGAGCCATAAAAATCAAACCTCAGCAGGTCAAAAGTGAATGTGTATTTGGGAATTCAAAGGGTGGTATTCTATCTCAATGAAACAGAATTGGTTACCTTATAAAATTAAACATTTGACTTGGAAAATAAATGTTATAGGAACTATAAAACCACTCTGCATTGGCTATATATGTTTATACTAAATTAAAAGGCAAATAAATGGGTCCTAATTATCATTTTCCATTTAACCTAGAATAAACACACTGACTGGCCTTGAAAATTCAACCACATAATCAGTTGGACACTCTCTTGAAAGCAAATGGTATTTGCTATGTATTTGTATGACTCCAAACCTTCAGAATCAACCTTAATACTTCCACCTCATTTGTAGGCATGGCCATGGGTATGACCCCCCTGCCCGCCATGTCCTGTACAAGGGGACTGACTCTCTATCTAAACTAAACTCCTCAGGGGTCCTGCTCCAGGCTTCATACTCTATATCCATTCCACAACATGTTCTTTCTATCTTCTGAGCCTACAACAGACTTTTACCAGGAAACCCAATATTTGCCCTCTCACTGCCCTTTGAATTGGATGAGTCTTTTAAACGATTTCCTTTATTCCTCACTCCTGTTCTGCCTCTGGATGGTGTACTTAGTTTTCTCTTTGCTCTTTCCTGGCAATCAAAGGCTAGACCCACCACTCTTCTGTGCTTACCATCAGCTGCTGGCATCAGAATATAAGGCACTCTGCTCTATTTGACATATATTGATGTGTATTGTATCACACTCCCCAACTGGGTGAGCAAAGGGTGCTTATATTCTTACACACACACACACACACACACAATAAGATTAGCAAAATATTCTGACATAATAAATTCTTGAAATCCACCTTCTTTTTCAATACTTATGTCCTCACCTCCCCGCCCTACACTTGATTTCCCCCCTCTCCTCCTCTGGGATCTCACTCTATCAATTAGCTCTTCTTTCTTCTAGGTTTAATTTTATTTATTTATTTATTTATTTATTTATTTATTTATTTGCAATCTCCTTGTTTTCTTATCACTGCTTATCACAGGTGGTATTGAAGTCAACAGTACCACCTGCGTGACCCAAATCTTAATGTCATCTTTAATTTCTCCCTCAAAGTCCTCCTCAAAACCACTTAATTGCCAAGAATAGAAACTACCTCTTCCCGACAGCCTGGAAGTCCCTGCAGGGACCTGAAATTCAACTTTCTCACAGTGAATTTGTTTCCCCCTCAAATGAAAACTTGTATACTGTTGTTTCAGTTTTAATCTTTTATCCAAAACAACTTAGGAATTAGATTTGACCTCTCCATTATACTATTAGGTACCAGTTAATGTACAGTCTAAATCTGAAATACCATTCATATTTTCCATTGCCATCTAACACTCATCATTACTTCACTAGCATCACAATTGATGATCCTGATTAGGTCACTGCTCCATTGGGCACAGCTGGCCTTGGAAATGACCACCACAGGGAAGCCGACACCACTTGCCACCATCCTGTGTCAGCCCTGGGTGGAGGCCAGACCTTTCTTTGTTTCTTACTGTGCAGCTGAGATCAGACAGTGACTTTTGATGAGGCTTCAGTGAGAGGCCAGAATAATGTAAACAAGGTCTTTGCATCCACTGGACCCTGTGGGAATAGCACTGGAGGTGTTTTCAGGTCTCCCAGACCTGTTAGAGGTGTGAATGTGGGGAGGTGGAAACTTTCATCTATCTTTCAAGGTTCTTTCTGCTGATCTAATAATTAAATCTACATGAGACAGATTAACAAGAGAAAAACAACCAAATTTAATTATGTACATACGCATGGTAACCCCACATACACATACATGAGAGGTTCAGAGATAGAAAGTTAAAATGAGGCATGGATGGCATTCTGAGCTTGATGAAGAAATTGACCTAAGATGGTTCCCTGCCATGTGGAACTGAGCTAAAATGGTGGCCCAAGCAGAGAGAGAAGTCCCCAGGCTAAGCCTCAGCCCACTTCGCGTAATCCCCTCCAAGCTACACACCGAGCCAATCACCAGATGACACCTACCCCTTCCCCAACTCAAGGAAGTCCCCAACCCATAAAAACCTGCTCAAAACCTTGCTAGGGGCTCAGTCTTTTGGGAAGGACACCGCTGAGCCCGCTGGCAGTAATAAAGCTGACTCTCCTAACTCTGAGTGCCGCTTGGGTTCTTTCCGGTCCTGGTATCCGTAACAAACTATGGATGAGGTAAGGTACCTTGGGGCTTCAGAGGGGAGGAAGACAATTAGAGGGACTATAACAAGAGCAGATGTTCAGTAATTAGATGTTTGCTCTGCCCCGTAGATAGGTCATAAAATGTTATATCTGGTAATAACTGTTATTATGGGCAAGCCCCAAATTTTCTTTAAGGAAGAGGCAAAAGTTTCGGTGAGTCTGCTAGGTCTCAATGGCCTTCAGCTCAAAATAATTCACATGCCAAAGTGGTACAACTTGGGGAGGCCTGTTCTGAACCCCTTCATGGAGCACACTATATATAGTGTCTGGGACCATGGCTACAGCAAGACTGTCTCAATATTTCTTAAAGTACAGATTATTAGATAAACAACAAAACAATTCTATTAACTGGGTGGACCCCCCTCTTTCCCCAGCAAACTTCGTGAGTAGTATGTAGAGCCATATAACTCTCCTAGGCAGAGAAATGAGGGCTCTGTTTGTACATTTACAGACCCATATTCTAAGAGACAGAGCCCTGCGTTAACCCTTTGAAAGTTGGGAGCTGATTTACGTTGTTAAAGAGAAAAACCACAGGCCCAATGGCATCAGTTGTGCTAAAGCCCATGATACCAAACCTAGAGTTAATAACTTACTTAAATGCAGTTTTGACCTTCCGGAGAAATGTAACCTTAATCAACCAATCTGGAGTTTTCTGGACAGCACTGATAATGTAATCTGTCACATGGTCCCTCTTATTCTCCCTTGCAAGAAGACACACACTGCATGACAAAAATCCTTGTCTTTCCCTTCCACCTCCCCATAGTCCCCCAAAAGGAAATGCCCTGGCCTAAAAATAATCCTTCCTTTTCTTTTGCTAATAACTCCCCTGCCACACCTTTTTTCCTATAAAAACCTTTCGTATTTTACATGTCTTCAGAGGGCCTTTCCAGTTGCTAGCTAGGATGCTGCTTCATTCATGAATCATTTAAAGCCAATTAGATCTTCAAAGTTACCCATTTGAATTTTGATTTCTAACAACCTTTAAAGAGTTTTCAAATTTTGCAGTTTGGCTTCCTTGGAAAGATTTTGGACATTTGCAAAGAAGTAGAAAGTACATTTGCATCATATCAATTAAAAAAGTCTGTGGAAGTAAAGCCTGAAGCACTCTCCTTCACAGATGCCCTTAGCAGATTAAAAGGTTATGTAAAGTTTCATTAAGTTTGTGCCCTCAGACCTAAGAGAAAACTCCCCAAATCTAGCCCAGTCAATATTCCCATGGGGATACCTGTGCCCAGTTTACTGAGGGATAAAACTGACTCAGACTTGTAACCTCTGAAGAGGAACGCAGGAAGTGGGGCTAATCTTGCCCAGCATTGCTAGGTTTCCAACATTACTTAAGGAAAGCTGCCTGAAAATGTGGCCCGCAGGAACACCCTGAAGCAATTTTCTTTTGACAAGACCCAGAAGCTTTTATTATAATGGCGATTCAGAACAAACACAGGAGGTCGGACGTCTGCTATAGGGGTTCCTCAACAGAGCCCTTTTGAGTCATTTCTAAAGAGAAAAATAAGTTCAGGAAATGCCTCAGGGCACATACTACTTGTCAAGTCCTATTGTCACCACAGGAAAGAGTCACATTTTTAGAATTTTTCTCTATAATTGAAACTCCTGTCTTTCAACTGAAGATAAGATATTTCAGGCTCTATGATTATAACAGTCAGTGAAACATCCTTTTTATCCTAGAGTTTCTTCCCATTTTTATCAAGTATGTCTATTACACAGTTTGATTTGGATACTGGGGATTCAGAAATTAGTATTTTAGTGTAGTACAGAGAAAATCCTTGCCACACACTGCGGCCCACTCCCAATCTTTTTCTTGTTTCTTTTTTAAAACTTCTGTTATTTCATTAGTGTTTTATGTATTCATTGCTGAAAACAATATGTTGCAGTCAGAGGCCAGTGTGCTCAGCACATCAAATATTTAATATTCAATAGATTAGAGTTTGGAATAAGGAAAGATTTTATTTATAAAATGGCACAATAACGAGAAGAAGGGCAAATTCTAGTGTCCTCAAATCCATCTTGAGAGTGCCCCAAGTTCCTAGGACCTATCTATCTAGGTAAAGGAGAACGGGCAGGGCAAGAACAGAGGAAGGCGAAGGAAGAGCAGAGGAAATCCCCAACTCAATTTAATCCCAGCAATTCAGACTAGAAGTTACTAAAGTCCCAGGCAGAATTCCTCCAACAATTAGCATACCTATAGAAATACAGGCTGGAATTAAGGTGCAGTCAGGGAGAGAAACAGAAGCCTTCCACCCTGTTACGAGTACAGAAATAAGCAAAAAGAAAAGTATCATCTATGTATACCCTGCCCTGTAATCCTGGCTAATATTTTGCTGTATATTATCTTAGTATAAAACATTCTAATCTTTGTTTAATCAAATACCTGCATGTAAATTTGCATTAAATATTTTTTAAAAGACCATACTACATATATATTTTATTACTTTTTTTCACTACTATATTGTAAGCAACTCTTCACATCAAAATGTAATCTGACTCTAAAATTCTTAAGGACTATACAGTGTTCCAAGTTATGTCACATCATTAATCATTTAACTGGTTCTCTACTGTACAGTATTTTGGTTAGATATCAGTCAAGATAAGCTAGGTTATGCTGTAGTAACAAATAACTCCTAAATTGCAATAGTTTTAAACAACAAAGTTTATTTCCTGTCATGATAATGTTCATTGTGGGTTAGCCAGGAGCTCTGCTTCAGGATCTGGGCACTCCAGGACCCAGGCTGATGCAACAGCCACTGTAGGTTTCCTGCTTCGATGAGACAGGCAAAGATGTCTGTAGGATGTTGCTTGTGGGTAACAAATGTTAGGCTCCTCAAAATGATTGTCCATGACTTGTCAAATGTCCCCACTGAGATACAAGATGGCAACAAAGTACAACCTTACTATGTTTTCAAAACTATTAACATTGAATTGTATTAAATTGTTGAAAGGTAAATTAAAAGTGAATAAGGAACTGGAAAAAGAGTGGCAGCATTTATGACTTCATTATGATTTAAGAGAAAACTCACGTCTAGAAATACTTAGAACCTGGTCCAAGAAATCAGCTACTGAGAGGCTGAGTCAAGCAAGACTCCAAGGTGACATGACTAGGGCTGAAACAGGTGGTCTGTCACAATGTTGGTTGGGGAAGAAAGACTTAATAGCTCTATGTTTTCCCTTTAACATTCTTTTTCCCGCAAATTTAACTTCTCTCATTGCTTTTTAAAGAAATAACATCAACAGACAAAGTTACTTAATTAATAAATTAAAGATTGAGCTTTCTTTCATGAGTATTAAATCAGTTCTCACCTTCTGGTTGCATAATTTCCAACTTTTGATTACATTTAATCACAACATAAAAATATTTTTCCTTTAGGGTTTTGAATTCAGCATATTTTCCTTCTTCTTGAAAAGAGCCATTTTCAGAGATAGGATGGTAAAAAAAATTAATATTTATCAAAAAGCCTCAAATTAAACTGTATACAGAGCATTTCAAGACAGCTGGCATTTGTTTGTTGAGTTTATTAAGCCTTAACATCTTCTGTTCTCAGTAAGTTTACCGAACAATTATTTTCTTGTTCTATGAAATGTTTTTATTTTGACTCTGACTTTTTAACTTTTTATCATCACATTTTTCCATGTGAAACCTAGGGTCCTTATGACTTTAATTAAATGTAGTTTTAAATCCTAGCTCTAGAAATAATCCTTCTCTCTCTCTCTCTCTCCATATATAGAAATGACTGAAAAGGGCTTTTTTGGGAACCCCTATAGCAGACGCGTGTTTGCTCTGAATCTCCATTATAATAAAAGCTTGGGCGGGTGGGAGGGGGACTTGTCAAAAGAAAATCGCTTCAGGGTGTTCCTGTTGGTGACATTTTAAGGCTTAATAATATATATATAAATGGAGAGAGAGATGAAGAGAGGGAGAAAGAGTGCGCCAAAAAATGTATACACATTTTAAGAAAGGAAAAAACTATAATAAAATTATACAATGAATGGCGCTAGCATTCATTTGATTAATACCATCTTTTGAGCGAACGTCATACTACACATTGCTCCCATAATTCAATTCAACTTCAAAAAGTAATGCATAGATAACATCTCTTAAAATTTGTTTGGCACCCCCAGTATGTGTGTGTGTGTGTGTATACACATATATACATATATACATATACACACATACATATGTATGTATTTGCCTTTCCTCTGGATAATTGGCAGCCCCCAAGGCAGAAAACAGTAGCCTGGACCTGACTAATGGTCACACAGTTCAGACCTCGGGCGGTCTAAAGATAATATCTTCACCTAAGTTCTTTCACCTAATTCCTGAGTCCTAAAGTGGAAAGACCCCCTTATCACTTTCCCAGGAGACCAAACAGAGGGACTCCAGAAATAATCTTAGAACTGTCCTCAAGACCTAAAGAAATAATTCATTACTCTTACCTCATCTTCAAACAATCAACTTTCAGCATAACTCGCAACCCCTAATCCATGGTGTCTCATGATTTTTCCTATATAATCTGTAATGTACACACCATTGGGGAGTTCGGGCTTTTGTGCTTTAGCTTCCCATTCTCCCGGATGGTGCCATTCATAATACAATAGCCAATATTTCTCCACTGCAATTCTCCATGTTTTTTTGTTTGGCTCTGCTAAAAGCCAGGTGGACAAACTCTCTCTGTTCTATAATACATGTAGAATGTTAGGCTTTTTACTCATACCTTGTTTTGTTATCAACTTTCTAACTCAGTATTGAATATTTTTACTAAAACAAAATCAATCGAGTTAAGTTCAAATTTGGGCCTTTTTCATCATTCAGATATATATAATTTCTTTTGTGTATATATAATTACTTTATATGATATAAAAAACAATTTGAAAAGCACAAGAATATGTAAAAAGAACAAAATATCACTGATGTCATTAACCAGAAAAAAAATGCAGTTAACATTTGTCATGTAGTTTCTAGTGCTTAATTTTTTAAATAGTCGTGATCACGTCATCAATTAAAATGTATCTTTCATTTTTTACTTATAGGCATTTTCTCACTGATAGGAATGAAAATTTTGCTATCCTGAAGCTATTTTTTTGGGATATTGATTTTAAGCTGTTTATTAAGAAACAAGACTTAGAAAGAAACTTTGTGTCTCCTCCTCCTTTCCTGCCCAAGAGATTTAGAAAGAAAAACATACTTTAGGAAAGGAGCCTTGGCTTAATTCCCTTAAGAATCTTCACCCTTGCGTTAGTCAGGGAGACTCCACTCCTGTTAGCTAGACACCCCTGTGTCCCATTGTTTTTGAGTTGTCAAGCAAGAATTTTCCTGACCATCTGTTCCTCTCTTTCTCAGCTACTCATACCTATAAATCGCCCATTCTCACTTCTGAAACCTAATACCCCACCACCCACCCTTTCTCCTTTGTCCAAAAATGTTTTATACACCCAACGTTGCCTGCCTTCGGAATTTTCACGCTTATGTGAATTCCCTATGCACATGTATTAAACATTTAATTTTCTCCTATTAATCTGCTGTATGTTGTTTGAATTATTCAACCAGCCAAAAGAACTAAATGAGTAGGGGAACTGTTTCTCTGGCCCCAACATCATATTATGAACATTTTTGAAACTTAATCTTACTTGTGGTATAATATTTCATTATATATGCATGCCAAATGAATTTCTCTAATGTTGAGTATTTAGGATATTTTAAAATTTAAGTGATATAACAATTATTTTTAATTAATATTTTATGCATACATCTTTGGATATCTTTCTGATTGTTTCCTTACAAAAGTCTTAAATGTGTAGAACAGAGGGCACACGTGTTCTTAAGATTCCTGATGCTTATTTACAAATTGTTTTCTAAAACATTTGTAGTAATAGATGAGAATGCCTATTTCACACTATCTCGACAACACTGACTGTTGTTTTTGAAATTATGCAAATGATATTAATAAACAATGAAATAAGTTGTTTTAATTTCAATTTATTTTATTACTAGTTAGATTAAGAAATAGAAGATCAAAATAGACTCAGGTAATTTTGAATGCTATCAAACATTTAAGGAAGGAGTAATCCTAGTACTACATTAATTCTGTCAGAAAACAAGAGACAACAGAAAACATTTCCCAACTTGATTTATGATGCAATATACTAAGACTATGATATCAACACCTAACTGAGAGGTAACAAGAAAAGAAAATCCTTGATGATCATAGAGTTAACAAAGTCTAATTAACTTAGCTAATCAAATACAACAATATTTAAGTAAAGAAGTACACCATGACCAAGTGGGGTTTATGCCAAGATTGTAAGGATTACTTTACTTTAGAAAATCAATCAGTCTTTATGAGAATAAAGGGAAAAAATCACATCATAATAGATGCAAAAAGTGCTTTGGACAAAAACCAACATCCATTTCAATATCCATCTTATATTAAAAACTCTCAGATAACTTGGAAGTGAAGGGACATCTGATAAAAGGTATCTATCAAAAAACTACAGCTAATATTATGCTTGCTGGTGAAACATTAAATCTTTTCCCCTGAGATCAGAAACAAGACACAGATATCCATACCCATCACTTCTCAACCTTTTCTAGAGGTCTTATAATTATAAAATAGAAAACCCCATGAAATCTACCTCTACAAGATGATCCCTCATAAGAATTAAAATATAAAAGATTGGCAACACCAAATGCTGACAAGCATATGGAGCAAATGAGACTCTCACACATCATGGGTAGTAGTAACATAAAATGCAAATTATTTGGAGAATTATTGGGCAGTTCTTAAAAATTAAAACTTACATGTAGCCCATGACTCAACCAGTTTTACTCCCAGATGCTGACCCAAGAGAAACAAAAACTGTTCATGTAAAGATTTGTATGCCAGTGTTCACAGCAGCTTTATTCACAATAACCAAAAACAAGAGATGGGGTAAGCAAATTATGGTGCATTCATAAAGTACAACACTACTCAACTAGATAAAGGAATGAATTACTGATACCACAGTACGAGTGACTTTCAAAAACATTGTTTGGAACAGAAAAAGGAGAACACAAAAGAATACATACTAGATAATTCATATTATATAATGTCTAAAATACTTATTTATAGAGATGGAGTCAAAAAGTAGATGGCTCTATTGAGGTGTAATTGAAAAATGGAATGATGTAAATTCCTGGAGTAATTGCAACACTTTGTATCTCGTTTCGGTTTGCTAGTTACAGAGGTACATGCAACTGCCAAAAGTCACTGAACTGAACACTTAAGATTAAGTGCATTTTACTATATATAAATTACATTCCAATAAAAAAATTGAGATACCACATCCATTATTGTTTTTATTTTTTTTATTTTTTTAAATTTTTTTACCATGCCAGAAGTATGTATTTATTATTATTCATGAATGCTCAAAATATAAGGCCCATTATTATTAATCACACATATGAAATATCAATTTGTAATATGGAGTGAAAAGAACACTTTTATATATATTTAAAAAATACACACGTGCTCTCTCTCAAGTGTTCGCTGCTGCAAAAGCAGGAGGCATCAAGCTGCAGGAGCTCCATATATATAATATGTTTAAATATCTCAAGCATAAAAACTGTATTTAAGTTGCCAAAATAAAGTTTCTTCAAACATTTTGATCTGCACTCAAGCAAAGCAAATTATGAACACCAATGGTTTTTGTACTGTTTAACACACTTTAAAACAAGGTCAACAGTTGCAGAAGTCCTGAAAATGTAGAGGTTATAGGAATGGATAATGCATTTTATCCCCTTACCCCCCAAAATATAAGTCTACAGCAGATGTTTCATCCTGACTCTCAGATATTTAAGAATAATCATCTACTGTACTCAGAGCCAGAACAAAATGGTGAAAAGAAACATTAAACAAGGCATTATTTCCTGTAGTTTTTTTACACAATTTCACTAGATCAAAGGCATCATTTACCTGAAAGATCATGAATCACAATTAAAGAGCACGCATACAAAACTATGTCCTTTTTTCTTTAAAAAGTGCCACATACTATATTTATCATTACAAAAAAAACAACACATAGACTAACGAAAGACCGTTAGTCTCCATCTTTTATCAACGAGGAAAGGGCCAGAGTGATGCTTTGATTCCAATTCGAAATGGTGTTCACTGGTCAATGCCCAAGGTCTCTCATTTGGAGCAGTCAAGCTGAGCATTTCTTGGACGCTGTGCTCCTAAAACAGGACTGTCAGTTATAGGTCTTAAGTGATTGCTGGGGAGGATGAAGTCGTCTGCAAGTGCACATGCCATTTCATACTTGGTCATCTGTTCATTGCCAGACCAAAGAAAAGTTCCTTTAATTGATGGATCCAGCATTCTCTTATCTGCTAACGGACAACATACGGTGGCTATGTCCTTGATATGTGTGGGGACTCTGTTGCCAGGGGTCCATGTTCACCAACTTGTTGCTGAACTGCACTTTATCAAACATAACAGTCATGGCACTTTCTTCAAGCTTTTTGACTTCTTCATACAGAATACAATTCTCAAAACCGCAGCTCCTAAATTGTTCTCCAGGACAACTTTTTCTCCTTCTAATTTTGTTTTGCCATACAGATTTAGGGAACTTGGTATGTCTTCCTCTCTATAAGGAGGATTTGTTCCATCAAATACAGAATCTGAGCTAATATAGATTAGAAAGGCTCCAAGTGCAGCTGCTTCCTTTGCTAAATTCCCAGAAGCGTCCACATTAAGTTGAGCTGCAGCATCTGGATGACTTTCTGCAACATCTGGTCTTCTCTCTGCTGCACAATGTACTGTGGCATGGGGATGAAAACCATAAATGATGTGATGAACTGCATCAGACTCCAATAGATTAACCTGTTCAAACTTTGGTCTTGCTCTTCTAAAACCACAGCCAAAGGCATTCAGCCAATTATTTTGCTGAAATTCTTTGTACATAGCTCTGCCAAGAAGCCCAATGGCCCCAATAACCAGAACCCGCCTGAGGGGGATGTTAACTTCCTCCTCCACCAGCTGGCAATTCCCGAGAAGTAAATGAATGGAGATCTCCTTCTGCAGCCCGACCATGCCCGCAGTCTTCATGTGGCCACCTCAGTGACCGCCACTTCAGCCCGTCTTTATTTTTTTTAATATTTTTTTTTCAGTTACAGCTGGCATTCGATGTTAATTTGTGTTAGTTTCAGGTGTACAGCACAGTGGTTAGACATTGATGTAATTTATGCAGTGATCCCCCTGACTAGTCTAGTACCCACCAGGCACTATACATAGTTGTTACAACATCATTAACTGTGTTGTTCTCTGTGCTGTACTTTACATCCCCATGACTATTTTGTAATTACCAATTTGTATTATTTAATTCCTTCACCTTCGTCACCCAGCTCCCCAACTTCCCTCACCTCTGGCAACCACCAGTTTGTTCTCTGTATCTATGAGTTTGTTTGTATTTTGTTTGTTCATTTATTTTGTTCTTTAGATTCCACATATAAGTAAAGTCATATAGTATTTGTCTTTTGCAGTCTGAGTTATTTCACTTAGTCTAATACCCTCTAGGTCCATCCATGTTGTCGCAGATGTTAAGATTTTATTCTTTTTTGAGGCTGAGTAATATTTCATTCTATATATGTACCACATCTTTATCCAATCATCTATTGATGGGCAATTGGGATACTTGCTTATCTTGGCTATTGTAAATAGTGCTGCAATGAACATAGGGGTGCATATATCTTTTCAAAATAGTGTTTTGGATTTCTTTGGATAAATACCCAGAAGCGGAATTGCTGGGTCATAAGTTAGTTTCATTTTTAATTTTTTTAGGAACCACTAAACCATTTACTATAGTGGCTGCACCAATTTGCAGTCCCACCAACAGTGTGCAAGTGTTTCCTTTTTTTCTGCATCCTTGCCTACACTCGTGGTTTGTTGATTTATTGATGATAGCGATCTTGACAGATGTGGGGTGATATCTCATTGCAGTTTTAATTTGCCTTACTCTTATAATTAGTGATGTATATTGAGCATCTTTGTATATGTCTATGGGCCATCTGTATGTCCTCTTTGGAGAAATGTCTATTCAGGACTTCTGCCCATCGGCCAATTGGCTTATTTGTATGGTTTTCTTTTCTTTCTTTTTCTTTCTTTCTTTTCTTTTTTTTTTTTTTTGGTGTTGAGTTGTATGAGTTCTTTATAAATGTTGAATATTAACCCCTTAACAGAAGTATCATTGTCAGATATCTTCTCCCATTTAGTAGATTGTCTTTTCATTTTGTTGATGGTTTCCTTTGCTAAGCAAAAGCTTTTTAATTTGGTGTAGTTTCATTTGTTTATTTTTCTTTTGCTTCCCTTACCCAAGGAGATAGATCAGAAAAATATCACTAAGAGTAATGTCAGAGAGTTTACTGCCTATGTTTTCTTCGAGGAGTTTTATGGTTTCAGGCCTTACAAATAAGTCTTTAATCTATTTTCAGTTTATTCTTATATACGGAGAAGGAAGGTTGTCCAGTTTCATATTTTTTTGCATGCGTCCATCCAGTTTTTCCAACATCATTTATTGAATAGACAGTCTTTACCACACTGTATGTTATTTCCTCATTTGTCATAGATTAAATAACCATATAGGATAGGTTTATTTCCAGGTTCTAAATTCTCTTCCATTGATCTATGTCTCAGTGTTTATTCCAGTACCATGCTGTTTTGATTACTATAGCCTTGTAGTATAATTTGATATCAAGTAGCATGATACCTACAACTTATTTCTTCTTTCCCAAGATTGCTATGGCTATTCTGGGTCTTTTGTGGTTCCATATAAATTTTAGGATTTATTCTACTTCTGTAAAAAATGACATTGGTATTTTGATAGCAATTGCACTGAATCTATAGATTGCTTGAGTAATACTAACAACTCCTATCTACTTTTCTATCCATGAGCATGGTATATGCCTCCATTTATTTTTATTTCTTCAATTTGTTTTTTCAGTGTCTTATAGTTTTTCAAGTATAGGACTTTTACTTCCTTGGTTACTAGGTATTTTATTTGTTTATTTTTGATGTAATTGCAAATGGGATTGTTTTCTTAATTTCTCTTTCTGATAGTTCATTATTGGTATATAAAAAGGCAACCAATTTCTGAATATTAATTTTGTATCCTGTTACTTTACTGAATTCAACTAACATTGCAGAAATACAAAGGATTATAAGAAAATATTACAAACAGTTATAT
Source organism: Rhinolophus hipposideros (assembly GCF_964194185.1). NCBI lineage: Eukaryota > Metazoa > Chordata > Mammalia > Chiroptera > Rhinolophidae > Rhinolophus > Rhinolophus hipposideros. Next base: position 18,590,219 of record NC_138049.1, on the reverse strand, counting down.
GCCCACAAATTGGACAATTTGGAAGAAATGGACAAATTTGTAGAAACATACAATCTTCTAAGACTGAATCAAGAAGAAACAGAAAGTCTGACTAGACCAATTACTACAAATGAAATTGAATTGGTAATCAAAAACTCAAACAACAAAAATCCTGAACCAGAGAGCTTCACAGGTGAATTTTACCAAATATTCAAAGAAGAATCAACACCTGTCCTTCTCAAACTATTCCAAAAAATTCAAGAGGAGGGAAAGCTCTCAAGTTTATTTTACAAGGCCAAGATTATTACCCTGATTCCAAAACCAGATAAAGACATTACTAAAAAAATAAGCAACAACAAAATTGTTGGCCAATATCCCTGATGAACCTGGAAGCAAAAATCCTCAAGAAAATATTAGCAAACTGAATTCAGCAATACATTAAAAAGATCATACAAGACGATCTAGTGGGATTTATTCCTGGGATGCAAGTTTGGTTCAATATCTGCAAATCAATTAATGTGATACACCACATAAACAAAATGAAAGATAAAAATCATATGATCATATCAATAGATAGAGAAAAAGCATCTCACAAAATCCAGCATCCATTTATGATAAAAACACTCATCAAAGTGGGAATAGAGGGAATATCCCTCAACATAATAATGGCCATGTATGACAAATTCACAGATGAAATCATACTCAATGGGGGTAAAGCTAAAAGCGTTCTTCTTAAGATAAGGAATAAGAAAAAGATGCCCACTTTTATTCAACATAGTATTGGAAGTCTTAGCCACAGCAATTAGACAAGAAAAAGAAATGAAAGGCATCCAAATTGGAAAGGAAGAAATAAAACTGGCATTATTTGCAGATGACATGATACTGTAGATAGAGAACCCCAAAGTTTCCACCAAAAACTATGAGAACTGATGAATAAATTCAGTAAAGTAGCAGGATACAAAATTAATTTATAATTGAATCAAAATTAATTAATTAATTGATTAATTAATTAAATACCTAGGGATAAATGTAACCAAGAAGGTAAAGGACCTGTTCTCAGAGAACTATAAGACACTCAAGAAAAATACTGAAGAAGATACAAATAAATGCAAGCATATACCGTGCTCATGGTTAGGAAGAATTAAAATTGTTAAAAATGTCCATACTACCCAAAGCAATCTATAGATTCAATACAGTCCTTATCAAAATACCAATGACATTTTTCACAGAACTAGAACAAATAATCCTAACATTTATATGGAACCACAAAAAACCCAAATAGCCACAGCAATCTTAAGAAAGAAGAACAAATCCACAATTAAAAGAGAAAGTCTTTTGTAAACACTGAATCCATCTACAAGTATCTACATTTATTAGCCTTTTCAGTAGTTTGTTTCCATTGAATCATGTTTATTGAAATTGCACCCCAACAAATAGCACCCATCAGCTCAAAAGATTACATCTTGATAGAGTACATGTATTTGGATGCAAAAAAATATTAAATGGCATTTTTCTTCATTTACAAAATAGTTTCTAAATGTGCTGGCAAATTGCTCTACTTATTGGTTTTTATCTCACCAGTAGAAATTTTTATCTAGGTACATCATATCCATTTGTTTTTTCAGTTATAAAATGTTTTCTCTTAGATGAGAACACTTTTATCAGGTTGGATGAAAATACCATGTAGTTATTATTTGGTCAGAAAGAAACTCCCTATCTTACAAAATAGTCTACCAGAATAGCATTTTTAAAATTGTTTTATAATATATAAAATATAGCATGATGACATGGGGCATAGTTAAGTAGCCATTATACATTACAAAGAAGAGTCAACAAAATAAAATCAATAATGTCTCATGCTTTATGTATTTTAGATTAAGAACTACTCATATTTGAACTGAACAGAGGACAGAAACTACAAGAAATACAATTTTCTTATCAGATATTCTTTGATCCAGTGTAGGAGGTTGCTTTCTTTATACAGCAATTCACCTAAAAGTCTACTTTTTGTTTTTTAGCATAAATGTTTTACTGGGCTGGAATTTAAATGTTGTCTGATAAGAGGACTAGTTTTGTTTGTCAAGAAAGTTCTTAGAACTCCTTTCAGAGAAAAACCATTGAGAAATTGATATGTGCAAATGAGTTTTACAATTTTTAGTTCAAAACAAAGCTGTTTCTATATATTCCCATTTAGAAACTATTTTTATCAGTTATTTGTTGATAATATTAAGGAAATAAATAGGATTGGAGGTTGAAGAACTGGTGGGATGATAAAATACAAGTTTTTTATGAATTGTTTTGAAATTGTCAAAGGAAACTGAGGTACAGTGAACCCTGGAACTTCATTCTGATTTTTCTGTATGGTTAAAAGCAGGAACAAATGAAGCCAGGTACAGAGTGTCTTGCTTTAATTCGATGTACTCTGACATAAAATCATAAGCAAAAACACAGCAATATGACACCAGGTACTGCTTCAGAAATAGGCTTACGTGCATTTCCAACTGTGTGATGAATAAGAATTACAACTGAGAAATTCTCACCTAGCTATCTCACATAAAGCAAATGATACCGAAAGCTTTTTATTTTTTATTTTTTAAATGTCTTGTTTTTTTAATTAAAAAGTAAGACATTTATTGTAACTAGTACAACAATGCAAAAATGTGTAAATAATAATTGATACACTCCTAATCCACCTGAAGTAACCAAAGTTAGTGTGGTATTTTATATCAAATTCTCCCAGAAGCAAACCCTGAGACAATTCACATATAAATGATTTCTTAAGGATGTACCTTTTGTAGAAACCAGTAAGAAAATGGAGGAAATAAGATAGGAATGGAGAAGTTCTCGGGTGTAATTTCAGGGGAAACCCCAAACTCCAACTTCTCTCTCAGAAAGTCATGGAGTGTAAATTATGCCTTGGGAGTTTGTCTGCCTAGAGGCAAGGCTTTCTACTCAGCCCAGAACAAAAGCCCACAGGAGACACATAACTGACAAGGATTTCTAGTTCTCTTAGAAGTGATTTATTTCCAGTGTCCAAAGCAATCTTCTCAATGTCACAGGGCAGTCTTAGAAGCAAGCATGCTGAAGCTGGGATGGGTGCACACAGCTGACAAAAGGATCCAGGGCAACTAGGTGGGGAGTGATGGTGCCTATCACGCTTGGGATCTACCTTTCCACACCTTTCTCCATGCTCATACAAATACGAATATGTAGATGTGTATCTATACACACATATATTTGCATACACCTATTTACACACCTATACTTCTATGTATGTATATATGTATTTTTAATATTTTATACTTGTGTGTATAAATATACCTGTGTTTTTTAATGTGTGTGTATATATATTTGTGTGTATATATACGCACACTCTTGTGTCTGTTATTAAGCAAGGAAATATAATATTCACTATTCCTTCACACTCTTTTCTTCCTCACTAAATCATCATGAACAGATATATTTGTCCAGTTTACAGATATAGCACTAATTCATTGTTTTTAATAGCTGTGTAATATTCCATCATTTGGATGTACCATAATTAATCCAACCGTTTCCCAACTAATGAGCATTCAGTTTTGTTGTTTTCACCACTATAGGGAATTGAGGCATAAAACAAGCAAACAAACAAACAAATGACAACAACAGCAAAAAACCTTATCTGTGGAATTATAAATTCCAAGGTATGCATGTGGCTTTATAATTTTCACAGATAGGTCAGATTTCTTTGTCCTGTGGTTGGAGCAATTCGCCTCCTAGCAGCAGTGAGTGAGGATGCCTGTTTGCCTGCATCCTCACCAGCAGCATGGTGTCAATGTTTGCCAACCCGATAGATGGGAATGGTAGCACATCCTTGCTTTGCTTTTCATCACCCTGACTACTAGCCATTTGCACTTCTTTCTTGAATTGCTATTTATGTGCCTATCTCATTTTTCTATTGGGATTTATTTTCTAACAAGTTTGTAGGCACTCTTTGTAAACTAGAGTCATGAAGCCCTTCTATTTCCTGTGTCTTGTGAATATCTACTCCAGTCTATCATCAAATAAATAAATAAAACACAAGGTCTTATGTTTTATTTAGTCAAAAATATTAACTTTTCTTTTATGACTTCTAGGGTTTCTCCTAACTCTGAAATTATCAAAATATTCTATTAAAATAAATACAATTTAATTTTTTGTATTTAAAATCTTTAGGACTATATTTTTGGAAGAGGTATAAAATTTATTTTCCACCGGAAGAATGAAAAATTATTCTAGTACAAATATTCAACATTTTTCATCAAAACAAAATACAACTTTGTATTTTATTAAGGTCTCAGAATATTATACTGATTTCTGGTCTTTCTCATAGCTTACATTGGTTTACCTATTCCTGCATCAATAAAATTATAAAAATCAGTATGTTTACCGATTTGTTTTGTACTAAGGTTTAATATTACATAAGGCAAACAATCATGTTTTAAAATTTTGTATAATTTTAGACTATTTTCAAGCATTTGATTTTTAATATCAACTTAAGATTACTTTATTGTTCCCAAATTGCAATATTGATTGAACTTTCATTAAATATTTGTAATACACATTAAATATGGCTATTAACCAAAAGAATTCACATTTTTACAACACTAAGTTTTCTTATTTAGATATATTTTTGTCTATTTTGGTGGAACTATTTATTTCAATAAAGTTTTATAGTTTTTTTATAGAGCTGACACAGTTCTTGTTAAATGTATTTTAAAGTATTTTATAAGCTTTGTCACAATTTTCATTTATAACTGAATATTGACTAAATTATTAATTTTAATAGTTGGATGATCTAGTTTATAGATTATCATTTTTAATTAATACAAATTTGACAATTTTTAACAATTTTTGTATGGAATTAAAGTTTTTTGTGTGTTTAATGAAAATAATTATTAAAATAATGCTTATTAGGGCTATCCCTGTACTGTTCCTGATTTTAATGTAAAAGTTTCAACACTTTAGTTATTATAATGATATCTACTGCTAGTTTTTGGTGATCTTTATTGTACTTTGGAATTTCTACTAGAAATGTTGAATTTTTTTTCTTTCATTATTAAGTTGAGAACTTTTACCTTTTCACTTAAAAGAAGCACTTTACAGCTTCTCTTTGGCATATCCGAATTGCCAGTATCACTACTCCTGCGTGTTGGGGCCCTTATTAAGTAAAATAAGAGTTACTTGAACACAAGCCCTGCAATACCAGGAGGGTTCCTAAGTAACTAACCTGCAGGGAGCATGGATACACTGGACAATAGGATGATTCATGTCCTAGGCAGGATGGAGTGGGACAGTGCAAGATTTTATCCTGCTACTCAGAAAGGGGCACAATTTAAAAGGTATAATTTACTTCTGGAATTCTCCATTTAATATTTTTGGACTGTGGTCGACTGCGGGTAACTGAAACCTCAGAAAGTGAAACTGATGATAAGGGGGTCTACTATATGCAAGGAACTTAGTGATCATTTTAAATAGTTCTAAAACCTTTGACATTGAGTTTCAATCATATAATTGACTACACTAGACTAGTCCACTGTCACCATGGCCCTGTTAAAATAGAATTTATATAAAAAGAAAAAAAATCAGAAGTTTTGTGCTTTTTAAAAAAGTCCTCTATGTTTACTAATGGAGTTTAGGACACTAAATAAGTCTTAAGTACAGCCACGACTGAGCTAAGTATTTATCCTGAACAAATAGGAAATTAAAAGGTCATATCAAGATGTGTGATTTCCATTCCATGTAAGACGATATCACATTAAGTAACTAGATGTAGGAATAGTTAGAAAGATGAAGATTAGAGCCAGATATGGTTTAGGCAATCTTCCACCAAATTTTGTCATCTGTAATAATCAGTGTCTTTTTTTCTTGTCTTAGGACACTTTGACTGTCACTAATAGTAACCTATCTAAAGTAACCCTTAAAAAAAAAGAAGAAAACAGACGTTCTTAAAATATTGAAATACTTTAGGACCTCCAAGGACTGGTATTATCCTTGAGCTTCACAAAGGACTACAAACAGAAACAGAAAAATCATCAGTTAACTATTCGTTTCAGAGGCATTGTTGGCCAAAACCTAGCAGAGCTATCCCTTTTTCAGCAGCACCACAACTAAAGTTTTACTTTATGAAAGTTTCCTTGTATAAAGTAGAGATAAATTCAACAGGTATCACTTTATTATCTTCTCAGGATTATATTACGTAATAAATAGTAATCTCAAGAAAACACATACATACTGGGCCAAAGACTTTTCCTCCCCAAACATTCTACATTCCAATCATTGAAGATAAAAGGGTTCTGCACAATAACATCAAATTTCCCTTGACTTTCTCAACAGGGGTCAAGTTAGTGGCCTATAAATGGGAACTAAAGTCATTTTTCTGCAGACTGCCTTGCCTCCACCAACAAAGATCAAGGGGAGCCCCAGATACCGCCCTTTCTTCTCTTCTAATACTCACTATCTGTCTGTCTGCTGGGACAATCTCAAAAGCTCTCTATCTTGTTTCCATCAGACACCAGAAGAGAGCATCCCACGGCTTAGTGCTTGGTCCTCATCTCCATTCTCTCTACTCCCACTGTCTGGGTTTTCATCCAGTCAAGAAGTGTAACATCTAGTTAGGATGTAGAAGGTTATAAGAAGGACATTTCCTCCCATGGTAACAGAAGAGGAGAAAAGGATAAACCAAAGTCATAGTTTTATGTTTGTTTGTTTGTTGTTTTTGTTTTAAGAAAGCTTTGAAAAAATGTGGACTCAAAATTAATTCCAGAGGGGGATAAAGTCATCATAGGTGAGAAAAGTGTCACAAAAGTTTTGTTCCTGGAAATAGGCACATAGTCTGGGTAAAACAGGCAAATGAACAGGAGAGACTGTCTATGACCATAGACACTTGAATAATGGTTTCTTTTATGGTTGAAGGGATTTGACTAGAAAGGCATATGAGGAACTTTCAGGGATAAGAGAAATGTTCTGTGAGTTGATTTAGGTGTTGGCTATAAACATTTTCCCACCTTATTAAATTGTGCTTTTGAGATCTGTGTGTTTCACTATTAAGCTAAAAAAAAAAAAAAAATAGACGAGAAACCTGAAACAAAGATGGCAGAGTTGCTGGTTATTGAAGCTTGTTGGTGAGTACTTTGGGATTTGATATACTGTTCTCTTTACTGTGTGTTTAAAACTTTTTATAATAAAAAGCTTTTTCATTTTTAATTAAGTCAGATTATTTCTCTTCTCTGTTCAAAACCCTCCAAAAGCTTACCATCTCACTGAGAGTAAACGCCAAGCCCTTATAATAGCCTATGAAGCTCCACAAAGGCCTATAAGAATTGGTTCCCTTGTGACTTTCTGGACCTCATCCCTCATTCATTTCCCCTTTCTTTGCTCCACTACAGCCATCCCCAGCTGTTCCTTGAAGGCGCCAGGCATGTGCCCAAAGTTATATCTTTGTATTGGTTGTTCTCTCTGTCTGTTGCTCCCTTTCCCCACAGACAACCCTGACCATCTCCTTTAATTCCTTGCAAAAATATCGCTTTCACAAGGCCTACCTCAACATCTATATTTAAAATTGCAAAAGGAACTCTTCTTCTCTCTTTGACTTTTTTCTAAAGCATTTATCACCTTTGAACACACATATATTTTACACATTTATTATTTTTCATTTCTCTTTCTGCCCCATCTTGAATGTAACCTTTATGGGGTGGGAGGGAGAGGACAGAAATTTGAGTCTATACATCACAAATGCCTAGAGCAGTACCTGACACATAATTGGTGTTCTCTAAATATTTGTTGAATGAATGCATACGTGATTTCTCAATCTTATTCTGTGAAGTGTTTCTCCTTGATAAGCAGTGGTCTCCTACCCTTCATTTCTGGAGAGTATACAACCAGTGATTGCTGTGTCTCTGAGGTTTGTGGTCACAACCTGGACCATCCATCCATGGGAGTCTGTTACTGACATTACTATCAAGGATGACATCCGCTGGGCAACTTTTCTCTGTCGATTGAGCATTGAGAAGAAAAATGAGAAAATATCAAGCATGCAAATATTCTCATGTCAGAAAAAAATATAAAGAATTTAAAAAATAGTTGGAAATGCTTTTGTTTCCTTATATATTATTCAGCGTTCTCAAGAAATAGAACCAACAGATGTGTGTGTGTGTGTGTGTGTGTGTGTGTGTGTGTGTGTGTGTGTGGAGAGAGAGAGAGAGAGAGAGAGAGAGATTTATTTTAAGGAATTGGCTTATGCAATGTGGAGGTTTGGTTAATCCAAAATCCAAAATCTGCAGGGTAGGCCAGGGGGCTGGAGACTCAGGGAGGAATTACACTCCGCTGGCAGAATTCCTTCCTTCTTGCTCAGAAGAAGTCAGTCTTTATTATATGAAGGCCACCCACATAACAGAGGGCAACTGGCCTCTCTCAAAGTCCACTAATTTACAATGCTAATTTCATTAAAAGCACCATCACAGAAAAATCCAGATTAACATTTGACCAAATATCTGGGCACCGACTAGCCTCAACCCTAAATATCCTCTCCGATAACCAACTCTCAACATTCTTTGTATCTCAGTACACACTTCCTAGGAAGCAGTCAGATTAGTTCTACTTGGTCAAGTTGTCCAATTGCACCTGGTCAAATGTTCCATTTGTTTTTGGCAAAAATAATTGGTGATGTGTGGCTTGCTATATGCTTAATGGGGATTTGGCAATAATTGAGATAGAAATAAGGCAGATTTCTCTAAGAAAGAATGTTTATACGGAAAGTAAAACTGTTAGATTAAGAAATCTCTAATAAAGTACTTTGACTTTGCTAAGAGGTTTAATAATTTAATTTAACATTTAATATAGTACTTAATACAATATTTTAATAATGAACCAGTAACTTAAAAGAACAAAGACATTTCCATTATTATTAAGTTTCATTTATTTTATTTGATGGCAGTAAAGTTTATGAGAATGAGTAGAGGGAAAAAAACACAAAAACCTAAGGTTCAATGTGACAAAAAGTAGGTAATAAATTAATGGGAAAATTAAAACATCTACCATTTATAGAGCATTTACCATGTGTATACTTGCACCCAACTTTACCTATAGTACCCTATTTTCCTGATCTCTTCAGCCCTAACCTTGTCGAGATCTTTGATCTCTCTTATAAGGCGTGGGGACCAGAATGGTGAAGAGCATCCCCTGCGTGTGAATTACCTTTTTAAGGATAAATAATAATTTCTATTTTATTTCCAGTCACTCTTCCTTCTGATGCTCAAAATGTATTTGATTTTTGGATCTATCATGTATCACAATGCTCAGGACTTTACATGAATCATTTTATCAAATTCTATCCAGAACATTGTGAGTTCACATGAAGATTAAAGAAGTTTAATGATTGGGCTAAAATTATACAATTAGAGAGTATTAAGGTAAAATTAAACTGCAGTCTTTGATTTGTGGGCTAAAATCTCCATTAATAAATGTTATTGCCTCTTAAGTACTTCATTAGTCAGCATTGTGTTACTATACCTAAGGTCTGTTGATTTACCACTGAACATCCTCTTGTGCCAGAACGTAAGGCAGTGCTTAAAAAATGGCAGGGACAGGTCAAAAGAACAAAAGAGCCTGTTTTCAATGGCCAAACCTGGAAAATTGTGAGAATCAAATAAAATAGTGACAATAAAGATTATAAGCCATTGAACAAAATAAGAATTAGTGAACCAATGTTAATCTAAATTAATGAATAAATAAAAAAGAGAGAAGGGAAAACTTTTCCTGGATTAGAAAGCCAACTAGTACATGTAGAGAGAATGACACAATTAGAAAAGCACCATTTGACAATCATCAGAAAAAGAAAAGATTTAAGAAAGAATCAACAGATATTAAAACTAGTGGGAGAAAGTTTGGAGAATAATAGGATATTTACATAGTCTCAAGGTATTTCCCTCCAAATTAGCTTTTTTTTTTTATTAGTTTCAGATGTACAAAACAATGTGATAGTTAGACATTTACACCCCTCACAATGTGATAATCCCCCTCCCCCAATCTATTACCCCTCTTACATCATGTACAGCTGTTACAACTCTACTGACTCTATTCCCTATGCTGTACTCCATATCCCGTGACTATATATATTAAATTATAGTTGACATACAATATTATTCAGCTCCAGCTTCAGGTGTACAGCGCAGTGGTCAGACATCTACACGGTCCATGAAGTGGTCTCCCTACTAAGACAAGTGCCCATCTGACACCCTACAAAATCTTTTTTTTTTAAATTAATTTTATTGGGGTGACAATTGTTAGTAAATTTACATAGATTTCAGGTGTACAATTCTGTATTACATCGTCTATAAATCCCATTGTGTGTTCACCACCCAGAGTCAGTTCTCCTCCATCACCATATATTTGATCCCCTTTACCCTCATCACCCACCCCTCACCCCCTTACCCTCTGGTAACCACTAAATTATTGTCTACCCTACAAAATCTTTACATTATTGATTATATTCCCCAAACTGTCTTTTGTATCCCCATAGCAACATTGTGGCTACCAATTTGTGCTTCAAATTAGTTCTTAATTACAAAGAGAAAGATGGTAACTTGTAAGGGGAGAAAACAGGCAAATGCCTTCTTGTCCGAGAGATCAAAACAAATGATTACAACAATGGAACAAATCGACAGTATGTGCCTCCTGAAAGATGCTCTGGGGACACAGCCTCACTTCTGTAGTATTCCTGCCCAAAACAACATAAGCTGAATCTAGCCACGAACAAACGTTGGATAAATCCAAACTGAGTAGATTTCCACAAAGTAATTGGCCCGTTACCCTTCAAATGTACCACATGTCATGAAAGAAAGAGGAAGACTGAGGAAATCCTTCAGGTTAAAGGAATCTAGAGACATGACATTAGAAAGCAATGTATTACATGACCTGATATTTTCCTGTACTATGAAGAATTAGATTAGGACAATTGATGAAATTTAAATAGGTCTGTAGATTAGACAATAATATGGAATCAATATTAATTTTCTGATTTTGGTAATTATATTCTGGTTAAGAAAATGGTTTTATTTTGGAAAATAAACACTGACATATCTAAAGGGTGACAGAGCATCATGTGTACAATTTTACCTCAAATAATTTAGTATAGATAAAGAATGAGAGCATAGGAAAATGGGTTAATGCTTGGAATATCTGGGTGAATATTTTGTATTATACTTGAAAATTCTCTGTAAGTTTGGATTTATATCATAATATAAAATTTTAAAAAAAAATTTTAAAAAAATCATCATAGAGTTAAATCTACTTTATACCAGTATACATGCCTGGGTTATTTTCTATCACATAAACCTAGATTTCAAACTACTATTCAAAGAAAATGTGGGTTTTCTATTTTAATGCCAAATTACTCTCCAGCAGTATAGAGAATTCCCCAGCTTCTATAACTTTCCCCAAATCTGATACTATTACATGTAAATGTTTGCCACTCTGATAACTATGAAATTGTATTTTGTTATTTTGATTTGCACTTCTCTGATTACTCTGAACATATTTCCATGTTTTTAGACACTCATAGTTTTTTTCCCATGGATTATCGGTTCATATCTTTTGCCTATTTTTAATGTTTTTATTTTGTCTTTTTCTCACTGATACACAGTTTTTTATATACTAGTCTTAATTTCATATGTAAATTTTTAAAATCTATATGCATGATTATCTAAAAATTTTTACATTTTGAGGGTCTGCATAAGGATATGTAGGCTGAATAAATCAATTAAAGCTCATCATTTATTACTTATGTGCTGAATTGACACTTGGAGAAAGCCTGAGGTATTGCCATGGCCACTTTGCAGCTTCTTTAAATAGTACCACTCCACAGTAGATTAAAAAATATATATAATTTCAAAGCTTCCTATTACCTGATTTTAAATTAAGTGGTAAAATAGGCTCAACAACACTGTCAATCCTGAAAATCCAATAGAATAATTCAATTCTAATTCTATTCTTTGCCTCCTGGAAGACATGTTTAAATAAGACTCCTAGCAGGTTGCAATTTACTTTGGGATTTTGGTTTTTCTTTAAGGTATATATCCCTTCTCCTGACACCTTCAGGAATGATTACTACAAAAAAAAAACTGGTTTAAACTTGGTGACTTGATTATAGCAGATTTAAAGGGAAGTAAGAAAGCCAGCAGAGTTGATTTGGAATACAAGCTTATTGATCTTTATCTTTCTTAAAAGGTATAAATTTATAACACATCAGCTTGTGATGTGCACAAGCTGGATGAGATTTGCAGAGGACAGTAATGATCATCTTCAACACTGTACTTCCAAATTAAATGTGACATTAATGGGAACGATTTAAAATAGTTCAGCTCTGCTCTGTTGGCCATTTTAATTGGATTGCTGCTGTTATGAATAGAAAAGCTGCTGACAATGTGAGAAAAAGTAGACTTACACGAAAGTACTACCTAAGAAGATGTTGGATTTTAATTTGTATGTATAATCAGCGACGTTTACTTATCATATCCCTTTTTCAGAAGTGCGATTTGATTCAATGATTGGACAAACACACAAGGGCTCATTGTCAATTCTACGGCCTATGTTCTGATGACAGTAGGCTTTTTCCTGAACAAAACTGTATCTGCTTGCCTGCTGTGGCTGAGGATCACGTCTTGTGATTACCAGACAGTCCTTTCATCCTAAGGTGAGGCTTTCTATTGGTGACTATGAGTATTAAATGAGACTCAAGTTAAATATAAAATTAAAAAAGGATGAACTTCATGCCAGAAGCACAAATGACTATGCTATGGCTCCCCAGATAAAACAATATTCTATACAGACCACTCTTTCTTTTTCTTAAGCTCATAACAACTTACCTTCAATTGTATACAAAATTTACACTTTTACTTCTCATTTTGTGAAACTGATGTCACACTTTACATCTTTTTATATTGTGCATCTATTAACAAATGATTGTAGCTATAGTTACTTTTTAATATTATTGTTTTTTTTAACTTTTATACTGGAGATTATAGTGATTTACACGCCATCATTATAATATTAGAATATTCAGAATTTGACTACATATTTACCTTTACCAATCAGTTTTTTTATTTTTGTTCTTATGTTGTTATTTAGCTTCTTTCATTTCAACTTGAAGAACACCCTTTAGCATATTTTTGTAAGGCATTTGTGGTAATTAACTGCCTTAACTTTTGTTTTCTTCTCTTTTGTTCTTTGTGTCTCCTTTATTTCTGAAGGACAGTTTTTCTGGTTATGGTATTTTTGGTTGTCCTCTTCTCCTTCCTGATTCCTGGAAAGGTCACAGTGTGAGAATTGGCCTTGGACCGTGGCTGATGGCTGCTGTAACTGAGCCCTAGGACTATTTGAGTTTCAATAGCCAAGACTGAGGCCCACGGACCTGGCTCTGAGACATATACGGGTGTGTCTCCTGTCAGGCCCCTCAGTGGGCTGGAATGGTCTTTGACCATGGCTGGAGGGGTTGAAGTTGAGTATAGGGCCCTTTCGGGATCTCTGGAGGTGTACACATAAGTGTTGCCCACCTGCAGACCATTCTATCAAAATCCATTTTGAACTCTTCTTTTGAAACCTTAAAAGATAGAGCACCAGAATAAATATGCAAACCTTTTTATTTAATTCAAAAATTTTAGATCAAGACTATTATTTTATTTAGATTGCCTCTGAAGGAAGTTGTTTCTTTTAATATCACCTTATATGAAATTTGATGCCATAACCAAAAGCAAGAAGTACTAGATTAGAGAGCTTGGCCAGAAAGAGACATGCTGGAAACTCTTAGAAAGCTGTTTCCTAGTACACTACCACTTTGGGGGGATTATTTTATTTTATTGTAAGCTGCACAAGTTCACAACTTTCCCTCATTCTAATTATTCCTTCAATATCATTTGGAATTGACTGCTTATGAATATTCCTTCAATATCATTTGGAATTTACTATTCATAAACATCAATTACTTTTTAAAAATTTTGAGGGTAAGTATCTAATAATGGAGATACTTCTATAAACACATATACACATTATGTATTATTTAAACTCTGTTTATATTTCTTTAACATCACGCAAATATGCAAATAAATTTCTTTCTTTTTTTCAGATTATTAATGCAAGCCTCTTTGTTGTCAAAATAACATTCATAGCCAGATGCCATGGTTGCTGCTGCCAAAGGCTCATACTGTTTTTTGTACAGCCAAAGGATGTTTAAAATTTGATTAATTTAAAAATTATTAAAGTCACTGTTTTTCATCTTCATCCACAACAGGAAGGTAGCCACAGCAAGGTGAACATGTAAATTCCCAAATTATTGAGTACAATACACAAGAAGCTTTAACTAACCATTTTCACATACACAAATTTAATATAGTGCTAGACCTGTGGTTCAGTGCTTTAAAATAAGGGTGCTGCTATTGAAATTGCATCATCCATTGTCATTTAACTTCCACTCTTAAAAAGGCAACCATTGCGTGTGAAAGTGACAGTAAGAATGATGTCTGATAAATGTTTTATTGGATACATACACATACATAAGAATTGCCTTTTATTTGGCTGAAATTTCTTTCTTTAATGGCAGCTATTAAGGTGTCAGATAAGATGGAATAGCTAGGCAGGTGGTGTGAATGCAGTGTACATAATGATGCTGAGTCAGAGGCAGTGAATTTTCTAGGAAAATAGAATGTTGCAGAAATATGAGGAGTGAAAGAAATATGAGGAGGACCGATACTAGGAAGTTAGTGTTGGTTAAGGACTGATACACTTCCCAAAGACGAGTGATAGGAATGGCTCTCAGAGTGAGAACCCTTTACCAACAGCATTAACAGCACATGGGCAGTTATGAGAAATGCAATGCTTGGGCCACCCTAGTTCCAGACTTTCTGAATCAGAAACTAGGGTGTTGATGTATTTCAGCAATTCCTTCAGGTGACTCTGCTTCACTCTCAAGTTTGAAAACCACTGGTCTAGAATAATCAATCATTTCCCAAAATAAGAAATGGAGACTTGACTGAGAGCTCTATTGGGAAGGAGTTGGATAAGTGCTGGGAAAAGCCAAATCATGCCCAGTACCAATGCAAAGCGGGTAGATACTAACAAGTGATCTGTGGCTGAACCCAGGGTTGTATCTCATTAGCCTTTGTCTTAAACAGCAATGTTTCCCAAACCTGGAAAAGAAAAATGCTATACAGAGGATAAGGAACATGTGAGATTTGTTTCTGATGAAACTATATTAACAAACCTGGTCACGGTACATTGAGGTAATTGACATGAACTAAAATTATTTGAAACATTTCTTTTAATTTGGGCAGTCTTAGGCATTTACACTAAATTAAGCAAACTGCCTGTCTTAGGTAAAATATGATCTCTGAACATGCAACTAAGAGATGCTTGTCAAGGACTATATAATTCTGGAAGAGTCTCTAAAATAAGACACATAATTTAAAATATTTTATAGGCTTATAATATCACAGTGACATAATGAGAGCAAATCAAAAAAAGAGTACAGCATAAAGGCATATTTACTGCATTTCTGTACACCTATGCAAAATATTATAAAATTACCAACTCTCATATACCCTATTTCCCCGAAAATAAGAACTACTTGGACTATCAGCTCTAATGCATCTTTTGGAGCAAAAATTAATATAAGACCAGGTCTTGTATTAATACCAGGAATTTACATGTTCACCTTGTTGTGTCTACCTTACTGTTGTGGATGAAGATGAAAAACAGTGACTTTCATAATTTTTAAATTAATCAAATTTTAATATAAGACCGGGTCTTATATTAATTTTTGCTCCAAAAGATGCATTAGAGCTGATTGTCCGGCTAGGTCTTATTTTTGGGAAATGGTAATAGTCAAGGATTTTCATAAATTAAAACTGTAGAGGTATCACATGCATTAAACAAAAATGTTCTTTATGATATTTTTCCAAGTTATGAGTCTGAAAATTATTTCTATTACTATCATTAAATGAATTTCATAGTTCAAATAGGAAAGATGTTTCAGGGTTATGTTGGTTAATAAAATACGAACTTTATTCATATCAGACATGAATGAATACTATTAAAATTATTCTTAAAATTTGTCATCAAGTCAAGAAGTTATAAATGGATACAGAAAAAATACTTTCAGTTTGGCTGAAGCTTGTTTCTGGGTGATTTTTCAATGTCTTCTGCACAGGTGACATGTTTATATAGTTAAATAGCTAGGAAGTAGCATCTAACCACCTTAAATGGCAGTGACATTAAGACAGCTATGTCTTTAATATTCCCTTTGGAACTTAGTGCACTTTTTCATGATTAAAAACAAAAAGAAATGACAGTTGTTTCCTCACCCTCATGCTACTTGAGAGCATAATTCCTTATTTTTTCTTTTATCTTGAATCTGAGACTCTCTGAAACCCTGACTGATATGAGCTGTCTAGTTGTCCCTTGGAATATATCTCTGGTTTCTGTGCCTGATGTAAACCATCGGGGTTGTTTTGCTATTATATAACTAATGCTACAATTTATGATGGATATTTTCCATTGCCCACCCTCAATTAGTTCTTTGCTCTTCTCCATCCTGCTCTGTGCCCCAGGAAGCTGATTAGGATAAACTGTATCATCCCAACTTCCTTATTCTCTTCTGTTTGCATTCAGCCATTGTGAATCAAGACAGCAGAGCAGACTGTACAAGGAGGGTAAAGCCCAAAACTTCAGTACGTCCGGCTCCTCCCTGCTAGGTTAAGGCTAATTGGCTGCATTCTATATCAAAGGCTACAGTTGTTGGCAGGCCTTCTCCGGAAATTCCGTTACTCTCCTTGGGTTCCATTAATTGCTATCTCTTCTTTTCTCTCTTGTTTCCCTTAACTCTGTGAAACTCTCCTCAATTACCCATTTGAGTGGTCCACCTCTTCCTTTTAGAGACTTTGAATGATGCAATTTTTGGTAGACACCTGCTGGGTTTATAAGAGCAAAAGAGAGAATGTAGTACCAAAGCCACAATATTTCTTTCTTTTGCCATTTACCTTATTTACCAAAAAAAATAGGTATTTGTATCAAAGTGCCATTTCTAATTCTAGCCTTAGCAAAGCAAAAGCAGCAGCAGAATAGAAGTATTAAAGCATCCCTTTAAAGCACTCGGTAGAAAAATAAGTTGACGCAAGCCATAAAGCCTTATGTCTACTGAGAATTTTATAGCTTATTAAGTGTCCTTACACACATATCTTACTTTTTTTAAAGTCTGGGAAATGATGATATAAGAAAGAGAAAAATTGACTTTATAGTTTTGTAGCTTGGGTACAATGGTTTATGTCTTTAGAGAATATCTTGTTCTATATATATGTATGTAGCCATTTTGATATATACATATAAAACTCATGCATATGTAAAGCCCCTTAGTGGACATGCAATAAATGACAGTTCCTTTCTATAGTTCCAAATGCAATATCTAATTTTGTTACAGTATTGAATGGTACCTAAGTAATTGCCTGGATTTTAAAATTTTAAGCACATGTTCTACACTGAAAGAGCTTGCAATGCAGTTGGGTGTAAGTTTCTATTTGTTATTTAAAGCATCACCTCAAAGCATAATGACATAAGAAATAATAATCATTTATTATCTTTCGGAATTTCTATGAGTCAGGAATTCGAAGGGGCATGGCTGGACAGTTCTGGCTCAGACCTCTCATGTAGTTGCTCATCTTCTCAAGACTATGGCTGGAGGATCCATTTCTCAGGTATCTTCCTCACATGGCTGGCAAGCCAAGGTGAGTAAAGTGCCAATGTGGGTAAATTGGTTCCTATTCCTATGGGCCTCACCAAAGAAAAGGGCTTCTTGAGTGTCTTTATGATGTGTCTCCCAAGTGGGTGACCCAAGAGAACAAGGCTGAAGTTGCAAAACCTTTTATGACTTAGTGTGGGAGTCACACACCATCAGTTACGCCACACTCTGTTGGTCACAAAGGCCAGTGCTGATTCAATGTGGAAGGTGAAAATACACAGGTGTAGATAGTGAGAGTTATCTAGGATGCTTGCTACTATGTATACATAGGAAATAAAATAATAGTGTGATCCAAATGAGGGTTATTGAGAGAAAAGGCTACAGAGATCCAAAGAGGGGAGATCGATGAGGCTTGGAATTGTAGAGAAGGCCTAGAGGATGAGGTGGTACTAGATTTGAAATGGTAGGATTTGTAAATGTGTGGAGCGAAGAAAACATGGAAGAACAAGAGTTGTGGAAAATGTAACAAAGCAAGGACGACCAAGTTTAGAGTGTCTGAGTTTTCCCAAAGATAAGTAGTAGGTGGTTGGAGAGTAAATAGGAGCCAAATTAGGGATTTGGAATTTAATCTTTGCAGGCAACAGAAAAGCATGCAACTGACAAAATGAAATTAATACTATAAGATGAAGCTGGTAGTAAAGGACTTCTTAGAATAGGATAATAAGAAAACTATTGGAATTATTTATATGTGAAGGGATAAAGACCCAGGCTGGCTACTGCCGGCAGTTGGGAGTGATGGAGAAGAAGGATGGGTGTCAGGGACATTTTGGAAGAAGAAGTAAAAGTGTTAATTGTCAACAATGCCTGAGAAGAGCCAACACTGATCCTGTGTCATGAAATAGGATGAGGGTGTCAATGGTGAGAAGCAGAGAAGAGAGGGTTTGGGGCTTGAAATGGGTGATAAGCTGTTAATAAGGTGATAAACTGCTGAAGAGCTTGAACAAATTGAGTCTGAGCTGTGACAACAAAGTAAATAAAAAAGGACATATTAAAACTATGTTTTCATTCATAGCACCTATTATCATTTGTGACTCTCTCCAGCCACACTCTTAATTTTTTAGGGAGAAGTTGGTCCAATAAAAATAATTATTGTTATAAATAATATATTTCGCAAAGCTCCAGTAAACACTGACCAGGTCTTCCTTATGACCTCACAATTGAAACACAATAGTCAGGTAAGATGGCAGCCTAGAAAACAAATAAGAAATATGAGGTAAAGAAAGCTATTGAGAAGGAGAAATGTGGAATTTTTAATCTATTTTATGAACTAGAAAGGCTCTGATAATTGTTTACATTTCCTCTATGAACATGTGTGCAACAGAATCATCAATGTGGATACTAGCGATAGTTAATTCTGTAACCAAGGCCGAAAGGGCTACTGTGACTTGACCAGTATTACTTATTATAATGGTTAGTGATCAGTACTCATATCTTGTGTACAAGATTCCAACTCTTTCTATTGTGACAATATACATTTCTTAATAAGTTTGTTTTTGAATCGATATATGGAAAGTAGAAATATAACAAGTTTTCCTTAGCAATACTCCTGGCATAATGACTTGATTGATTTAAAGATAGAAATAATCATTATCAAAACATGTTTGTTAAATATCTAACTATACAAGAGAGTTGAGCCATAAGTACTTGAAGGAGTTCAGATATACTCACAGGGAAAATATGATCCATTTTACAATATTGGGACAGGTGGTAAGTGTGATGGAAATCATAAAAGGAAATCAATTAAGTTTGGAAGAGGTAAGACAGCGGATATGAGGGTGCTTGAAACACATTAGAACATATAAAACTGTGTATTCCAAGAATTTTTTAAAAAAGCATTTTACTATGAAAATTTCAAACATAAATAATAGTACAATGAAGACCCATGTACAATCACTCAACTACAAAAATCATTGTTCCACATATGCCAAAGCATTTTATGTATTTTACTATATTAATACTCAAAGAGGATAAAAACTTTGCTCAAGAATATACAATTTGTAGGTAGCAAAGATGGGGTTTGAATTGATGTGTGTATGACTTAAACATCCTAGATCTTTCTAAAATAGAGGAAGTAGAAAAAGGAGAGGATATAAGCTCAAAAAACATCTTCACAGATACAGTGTTGGCCTAATAAGGGGTGTCATCCTTACCTGACAATGCTGGCACACATACTTTATTCAGATTATACATAGAATAAACATAATTTTAAATCAATATATAGTTGGAAACAAAGTACACATGACATGCACATACACCTGAAAAATATCTCTAAAAGATAAACCTCAAAAGTCATAGGCGTCTTTCAAAAGCTTATTGAATCAAGTGCAAGTACATCCATGGGGAAAAAAGAGAGAGAGGAGGTAAATCACTTATCTGGCTTGTCAACTAATTCTGTGGATAAAAACTGAATAATTAATTGTCCCATTTTACTAAATTCCGATAACCCTTAGCACTGATCTTCAACATTGATTTGACCCCTTAATTAGATTATAATCTTTTAAAGTATAGGGGATCATATCTGATTTCTATTTCGGCTCTCTCCTAGAGCCCAGAAGTATGCTCAAGACATAATCAGAACTCAGAATATATTTGCTGAGGAATTCAGTAAATTGACTGAGGCTTGGATTCTTGTTCATTTCTCATCCACTCCATTGCCAATATCAATTGGAAGAAATATATGACTTCTGTCAGAATTGTCATTGTAAATAAATAAGCCTCCTGTTGTATTTGTCATCGTTATAGGATACAGGGAAATGTGTTTGCACAATATGCCATGAGATTTGCCTGTGACTGTTGCTAAGGCAACAGAAGGAAGGAAAGGCATCAGTGGTCCTGTGCCCCCCTAGAGTGGTTTTTTTGAGTCCTACCTTTACTCCACCAGTTGCTTCCACCTCAGTAGATATGTAGGAATCTACAGTCATTCAAATTGGTGACAAATGCCAGGGATTGCTCTTTCCGTCTTATCAATTTTCTGTTTTACTAACATTGGTGTAATCGATAGTGATTATGAAGAAGGAATAGCATAAGAACAATGCAGTGCATGGGGATAAACAATTTTCATTTTGAAGATCATGACACTGGACAAGTGTCAATGAAATGCTGCTGCTACACAAAGAGAATGCCTGGGGGGAGAACCTGGAAGTCAAGGAGCAAACGTTGTTAAGACTTAGACACCTGGCTATATCTCAGAGCATGATTCTCAACGACGAGCAAAGAGTAAGCCAAATTATATGCCAAATTATTTTCAAAAGCCTTCACAGAGGCCATGTCAATGTTATATAATGAAGACTTAAATTCTTACTACGGTATGCAGTTTGAAATTACCACCATGCCCTGCAAATTCAACTGTGGCACTTGAAGGAAGGCAGGAACAACAGCTTATGAATTATACTCAGAGAATCTTAATAGCAAACAAATTAGAAAGACCTGAAAGACAAGTGGTCCAATTTCCAGCCCATGCTTGAATCCTCTCTACGACACCTACATCAATAGCCCTTTAAACACTTCGTGTGATCCTGCAACCATTCTGGAAACATGTTCTTACTGGGATGCCAAGGAACCCTTCATGAAGCGCGAGTCAGTGAATTCTGATTTTGATGTTTTGTTAAGAACAATGTGATATATATATATATATATATATATATATATATATATATATTATTCAGCCATGAGAAAGGAAGATATCCTGCCATTTGTGACAACAAGGATGGACCCTGAGCACACTATGCTAAGCGAGATAAGTCAGACAGAGAAAGACAAGTACTGGATGGTATCACTTATAGGTGGAATCTAAAAAATAAAACTCATTAAAAAAGAGAGAGTAAAATAATATTAATAGTTAGCAGGGGATGCGGGTGGTGGGGACAAGACTAATGCTGTTTACAGAGACAAACTAATAAATAAGCCACAGAGATCTAATGTATAGTATGAATATAGACATCAATATTGTACTACAGTCATGAAACTTGCTAATTATCCCATCTTCTTAAAAGAAAGGACAATTATGTATTATGAGAGAGGTGCTAAATATCACTCCAACAACAATCATATTACAGTAAATATTACAGTAAATAAGTGTACCATATTAATACATTGTACATCTTAAATTTACAAAATGCTATATGTCAAATGTATTCAATTTGAGAAAAAAAAGACTCTCCTTCTTTATATTGAGAAACAATATTGCCCCTGTAACTTCTATCCATCACCATAGTTACAAGGCCTTCAGGCTGTAAAAAAAAGTATATTTTCAGATGAAAAAGTTCTCAATACCACGAAACTGACTCACTTATTTTCTTCTCCTGGGTCTAGAGTGGGAAAAGGGATGGGGATGGTAGGTTGCTTAGGCAGTAAATATTTCCCTTCCTTACTGTGTTTCCCCGAAAATAAGACCTAGCCGGACAATCAGCAATAATGCATCTTTTGGAGCAAAAATTAATATAAGATCCAGTATTTTATATTATATTATATTATATTATATTATATTATATTACATTACATTACATTATATTATAATTTCCAGTCTTATAGTAAAAAAATATTATTTTTGCTCCAAAAGATGCATTAGAACTGATTATCTGGCTAAGTCTTATTTTCGGGGAAACATGGTATACTTCTTCTCCCTCACCTTTCTCTAGGTTGCCTTTTTCTTCTCCCTAGAAATAGATTAGGGAGGAGAGAAAACTGGTAAAACCAGGGCAGGCTTACCTGATAGGTACTACCATGGCACTGGTGCTTTCCGGACTTGACATTGCTCGAGTCCTATTACCCCTCCAGCAAAACCTCTTTGGCAGAATCAAAATAACACCAGGCCAACTCCCTCCACATCTGCCCCTTCACACAAGCCCAGCCACTCCCAGAGTAGCCCATTCTGCCCTGCTGTCCTGGGCAGCTCGCCAGCCACAATCTTGCCTTTTGGCTTTTGCAGATGTGTACCTGTGTCTGTACCTGACAAACTCTAAATGCCCAAGTTAAACTTCCCAAGTGGCTTTCTTAAAGCCCATCTATCTGTGCTTGATGTGGGGAATGAGCACACAGACATTTCTGCCCTGCCCCTAGGGGGGATGGCTAGCAAAGAATGTCATAGCACTCAATTAGCTGCTTCTGAAGAAATTATTCCCCAAACCACTCCGGTCTCTTTATAACTTCAACCTCCTAAATATCCTACATTGCTTTGTTTGTCTCTTCTTCTTGTCATTTCTGCATAGAGGGTCTATCATCATATTTTGAAATAGTAGAGGCAGAGAGACTTCCTGCCTTAACATCCAGTTACACAAATATCACCCTTCACTTTCCTGCTCGTCTCTATCTTTTCACCTGCAAGTCAAATTTGGATGCCGAATTCCTCTGATCAGCACTTTCGTCCTCAACCTCTCCTCCACCCTATAATTTCTCCTTGAGGATTTCCTGCCATTGAAAATATCTTACATTTTCTTCTGCCCAGCCAACTGCTACTGTGTCCTTTTTTTCAGCCTATTGTTTTTACTTTAGCATCTCATTCTAGAAATGGGATGGCTTTCTACATATCTAAAAATATTATTTTTAAACCATTTTTGAAATGCCTTATTTGGTTCACTTTTTTCCCCCCTCTATCCTAGTGAGTCTCTTGTTTCCTATTCAATCTGCCCATTCACTTTACTTGGGTTCTCTCCTTTGTGAAAGCTGAGCCATGCTCTACTGTCACTGTTACTTCAGCCATAATAACCAAGTATTCAAACTAAATACCTAAAGAGTATTTAGCACTTTTCTGGGTAACATACAAGATCAGGGAACTTTAGGATCTGCCCTCAGGCAGTTTCACTTTCAGTGGTCAAGACAGAACACATCATAAGAAATGGAGAACACTCAAAATGTTAAAATATGTAATGTGATAATGTACAGGTTTTCACTTGGACCATATGACTGGCTTTGGTAACGTTTCAGAGATTCTGAAATCTCTCCTAATCTGTGAAGTCTTCCCACATTGTTCACAGCAAGACGACCTGTTTTGCTCTGACAATGTTGGGCATATTAGGTCCACTGATATACCTGCCTTAGCCTTCCACCACCAACATAAATTTTCCCTAAATTTGTACATGAGATACATTTTTAACTTCGGTGTTGCACTCATTAGAGAACTCATTTTACTTCCAGTTAGATCTGTGCCTGACATTTAGCATCTAAATTGTTTTGTAAAGAATCCGGTTGTTGTCATTTCTTTTCATTCTTTTCCAGCATCTAGACATATTAGCTCTTCAGGGCTTTGCGATGATGATAATGACAGCTAGGACACTAATGACCCCTCCCATTTGTGCAGTACTTTATAAAGTATTGTCGTGTACATTACCTTATTAGATTCCAAAAATGCGCCTTGCAATGATATCTACCTCTGTTCATGACTGAATCTCTCGGAGCCCATGATAGCTCCTCTGCCTCCCACGAGCTCTGCTACAGACACTCCATAGAGGCGACATCCCTGCGTTGTTCTGTTGCTCAGGTAACTCGAGGCTCCCAAACCCATATGCGCATGCTTCTCTTACCTGAATTCTCTTACCTGAAGGTTCCTATTCTTGCTCTCCACTCTCTCCCCCAGCTTTACAAGATCCCTTTCTTCTTGGACCTGCCTCACTCCAGAACTCTGGTTTCCATTCCACTTTGTTCTGTACCCTGTAGCCAAGTGGCTCACTAGCCACCTCCAACTGCAAATCTTGAAATCACAGTCTTGAGCCTGCCCACTTAGGGAGGGAGGTCATCAGTGTAACTGCCAACAAAAGGTGTCATCTAAAACCCCCAGCTTAGCAACCCTACAGGAGTAGAGATTTTCTTCCCAC
Source organism: Rhinolophus hipposideros (assembly GCF_964194185.1). NCBI lineage: Eukaryota > Metazoa > Chordata > Mammalia > Chiroptera > Rhinolophidae > Rhinolophus > Rhinolophus hipposideros. Next base: position 18,565,631 of record NC_138049.1, on the reverse strand, counting down.
AGGCAAACATGATTCAGACACGATACCCTCAGTGAAGTCGGCCATTCATCCTGAAGACCTGCAGTTGTTGTTTTTAATGTAAATGTGATGTTGGCACAAAATGAAGTCCATTTCCCAACAATTGTGGTGATATTAAAGCATGACTATGGGGATTATGTTGGATGATGCCCAACTCCACAACTTGGCATTTTTTTCAATACTTTTTTTACATGAAAACTTGACCACAATTACCCCAGCTTCTACTTTATAAAGGATTATAAACATAGCTCCAGTTTTCCTGAATTCTTCCTATAACCCAGAAGTAGAATATATTGAGCAATGGGCGTGCCTATGACGTGCAGGAATTCAAAACCAAATGTATAAATACAGGGATGGCAGACAGCCTGAAAGATGAGGACAATTTAGGAGATTGTAGGCAGCTGGGCCTACCCTCTGTCGGAAGAGTTGGTACACCACATGCCTTTAGCCCAAACAACGGTATTTCTATTTTAGAGTTAAGTTGTCCCATATTTCCTGAGGTAAAACTGTTTCAAATGCTTTTACGCATAGTTTTGAGCGTTACAGGATGTGCTTTTATTTTTGTTATTAAAATATAGGGGATTTGTTGCAAAATAGGCAAACCAACAAAGTATGAATATGATTTATGTTTAGGGGTTACAAAAATATAAATTTATTTCTTCATTTTTTTATTGCCATCCTATTCCCCAGGTAAGTGTATTTTGTGGAAAGAAAGGTAAAACAAACAAAAAACTATAAAAAGGGTTCCTACAGGATGTTCAGAGGCCAGAAAATTCCCTCTTTTGAGGAGTTAAACCTCCCCCTAATGGCTGAAATCTCTCTCCTAGCTAAGCTGGCTGCGTGTCAGATAAGGCAATGTTAAGACTGGGTTGGCGTTTCCGAGAAAGCTTAGGAAGCTTTTCAGAGTGGGTGTGCAGCCTAGAATTTCGATAAGATTTCCCAGAGGTTTTAGTTGCTCTTCACTCATTTCAATTTGGCTTTCTCCTTAACTGGCTTCTACTTAGCATTTCAAACTTGTGTAACGATCCTGGTTTTCAATAGTACAAATCCCAAAGTAGTCCATAAAACTCTATCACAAGGCTTCACCTAGAAAAACACACTTTTGCATCTCACATCATAGAATATGGCTCTAAAAACTGGCAGTCGTACAAGGGTCTTGACCCTTCAGCATTCCAGACAGTTCATCTGTTACTTTTATTCCGTTTTATAGCTTTTCAAAAATGGAGTACTGAGGTAGTCAGTCTCATGGGCTCAAATTCTCTTCAGTAAGAATGAGTTTTTGTAGCATGGTGCATTCATATATGTAGGTAGAAGAACAACCCTCCCATAAAAGAACAGCAAAATGGATTTTCCAGCTATGCCTCCAATATAATTTGACTCTAAGTGCAACTCATGACAATAACTTATCAGTTCTCATTACTCAATTTACATTTTTCTGATATTTTCTTAAATAGGAGGGAGTGACTTTTTTCTCAGTTTAGACTTTGGTCCTGTCCTATTAACTTAGGTCCCACACCTGAATTCTGAACATTGAAAACTCCTACCTGTGTTCGTAACTTCCTGTGGCCGCCTTCAGCTACACCCCACACACCAAGGACGTGGCTCTTTGACATGCCAGCTTCCAGTCTCTGAGGTTTTCCATGCCCAGCTTCCTTCAGCTCCTTCAAGTATTCCTTTTCACCTGGATCCCATAATCAAATGTAATTTTCATTTGCACCGTAATCCCTGATAATTCACCTCTCCCACTTGGTCCCCCACCACTCAATTCCAGATTCTATTCCCTTCATCCAGCCTCATGGGAAGAGCAGAACTAGGGAACAACTGTTTAGGCTCCTGGCCTGACCCTTGCACATTTCTGATTTTCATCTAGGTGTGACCAGCTACTCAGCAACCCTTAAATCACCTCTAACCTGCTGCACACAGGCACCTACAAACCTACACCTTCTCAGTAAATGCCCGGAGTGAGAAATCAGAAAAGAACTGGCATGAATTCCTCCCTTCCAGTGCTCAATGTTTTCTGTTCAGCTTTGTTCACTACTCTTTTCTTCCTTTCTGAAAAACTTCTTTCCAGGAATACCACCTCCTCTTGCATGCTTTATCCCATCTGTTGAGTGGAGGCTAAGAGGAAGGATGATTCAAGTGGGAGAATGCCATGAGTGGAGAAGAAATCTATGCTTGTGACCAATGCACAGGCATCCAGAAATTATGCCAGGACTCACTGTCACAAATACACAAAAACAACAACAAAAAACCAGGTTTGCAGACTCTGCTCCAGTGAGACTTCTCTCAAGAAGGGGGCTGGAGTAGACAGGTATTCTTCTGGCTGCCCTCTACTAGTTCTTCCTTCCTTAGGTAACAGCACCCTAATCTGTCTTTAGAAATGAACCCTTTTTCAATCCTGCTGGGACACCTGATCCAGGTACCCCACACCCCAGGTTTGCTCAATTTGACTCTTGAGCAGAATGACATATGAACTGTTGATCTGATTCTTGTGAAAGGATATCACTTTGTTTTTGATGGCCAGTGCCCACAACGGCTCTGAAGCCTGGTTCTTCCTTTTCCTTGCAATTCCATGAGCTGTCCCTATGTATTTCAAAACCCTTCTTTTTGAATTAAATTGCCAGTCAGTTTAGATTGCTTGCAAACAAAGAAATCTAAATCTTATGGGACTTGAATGAGTGCGGGTATTATGGTATTGAAGAAAGGGCCTTGGATGAGGAGTCAGAAAACTTTGGTTCTAGTTCCAGTTCTGCTATGGATAGCTACAGCTTATGTGCTCCATGTAGCTATACCTACAATTTGAAGGTTCTCTTCTGAGGAAGCATATCCTTATCTCTTGGGTGGCTTTTTAAAACCACGCACACTCATTTCTCATGCAAGTTCTGTCGAAAACCTCTCCTTTCCTTTCTGTCCTCCCATGCATTGCCTTACCATGGAAAATTACAGACCAGTGATCCTCCACTACTAACAGAAGTGTGTTATATCACTTGGATGTGTTGGGCAGAAAAATATCCTACTAGACTAGAATACTTCCAAAGGTCTTTCTAGATCTAATATTTTTTGAGTTTCATAAGATACTTTTTCAAAAATACAACTCTTTTAGACAGGTTACAAAAGAGAATTTAAAGCAAAAGCAGATGATTTAGGAATAGAAACAGAATCAAATCTCAAAAATTGGAGAAATGGTTGCAAAAGATTTTGATGTGAGGTGCCTTAAGTACAATGATAAAACTTGCAGTAAATATATAGATGGTCCCTGACTTACGATGGTTCGACTTTATGATGGTGCAGAAATGATACGCAATCAGAGAAACTGTACTTTGAATTGTGAATTTCAATCTTTCCTGGGCTGGTGATATGCGGTTTGATACTCTCTAGGGATGCTGGGTATTGCCAGCGAGCTGCAGCTCCCAGGCAGTCACGTGATCCCCAGAGTAAACAACCGATACACTGGTTGTCAGTGTTTTTGAACATTGTGTTTTGTGTTTTCATATCCCATCATGTGTACAAAATGCCCTTCTGTGTCTCCTGTTTCTGGTGAGAAGAGGAAGGTGATTATTCTTGAGATGAAACTCAAGACAATTAACCAAATGTAGCTAACGTAAGTGTTCTGAGTACCTTTAAGGTAGGTTAGGCTGAACCTTGATGTTGGTAGCTTAGGTGTATGTCGTGCGGGGCATCCGGCGGGGTCTCTGCTCCCGCTCCCCACATAAGAACGCAGGACATGGTGAGGCCAAAACGGAACACCCACGGAGCCATGGGTAGGGAAGTCATACCACTATGGTCTCACTGGAGGCTGGGTTTACACGACGTGCGACCTGCTGTCCGCTTTGCTGCCAACCGACCAACTCTCCTCGACTCTCCTTACTCTCCTTCAGTCTCCTCCTTCACTCTCCTCGGCTCCCCTTTGTAACAGCGGCAGTTACATCAGTGGCCAATGGCTCAATGGCTACAGCTGACGGCCATCTACTAGCCAAGCCAGCACCTGTCCATATGAGGCCGAGAGCCTGGAAACTGCTTTCTGGGGCTCTGTCCCCACAGTGTATTAAATGCCTTTTCAACTTACAATATTTTCAACTTACAATGAGTTTATGGGGACATAACCCAATTATAAGTCAAGAAGCATCTATATTCGTTAGGATTTGTGAGACTTCTCATATTTTAATTCTCCAGCACAGAGGGATTCAATTTTTTGAAAAAGAAACACTTAGTTTGAAAACAGCAGTGGAAACCTTGATGTTTCTTTAACACACTCTGTGTTTAGAAAATTTCCATTGCACTAAATATTAAGACCATCAATATGATCATATAGTAACTATTATTCAGTGTCTAAAAAAAAAGCTTTTGAGAAGTTTAACCAAATGCTACAAATGTAAAATAACTTGGTATCAAACTTTTCTGAATAATTTGTTATTCATTAATTAAATATATAACAATTGTGAATAATACAAAAAGAAAAAATAGTTCAAAAATCACATATACACTAATGAGCTAAAATAAATCATGATTAAACATTGAATAGTTAAGATGTTAAAGAAATATCTAAGTCATAATTGTAAATATAATTTAATGAGTCATTATTACTGTTCTGTGTTATCAGCTTCTTTCGATGCAGTAATGTTAAAAATACTGAAATCAAAACCACTGTCTCTAACTACCAGTCAGCTTTGACACAACCAACTCCTAGGAGTCCAATGAAATATTTATGATGAATATACTTTATTTTAATTAAGTCATCAGCTATTTTTATGTTCTCTTTTTCTTTTATACACTCACACACATATACACCACGCCCACTGCCATAGTATTCAGGCCAAAGATATTTAATGTTGCTTGATTTTGACATTTAAAAAAGCATGCTCTCTGAAATGATATCCTCTGCCCTTAAAATTACTTAAGATCATATGAAACAGACACATATGCTTATGATATTCTGCAATTTTTGCAAACTGCTCACCATATGTTTCTACTAGAACGTTTAAAATTATGTTTTACCCTTGCTGCATCGATAATTTCAGAGATTAGTGCATGCATATAATTATAGGTATAATTTCATCCTCTCCATCACTTTTTGTATACCTTTTATAAGTTCTCTTTATATAACAGGTAAGAAACATTTGTTCAAAGAAATGAGGTCATAAAAGCTAATCATGACTCTGACTAGTTCCTTACCCTGACAGTGAACATTCACTTAGGAAACTTCTAATTATTTCACAATAATTACATTGGCTGGACAATGGAGTATATAATTTATGATAATAATTATGGCATTTAACGGTCTGTATCTTACCTAAGCAAATTCTTTGTGAGAATTGCTTACTTCAAAGTTGTGCCACTCAGTCTATTTTATAAGTTTCATGCACTATCTCATCAAGAGGAGACAAAATACAGTATATATCATGCTATGAATTTTGGATCTTGCTTTTGCTCAACATTAAATAACAAACATTTTTTCTGTACTGATGCATAACTTTAGGAAAGTGATACAGGGAGTTTTCTACCATCACGTTTAGGCATTTGTATAACTTCTTAAAGGAATCTAGAGGAAAAGAGCATTGCAGGGCATTTTTTAAGGAGATTGTGAGGAAAATTTCAGAGATGTATATTAAAAAAATTAAAAACAATCTGTAAAAACATTTCAATAGGAGTTTAGAAAAAGAGTAAAGATAAAGATTAACAGAAAACTAAGATGGTAGAAATAAATAAGTTCACATATGTCAATGTCAATGATAACAGTAAATATAAATGAATTAGGTTTAAATGTAGACAGTATTAGATTTGGATTAAAAATACAAGAAGTATATACTATCTATGAGAACTATATCTAAAGCAAAAAGACTGGTTTGAGACAGGTTTGAAAAGATACAGCACACCAAATACTAAATAAAATAGCATTACTATCGGGTAAAATGGTAATTTAAGAAAAATGTACTAAAAGAAATAAAAGGAGATGCTACCCTACGATTTTTTTTAAAAAGCCACACAACCATAGTTTCAAAATACATAAAGTGAAAACTAATAGAATTATAAAGACTAAGAATCTACTAAGCTATAGATTTTAATTAACCTGCTAAAAATAGTAAGCTCTACTATATATGTATATATACATATGTCTATATACATATATAATGTAATATATATTCTATTTAATCTACTGTTTTTAACAGGTGAATTAAAATCTACACTTTTGTAGATTAGATAGGTAGATTATGCTATTATTTTAATTGTAGATAAAATACAGAGGGTGCCAAAAATATACATACTTTTTAAAAAGGAAAACACTGTATTAAAATTTTAATACTCAATATATATACCAATAACAAAACTCAATTTAATATTCAATATATATACCAAATACAAGTCATATTTGACTTCTGCAATTACACATTGCGATCGTAATTCAATTCAACTTCAAAAAGTAATGCCATCGGGGCACCCCCATTCGGGACCCCTTCCCACTCCAGAGCTGCAACCTCTTCTCCTGTCTCTAATAAACCATCCTTTTAAAAAAAAAAAAAAAAAAAAAAAAAAAAAAAGTAATGCCATCTTTTAAAATGTGTATATATTTTATTGGCATCCCTGGTATATATAGGTAGTCTATATTTATGATTAAAGATTATTTGAGATTCGTTTAAAATAGCTAAAAGTACCAATTTTGTACTTTTCTTAATTGGGTCACTTCATTTATTTTTCTATTTTTTAATTATTTTCTTTGTAAGTCAAAGGATTTTTCCTTATATATGTTATATAATTCTGTCATCTTTTGTGCAAAAGATCTGAAAAAGCAGTTATCATTGTGTCGCTAGAATCCAGACATGTTATTTAAATTGTATTCTATTTCATGTCACTTAAACTGGGGTCAATTCACCTTCCTCAGAAGCTATGGACCATCACGAATATTGATGACATTTAGGTAGGAGTCAAAGGTTCTTTAGCCACCATTGACAACTCTACTACCACCATTCTGCGATATGTACAACTGACGTTTTCTCGATTTTTATGCAGTAAAATAAGAGCATAATTAAGTCATTTTTCTCCTACTTTTCCCCTGCCTCTTCCAACTGCACTGCCTCCCGGATTTCCTTTTCAAACTGAAATTAAGGAGGCACCAAAGATCAACATGGTTGTAACAATAAGAGTTCTGTTGTTTATAACATTTAACCACCAAAGATTTTATCGTAAGCATTTGACCCAATGACTAACTCCCTTTTACCCTAAAATGCTTACCCCTGTTATATTTTATAACAATGAATATGTATTTTCACATATAATAGTCACATATCAGATACTATTAGATAGAGCTCATTTTACTAAACTGAGAGGGACTCAGAAAAGTAAAATGTATCATACAATGTATGCTCTCTTTCCATACTCTGTACTTTCACCACCTTTTCTTTCTATTCTTTCTTCTACCTCTTTTTAAAATCTGTCTCCACTTTCTCTGTATCCCACAACATTCATCAGCAGACAATCATTTTTTAACTACTTGATTTAAGCCTCCTTACTTTCTTCCAAAATTTTATTATTTTCATTGCTCTGGGAGAGACTGAGTTCCATCTAGAAAAAAAAAGTAATTTCTTGGCTTTGATCATCAAAATTGATGTTTTATTTGTTGTTGTTGTTTTCTCCTAGCATGACAAAAGTTGTTACATGAAGGTTTTGACAAGATAGGAAGAGCTTTTCTACCCAGATTTGGTAGTCTCGACCACCAACTTTGCTAAAATCAGGAGGAGAGAAAATACAGGATATTAACAGGAACGTGTCCTGTCATATGGAAGGGGGGAGCCTGCTCCTTCTGGTTACAGTGAACTGTGGAAAGGAAAGGAGAATCAGAGGAAAGGGAAGCAAACGTTCAGACATTTGGATCCTGACCTTCCCACGTGTACAAAAGTTAGAGAGAGGAGAGAATGATAATCAGAAAAGTTTCCACCCATTTCTGTTCTAAACTTTGGGATCAGATGGCTGGTCATGATGATCTTGCCAGTATGAGGATGGCAATAGATAGCACATGATCAGCAGAGGAAAACATTCAGGTTGTTGGGTCTGGGGCAATCCTAAAACATCTTGCACTCACTGTTTGGCAAGGAAGAGATGAGAGGTTCCTGTATGTTCCTCCAACCTCCCAAGTGGGGATTAAGAAGGGAACTGAATAGCTGGGGATATTTACAGAAAGATTCAGGGATCACTATCATGTGGGAGAAATCATTCCATAGCTAAGTACTACAGAGTACATGACTGGCTGGAGACAAAATGGGGCTCTCTGCCAGAAACCAAGAGTCTGTGACATGAGTGGGAACTATTGGGGCCGATCAGCAGGTGAAATGGCTGTGCTCCCCATAGCACTGCTTCAACTGAGTGAACGTAGCACAGGTTACGCTGGCTGTGGTTTATAGGGGCAATCTCCAGCAGGAAGCCTGTGACAGGACACCAGGCCACACCTTGGTGAGTGCCAGTCAGACACCAGCTTCCTGCAACTAAAACTAGCAAAAGCCTGCACTCTGCCCAACCCTTCAGGACAATAAAATTTCCCTTAATTCTAAATGTCATCTCAGGCAGGAAAAACAGAATAGAGAAACAGCCTGACACAGAGTATGTATCTTTGAATTGACTACATATTTAGCTGAGACAGCTTGTTTTAAAGCTGAAGGAAATTACTTAAACTGGGAGAGAAAGAAACAGCAGTAATTGGAAATTTTTAAACTTAAGTTATTTATACCCTTATGCCTAGCAAGGTATGGTTTATTCAGAAAGATTATAGTATTATAGAGAAATAGGAAAGGGGTGTACCAAAATGTAAGAGTGCAAATAATTACGCAATCTATATGACGGTGTGAATAAATAATTCACAGTATACATCTGTATACAAGTATAATAATTATGTATGATCCCTCTACTAGATATAGATACTATATATAGAGAGAGAGATCTATGTGTCTACCGTGTTTCCCCCAAAATAAGACCTAACTGGAAAATAAGCCCCAGCATGATTTTTCACGATGATATCCCCTAAATATAAGCCCTAATGTGCCTTTTGGAGCAAAAATTAATAATAAGACCCAGTCTTATTTTTGGAGCAACAAGGTATATCTGTATCTATATCTCTATCTATCTATCTACCCGTCTATCTATCTAACCTATAGAGTTATATAGGCATATACAACACAATATAGTATGTAGTCAAGTTTATGTATGTTTTCTCATATGTAAAATTTCAATGAATATCTTCCTATGTAAGTCATTGTCTGAATTTTATTTTATGAAAATAAAGTTACTTGGCAGTCAGAATGAGCCTCTTAAAATTTCGTACGCTAGCTAGCCAAATTAGTTATTCTATCTTTACCTATACCAACCCGTTCCCATCAAACAACCAGCTATTTGGGAATGATATTAAAAGGATAAACAATCATATCTGTCAAGTACGGCGTTTGTTGTCATTTATACTGTCACTTTGTGAAAGTCAGATTTCAGGGGATAGTGTGATTCTTCTGAGGCACTTGCAGTTTATTGAAGACACACAGCCACTAGCTACAGGGAGTCCTGTGTGTTTGCCTCATGTTGTGTTGTTTGTCCAGCTCCTCACTATGCCTTCCCACTTAAATAGACTGTAATTCATTTAGGTCTCATTCTTAAGCACTTTCCCCACCAAGTCTCAAAGGCTATCAATTGCGGGAGGCTCATGAAGACTGTGGCTTTCTAGTCAACCAAATTCCACCAAATTAGACATCTTAACTGTGTATATAAAAACCCATGCAGGAATTAAGAATCTAAAAACTAATAATACAATGAAAAATAATTGTGAATGACCTTTTTAAAGAATGTAGCAATATTTAAATACTATATGCTACCTCCAGAAATCTCCATTGACTTCTTCTACAGTTCATATTCTAGGCATTGAGCAGCAATCTTCACCTTTCAGGAAAAGACCAACTCACTGTTGGCTAAAGTTCACAGGAGGGCCAAGATGGAATAAAGTTGGAGCCATTGTTTTTTCCTCCTGTTTCCTTGAACTTATTTATTCTAGTGGGTTTATATACAGCTTTCTTCTCTGACAGTACAATCTCTCAAAACCATATTCATATTGAAATGTCTTAATTTCCACAATCAACATTGCAGCACATGTTATTCTAAATTTTTTAATGGGTTATTTTCATTTTCAGAGACGGGATAGTACAATAAAAGACTGAATACATAGAGGAAAAATAATGCAAAAACCAATACAACTATGCATTGTTAAAATCACTGAGAAGGAAAATATGCATACATGCATTAACAGATTTTTCCTTTTTGTTTGTTTGCTTTTTCTTTTTCTTTTTTCTTTTTTTTTTTGCAAGTATACAACATAAAAGTTCAGAATTTCTTTAGCAAAAAATTATAAAAATTAGGAGATGTCAAAAATTAAAATGGAATTTGATTTTTTAAATTGTTTAAATATTTTATGTTACATTTCAACTTTAATAAACATTTGAACTTCCTTGCTTTCATCCATTTTCTTAGTTAGCTTCAAAGAGATTTATTCAATATCTGTTTACATTTTTCAAAAATTGTTGAATCATCTTCAAAAAGCATCAAAGGATGGCTTTATTGATTAAAAAGAATTATTTCTCTTCTTCCGTTTTAATGCACAGATATACATTTCACTGTGAATAATATCAAAGTTTGGAAAGACAGAGAAGCAACTTTTTCTTTTATGCTTGGTGGCAATTTTTGCTTTGTATAGGCATTCATGGAGTTCAAAGAAATTTTCTTCCAAAAAGCACAGAAGTATTCCTGAAATAGCATCTTTCAACAAAGATAGATCATCCTGAGCTGACTGTGACAATCTTAAATAGCTAGCATTGTGTCCCATAGCTAATGTAATATTGTTTTATAAAACCAGTGAATAAGAGACAAGGAAAAGGGAATCAGGCATAAGGAGTTTGGGGGAGGGTTAGATTATTTTAAATAGAGTGGCAAATTCTGAAGAAGGTAAAGGAGTTCGTCACATGTTTTTCCAGGCACAGTATAACAGGCAGAGGAAACAGCTTGTGGGAAGGATACCATTATCCATTTCACACCGAATTATATAATTTTTTGTAATTAGAATTTATAAACTATCCACAGTCTCACATACAAATATCTTATTATGCACATGTAGGGTTTATTTGGGGATGGATTTTTCTTTCCTTGTGGTGGCAGAGGGTTTTAATTATGTTGTAAACATGGTAAGGAAAACAAGGTACTTTAGAAGAACTTAACATTTGCATGCGACACAGATACCCTGTCTTCTCAATTACACATTAAGAGCCTCAAGAACTGTTTGGAAGACACCAGATTTTCTTTGCTTCAGCACTTCCTTTCATTAAACTAGAGAGTTACCCAGCTGCTAGTACTGAGAAGTTATCCTTAGGGAAGTATTTCTTTCAAAAGAAGCGAGGTTTCCTTGAAACCACATTCCCAAATTTCTATTCAGAACAGGAAAGCTCAAAACCAAAGGACCAACTGAGTTTTCCATTGACAAATACTTTAGTCAATGAAGTATTTTAAATCACTAGATTCTCAAGTTATTCTCAAATATTATCTACACCAAATACAAATTCACTGTAATGTGATGGTGTTAATATATTTTAAAACGCCAAAACTTTCTAAAAAAAATAGACTCTTTGTCTCATCTTTTTCTGCCAATACTGGCCATCTTTCAGTTTTTAGCAAGCTGTTTCCATTTCCTAGAATGGTCGTCACTTTATCCATCCAATCTAAACTAACTATTAGTTACACCTTATTTTAGTTCTTAAACAGCACATTTACGACAATCTGATATATTTTAATCAGCCGATTAATCTATTTATCTGTCTGTCTAATCTCTATTTCCTTCTTGAGAACAATGGTCTTCTCTACATTATTTGCTTCCATACTCCATGCACCTAGAACAAGGCTTGGCATATATTATAGGTACTTAATATATATTTCTCAAAAGTTAGAGAATATCATAATAATCTGAAATAATGAATACATTTAGTTTTGTTGTTTTAAATATACAAAAAATATCAGTTCAAATATCCTAGATTTTATTACAGTTTATTAAACATTTGTATAACTTAGAATTATTCGTTTCTCTTAATCAGTTTTAAGATGGCAAAAATAAAATTTAAGATTTTAATATAAGAACTGAGACATGCACATCATTGTGGAAAAAAATGAGTGTCTCCTATAGAAATTATTGGTGACTTTTTGTTAAATAAGAAAATGTTTTTAACCTTTTCTTGTAAGAGTGTTAAACAGGAGATTTGTTTTTTTAAGTAAAAAGCATACATGGTTGTAATATTTTGATGGCTCAGCTGAAAGTCAAATGCCCTTAAAAACTTTGTGTTATTAATAGAATTCTTCTATATGGTTTGAAAAGATATCTGAGACAAAACAAAAGAAATAAATAATTCCCAATGGTTAAAAATGACATTTGTAACAACGTCTTTCAATGGGGAAACTGGAAGTTAAAAATAAATTATTGACAGCATACAAAACAAAACCTGGCAATAGAACACAACAGAAAATAAATAGAATGAAATTTCTTCTTTCCCCATCTCCATCTATCTGACATCTGAGATTTAGATTTTGGAAATGCAGTGAATTCACTTATCTTCAACTAAAGATGAATATGAAAAATAAACTACCAAAAGTACTGCCAAATTAACTGGTGCTAAGGAACTAAATCTAGGTTCAGAAAAACACTGGAAAATTATTCAGTTTCAACTTCAGATTGAAATTTTTAAATAAAATTAACATATAAAACATAAATGCTAAAATAATGATTTGTACAGTCTGCAGATTTTCAGGTGTGTTTCCCATCTTCTTAACTTCAAACATCAGAGCTTGAAGAAAAATTGAGCTTTTAGTTTCCCACAGGCTAATTGTGGCCACCTAACTTTAAATTTTCCCACATATACTCCTCCCCAAAAAATATTTATATCAACAAAAAGAAAAAAGAAATCATTCATAACCTATAACAGTAGCAGAGAGACAGCTAATATTGATAATTTTGATTTACATGTAAGAACATATTGTCTGGATTACAAATCAGGGTAGAGCATCAGACAAGAATTCTATACAAGAGAACAGAATATACAAGGACCCTAGAAATAGTGAATTACAGTTAATATTGATTGGGATTTACCTCCAGAATGGGAGGGTTGTATCCTGGGATAATGAACACTGAGAAAAGATCTAAAGCCTGGTAGATTAGAGCACTGACGCTAGGGGCATAAAAACAAAGCACCCTAAAATGTGCATAGCACCAGCAGATACACTCTTAGGAAGGCACAACTTCGGGATAAAGAGAATGACAGTTTGGTTGGGAAAATGCTTCCTAGGGGTTTGGTGGTGAAGAGAAAGAAGGAAACGTCTGATAACAATGGCTTTATACAAACAAAATATTATCAGAATATCAGAGAAAGAATCTTCCCAAAAGCTACCTTTTAATAAAGAATTTTCATTTCACATACAATAGCACTCTTTAATAAAAATACCAAGTAAGCCTTATCTCATCCATCCAAACCCGTCATTCTTGATTTGTAAAATAACCTTTTTTATTCTTTATGTAGGAAAACCCATAGCAGCTAATAATGAACAAACAAACAAAGTTGGCAGCATCTATACAAAATAACTTTAGAAATAAAACAGATAATGAGAATGAAAAGTTTGGGGTACATAAAAGTACACCAAAATAGCAAAAGAAATATAAAGACATAAACATTAAAAAGACATACAGTGAAAGACATGCAGTAATTACAGATATGCATACAGAAAATATAATTTAAATTAATTGACTTGGCTGAAACAAAATATATTTGATGAATCACTAATTTAAATGCAAATGACCTTTAACTTATTCATTAAAAAATTTTTTAGAATGGCTCACAAAACAAAATCTAATTTCATGCTCTATTCATGTGTTTATTAGATATTTGTATATATGCTTTGGAGAAATATCTGTTCAAATCAATTAATCATTTTTAAATGGGGTTATTTATCTTTACTTCCTCATTTTTATGCATTCTTTTTTCTTTATGCTCCTCAAAGTGGATAATCTCAACTGACCATCTTCAGGTTCACTGCTGCTTTTCTCTAGATGTGCCTATCTTTTGTTGAGCCCCTTTAGTGATTTTTTTTATTTCAGTTTTTTTTCTTTTTTTACTTTTTAATTCCAGAGTTTCTATTTAATTTCTCTTTATAATTTATACCTTTTAACTGATAATCTCTATTTCTCTTGGAAGTCCAATATCTGGGCCTCTTCAGGAACAGTTTCAATTGATTGACTTTGTCCTATGTACAAACTATACTTTCTTTCTTTTTTTTTTTTTTTAGACTTTTTTTATTGGGGAAGGGGAACAAGACTTTATTGGGGAACAGTGTGTACTTCCAGGACTTTTTTCCAAGTCAAGTTGTTGTCTTTTCAATCTTAGTTGTGGATGGTGCCGTTCAGCTTCAAGTTGTTGTACTTTCAGTCTTAGTTGCGGAGGGCGCAGTTCAGCTCCAGGTCCAGTTGTCATTGCTAGTTGCAGGGGGCACAGCCCACCATCCCTTGTGGGAGTCAAACCGGCAACTTTGTGGTTGAGAGCCCACTGGCCCATGTGGGAATCGAACCGGCAGCCTTCGGAGTTAGAAGCACGGAGCTCCAACCACCTGAGCCACCAGGCCAGCCCCAAAACTATACTTTCTTGTTTCTTTACAAGTCTCATATTTTTTTGTTGTTGAAAAGTGAACAGTCTGAATATTGTAAATGTGGCAACTCTGGAAATCAGATGCTCTCCCCTCACTTGTATTTGTTGTTATGCTTATTATAGTTGTTTATTTGTTTAGTGACTTCTGAACTAATTCTCTGAAATACCTATTCGTTGTCATATGTTGGCTTCTGAAGTATCTATTTCATTAGCTTATTGGTCAGGTAATAAACTGAAATTTGCTTTAATGCTCAGAACCAAAACATTTCCCAATCTCTGTCCAAAGACTCTGTGTGTGAATTGGGGAATACTTACAACACTCATCCAGGCAGTTTACAACTTTGTCTCAGCCTTCACTTCCTGCTTCCTTAGTTCCTCAAGGTCAGCCCAGGTGAGTATTAGAGCCCTCTCAGGTTTTTCCTGAGTATATGCACAGCCCAGAGTATAAGTGTATCCCTTCTAGAGTCCTAGGAATACATCAGAGCTTTTCAAAAACCTTATGGACATCTTAGTCACTAGCCTTTCCTCCCAAGTTTTTTGGTTGGTCTGTATTTGCCCTGCTGGTATCTATTACCACAGGCAGCAGCAACTAAAACATTCCCTTATAAATCACCCCCAACTAGCAGCCTTAGCACTGGGTCAGTTTTTGTCAAGTGAAATAGAAACAAACCTTTGAGTCAGTCTGCCAGGGAGCCATTAGATAGGTAAAAGCAAATAAATATAATTCTTTCTGAATAAAGTCCATCCTACTCTTTCTACCAAAATTCAAGTGTGCCATTGAGCTGATGAAGGAGGAGTGAATTTAGGGTAAGTTAAAATGCTATTGATCTCACTGTGCTTACTAAGATTCAGCTGTTTTTATTGAATAAATTCTCACTAGGCCTGCAAGCCTTTGGTTAATTTCCAGAGTTCTAAAAAAGTTGATTCTGACAGTTTTGGCCAATTTTTTTCTTTGCTTTTATGGAGTAGTGAACTTTCAGAGTTCCTTACTCAGCCATTTTTACTGATATCATTCTTATCATAGTTATTGAAAGTCTACACTATATATCTCCGTGTAGCAATTTAAAAGCGACTGTAAATTTTTTGGCACTCCTTTTGCTGAGAGGCAGAGTCTATGTACTTTTGCCTTTAACGTGCAAAGGTTTATATTTACTTGAGCTAAAAAGCATACATATATGATGCCATGTAATTTCCAAGGATATGGTTATAAAAACTCTTATAGCTTCTGCCTGACTCTTTGGGGATGATTATACTGGAGGGAACTAGATGCCATGTAAGAAGTCAAACTACAAAGATCACAATGCTAGAGAAGCCATGATTACTTGTCCCAGTTAGCAAAGAGCTCAAGATGAGATCCCAGCCAACAGTCAGCATCAACTGCCAGACATATGGAAGAACCACTTTGGATGTCCAGTCCAGTAAAGGCTGCCGATGACTGCAACCTCAGCCAACATCTAATTACAGTTGCATTAAAGACCTCAAGTAGAAACTACACAGCCAACCTCTTCCCAAATTATTGACCCTCAAAATCATGAATGTTTGACTCCACCAAGTTTGGGGATAATATGTTTGCACCAAAATTAATTGAAACACTATGATACCTAGATCATCAGTAGGCCTGTCTGTATTGTCTGTCATTTCTCTTGGTGTTCAGTTTTGTCCTGTTTCCAACATGCTGTGTAATTTTTTTTTTAATTGAAAAGTAAATATCACATATGAAAAGTCGTAGAGGCAATGGGTGGTGCTATCTTCTTCCAAAAACATTTAATATTATTTTGGTAGGCACATAACATATTGGTGGATCTCTGTGATCCAGTTGATGTAGCCTAGTCCTTATTTACTCTTATTCTTGTGGCAGAGTTCTGCGTTAGAGTTAAAGAAATTAAATCATATTAGTACTATTTTTTTTGAATACTTAATCTATGCCTGCTCTATATCAATAGCTGTCTTAATACCTCAGGACACAAATATATATGACACAGTTTTTTGTTTTTTTGTTTTTTGTTTTCTCTCAAAGGGCACAGGGACTAATGCTTCCACATAATTGATTCATTGAAGTAAATGCATGGCTGTGATTGTTTTCCATTTCGCTTTTTAATTTAAAGTGTTATCTATTCAAAATATGAATACAATACTTCACCTTAGTGAAGTATTCCTTCATCTGTCATTGGTTCTTATACTTGGTGGTGTATTTAGCACTGTTTATAATTACCCAAACTTATAAAAAAGCATAATATAAGTCAAATTCCATGGAAACTATAGTGGGAAAAAGACAAGAATTTGGGAAACGACTGTTTTGAAGAGCAGTCTGTTTTGAACAGCAGACTGTTTTGAAGAGCAGACTGTTTTGAAGAGCAGAAGAAAGAGATCATCAGAAGACTTTGAAAAAGACAGAATATTAAAAAAGGAAAGGAAAGGGATGTAAATTTTTTAAGCCGCTGTTTCCTTACCTAAAAAACAGAAATAATACATTTAACTTGTGTAATCATTGGGAAGAAAAGAGGGTTAATACAAACAGACCTCATAGTATGACACCTGATGTTTAATAAACACTCATAAACATTGTAGGTTTTGTTAGATATAAACTGGTGCTCAAGCAACCCAATCTACAACTAAATGGTAAGCTAACTTCCTCATCAGCAACAGGCCCCAAGTTACCTGCTCTTTGAATCATTGCTTGTCTTATCTACTTAAATAGAAGAAATGATACATAGGCTAAAGACACAGACATGAGACACAGGCTAAAAACTTGTAACTTTACAGATGATTTGTCTCATTATATTTTTACTAAAGAGACATACTCCAGACAAAGAGTCTCTTCCACTTTTTCAAAACATCCCCTTAGTTACTGAACTCAGGAGTTATTGTGATGTTTTCTACAAAGGAGTGGCATGAGAATCACAATGAAAAACTATGGGGCTCGTCAACATGAATAGTATAAGACATAAGAGGCAGAAGCATCAGGGCCCGGGGGCTCTTTCATATCTATTAACTTTGTGATGTTTTGTTTTATGTGGGAAGTTTAATAAGCTTTGCTTTTACCTAAGGGGTGAGGTAGAGTGTCTAGTGATACCCATTCGAATCTTTGTCAGGGCTACTGTGACTTATAGACTCGTTGTGTTAATTTGGGATTATGCAGCTGGCATATTTAGACACTACATTTTTTTAAAGCATTTAAATCAAGTGATTTGAGAAAAGCCAAGCATAAGGCTTCAGGTGGTAGAGGTATTTCAGGAATGACAGCACCAAAGAAAAAATAATTATCAAACCCTTTCCTGGTAGCTAATTTTCACTGGGCCATGTGTGGTCTATTTTTGTACCACCAGATGCCCCCTTCAATGTAGTCTTATTTTTATTTATATAGCAAAGTTATTTCTAAAGTTGACAGAGGTCTGTCAAGTTGTGCTAATTTTGTTGTGAGAAAATTTACCAGTATCACGTGATGGTACCTTCTACCCCATTTATCCAAGCCTCTCACTTTGTGAGGTGAGGTGGTCTAACATCAAAATTGGAAATAGCAAACTGCCCCCACAAGCTCATGAGGGGAAGGCTTTGCTATTCAGCTCATTTTGAGATCTTGTCATCACCCACTGGCTAATTAAAAACATGAGCAGACTTATTCAGTTTGGTAAAGTATTTCCTGCTACAGCAACCAATAAAGCTTCTGCAAAGCTATTTACTACACGCGGTTTTCTTAAATTTCAGATTTTTGGTGGACTCTTCTCAATACAATCAATTCTAACAAATAATTTCCTCTAAGCTTTGACGTTTGACTATATTATTTCTAAGGAGAATAAAAAAGCTCTGTTAACTCAATAAAACAAATTGTTTTTTGTTACAAAGTCAGTTTAACGTTAGTTGCATCATAATAGTTACATGAACAAAGACATGGACATAAGAAAAGGAACTCGATTCCGTAGTAATCAGGGAAATGCAAAAATTTAAATCTAATGAGATAATATTATACACCCACCAGAATGATTAAAATAAAAATGATAGACAACAGAAGCATTAAAGAGGATGTGGAAAAACTGGAACCATTGGTGAGAGTGTAAGTTTGGTACATTTACTAAAGTTGAACATACACCTACGCTATCAATCAACAGTTCAACTCTTAGGCATTTACCCAACAGAAATGTACATGCATATTCACCAGACACATATAAGAATAATCACAGCACTGTTAACCTGTAACCTTTTCGAATGATTCTCTCCCTGACTCTGAGTATTTTTTACATGCATATGCTGATCAGTAAGCAGTTAAATATTCTTGGGGGACTTTGCTGCAGATGTGCTGTGGGTTTCTTTCTACGGTTCTCTCCTTTTCCATACTCTGTCCTATTAACTCTAGTCACCTTGTTTTACCCGAACCTCAGCTCCATCTCTACTTGGGGAATCTCACAGGCTCTGTCTTGGTTCCTCCCCTCTGCGTGTCCTGACCTGGAAATTCTCTAAGGCCCTAAGCTGGAGCAATTATAGAGGTGCATCATTCGTTTTCCATCTCTCAGGAAGCATGTTCTGTCTTGAAAACTGTTGTTTTACATACTTTGCCCCCCCTTTTTTTTTACATCGGGCAGTTGGGTAAATCCCGTCCCTGTTACTCTTCCTTATCGAGGAACTAGCATCCTTAGGAATACCATTTTTACCTGAAAGAACAATGGGTGGTTGGCAGACATTTTCTCCAGAATCAACAGAGTGAGCCTGTTACTTCAAGAAAAACAACTGACAGCATTTGTTGTCAATGATAAAATTTGAGCTTTCAAGCAAAACTTAGAACTTTAGAGCAAGTGTATCTGCCACCATGCACTCGGCAGCATCCGAGTACATACACACGTCTCTGATGAAATCGGTGGTGATCTTGTCACGTGTGATTTTCAGTATGGTCTAATGAAATGTGTCAACATGAGAAAGGCTGCATTCATATTTTACTGCACTAATATTTTCCAAATGACCAGCACACGATGTTACAAAACCATGCATGCGTAAACACATCCACTTTAATCGCAAGATAGACCAATCGATTTAAATGCAACATCAGTGAGAAGATTTCAGATTCTGCACTGCAACTGAGTTTTAAGGAACTACTTGAGTTTTGGTGTAGTGTCAATGATAAGTATACACAGTTATTTGAAAAGATATTATATTATTCCTCCCCTTTCCAAATAAAGACCTCTGTGTGACCAGATATTCTTACTATTCTTCAATAAAAATATGCTGCAAAAGACTGAATGCAGGAACCAATATGAGAATCCAGGTATATCCTCTTAAGCCAGACAATAAATAGGTTTTTTAAATGTAAATCAATGTCAATCTTCTCACTATTTATTTTTGTTTTAGAAAATATAATAATTCTCATAAAATAAGTTATTTATGTTAACTTGTATCGGGTTAATCATTATGTTAATGATTATGTTAAAAATTTAAATGAGATAATTTTTTTTAATTTCCTAATTTTAATTTCTATTATGCAAATACCAATACATATCAACACATAAATAAAAGCCTTTTGAGATCTCCTATAATTTTTAGGTATTTAAAGAGTTCCTGAGACCAAAAGGTAGTTGAACTTTTTGTATAGAAAACCACACGCCATTAAGACTTCTTCACAATTCCCCTTCCTTATTGTTTCCTCATTTGAAATTCTTTCCCTGATCTGCTTTCTGTGTCAGTCCAGCCCTTGGACTTTAATCTTTAATCCACGATTCTGATTAACACCCTGGCTCTGTGAAGAGGGTCCTGGCCTGGTGCCCCTCATGGTTGAGAATTTATCTCTACATCCCACCCTCCAACTCCAGGCATCAGCCAGTGATGACAGAACTACTTCATCCAATTGCTGGCCTACCTGATCCATGCCCATTGGGCCCTAACGTATATGCTTTGACTCTATGATAACATCTTGTTCCTTCTCTTTACTTGCTGTGTGACCTGTGCTAGTTAGGGCATCTTTAAGGGCATTCTCAGTTCTGTGTTCTTACTGCCTGCTATTCATTTGTCTGCTTCTTCCTGAATGTCAGATGCTGGTCCTGACTTTGCCAATAAGATGAACTCCAAATATTGATTGATAAAAATAATTGTATACTTCCAAGTAGTGTTTGATTTTAAAAGTATTTCTACAGAGACATTACACATGGTTAGTGGATCTCTAGTAGTAAAATATACCTTCCAATTGGGCTGGGCAAGTGCATATTGGGGATAGGAAGAGGACTGTGGATATGGCAAATTTCCTGGTGCTCTGCAAACAACACACCTATCTATTCTGCTTAAAGGAAACTTCTCCTTGCCTGCTCAGTTGCAATGATACAGAGCTTTGTTGAACTTTTTGGCTACTCCGGTGTTCAGGACTCCTAAGCATTTTGTATATTCTAACAAGTAGCTGGAAGACCATAATCTTACATTTATTATTTATTTTCCCAAGTCCCTCACTTTTGAAGTGTTGTCTCTAAACTTTTCCACCCTATTTTCTTGTCCAGCAGGCTCACAATTCCTCACTGCAATTTATCCCAACACAAACACAATTTGTTATGCAGAAGAGCAGAATGTTATTTCTCTGAAGTTACTTTCTATCATTTAGAACAAAATACTGTATGATATCAAACCTTGGGGTTGGCGGAGGGAGAGGAAGTGGGGAGGAAGAAAGTCCTCATCATTTAGTTTTCCATCCAGATAAATATCGCATTCCCTGTTATTCTCACAGATTTTTGAAAAGGCCTATTGTCTTTTCCCCCACCCCCTACTCAACAGATAAAAATCTCATGAGATTAAAAATTAAGTGGAAAAAAATCCCTCTTGCTCTCCCTTGCTCCTGGTGCTCCTTAATTGTATTGCAACTGTGCAAAGTTTGGATTAAGGAGAGTATGATTTCCTGAGGAAATGCTTTCTTTTTCCACTTTATTCCTGTTAATGTTCCCTTCTCATTTGAGAATCTGGCAATCCTGGGATAGCAGATCACAAAATATTTAATTCATAAGTACTTTGCTCCATGGCCATTAGCTCACAACACAAAGAAGGATACCGATGAACCAAGTTCAACATCATATGTTCCTGTTTCTAATGCTGTTTTCTGGTCAGAGGCTCTCAGAATTGTAGGTTGGAGGTAGTAGTTGTGCCTGCCTTAACTGAAAAGATTAGTTTTGAACCTTTTGATCGTGTTGTTACTGTCAGTAAGTTATTATCATTTTCACTTTATCTAATGCTATCTCTATTTAAAGTAAGAAGGTGGGGGAGGAACCTTACATCTTATGGGAATTTTGTCCTATTATTTCACTTTGAAGAGAATGACACTCATCTGTTTTTGACATCTTTGCAATCATGATAGCGTCTGTGGGTATCTAATACCATGCCTACACGATTAAATCAAATTGGTCTTTTGTGAAAAGCTCTGAAAATTCAGCATGTCACTTCTTTCTTATGAGCGTGTACAGGTGCTCCTGTTTCCAATAATATGGCAGATTAGTCACATAGAATAATATTCCAAGTACTGGATGTACTGGAAGAAATTGTTGGAAAAAATATTTTAAAATATGCAAAAAACCTTTCTAAATGCCTTCCTGGACTTTTTAGGAAATCAGTAAGTCCTCAAATTCCCCAAATGAATGAAAGCAGAAAATCTTGGCAGGTCCACAAGTTCCAAAGTTAGTTTTTGTCATGAGGATAATTGCTCAAGTTATCTTGAGCTTCCATGGTGGTACAAGCTGTGGGAGAGAAGAGATAAAACTCATGAGGTGTCCAAGGTTGGGAATCTAATAAGAGATTAGACCCCAGAAAGCATGGACCCTGAGAAGGCTACACTCCCAGTACACGTGAGAATTAGAACTAAGCAAGAAAGCAACCTTGTCATACAAAGGGGTCCTGAGAGAATGTTCCTAGCTCAGGTCTAGAGCCAAGTTGAGGGAAAAATTCTTCCTTGAATTTTTAAGATAACAAACTGGTCCTTGCACTGCCTTTGAGATATGAATTCACGCTACCTGGGTGATTCAAAACTCCTCATTGAGTTTAATTTAGAGTGATAACAGGCAACTGGCAAAATCAAATGCAAATCTCTGTAGGATTCAATTTCAACCGAAGTCTCAGAGAAAAATGAGCAGCTCACCACCAAAACTCATGCAACAAGAATTGAAATAAAGAAATATGGTTGTGAACTAAAAGAAACAACAATCAATGGAGGAAAAAAATTCAAAATGACTTCAGATATTGAAAATATCAGACATTTAATATGTAGTAGTAATGTTTAATAAAAGGGAACTTCTAAATATTATCAAAGAATAAGCACATTTGCAAAGCAGCCCAATAAAGCTTCTAGAAATAAAACAGTAAATATTAAAATAAAATATTAAATAGAAAATTAAACAGCCAATTAAATATAGGTAAAGGGAGAATTTTGGACCAGAAAAAGAAATATGAATAACATATCTAGAATATACTTCAGAAAGACAAGGAGATAAAAAGATTAAAACACATAAACAAAATGTAATGAGACATATTAACATACATTTAATCACTATGCCAGAAGGAGATAATACAAATAGGGCATATACAATATTAAAAAGAAATAATCATCAAATCCACAAATTAAAAAAAAATTCCAAGAATCTAAATAAATCTGAATCAATTTCTATTCTCATCATAAACAAATTGCAAGACAAAGAAGAAAAAGAAGAGATCTGAAAAACAAAGAAAAGACCTGTTTCTAAAGGAATGGCTATAAGACTGACTGCTGAATTCGCAACAATAATGGAAGCCAGAAGTAAAGGAAAATATATATTCAATGAGTTGAGAGAAAATAGTTTTCAACTAGAATTATAAACCTGGTGAAACTGTCTTACAAGAATAAGGGTAAAGACATTTTCAGATAAACGAAAATTGAGAAAGTTGACCCTAAATACCTTCATGTGACGGTATATTTTAGGAGGGGATGGGAAGAGAAAGAGAGAGAGAGAGAGAGAGAGAGAGAGAGACAGAGAGAGAGAGAGAGATCAAATGAGAGTGGTGAGGTGACATACATGAGGGGAATGGTATGCAGAGATACTAAATGGGCAAACCAACAAATCCTGACTGTACAAAACATCTCTAATGTCTCATTTGTGGGGCAAATAGGTTGAACCATTATTGGGCAAAAGCAGCATATAGGTTGCAAGTGAGTGACGGACACAAAAGAATCCTAAACTGCTTTTAATGTGTGGAAGGATGAAAAAAGTGAATAATTTTTTTTTTAATTATCAAGTGTAACAAATAAGACACAGAATATGTTACTATCAAATCAGTGGAGGGAAAAGGTTAAATGAGAATAGGGGAAAAAAGAGTCCAAAATAAGTTTTAAAAAGAAGAGAAGGAAAGAAAAGTGAAGAAAACTAAAAGTAGAAATAAATAAATCCAAAGATAAAAATAGTCATTACAAGCACTATATTTGAAAATACAAGATTTCCAACTGGATTACGACAAAGTCCAGCTATATATTGTCCATTCTATAATTATATAAGGACACTAAAACATAAAGACAAAATATAAGGACACTATAATATTAAAAACAAATGATGAAAAATATACACCAAGCAAATAGTACCCAAAGGAAAGCTGATAGAAAGCAAAGGGGTTTTAAAACTAAAACAATCAAACAAAACAAAACAAAAACCCTTTTAGAAGGATTGTTTACTATATTACTATAAAAGGTTCAATTTGCTAATAAGATATAATAGTCTCAAACCATATAAATGAATATATATTCAATAAAAGGGCCTAAAAGTGATTAAAAAATCTACATGGAGAATACCATCATGGTGAAAAATTTCAACAGATTCCTCTCTTTAAGGCCAGGCATATTTAGATAAGGCTGTAGAAGATTTGAAATGCACAATTAAGAATATTGGTCTAATGGACATATATGAAATTGTGTACAATTAATTGTAGAATGGACTTTTTTTAAGAAAAACATATGAAACATTCATTCATGAAAATTGATGCCATGCTCTAGCCATAAGTGTAACCTCAGCAAATTATCAAGGATGGGCATATACCTTACCTCCTTTGACCTCAACAAATTAAGTTGGAAATAAAGAATAACTAAAGAACATTATGTCTGGGAATTTCACATTTTGTGCAAAAAAATGTATATACGTGTGTGCGTATGTGTATACATAAATGTGTATGCACGTGTGCAATAAACATGTATAATTATATGTGCACACACATATACATATATATTTATATCAGTGGTTGAAGAGAATATGGTGATATTGTATCTAAATATGTGGGCATATGGGGTTGCTTAAAATTTGTAATTGGTAATGAATGAAATTAGGGAAATACAGAAGTATTTATATATAATCCACACACATACATATATTTAATATTATTGATATTAAATATATGTATGTGTGTGGATTATTTATAAATGAATAAATAATGCTTTCAAATGTAAAGATGAAAGAAGAAAACTGTATACTTATATGATTTAGAAAATTTGTTCTAAAATATACAATTAAAATTCTTTCACTGCATATGATCACCTTATTTTACTTGTTTCTTCTCCAAAGAGCTCCCCAGATATTTCAATTTTGGTCTATAATTTATTAAGAAATAATTAGCTGCCTCATATTCTGAAGATTTGTTAGTAATTTCTTCATAAGAAATATACACTTTTACAAGGTTAGTGAAAATAGTATATATTAGAATATTTATGAGAATATTCATTTATAAACTCTATGAATGATTCCTTGGGGCCACCTGAATACTCATTCTTAGTAAGTTAAATTCATGCCTCTTACAATCATGTAGGATGTATTTAAAAATTTCTTAATTTAGATACTCTTTGGAGAATTTGTCTTATTTACATTTTGTAATTATTGTGGGATATTGGTATTATTTAGTAAATTACTGTGTTTTCCTTTTTTAAAAACGAAAACTCCCTATATTGTTATTCTAATCGTATGTAAACATACACACCAAAATGCATTGAGGAGACAGACAACAAGAAAATTTCACTAGAAGGGATATATTTAAGTAAGTTATCTGTGACATGTATCACTGGCAGAGGGTGATTTGGGAGGTAGAAGACCAAAAGACAAATTTGCTGTTAAGATGTTGTACTTAAGTATATGTCCATGTGTGTCAGTCTTTTGATCTGTTTATTGCAAATAATGTAGAAAATCACACAAAAATATAGCAGAATTTACCAATTGCCAGCTCATGGTAATTACCCTAACCTGAAAATATTAAACTCAGTACCTAACCTGTAGTAGGTTTTAAATCAATCTTCTGGATGAATGAACAGATGTGCACATGTGTGCAAAGAAACTAATCTATAGTTGGGCGATTTCCAACCCCTCCAAATCTTTAATAAGGGGAAGGAATAAGAGAGAGAAAGAGAGAGCGAGCAGCACCTTTCCAAATGAAGAGGACAATCCATGTGATGAAAACTCCACAGCGCAGCCCTCCTGCCCCAAAGCCGACATTATTTTAGTTGATCATTTCAGTTGTATTTTTTCTTCTCGCATCTAATAGTGATAATAGCTACAACTTATTGGGGGCTACTATGTGCCAAATAGAGAAAACAATTAAGATAGAGATAGAGAAAAATATGGAAGGGAACATAATTTTATTTTCAAAAGTGTGGTACATAATTATATGAACAAAACAAATAAAACAGAAATAAGAAGTATATAGATTCTTAGCTTCCCATTAAATTACACTGTACTGTAGGGTACATTTTAAACTATGTTTATACACGTTTTTCTCCAGATGTAGGTCATCTTGAAACTTTTAATGTGTATATTTTAGACATGTCTATCTAGAACCACTTTATAGATACTATCATAAGATCCTACAACAACATTATAAAATGGAAATATTCAAATAGACTCTGGAGAAAACAAAAGTTCAAATAAACATATTTGATTGTTTATTATGTGCTAGGTGTGGTTTATTAGAGCTTAGCATATATTAGTTCATTTAATACATCAACCAGATAAATTAAATATAATTGTTATTCCTACTTTATAGATAATAGAGGCAAAAAAATAATTTGCCCAAAGTGTTACTGCTAATAACTGGTAGAATTAAGATTCAAACGAGGTAACGCTGCCTCTACTGCACGTGCTAAAAAACTGCTCCCAGGGCCTCCTTTCTCCATTTATATTGCCTAATTGATTCACTTAATTTTTAGTTGCATATACAGAACAGTGATGACCTCCTTAAGAGGCCAATCAGAAACTGAGGCCTGAGATAGGAGGTGACTTGTGGAGGTGTCGTCCCCTGGTTTTGGGGCAGGGAACAGAACTCTCAAATGTGGGTTCATTTTTTTTTCCGAGCAGCCAGAGGTTGAAGTATGATTCACATGAGGAAATCTGCTTCTTTGTAATATTTATCTGAATACAGAGAATTATTAAGGTCTCTACAAATACAATACTGAGTAAAATAAATAAAATGAGACTTGTTAGACAATAGCGGTAAAATCTGTGTAACCTGAATCAGTGATGCCTGTAATGCAAATGTGTAACATTCCCAGCCTCTGAATTCAATTACGATGTCATTCTTACTAATGCTCAAATCCAGAGAATTCCAGTGCTCCATTAACCCACGTGGGAAGTCCAGACCTTTTTGGAGTTCCTATTCTTCAAAGTATTTCTGGGAGTTCCCAATGTTGTACTTAAGTATATGCCCATGTGTCAGTCTTTCGTTAGTCACTTGTTACTGGTAATCAGCCACCATTGCTCAAAGCCAGTCGCTGTCAATTCTCCTCATAGAACAACGAATGCTGCAGGGGAGTAAGGGAGAGAATGGCCCTTCCTTCTGTGTTAAGCTCAGTTGGGGAAGGCCAAAGCTATTTTGTCCCTTAGAATTGTCAAACTTGGAGAAAAGCTCTATTTTCATACAAAGCCATTCTTCTCCCCAGGTTCTCACAGGCCCAGAACTAATATATTGCTTCTGTTCCTATGCTAGATTTACCAAGCAAAACTGCTTCTTCTCTTGTGATTAATTTTTCTCTCTAGGCATTAGAACATTCCTGCCTAGATTCAGTCTTGCCCCACACCAATCACAGTGGCAGAATCATCTCCCTATAGCTGAACTCCTAGTTTATCAGTGTGGAAACAGATATATTAGGGGGGAAAAGAGGGGGAAGACAGGGAATGGTGTCATTCAATTTCACAGGACAAATATATGTTAGACAGTTCAGCTCAGTCAGAGCACCTGTTTACATGTGTATGGAACTGAAATTTCCTGATTGAATAGAAACTGTCCCTCGCCCAGCAACTTTGCTGCAGCCAGCCAATTTCTTCCCTGATAGTTCATTAGGCACTGGCATAAATTCCCCTACTTTAAGCACATTAGCTAAAATGTACCAAAGATAAATTTTACTGGAAAGAAATCAAGGGGCTACTAGCTTTTCTGGAAGGAACTGTCAAAGTTCAGTGTCCTGAAACAAACATTTTTCATGGAGGGAGTCTCCTATGGATCTGGTAAGTAAACCTTCTTCCACAAGCTCCACTCTGCACGCAGGCCCTTGGGGACTGAAAGGGACTTTGTTTTGAGTAACCCAAATAGAATCATGCCATAGAAAAATTATTCATCACTCGTTAAAATGGTCTGGAAGACTTCATTCAAGACTCTTGCAATGGGGGAGAGAGATTGAATTCAACTCTGAATATGATAGGGACACGTGGGAATTTACAGCCAAGATGCAGAGTGAAGGATTTAGTGGGTCGAAAATTACTAAGAGGAAGTATCAAGAGTAGGGGGATTCTTGCTACCTGTCCTGACAGAAGTCTTGCTAAATGTGTGCTAAGGTTGAGGCACAGTTGAGAAGATATTCAAGGAGTCTGAGTAAGGTTTGGTCCAGGAGGGAGTCTCCCAGTCATTAAAGCCAATGCTCAGAAAGGATCTCACCAGAGTTACATTCAGAGTTACACCTCGAAAGCTCTGAAACATAGACAGAAACCTTTTGTTTATTGACCTTCAGTATTTATTCATTCCACTTTGCTCAAGTGGTAACTTTCTAATAACTCACTTTCCAAAGCTGTTAAAATATCCATGAGCTTACCTCTTTATTTTATAAGTGATGGCTACCATCTTACTTCTGTCTCTTCTACTATACCTCTCTTTTCTCCGTCTGCACTTACAACCTTACCAATCTATCACACAGTCACTCAGTTAGATGAAGGATCTGGAAACAAAATCTATTTCATCCTGTGTAATGTACTTAGGAAGTGGTTTCCATAATTTATACATAATGCGGCATCTGGAAAAGACTTACATAGTCATCTCTTCCAATCCCCTCATTTAACAATTCAGGAAACCAAGGTCCAGATCAGTGATTTAATTAAATTTAGGTAGTTAATGATGAGCTGAAAGTAAACATAGGTTTTCATATCTCAAGTTTAATATGCATCCTAATATTAAAAATCATTATAATTACAAAATTTTTTAGCCTTGGACTGACCCTAACAAGAAATACCAGTTCTTCCCACTCCTCTCAGAAGAGATGGATAGGGACTTGTCACCACTGTCTTTCACTAAGGAGTTGATATGATATTGGCTCGATTGAAGAATCTCTAGAACTCTACAAGACCTGAAATTTCTACTGAATACGTTAAGTTTGACAACAGTCCTATTCAAAGATCAATAGGAATGGTAGGAAAAGCCTTAAAGCAGTAGAGAGATTTTTAGCGTTTTCCTGACACTGTCACGAGCCAGTTATGAATTTGGGTAGTTTCTAACCATTCTGATCATAGTCTCCACATCTGTAAAATGAGAGGAAAGAGATTGTTTTCTAGGTACCTTACATTGAAAATGATGGTTTTATGTTGCATTAAACCCGTGAGGGGGATAAATGAGCATGAAGACAGCGGCTCACACTAGGCTGGGACACAGTAAATCCTCAGAATAAAATGAACCCACTTTCTCCCTTCCCTCCTTACTCTTTCTTCTTTCCTTCCTACCTCTTTCCTTCCTTCTTTCGTTCCCTCTTGCTTTCCTCCAGGTGTGAGATGAAAGATAAGGATTGGGGGTGGGGGGAGACTGGGCGGCGACAGACGGCAGACGCTTACTTGATTGGAATTTGAGCACATGCTCCTTGGGTCCTAAGGGAAAGCCGTACAAAATAAGTTTTAAAAAATGTCTAACCATGTAACAAAAGGAATATTCTCTTTAACAAGTCATCAGTGTAATCAGTTTTATAGCTTTAACTTTAAACAGTCAAATCCAGTCATGTTCTCCAAATACCCCTAAACTTTGTGTAGATTTGGCATATCAAAGGTCCAATACAAGCATACCAATGTGAAATATTAAGATAAAACTGGTAATTAACAGTTTCTATTCCCCATTCAGTGGCCTTTCCAACCAAGGGTCAAACACTTTAACTGCAGTTATGTCCTCTTTTCTCACCAATCCCCATTCATCAGTCTAAGAGGATGTGCATTTAAATCCCATTTTTGCTGCCAACGCTCATCAGCTGTGTCTTTCTCTTAAAGTAGGATCTAAGTCTACTTAGATGACTGGAAAATATTTTGATCTCAAAGAAATACTCCTACCTAATTTGAGATGAGCAAAACTGAGAAGCAATGAGTCTGTTTTTGTGTAGTCATTTGGGTTTGATTGAAGCAGGTGATGGCCTTTGCTCTGTCTTGAATGCACCGCAGTCAACTGGATTGGAGAACATGTAAGAATATGAGGCAGCTGGGAGGTTTTCACATTCAGGGAGAAATTTAAAAGGCAATGCCACCATTGTGTGTAACAAAGTACAAGCAGCCTAGCAGAGGCAGTGAATAAAGTAGAGCTCAGGAGATTAAAGAAGAGATACAACCTGTTCTCCTGCACTTGATTAAGCTCCATTCATATGTACCTTTACATTAGAGTATAATGACTGAGCAATAACCAAAACCCAATGCCATATGTTGTGTGAGGCAGCACAGGAAAAAGTCTGTTAATCCTCTGAAGAGAATAGGTCCCCTGAAGAGACTGGAAGTAACTTTCTGGAGGGGAGAAAGGACAGATATATAAGTTCCCTGAAATGAAGAGCACATAAAAGATACTGGTGCAAGCAAAAATAAACAGGTTTCTTTTATTCCCAGCAAAATTGTTGAGTTTGGGCGATGGCGAGCCCTAGTTACGAGTAAGCACATCAACTCCTTCAGGAGTTGGGGCAGGCATTTCAGAGGGACCCTTGAAGGGTCCATGGCAAACTCACCTGTAAATCTATGCCCTTAAAGCCAGGATATGGGTGTATGAAGAAACTGAGGCCTGACAGTCCATAGATCACAGTACTCAAAGTACAGTCTTGGGAGCCAGGCTACCTAGGTTCAAATCCCAGATCTGCCATTTACCAGCCATGAGACCATGGGTAAGTTCCTTAACTTCTCCTTTCCTCTTAGAAGAGTGCTTGGCATTAGTATATACTGCGTACATGTTAACTATTATTAAAAACTTATGTTTCATTATTTGACACACATTTATTTTATTAATAAAATATAGCCATGCTGCAAGAGTTCTTTCTTATATTTTGAATATTTCCAGGAATGTTTGACAGGAGAAAGGAGACTATGTTAAGCTGTACATGGTATTTGAAACTACCCCCAAGGAAATTTGTGGGGCTGTGTGTGGATGAGTGGAGGGGAGTTGGGTGTTGATCCCTGTGCAACAAATACTGGAAGTGCCAAAAAAACATATAGACAAGTGGACACTTTGGTCAACATTGCTCAAGCAGTAGTTCGCCGTAATCAGGAGGTAAATTTAAGTAGTATGATAAATTGAAGTATGCTGTGGTTGCTTCAATGCCACAATTTTTACCCAAATATTAAAATGTCACATTCTTTTACTCACATTTTAAGTTACTCTTTCTTTACGTCTGTTTTGGTTTATTTTTAATTTTATAAGTAAATGTTTTAGAAAATCAATTCAAGCACAGAAGTATTACAGAGTAAGAACAAATATCCAATCTTACTTCCTGCCCACACACCTGAATCTCACTCCCTTCCATGGGCAGTAGGTTGTGAATTAACAGTAGGTTGTGAATTCTCCCACATCACTTTCCACGCAATGTGTATGACATACTTACATGTATACATTTATTTATTTGTACATATAATTGTTTTTAAACAACTTTCTGCCTAAACGACATAATTCTATACTTAATATCATCAGTTGACTTTTTCCACTTCCTAGAATGTACTAGAGATCTTTCTATATTGGTATATATAAAACTGTGTGATTACTTCACAGTACAGAGGTACTGGAGTTCAACCAGTCCATGACCGATGGATATGTAGGTTAATTCCAGCTTTTCTTTGCTATCAAATTCCTGTATTTACATCTTTGAGCAAATTAATATTATTTCTCTAGAAAACATATTTGTTGCTTGTCTTTTGATTATGGTGACTTTCATCATGTAGGTAAATATGACAACTTTCTCCTTTATGATTTCTGAATTTAGAGACTTTCTCAGGAAATCCTGTAAGACCTTAAATTATAAGTGAATATTCTCTTTGTTTTTTCAACATAATTTTATATTTCTATTATTTTGCATAATTGCTTGATACATTTCAAAACAGTTTTGTGAGGGTGTAAAGGAGGGCAAAACTGGCTTTCCAAATTGCCAGCTAATTGTCTGATGACTTTTTATTAACTAGCCCATTCCTTCCTTACTCATTTCCCCACAAGGTAACATGATATTTTCTTTGTCACATATTATATTTACCTAGGTAGCTGAATCCAATCTTGCACTCTCCTCTTCTGGGCAATCAATCTCTCTATTCCTGGACAACTACTTACATAGGTTTAGCTACTATAGCTTTACACTAGGTATTTTTAACATGATTAAGCAAATATCATGTTCTGATCTTTTTTACAATATTCTTGGTTATATTTTTATCTTCAGTTGAATTTACATTAAAGCTGTCAAGCTCCATAAATAGTTTTTTAGGATTT
Source organism: Rhinolophus hipposideros (assembly GCF_964194185.1). Taxonomy (NCBI): domain Eukaryota; kingdom Metazoa; phylum Chordata; class Mammalia; order Chiroptera; family Rhinolophidae; genus Rhinolophus; species Rhinolophus hipposideros. Next base: position 18,533,007 of record NC_138049.1, on the reverse strand, counting down.
TATATGGGATTGCATTAAATTTACAGATTAATTTTGGAAGAACCACTTTCTTTTAAATGTTAAATATTCTCTATCGGGAACATGCATTACCCCAACTTTTATTGAGCTTGGTTTATATATCCTTCAGGAAGTGTTAAATTGTTTTTCATGATGGTAGTTCAGACCTCTTATTAGGTTTAATTCTCACTGTGTTTTGGTTTCTGCTGCTGTCATGATGGGATATTTTTTCATGATATGTTCTAATTCAGCTATTGCCCTATACAAAAGTTATCATGGACAGTAGTCCCCCATTCTTCATGGTTTTACCTCCCACAGTTTCAGTTACCTGTGGTCCAAAAATATTAAATGGAAAATTCCAGAAATAAGCAATTTGTAAATTTTACATTGCACACCATTCTGAGTATCATGATACAATCTCCTATTGTCCCACCTGGGACATAAATCACCCCTTTGTCCACCGTCTCCACACTGTACAACCCACCTGCCTGTTAGTCACTTAGTAGCCTGTTATCAGAATGGCTGTCATAGTATTGCAGTGCTTGTGTTCAAGTAACCCTTATTTGACTGAATAATGGCCCCCAACGGCAAGAGTGGTGATGATGACAATTCAGATATGCCAAAGAAAAACCTTAAAGTGCTTCCTTAGCAAAAAGGTGAAAGTTCTCCACTTAACAAACAAGGAAAGAAAAAAAATGTATACTGCAATTGCTAAGATCTACTGTGTGAACAATATTAGTGAAATTGTGAAGAAGGAAAACTAAATTCATGCTAGTTTTGCTTTCACACCTCAACCTGCAAAAGTTATAGTCACAGAAAGTGATAAGTGCTTAGTTAAGGTGGAAAGATATTAAAATTTTGGGTGGACAACATGAATACAAAATGTATTCCAATGGATGTCAACGTGTTGTGCCAGAAAACAGTGAGATTATAGGAAGACTTCAGCAAAGCATCCCCTGAAACAGGTGACACCAAGCCATTCACTGCAAGTAAGGGATGGTTACATAGATTCAGGAACAGGTTTGGGATGAAAAATATAAGAGACCACATTCACATAATACTGTAATAATAATATTACAGTATACTGTTATAATTATTCTATTTTATTATTAGTTATTGTTGTTAACTTCCTATTGGTCCTAATTTATAAATTAAACTTTATCATAGGTATGTATATGTAGGGAGAAACATAATACACGTATAGACAGGGTTTGGTATGACCTGTGGTTTCAGGTATCAACTGGGGATATTGGAACATATCCTCCATGCATAAGGGGGGACTACTATACAGGAAACTTTTTAAATTAAATGTTTTTTGGCGATGAGTCTCTTAGATTTTCTAGACTGATGATTACATTACGTACAAATGATAGTTTTATTCTTCCCTAACTAATGCATGCATAGATGTGTGTGTCCTCTTTATATTGTCTTTATAAAATTTTGAATAGTAATGTTGAGAAGAGATACTATCGTATTTTTCCTGACTGCATAATGGCCATTCACAAATAAATAAGACATAATATTCCAAAGCATCAAATTTCCTGTCACCTGTTTTATTCGGGAGACATTTGCATTTCTACAGCTGCAAAAATAACCACAAAACATAATACTGTGCATAATCAGCAATACTTCAAATCATTTCCATTGCTGTACATTGTTAGTTTCTCATAAAAGCCACCAAGGATAAAATATGGTGTCTGTAATACATTTTTAGACTTACCAACTGAAATTATTATAATAATATAATTCTGGCATAAATTTCTGTTTATATTTTATTCCATATTATGATATTTATATCATATTGATAGATACAGAGATCTCCGTAACAGATATATAAATTATAATCATAAGAAAATTACTGAGAAAACATATTCAACTTAGGAGCATCTATGTTTTGAGATTTATACCAATAAATTCATGATGTATATAGTTGAACATTTGTCATTCTTGGTATTACGTGGTAAGATTCATCTACGTTGTTGTATATTATTGTAGTTCATACATGTAAACTGCTGTTTAATATTCCATTGTGTAAATATGCAACAATTTATTTTCATTTTAAAGACACTTTGGGTTGTTTCTAGATTTTTTTTTTGCACTATTAAAAATGTTTTAGATATGATTGCACTTGTCTTTTGATGTGTATGTGCAATAGTTTCTCTAGGACATTTCTTAGAAATAAAATTTGTTGGCATAGTGATTATGAATGTACACATTTTCCTGATACTTGGTAAAGTTTTACTGGTGATATACTTTACTCAGAAAAGGAAATTATTATGAATAGTTGTTGAATTTTATTTAAATGCTTTTCCTACCATGAATGAGTTATCTATTGACAAAGCAATTTTGCATAACTAACCACCCCAAAACTCTGTGGCTTAAAATAATAATTATACTTAGTTATGGATCGGTGGGTAGGCTGTGTGAAACTGGTCGAGGCAGGGCCCAGAGATATTGACTCCGAGCTAGAGGTGAGGCTGGTCTGCTCCATAGTCTCTCATCCTTTCTGAACCAGCAGACTAGTGATGAGGCTTTCGACGTGTTATGACAGAAGTGCAAGCCCTAGTTTGATATCAAAGTTCAATGATCTCACGGACAGAATATGTAATCATAATGTTAACACTTAAGGTAATACTTCCCTACAAAACTGCTGGGGCTTCGTGTTTTCATTGTTGAAAACAAATATATCCATTGACTCAATTTATTATTAGATTATAGAACATTGTAGGCATTCTTTTTGAGCCGGTTCTGATAAATTCTATTATCTTTATCCATTTCATAAATTTTCAAAATTGTCAGTCTCCAGATGATTATAATATTTACTTACTGTGCTTTAAATGTCTATATTTTAGTTATAGACATTTAAGTTATTTTTCAGTTATTTTTTTTATTCCAAATACTGAACCATGGACCAGAGAAAATTGACATTGCGAAGTCGAAAGCATTTGTTTTCTGGGACTAATCTAGCCCCTTAAAGTTGTGTGGACTAATAAAGATTCACAGTTTGAGCTTTTCCACATTGTGACTGGCAAAGAGTTAGTTGGCCAATAGAATGAACGAAAAGCAGTCACAGGCAGCCAAAGTTGCTCTCAGGGCAAATAATGATACTACTGTGTTTCCCCAAAAATAAGATCTAGCCAGACAATCAGCTCTAATGCATCTTTTGGAGCAAAAATTAATATAAGACCCGGTATTATATTTATATATTATATTATATTATATTATGTTATGTTATGTTATGTTATGTTATGTTATATTATATTAATTATATTATATTAATTATATTATATTAATTATATTATATTAATTATTATATTATATTATATTATATTATATTATATTATATTATATTATACCAGGTCTTATATTCTAGAAAATAAGACTGGGTCTTATAATAATTTTTGCTCCAAAAGATGCATTAGAGCTGATTGTCTGGCTAGATCTTATTTTGGGGGAAACACAGTAGTATCATTATTTGCCCTGAGAGCAACTTTGGCTGCCTGTGACTGCTTCTCGTTCACTGATCCTTTATAGCCTTTGGGGAGTGGTGAGAAATGCCCTCAAAGATTTCGTTAACTTCTTACTTTGAGACCCGAAATGAATTAAAAGGTCTATTTTATCCAGCAGAAGCTACTTATTTACTTGTTTCTTAAGCTGGAAAATCCTCAGAAAATGCATTCAGTCACACTACCAGGAGGGGCCTTATTTCTTTCTTTCTAAACTTATTTCTTTCTAAATATCACACAAATTCAAGGATAAAACATGTTGTTTCAGGAGGCGCATACCAGATAGCTACCATTGACAGGCTTACCAAATGCTAGGTTCCACCCATCAGGGATATTCATTCAGTAACCTGATTGCTACAGTTCACTGTAACAAACCACCTTAATAATGGATCCTCTAGCCCCAGTCAAACCTTCAGATGACAGCAGCCCAAGACAAGATCTGATTACAACCTCAAGAGAGATCCCCAAACCATAACTGCCCAGCCATGCCACTTCTGAATTCATGATATATAAAAACTGTGAGATAATAATTGCTTGTTGTTGTTCTAAGCTGCTGAGCTTTGGAATGCTTTACTATACAGCAATGATAACTTGTACACAATGTCATTGTTAAAAAATTAAGATCCATTATTTTTGTCTGTCAGAAAGCATATATACATAGTCCCTAAATTGAAATCAGTAGGATGCTTTCTTTTTCTTTTCTTTTTTTAATTAAAGTTTATTGGGGTAAAAATTGTTAGTAAAATTACATATTTCAGGAGTACAATTCTGAAATACATCATCAATATATCACATTGTGTGTTCATGGATCATATAATTAGGCCATAAGCAACATATTTGAATGGCTAAATAAGTAAGGACTCAACCATGGGCATTTACTGAGGCAATCAAATCTCAGTAGTAAATCTCATGCGTGACTCAACAGATAAATTTACACTCCCTGTGAGAGAGAAACTATGAGAATCTGATGAACACATTTCTCATCTTTCTCTCTGGGGAACTATGAATACCCAACTGACAAGAGTTCCTGTGTTTTATCTGTGCACATTTACATTTTTCTCCTGGAAAATAAAGCAGTACAGAATTTACAAATGATAATTTCAGATTCACTGCAGTTTTAAGCAGCACTGATAGCTGAGGTAATGATAAATAATGTCATAAGTTAACAGAATATCATTCAGCAATTTTTCCCAGCTTTAACTTGGAGGCTTTAAAGAAATCATGTTGGAAAAACATAATAGTTTGCATGCGGTTAAAAATATCCTCTACTGGTGAATATAATGCCCATCATTAACGCTCAGAATAAATGACAATTTTTGAAATGAAGCTCAAGTTCTTGGCTTGATATGCTTTTCATTACAGTGTTCAGGTGACAATAAATACCGTTAAAAGGTAGCATGTGTGATCATGGCCCACAATACCAATGAAGAGTGACTGACTCATTTATATTTTTCTATTTATTTAAATAAAGTAATTGTTGCTAGTGAAATGGAAAAAAAAAAGCACTCCATATAATCTTTACTTGAACAAAATGAGTAACTCTGGCCCATTCATAAGCATAATGCATGAAACCTCACATGCACTTGGAGAAAAGGTTTTGTGCAAAAAAAAAAAGCAACACTCAGCAACTGAAAGCAAAAATTTACTGAAGCCAAATGACAGACAATACAAGAACCCATTTGCTTTATGAATCTTCTTGTTTTAGATCAGCATTAATATTTACAGCTCTCCATTTGTCATTACCCATACTCTGGTTCATTGCATTGATTATTTGTGTCTGAAATTATAGCTTTTTTTTTCCTTTTGGCTGCGTCTTAAATAATAGCTTCAAGGACAACTGCAAAAAGCAATGTCTGAATGGGTTACTTGGCAATGCCTGGACAGCTCCATAAGAAACAAAACTGAGTGTATTGTCTTGACATGTGCTTTAAGATCTATCATTATCTTAGCTAACATAATCCTCATCAATTTATTCGCTGTATATTCGTACAGTACTGACACAATAGTAAATGTCGATTAGAAGAGCAATGGAAAGACAAAAGCTCATCAAATTTTCTTTCTTTCATTTATTTTTAAAATCAAAGCATTGTCTCTTAGCACAGAATAGTCCTTATTATTTAAACCTATGTCTTGAAGTTGAAATTAGCTTTCAAGTTAATCCAGTTAAACCTATTTTCTGGTGTTTGAACCCTTGCCGTAGTACATAAACCAATTTTCTAGTCCATTTTCAAGCTTCTTCAGCATCAGTCAGCTCTCAACAAACATAGTAGTTTATTCAGTCCTCAGTCTGCTATAACTTGAACAAAGATAACTAATTTGGTTTCCTTCCCTCTTAAAAGAAAGTTGGAAACTTAAGTAAGGTTTTATTTAGCCTCTTGTTTTTGAGATTGGAATTTAAGAAGGCAAGAGAATCATCAATCCACTATTTCCCTGAAGACTGAACTATAGCGAACTGGTGGTATTATTCCATTCATTCTTTTACCTAAAAGTAATGACTAATTAAGGAAGTGAATCATCCAGGCATAAAATTTGTTGCTGTTTCTGGGTGACTTTTGATCAGAACTCCAGAGAAAAGCAAGCAATTTTATATTAGTAAAAAATAAGTAGTAATGGTAAACAAGGGTGCCTGAGCACATATTTCCACACAAGGGTCTTGAAAACACTAGCTTCTTAGTAATGTTTTTACTTTGTACCTGATTTACTTTTTTCCCATTCCAGCTAACAACATGATCAAACCCATCATCTGTAGTTTGTTTCCAAGGTATGTCACACATCTAGTGATGACCTCTGCTCCCTAGACACCTCATAGAAACTATCTTAATGACAACAATCGTTCTACTTGGGTTTCTAAAAGTCTGTCTCAGATGGAGAAGCAGCATTAAGAAGTTACAATATCCAAGATACGGAAACAACTGAAATGTCCATCAATAGACGATTGGATAAAGAAATTGTGGTACATATATACAATGGTGTATTACTCTGTCATAAAAAAGAATGAAATCTTTCCATTTGCAACAACATGGATGGACTCAGAGGTTATTATGTTAAGGGAAATAAGTCAGACTGAGAAAGATAAATACCACATGATGTCACTTATACATGAAATCTAAAGAACAGAATAAAATAAATGAAAAACAAAACAGAAATAGACTCATACATAAAGAGAACAAACTGATGATTGCTAGATGGGAGGGGAATTGTGGGAATGGGTAAGAAAGGTGAAGTGAATAGGAAGTACAGATTGGTAGTCACAAAATAGTCACAGGGATACAAAGTACAGCATGAGGAATATAATCAATAAAGTACAAACTATAGATGGTGTCAGATGGGTACTAGACTTATTGAGGGGATCATTTATAAATTATATAAATGCCTAACCACTACACTGTACACCTGAAACTAATATAAAATAATATTGAATGTCAACTATTATATAAATAAATACAGCATGGGGAAGATAGTCAATGATATTGTAATAGCTATGTATGGTATCAGGTGGGTAGTAGACTTGTTGGGGTTGTTATTTTGTAAAGTGTGTAAATGTCTAATCATTATGTTGTTTTGTACACCTGAAACTAATAATCATTAAAAATTAGAAAATACAAAAGAAGTTACACAAACATATATACCTCTTTCTAATAAAAAACTACACCTTACAATGACAAGCAAAATTTTTAAAAAAGATCTATTTTTGTTGAGTACAAGTTTTAAATACTATTGATGGGCTTCAGCTTTTAGATAAATGGGTTGGTTTCTTTTGAAACCATCAAAAGTATCACATCACTGTTCAGAAATAACTAAAAACAGAGTAACTGTAAAGAGTAAATGGACTTTCCTGCTGTTTTTTTTTTTGTAATAATTTAGGATACAGATAACAACTGTTTTAGGTAACAAGTATTTAGTTTTGTAATACATTTAATGAGATGAATGAGGCTTACATTTCAGGGTTCCCCAAATGTATTTGCACCCGCCAAACAAAGCCTCAGAAGATATCTTCATCATTATGCACAGTTTTCTAAAAGAGCATCCCAAACTTTTTATAAGCTTGAATCCCCATGAAATCTAGATCTACCCCTGTGCCTAGGAGACTGACTGGGTATTTGGGGGATTCAAATAATAAATATCTAAGTTCATCACCCTCAAAAAGATAACAGTCCTGTTGAAGAAATCATATTTATGTGCATCAAAGAATCATCTGTTACCAGGCAAAAAGTATGAAGTTTGGAGTCAGAAGATAAAATCTCCCAATCCCAGCTCTGCCATTTGTATTCTGCTATGTGATTGTAGACAAATAAGTTATCTGATTCATTTTGTTCAGACAAAAATATGGACATCATACTTAAACACAAGATTGTTCAGAGGATTAATAAAACTAAATATGTGGATGCAAAACGCATTGCATTTACCATGCCCACATAAATATTATTTGAAACACCAAATCTCAGGTTTCATGCGACCTTAAAGAAAATTTCATTTAACTTCATCCACCTGTTCCATATTTAGATTCTCTCTATAATATCTTAAGACATGGTTGTCTACACTCTGCATGAGTATTTCCAGTGAGAAGGACTAAGACAGTCGACTTCATATAATTAATTACTTTAACAATAAAAATTTAACTTAGAAATAAGAGTTTTGGGTTATCATGTTTAATGCTTTTGTTTGGTGATTTGTGTGTGTATGTTGTTTGTTTGGTGTTCAGGCATAGGTGTGCATTTCACAACATTTAAAAACAATACTGGCATTGAGGAATGAGGTATAGGCTAGGAATTCCCTTTTGAGAGTCCTAACATGTAGGTGCTAACCCAAACCAATGAAGCAGTGGGGTTTCCAGCACATATTATAGCATGAGAAAGGAAGGTTGTTTGGGATGTAACCTTGGGCCAGTAATGAACTTATAACAGCAACACTTGAGAAGCCTAAGAAGGAATGATCAAAGAAAAGAGCGGCAGGATCAAGAGAGAGTGATGTCATGGAAACTCAAAGAGTTTGAACAGGAAGAAGTAGTTAATAACATCACATGTTGAGAGATCATTCCAAGATACATTCTAGTGATTCACATTTGGAACCCATGAGATCCTTAGTAAGGTAGCAGGAAACTGAGTGGTAATGAGTTATGAAACAAGCGAAAGGAAAGAGAAAGTATGGACTTGACTTTCACTGGCAAGGAGGATAGGACAGGACAGTAGCCAGGGGACATTTCAGAAAGAGAAGTGAGTGAATTATAAACTACTGGGAAGGAAGTGGGCTAAGGTAAAAATGTATGTAGGTGTAGCAGATGGAATAATGCATAGAGTGTGGTGTTGGTCCTGGAGCAGAGGAAGGAGGAACAGATCCAGAGCATAGAACCCCAGGTCAACCTAGAGAAAGTCAAGGGGTATTTCTGCTTCTGAGATTACAGAAAAGGGTGGGGCTCTCAGATACAGAAAATTTCACAGGTTTGGGGCCAAAAAGCCAAGAAATCTCATGCTTGGGAGCCCCAGGTGGTCTCAGAGTTTCTCAGTATCTACTAACACGTAGAGCAGGGCATTCCCTGCAGCCAGTACTTGGGGTTCCAAATTAGACGTTACTGAGGGGTTGACCCAGAGGTAAAGCTAGACTGCCAGCTGTAGCAGGTTGTGGGTTGGGAGTGTGTTGAAGGAGAACTCTACCCAGGTACTTGAGGTGAGAGATCCTAAGGATACTCACCTCTAAACTTCATCTTCTAAATATCTGAAAAAATCTGTAAGCTTCCACTGCCAAGACCTAGTTCAGACTCGCGTCTTCCCCTTCCACAGACAACTGACTGCAGAATGCCTGCTAACGTGTCTCTCCCAACTGATTTTGATCACTTCTGCTGATTGTTCACACTATAGCAACACTTGGTTTTATAAATACAAATTTGATCATGTGTCTTTTCAAATAAAACATATAATATTTTCACATTGCTCTTGAAATGAAGAAAGGAAATGAACATGACATGCAAGGCTTTTCTCAATCTGATGCCTTGACTCTGTCTGAGTTCCTGCCAAGTTGGTCTTTTGCGGGATCACAAAGCATAACATGTTTTCTCCTAGCTCACCTGCTCCCTTCACTTGCTCTGGCCTACGTAAACCCTATAGATTATTCAGACTTAGCCCAAAATTCATTTCCTGAAGGGATCCTCCGTAATTCTCCTACATATTTTTTAATTCCTATTCAAATCATAAGTTTATCATGGCTTATAATTATCAACTTTTACTATTAATTGATTAATGTCTGTCTCCTCATCTAGACTATAAGTTGTCGAGGGCAGTGTTCAGGTCTGTTTTTCGTTATCACTCTATAGAAGCACAAACACAATGCCTGGGACATAGTAGATAACCAGAAATATTTGTTTCAGGCATGTATGCATGCATGAATGAACGAATAAATGGATGAATGAATGAATTAGTGTTAGTTCAGTGGCTTTGAGATGTAAGTCTTTGCCCAATGGAAGACCATAGTTTTTCCTTTACCTCTTTCATGACTATGTTATAAAGATGAAGTAAAACTCTGCAGAGAAGTCTTTTTATGTACTATTGTTTTATCACAGTTGTGGAGGAGATGCTGACAAAAGTGTGTATATTGGGAAAAGGAATTAATTTAACCAAGATAAAGAGTTCTTTTAGGGACTGAGTCAAAGTTTGTGATGTGTTCTCTCCCATGGGTCTTTTCTCTCTGTTCCTTGGAGCATGAAGGCAAAGGAACCTGATTAATGACTGCCTTTCTGCTCACATCCTGACAGCATAAAATGTTCCTTGGTAACATCAAAAGATGTTTCTTTCAGCCCACTGGCATATAAATTCAGAAAAATTTGAATCCCCAAGCAAAGTAGACTTCAGTGTAACAGACATCTGTTTATATAACAATTTATGTAATTAGAGTTGAGTAAAAAGAAACTGTGAGCTGCTATGACCGAATTTCCTTCAAAGCTGTAGAACAATCATTTATATGGATGTTCCAACTGTTTAGAAAGATAGTCATCAAAACATTGCTCATCAAAGGCCTTTGAGTAAAATATATAAAACAAGAACAACAGTGTCTTGATTCAAGAACATGTAAATCTCACTCCGTTTCATTTTCTATGGCTTGCATTTTGATGTTAAAGACCCAGCAAGGTTGAGAAAACTGTTAATAGAAACTTCTCAGAAGTTTTGCCTCCAGCTACACAATCTAAGCAGTGAGGAGGCTATTGATCTATCTGAATATCTGAATACCTAATAACTGCTCTGAGCCACACAGCCATGTGGAACAGTCATTCACCAGCAAAGACATAGAGGGTTACTAACCAACCCCTGCCCTGGTCTACGCCAAATGGTGCAGTAGCAATTACCAGGCTAGTTGAATAGACAAAAGGGAAGTGAAAAGAGTAAGGCTGTTTTGTTGGTACTTCTTGTTGATACTACTTCAAGTTTGGTAATGTAAACATCTGCTTCCTGAGATACACAAATTTATACACACACACACACACACACACACACACACACACACACACACACACCCCTCCCCTGGCTTTCACAGGCTCAGATTCTTACATTCCAAGGATAAAAAAAGTTTATAAATTTCAATTTGGCATGGGAGAAAACGACTTTAAACTCCAATTGAGTCAAGACTAGATTTGGAAATTTGTCTTCAAAAATTATTTGCTTACCCAGTTTATCTCTCCCTTTTAACAAACATCCTCAACTCTAATTAGGCTGAGAAACACAGGAAGTACACATACCTGCCCCTCCATTTCTTAGTAAGAATCAACAAAAGGGATATAGAAAGGAGAAACAGTGCTCAGTCTTTACTGAAAGCACTAACGATATAGAATTATCACATGGCTCTATCAGATTTCTATGTAGTCCACCATTGATGATTGGAGCTGGTGCAGATTTGGTTTGTGGGAAATGTCAAGTAGGTCAGATGTGTAGATTCAACTTACTAGTAACTGTATAAATAAGGGTGCCACAGTAATTTGACTAGGTTCATCAGGATTTATAGGAGCCGTATTTCACATGTGGCAGTATTCAATGATGTGCATGACATTTGTAATAATAAAAACTAACATTTGTACTATATCAGGCACTCTGGTATTTGTCACTTAATTTTTAAAAGCAGACATTAAAGAGTTCAGTGATATAAAGATTCAACTTCTGGCAGAGTAGGTAAACACTGTGCTTATCTCCTCCTACAATCACATCAAAATTACAACTAAACTAGAGAACAATCATCATTGAGAATCACCTGAACCTAATCAAGCTGAACCGAAGCCCTACAACAAAGGATATTTATAGGAAGCCACCTCAAGACTGGTAGGAGGGGCAGAGACTTGGAATGGGCTCGTCTCACACCTGTAAGTGACTGTTAAAAATCAGGAGGGATATCTCAACTGTGGAGATCCCTGCCTCAAGGAGCAAGGATCCCAACCCCACACCAGGCTCTTCAGTCTAGAGTTCCAGTGTGGAGAGAGGAATACCCATAAATTCTGGCTGTGAACACCAGTGACGAATGTGGCTGAGTGAGACAAGGCAAGAGATTGCAGTCCTGGCCAATCCTCTTAAAGGGCCCATGCACAGATTTACTCATGGATGGACTCATTTGCTCAGAGCTCCAGCTCGAAATGCACCAAGCACACACTGGGAGGAACTGACTTGTCTGGCTTCAGGGCATGAGCTGGAGGGGCAGCTTTCTCTTGGACAGAGGATCTGGTGGAAGCCATTATTTTTTTGTTGAGCCCTCTCCTATCCTAGCCTGCAGATGCAGGCAGATCCGTATCTGAGTCTCCATCAACTTCACTAACACCATTAGTTCGCTTTGCCCTGGTGATTCAGGGAGACCGTACCCCATCCATACCGTGGGCACATCCTAGCAACTTCCAGTAGCTTTTCCATCCAAAGGCCTGTGCTTGCTCATTTTGTGAATTTTACTAAAATCTCTCAAAGGTTCATAAAACCCAAACAAGCAACATTTACCTTCAGTGTGTCCTGTACCTCTGGCTAAGTAGCCCTAAGCCTAGCACTAAAGGCAATTGGTCTCAGTTTGTGGCTTGGCCTCTCCAGGTTCTTCCAAGCCCAGTGTGGGTGGTACCTATCTTCAGATTGCTTGTGGCCCATGCCAGGTGCCCCTGGGTAAGCACAGGTTGTGGCTGAATTTGGCCTGCAGTGGGTCCCAACCCAAGAGGCCCCCAGGCTGGAATAACTGTTAGTCAACTTCCACCAAGCTGGAGCTGGCCCACCTGCCTCCAAGGATGACACAACCAAAAAGGCAGATGGGCAGGCACCAGAGACCTGCTAAAGCAAATCCTATTCTATAGGGTCAACCCCTGCACCACAACTCCTCCACTATAGTCATGACCAGTCCTCATAACCAATCAACCTGAGGATCAATCTCTCCCACTGATGTTTAAACAGCAACCAAGGGTCAACTACAACAGAAGAGCACACACAACACACACAAGTGACATACTAGGAGCACCTGGCTCTGGTGACCAGGGAGACTATGCCACTGGGCCCCAAAGGACATCTACTACATGAGGCCACTCTACTAAGGCCAGGAGACATAACAGCTTTACTCAATACATAGTAAGAAAACCATAGAGTCAACCAAAATGAAAAGACAAAGAAACATGTCCCAAATAAAAGAACAGAACAAACTTCAGAAAAAGAACTAAATAAAATGGAGACAAGCAATCTACCAGACCCAGAGTTCAAAATACTGGTTATACGGATGCTCAGTGATCTCAGAGAGAACTTCAACAAAGAGACAGGAAACATAAACATGGAGGTAGAAAACACAAAAAAGAACCATTCAGAAATAAAGAATATAATAATTGAAATTAAGACCACATTAGAGGAAATTGGCAGTAGATTAGATGAAGCAGAGAATCAAATCAGCAATTCAGAAGATAAGGTAACAGAAAACACCAATCAGAATAGCCAAAAGTAAAAAGAATCCAAACAAATGAGAATAGCTTAAGGGGCCTTGGGGACAACAATAAGCATAGCACATTTGCATCATAGGCATACCAGAAGGAGAAGAGAGAACAAGGAATTGAAAACCTATTTGAAGAAATAATAACTGAAAACTTCCCTAACCTGGAGAAGGAAACAGACATAATAAACCCAGAAAGCAAAGAGAGTGCCAAACAAGTTGAACCCAAAGAGGCCCACACCACATTCATAATTAAAAGGTTAAAGACAAAGAGAGAATTTTAAAAGCAGCAAGGGTAAAGCAGTTAGTTACCTAAAGAGAGATACCAAAAGACTATCAGCTGATTTCTCAACAGAAACTTTGCAGGCCAGGAGCAATTGGCATGAAATACTCAAAGTGATGGAAAGCAAGCAGCAACAACCAAGATTACTCTACCCAGCAAAGCTATAATTTAGATTCAAAGACAGATAAAAAGCTTCCCAGACAAGAAAAAGCTAAAGGAGTTCACCACCACCAAATCAGTATTACAAGAAATGTTAAAGGGACTTCCTTAAAAAGAAACTAAAACATAAAAAATATGACTAATAAATGGCAATAACTACATATCTATCAACAATTATTTTAAATGTAAGTGGATTAAATGCTCCCACCAAAAGATAGGGTGGCTGAATAGATAAGAAAACAAGATTCTTACATATGCTGCCTATGAGAGACTCATTTCAGATCAAAAGACACACAGAGACTGAAAGTGAAGGGATGGAAAAAGATACTTCATGAAAATGGAAACAAACAAACAAACAAAAAAGCTGATAGCAATACTTATGCCAGACAAAATAGACCTAAAACAAAGGCTATAATACGAGACAGAGAAGGACCCAGTAATCCCACTTCTGGGTATTTAATCCAAAGAAACAAAATGCTACTGTGAGGGGACCTGTGAATCCATATGTTCACTGCAGCACTGTTTACAAGGCCAAGATGTGGAGGCAGCCTGGGTGTCTGTCGATGGATGAATGGATAAAGACGATGTGGTACATATATACAATGGAATATTTCTCGGCCATGGAAGGCAATGTGTTCTTGCCATCTGCAGCAGCGTGGATGGACCTGGAGGGAATTGTGCTGAGTGGAATATGTCATACAGAGAAAGGCAGATACAATGTGACTTTGCTCATATGTGGAATATAAAAAAACAATAAATAAAACAAACAAACTCATAGATATAGAGAACATTTTGATGGTTGCCAGATGGGAAGGGGTTTGGGGTGGGTGAAAAACAGTAGTCATGGGGATGTAAGGTATAGCATAAGGAAGTAGTCAAATAATATTGTAATAATTATGTATGGTATCAGATGGGTACTAGGTATGTTGGGAGTGACAGATGGGAGGGGATTGGGAGACCGGGTGAAAAGGGTAAAGGGATTAAAAAGTACAAATTGATAGTTAGAAGAGTGTCATGGGGATGTAAAGTAAAGCATAGGGAATATAGTCAATGATATGTTAATAACTATAATATGTATAGTGCCAGATGGATACTAGACTAGTCAGGGGGAACACTTCTTAAATTATATAAATGTCTAACCACTATGTTGTACATATCAAGTTAACATAAAATGATGTTGAATGTCAACTGTAATTGAAAAATTAAAAGGGGGGGGGCGTGAAAGGGAATAAGAGGTTCAAATTTCCGGTGTGAAACAAACCTGGAACGTAAAGCATAGAGAATATAGTCAATAATATTGTGATAGTGTGGCATGGTGTCAGATGGTTGGTTGGTGGACGTGTCATGGTGATCACTTCTTTAGGATTATAAATGTTGAATAACTATGGTATATACCCTAAACTAATATAATATTGTATGTTAGCTATATTTTAATAAAAATCTTTTTAAAAAAGAATCAGTCTCCTAACATTACTGAGTCATCACAGTAATTACAAAAATCCTAATATTCAAATGAATTTGGAACAAACCTGATAGAAAAATTTTGAAATTTTCCCTTATACCAAAATTATGAATCTGGCACTATTCCCAGAGGCACCATAAAAATGTTTAATACACAATGTGTGTGGCCCTGGATTTCTTCAAGGAACACATATTTTCTTTACTTGTATCCTTTTTGTTGTCCCCATTAATTATTCTATTCCCTAAATCTTTTCTGTCTGTAGTATTTTGTGGCCATCTGGTACAATTCAGTGCCACTGCCTCCAGTTCCACTGATATAAAAAATTGAGGTAACTGGTAGACCCATCTGTCCCAAGTACAAAGCTGAACTTCAGTCTAGAATCTGGAGACGTAACTTCCCAATTGTCAGCAATTATTTAGAGAATGCCTATTGTTACATAGAGAGAAGGGGTGGAGGAATGAGTGTGAAAGAGATTTGTTCTGTTATTTAGGAACACATCTATATGATGTTTATGTAAGTTTTCTTCTCTGTGTGACCCTGGACCTATCACTACCTATCTTCTATCTTCTGAGAAATCATAATAAGATTAGCAAAATAATCCAACTGTTTGTGTCTTAGTTTTCTTTTAAGTAATCTGAATCCCAAGGGCAAGGTCTTGTAGAGGATAGGTACAGATAGGTACAGAAGTAAGAGTTGTTTTTGTTATTCTCACTTTACAGATGTGGAGGCTTAGGCTAAGAGAGTTTAAATACTTGTCCAAGGTCTTAGAGCTGCAGCAGAAGGAAGTCTGGATTTGAACCCTGAACCACTGAATAAAGCTCTTGCCCCTGAACACTAGGAAAAGGAAGATTTTATTAACTGATTGAACACTGGGGAAGACTCCCTAAAGCCAAACAATGAAGGCATGAGTACAGGTAAAGGCAAAGTTTGAAAGCACATAGCTAAACCTTTGGAAGTCAATGGGGAAAAAAGGCAGTTACGAATTATGGTTATTTGAAAAAACCCTTTGGAGTAGTAAGTGTCAAGATAGATGAAGGTGGCCATGAGAGAGAAATGGAAATTTTTCTGATGTCTGAGCACCTTCTTGCTGTGCAGAGTTGCCAAACTAAGCAGAGCCAAACCTCTCGCCTCCCATAGGTGCCATCTGCCACACAGCTCTGGCAGAGGCCAAACTCAGCCGGCCTCGTTTCCAGAGTTCCTTGCTTATGCAAAGTCATCCTGAGGTGAGCCACAGACATGTGTCCTCTAAGTGACTTCACAGCCCCAAATAAATGACTTTCCTGAAGAAGAGATGACAGCTGATGAAGTTGCTTTCAGGGAGGAGGTACAAACTCGTCTGACTGCGCTCTCCCCCTCCATCCCCAAGCAGCACTAGGGACGGCCCTCTCATCCCCATCTGGAAGAAGGAGTGGGGGGCGGGGCAGCCTTATTAAGACCTGGCACGATGCCACCCTTGCTCCAGCTGTCTTTATTATTCAGTCTTAGGAAAGCACCTTGAAAATAAACAGCGACTGTCTCCTATCATGTATGTAGCACTTAGCAGATTGGAAATGCTTAATAAAAGTCAATGAATCCCACACAAACCATGACTATTAATATATACGTTTGATACAAATTGAATGTGCAAATCAATAAGAAAATTAACATCTGGGTATCTTCAGGCTTTCACTTAATAATTATCATACTGAATTAACAATGATTTTAATGCAGTTTCATGGTAATATTCATTAAAATATGCATTAAAATGATTTTGAATGCATAATTAGTTTGCAGAACGCAAATTCTAAATGAAAGGACAATTAATTTTAGCTATAGCTTTGCCACATCTCATTCAAATAAATGTTGGTATTAAAATTATATAAAGAATGGATACAGGAAAACTTTAGTGTGAAAGAGTTTTTTTCTGATCCATTTATTACTTGCTTTTGTAATGTTCAGTTTGAAATAATTTCAGATTTATAAGAGAGTTGTAGAATAGTACAGAAAACTCCTGTGTGTCGTGCACCCAGACTCTTCAACTGTTAACATCTTACCATATGTGCTTTACCTCTTTATAAATATGTATATATATACATACACATAAGTACACATGAATATATATGTACAATTTATTCTTTTTCTGAATCACGTAAGAGTAAGTTGCAGTAATGATGCCTTTTTCCCCTTACGTAACCATTATAATTACCAAAATCAGAGTATTAACACATTATTCGATGTTATTATCAAATCTTCAAACTGTATTTATATTTCACCAGTAGTCCCAATTACTTAAAGCAGAAAAAAGTAATCCCTACTCTCATTTTTTAAAAAAATACTTAGTTGCATATTATATCTTTATCTAAAACGAATGTACATATTAATATAAAATGGGATTCAATCAGATATTATTGTAGGACAATATATGTGACTGAAAGATTAATCAAATCAT
This sequence comes from Rhinolophus hipposideros, assembly GCF_964194185.1. Classification (NCBI taxonomy): domain Eukaryota; kingdom Metazoa; phylum Chordata; class Mammalia; order Chiroptera; family Rhinolophidae; genus Rhinolophus; species Rhinolophus hipposideros. The sequence goes on along the minus strand of NC_138049.1, from coordinate 18,515,257 downwards.
ATTATTTTCTCAATACGATTTCCTTGTGATTATTTCCTTCATAAAAATCACGAAACATTATCAGGATTGAGTCCCTTCCTTCAGTAATATGTGTGGTTGTAGCAAATGAATGAATAAAAAAGGATAAAATTTAGTGCTGCTATTTTAAACATTTTAAATTTTTTCCAGTTTTATTGAGATATAATTAACATACAGCACTGTATAAGTTTAAGGTGTACAGCATAACGATTTAACTTACATATACTGTGAAATGATTACCACAATAAGTTCAGTTATCATCTATTATCTTATATAGATACGAAAAAAAACCAATTTTTTTCCTTGTGATAAGAACTCTTAGGATTTACTCTCTTAACAACTTCTAGTTTGTACTTTTTGACCACGTTCATCCATTTCTTTCTCCAACCCCACCTCTGGTAACTACAAATCTGATGTCTTTTTCTATGAGTTTGGCATACAGTATTTGTCTTTGTCTGACTTACTTCACTTAACATAATGCCCTCAAGGTTCACCCATGTTATCACAAATAGCAGGATTTCCTTCTTTTTTATGAATGAATAACATTCCATTATATATATATGTATATATATATATATATGTGTATATATATATATATATACATATATATATACATATATATATGTATATATATATGTATATATATCACATTTTCTTTATTCATTCAGGCATCGATGGACATTTAAGTTATTTCAATGTCTTGGCTACTGTAAATAATGCCACTATGAACATGGAGTACAGATACCTCCTCAATGTAGTGTTCTTGTTTCCTTTGGACATATTCCCAGAAGTGGAATTGATGGATCATGTGGTAGTTCTATTTTTAATTTTTTGAGGAACCTACATACTGTTTTCCTTAGTGGCTGCAAAAATTTATAATTCCACTATCAGTGCACAAGGGTTCCACAACCTTACCAACACTTCTTATCTCTTATCTAATTTTGATAATAGACAATTTAACAGGGGTGGGATGATGCCTCATTTTGATTTTGACTTGCATTCACCTGATGATTAGTTACACTGAGTATCTTTTCATGACCTGTCGGCCATTGGGATGTCTTCTTTGGAAAAATGTCTATTACCGCTAAAGACAAAATTATTTGCAAAAAAACTAGTACAATTCCGTAGTTGGTTAAAGATAAGTGAGGAAGAATTACATGGGTGGAAGCCCATTGGAAAGGGCTTCACACGAGAACAGGCTGTTTTTTTTTCTCCACTATGAAATGAGCTTCCTGTCAGTAGTGTTATTATTTATAATATGCAACCTACAGTCACAAATGAGGTGCCCCCATGTCAGAGGACTTCACGCGAGAATAGTGAGATTTCTTTTAGGACAGGCAACATGGCTTGATTTGTGTTATACTGGAGTATGGTATGTAATGTTTAGTTTTGCTTTTTAATGAACTCCTTGTAGTATGAAGAGAGGGATCTAATCACTGCTTTTGGCATAAATTAGCAGATCACTGTTGGAAAGAGTTTGCATTATTTATTCAGTAGCCTTATTCTTTGATCCAGGAATTCCATTCCTGACATTTTTTTTCCTCCAAAATGTAATCTTAAGTAAACAAAGCCTTAGACACAAAGGTGTTTATTACATCATGGCTAATAATAGGAAAACAAACACACACAAAAATGTAAAGGGGAAAAAAACAACCTAAAAGTCCAAAAGTACAGGAAATGTAAGATAAATAATTGTATATCCACAGGCTAGAATAGTGTACAGACATAAATAAAACTTATTAATTAAAAAGGCAATCACAATGGAAAGTATTTAGGTTGAGAGATTTAGTAAAAGGTTCAAAATTGAATATAGAATATGATCTCCAGCAGATGGGAAAAAAGAAGACGTGAAGAAAACAAGTTAACCTGTTCAGAGGGATTGTATGTGGATCATCCCAACCCTCCCCTGGCACTGAGCAGGTCTGGGATCTGCCCAGACTTCTGGGAGTCTCTGGATTTGACTAATGTTCATTAGGCCAAGGAGGCCTCATGACAGCCCATTTCTGATCTTGTTTCAAATTGGCCCAGTGACACAGGATTGGAGGGAGCAGATCAGAGATAAGCCAGTCCAGAAGGCTTGCTGCAAATGCTACAAAGAGTGTCTGGCCGTCGTTAAGGAGCCAATAGGTACTGGAGGATAAAATTATTGAATTTGTTTAAGATACAGAAACTTCATAGACAGTGTTGGTATTAAAAATGATATTTTTCTTATTTTTTCCATATGTTCCAATTTTTGAGAAAGAACATTAGTTTTGTAATAATTTGTAAAAGAATTAAGAAAATGAGCCCTTTGATAAATGGTTCATATGGCACATAAAATTATGTGAATTATAAGAACAGAAGGAAATGTATTTCATTGAGTTACTGTGCAGTTGGTATGCGTAAAACTACTTTTACAAATGAAATAATGATACAATTTCATTTAATACCATATTCTACTTCTGTATTTTGATTATAATGGTACTGGCTCATACATAGCTGCTCAAACCTAACATCCAGAGTCATTTAGATGTTTTTTTTCTTCATTCCACATAGTTATTCAATTACAAACTACTGCCATTCCTATAATATTTTTCTTTTTTTCCTGTTTGCTTTTTTTTAAAAATCCCTGGTTTGCATCCCTCATTATCTTTTCATTACATTGTCTGAGTTAGTTGGCTCTAGGCTATGCTGGGTAAGAAACAAAGTCTGAAATCTTGGTGGCTTAGAAGGTTACAAGTTTATTTCTCTCACACACCAAGTCCAGTGGGCGAGAGCTGATTTTCTCTCATGCTCCTCCATGTTATGCCAGCAGTTTAAGCTGCTCCCAACTGGTAGGATCATCGTCTCAAAAATGGTACCCACAATTACATGGCAGAAAGGGAAGACTTCTCTGATTCAGCCTGGAGGTGACAAAGTTGTCCAGAACTAAGTCACAGTCACATGGTTTTAACTTAAATGGAAGGGAGGCTGAAAAATGAAGGGAACACATGGACATTCAGTGAGTCTCCTCTGCTCCTATCCCATGATCTCTTATGTGTTCTGTCTCAAATCTCCCCTTCACATTGCGGCTACACTTATTCTATCAAAACGCACACGGACCAGTTTTCTTGATTACACACACACACAAAAAAAAAAATTTAAATGGCTATATATCATCTAGCATAGAATTTGCAAACGACTATCATTTTGTAGAAGTGAATTTTTCAAACGGTTGATCTGACTATGCACCCACACATATACGTAAATGAAAAACATTTTAAACTGTTATAAAATGCACAAATGTCTTATGTATAATTTCTTATACCAAAATTTGTATTTAATGAAAATATACATTGTTCTCACTGTCTTTTGTATTATGTAAACATTCAACCTTTCAAATATACTGATACCAATAACATTTTACTTTTATTTGTTTTATACAATTGGTAATCTATGTTGGGTTTTATTATGGGGGAGAAAGAGGGTTACAAAGTTAAAACTAGTTGGGAAACATGGACCAATCCACTGAACTCTCGTCATGTCAGAACAGTCTACGTGAGCTTCAGCAGCTTCTTGCCATTTTTAACTTCCCACCTTTTTCTCCAACAATTCATTTGTATATTTTCTCTACCGCATCATGCTGTTTCTTCTTCTTACAGTAATCCCTTCCTTTCCCACCCCACTTTATCCAAGAAATTCCTGCCAGTATTTCAAAACTAATCAAACATTGTTTGGCCTGTCTCTGTGTTCTCTATATAGCTCCCTGTACACAATGCATTCAGAATTTGTATTTATAAAATTTCCCTACTTCCTTTCTGTAAGTTTCTTAGGGTCATCTTTGGACCTTAAATCAGAGCTCAGAGCTGGCCTGTAGAAGTCTCTCGGTATGTGTTTTTGAGATACTGACATGTACAGTGACTTATTCGGTTATTTGATAAATTTTAGTGAACACACATTATATTCCAGCCACTGTTCAAAGCACTGTAAACTCAGAGTCGAATAAGACAAGTCCATTATCCTCATAAAGTACCTAGTACAAGATGGCTACAATGCTAGGCGTAAGACATCCTCTATATAAATCATTTTCATCGGGTACAGCAAGCATTTCATATCTAAAACTTTCTCCTAGCCGGTAAGATTTTCACAGTGGTTCTCACATTAATAGACGCAGAAAAGTAAACAACAGGTATTCCGAGTAAGTTTAGCACAGAAACTACAGAGAAATACTTGTCAAATTCTGGATTTTCTTTTTGTAAGTCAACATCATCTGTGATCTAGAAGATTCCAGAAATCTGGAAACCATTTTTTCTCAGAATTCTTTGCCAACGGGGTTCCTCAAATGAGGGTTTCTTTTCCTGATCAAAAATATCTGGTATTAGAAGGGATTCCAGGAATTAGACCATCAAGTTTAGGCCCCTAGGACTGTTTATCTACCCTGGTTAGATATGAAGATAATACTGACTTCATTGTCAGAAGAAATATAAATATTAAGCATTCATGCCATGCAAGTGGAAAGTACTTACTTAAATTATCAACTGTAGTTTTCAGGAAGAAAATGCTTACTAAACCTCCTTTGCCAGTAGAAGCTGGCCCAACCCCCTATCTGAATAGGCTATAATTGAAAATTCTTTAATGACCTTACTTGATTAATAACAGGATGGTATATGATGACCACAAAACCTCAGTGACTTAATATAACAAAAGTGTATTTCCTTCTCATGCTACATGCCCAATGAAGATAGGCAGGAACTCTATTTCTACACATGTGCTTATGGACCCAGACTGGTTGAAGCTCAGTCATCTTGCAGCTGACCTGGTAGAGCACATGGGAGCTGGTGGTGGGGAAGAGAGAGGAGAGTCCCAGACCACCTTTCAAACATCTCAGCCTTTCAAACACCACATATTATTTCCATTCACAGCATACTTACCAGAACACATGGCCCCCTATAATTGCAGGAAACTGAAAACTGGTAGAGTGTGAGGCTATGAGAAGAACATCTCTCTTCCACATCATCAGAAGCCATTGCCTTGCAAGGGGTACTGGCCTTTCTCAGGACCTACCCCCAGTTCTCTGCATTGCCTCTGGGCTCCATAACTAGAATCACATACTAGCAAAACAGAGCTTCCACACAAGTCTAAACCAAGGAGAGACATGGAATAAACTGAAATAATTGAAAGATTCTGCCAAACTACATCAGGAAAAATATGAGGAGTATGGTAGGAATAAATTCTAAGGGTACCAGACCAGGCAGGAACAAACATAATGTTGCACTAAGTCAAATTTATTGATATATGAATATGTTCATTTACTAGGAAATGTGGATTTGCTGTGTTAGCTTGAGCAGCCAGATGTTTTTAACAATTTACTGTAACAGTTTTCTTCATCTGAAAACTGGACTCAACCACAATTTTCTTCAATAACGTATAATTCCAGTACTTCTCAACTGGAGAAAAATTTGCCCCCTCCCTTCCCATGGGACATTTGTCAACAGCTGTAGACAATTTTGATTGTCACAAAAGGGAGGGAAGAGCTACTGGAATCTAGCAGGTAGAGGCCAGGGATGTTGTTAAACATCCTTCACTGTATATGACAGCCTCTCACGACAAAGAATTATTTAGTCCAAAATATCAGTAGTGCCAAGATGGAGGAACCCTGATATAGAGAAATTTGAAAACTCAGGTGATAAAGAGTAGAGTGGATTTAACCACTCTTCTACTCCATGTCACCTAGGTTGGCCCAAAGGACAACTTCATTCTCCAAAGTATTAAGAAATACATTGCTGGGAACACTGGCATATGAGATCAGACAATTAAAGTTTGTGAACTTGTTGCAACAATGCTGCTAACGTTTTTTGATATCAGAGGGATTATTTATTATGAATTTGTACCAACTGGACAAACAGTTAACCAAGTTTACTATTTGGAAGTGCTGAAAAGGTTACGTGAAAAAGTTAGACGACCTGAACTTTTCGCCAACAATTCATGGCTTTTGCATCATGACAATGAACCAGCTCACACAGCACTGTCTGTGAGGGAGGTTTTAGGCAGTAAACAAATAACTGTATTGGAAAAACTCACCTGGTCTGGCCCCCAATGACTTCTTTCTTTACTAGAAGATATTGAAAGAAAGACATTTTGATGACATTCAGGACATCAAGGGTAATACGATGACAGCTCTGATGGCCATTCCAGAAAAAAAGTTTCAAAATTGCTTTGAAGGGTGGACTAAGTGCTGGCATCCATGCATAATTTCCCAAGGGGAATACTTTGAAGGTGACCATAGTGACATTCAGCAATAAGGTATGTAGCACTTTTTCTAGGATGAGTTCGCAAACTTAATTGTCAGACTTTGTAATTCTAAAGCTTTTTACTGGCTATCTTTTACCAAATGGCGATGACAGAGAGAGAGAGAGAGACTGCCACTGAAAGGAGTTTTCTAATAATACTATGAATTATGGGATGCTGTAGTTCAGAAGCCACTTAATTGCCAGAGACAAGGAAGGCATGGCTACTGGGGGGCAGGGGAGAGGGCAGGGAAAGCAGGGTGGGGGCAATAATTAGGGATCTGCAAGCATCTTCAGTAGTGATTTCAACTGATTGTGTTGTCTCTAGGGCTTAGATAGATGGGCAGTCTACTAAAATCTACTTGGCCTGTGCAAACCAAAAATTCTAGGTATGGTAAACAGAGATCTGACTCAGGCCCCACAAGTTCCAACTCCTCCCTAAATTCTCAAACTACAGCCAGTCCACAGGTTGAAGCCCTTAAAGATGAAGCCAGGCCCCGTTGAAGAGGACCCTAAGACACTGCCACATGTTTACACAGTAGATCTTCCTCCTACCCTTCCCAAAGGAACCTGTGACCATTTACCACAGTGACTATGCATAAGGAGATGGGGACAATGCTTTTTGAGGATTACTGGGCATTGGCTCTAAGCTGACACTCAGACACATAAGGATTCAATGCCACTAGGAGCTAGTCAGAGTACAGACTTACAGAGGCCAGGAACAACTGCCCTTCCCTAAAAGGACAGTCAACCAAAAGTTACCATATTCCTGGGAGAACCACAATAACTATTGCCCACATCAATGACTTGGAAGGTACAGGGGAGGTGAGTCCTCCCACAGTCCCATTCACTCACTTCTCTAAACATATGAATGGGTCTTTGAGATTGACAGTGAAGTGTCATAAACCCAATGAGGTGGTGACTGCATTAGTAGCTATTGGTCTCTAGGTAGAGCCCTGGGGAAGGTGAAAGCATTTCCAAGAGAGGAATTGAACCTGCAACCAAGTGGAATATTTCAGAGAGCCAACTGGAAACTGTCCTTGCCTCTGTGAGGACCTAGAAGCCAAGAGAAACTAAGAGTGCAGTCAATGCCTAGTGATACAATTAGGAAGAGGTAAGAGCTGGCCAGAAAAACATAATGATCCCTAAGATCATAGCAAGGAGAGGAGAACAGAGAACATCAAAGATACTAATACCCCTTTAAATCTGTGCCACCATTCCAGGGCTGTGAGACCATGGGACTCGCTTAAGTGTATGTCACATGTATTCATAGATTCTCTCACCTGAAAAAAAATATACATGTATATGTATGTATCTGTATATATTTTCAGGTGAGAGAAGAGAGAGAGAGAGAGAGAGAGAGAGAGAGAGAGAGAGAGGGAATCTCGATAGGTCTCTATTAGGGAAGGATATGGCCAGAGAAGAGAAAATAGGCAATAGACCTTTGGATCCAAGGGCTAGAATTTCATATAGCCTTGGTCTTCCAGGTGGGGACATAGAACAGTTGCCTCAGGTATCTGGCAATGTACCTATCTAAAGGAACCCTGCTTGAGGCTCCCCAAGGAGCACCTCATATTATTCCAAACAGAGTTGCCCAAATATGACTTTTTCCAAAGACTACTATTTTCATATAACCCATTATCATAGGAAAAAGAACTTAAAAGGCATAATGTAAGAATGATTTAAATGGAGATAGACATAAATGAATTCTGTCACTGTAAAAATCTACCTAATTTATATGATTGGTAGGCAATATCTGTAACATACTCAGTTCAGCTGTAGCTGTGGAAGTGAGACAATGAAGCACTAAGTTGATGTGAATTATCCCTGGGACTCAGGCAGGCACTTAAAGATGCACATTAAAAAATTCCAGGTGCAATTTAGACAGAAATATGGGTCTTCTAGGATAATGGTGGATTATCATAAACTCAATCAGGTGATAGCTCCAACAGTATCATGTTCTACACTACCATGGTTAGACTTCTATATCTGGATCTACAAGACACAAAAAATGAAACTTTAAACACTTGATTTAGAGAAAAAATCATTTTAGTCTTCAGTGGGGAGATCTCTAAGGCCACTCTAGTTAACAAACCACTTAAAATATTTGTCTTCTGTTATCAACATGTAGACACAAAATCCTTAAACCATAACACTAACTCAACGTCTGTCCAGAGGCTTGAAGGACTTTGTAAGGTGCCTTAAAATTACAACTTACTTCTAGAGGTGAATGTGGTGACTTTTCTACACATAATGAACTCTATGTCATTTTTTTTCAATATACCCATTAGTTATATTTGAAATTTTTTTTGTTAGGATAAAGGTCAGTGTTTTGTGTTCTCAGCAAGAAAACTTTAGCTGATTCCAGGGAAGTGGAGAAATGTACTTTTTTATTGGGGTGATTTATTTTGGGTGCATTAATTTTCAGTCTTCATTCCAAAAGGGAATCATCTCATCATTTAATAGCATCCTACCATTCAAGCTGCTCAGCCAGTTCTGAGAAAGGCTTAATCCATTTCAGCATCAGCAGCAAGATGGACACTACAGTGGAGCAGATGTACACTCTTCTCTGTAATTACTTTCAGCTCTTGCTTTGCCCTTTCTGTCTGTTTGAAATTTAACTTTAATGGAATCAGAATGGCATTTACCCAAGGATCAGCTCTCGATTGTGAAAAAGTCACAAAAATAAAGGTTGTGACATGGTAAGTCTACTAATCATGTTTTGTGACTGGAATTGGCTAACAGTTATCTTTGAGTAGAAGAGATTAAGAAAGCCATGTATTTATGCCGAGGTAAAATTGATCTTTTCCTTTCTCATTTTTGCCCCCTGCCATCAACCACTGCCAGCTGATGCTGCGACCCCAGACTAACAATCCAGAACTCTGACATAGCATATCATAGCGAATGGCCACATGCTACCGTGTTTCCCTGAAAATAAGACCTAGCCAGACAATCAGCTCTAATGCATCTTTTGGAGCAAAAATTAATATAAGACCCCATATTACATTATTATGTTATATTATATTATATATTTATTATATTATATTATTATGTTTATTATATTATATTATATTATACCAGATTTTAATTTATAGTAAAATAAGACAGGGTCTCAAATTAAATTTGCTCCAAAAGACACATTAGAGCTGATTGTCCAGCTAGGTCTTATTTTCGGGGTATTGAACACGGTATTGAAACATAAATGGCACAACTGTGAGATGTCAACCAGACAGTCAGAAGTAGAGACTAAGTTGGCAGCTGAAAAGGCGGGGCTCGAGTGTGGGAGAAAATGTAAGGGATGAGCACCCAAATACGGCAAACACGTCATCAAGAAATGCTGCAAGTCTTCCACACTCTGCTACCAGAGCCCAGCCTTGTATGAGAACTAAGTGCTCATCGTCCTTTTAATAATGGCTAGCTTTGCTTACTCAAGTACTTTGTAAATGTCACAGGATTAAGAAAATTATATTATTTTAATAGTTGCCTCCTGAATTCCTCTTAGAAGAATTGTCTTGTTTTGGAAGAATAGCTTAATAAATGATTAGGGCAGAAAGCCTGTACTAGGGCTCTGTTTTTGAGTATCTTCCAAACTCAGAGGAGAAAGCTTCTCTGTATGACCCACAGTGGAGGTTTGACTCCTGAATGTGGATAGTAGAGAGAAGAAAAGAGTGGGAATGAGGAGTAGCAACATGAAGAGAGATTCAAGACTTAGAGACTTTCACATACAGCAGAGAAACAGTGCAAGAATTGGGCCACTAACTATTCCCTTCGGGATATAATCCCCTCCTCCACTCTTATATTGATATAACCCCCTGTCCCCTTACACGTCTTAGTGAAAATATTAAGCAAGCAGTTGACTAGGCAAATCTGGAATTCAAGAGAGATCTAGATGGGCATTATAAATTAAGCAGTCATGAGCATATAACTAGTATTTAAAGCTACATAACAAGATAATATGAATTTGAGTGGGGATAGAAAAAGGACCAAAAACTGAAACCTTGGGCACTCAAACATAAGAAGTAAGGCACAAGAAAAGACCATTTAGAAAAGGCAACAAGCACTGTAAGAGAAAAAAAAGAAGGCTGGGTTGCTGGAAGCCAAGGAGAAGGAAATCATCAACGAGGTCAAGTGCGACAGAAAGGGACAATGAGAGCTGAAATGTGTTTGACCACATGGAAGTTCCCGGTCACTTTGACAAGAGCAGTTTTGGTGGAATGGAAAAAGTGAAAACCTGATTGAAGAAGGATTAAGAAGGAACAGAAAAAGGGGAATTGGAATTTTTCATCAAAGAGGGGCAAAAATTATGGTGAAAGAGAGGTTATTACTAAAATGGAGAACTATTTCAGTTTGTGTGTTGATGGAAATGATTGAGCAGAGTGAAAAATTGATGAGATCGCAGAGAGGGGAGATTGCTGCAGTGATGTCCGTGGGTAGACAGGAGGATATGGGATCTAGTGCACATACTTGGAATGTCTGGCTTTCAGCAGGAGCGTGGAGATGTTTTTTATGATAATGGGTAAGAAAGCCTGTATAATGGATTCTGATAGTTGGATAGATGTGATGGAGTTCTTTAGTTTTCATGTAAATTCTTCAATTTTCTCAGTGAAATAGGAGGCAAATTCATCTCCTGAGAGTGAGAAAAAGATGGAGGAGGGATAGGAGGAATTGAAGGTTTGAAGAGATGAAAGAAGATATAAAATAGCCATCTAATTTAAGAAGAGATAAGGAAATATCTGATTGCCAGGAAGCACTTGAAAGGCCCACATGAAATCCAAGGTCAAGAATGCAGAAAGGACCCCACTCAGCCTGGTTGTGTGTTTCCTCCCAGCCACAGTCAGTTGCACAGGTGCAGTCACTGAGAGTAGGCAAAGGATTGAACTTAACCAGGGCTGTTGTTTCGTCAAGCACCATAAAGCAAGAGGGGACTTGCTAATCATATTGGATTAGAATGATTGACCATGAATTTAAGGTACACAGGTGGGGCTCATAAGCACTGAAGAAGTAAAGGAAAGAGAAAAGACCATAGATGAAAAAGATCAAATCAGTGGATTTTGGGTCCTAGTGGGGGCAGACACATTGTTGGAGTTAGTATGTTAGATGGAGTGAACTGTATATAGGAAGCAGTGGTCAGAGAGTGGGATGAATGAAATTAAGATTTTGGAGGGGTTGATTGTTGGATAATGAAAATTATCAAAAGATAATTCTTTTGAATGAAAAGAATTCATTCATCCAATCCACCTAAAGCAGAAACCAAGACTTACTAGACTCCTGCCTTTACCAGCAACCTTAAAATAATTAACTACCTCTGTTGATTTAATCTCCTAAATCTATATTTCAAACTGTACTCTTTCTCCAGTCCCACTCACATGGGCTGAAATTTATAACCTCACAATTTCAAAACTGGATGATGCAGCAATTTTGCAGCCTCTTTGTTCTGGTTTTGTCCATTTTCAAACCCATTTTCCTATTCCATATTGGAGTATTATTTCTAAAATGCAAACCTGCTTACAGTGCTTCAGTGGGGTCTTTCTATTATTGCCTTCAGGATAATCCATACTCCTTAGCCAAATGAGGCAGCTGCTTATTTCCTTGTGCCTGCCTACCTCCAGCCTGCCATTTCACTGTTTCCCAGCACACCACCACACCGAGTGCTCCAGCCACATCAAATTACAACCAGTGCCTCACAGGAACTCCTCTTGCAACACTTTATCTTTGGGAGGATGGGAAATACTCATCTCCATTCCACCACTTTCTCCACCTAGCTATTGGTCACCTGTTACAGTTAACTCAGTCTTGCCCTGTTCCACAAAGCCTTCCAGGGGTCCTAACTGGGTTTAGGATTTTACCTATGTATTCCCCAAGCGTCCTGTTCTTATCTACGTCAAGACATGTTCCATGTTGTAAATTAGCTAGTTTTAATTTGTCTGTCTCCCCTCTGAACTGTGAGCTCATTGAGGACATGCTTATTTTCGTTCTTCACACAATCTCTGGGTACATGACAGGTCAACAATGTGGGCTTTCTGAATGAATGACTGGCACTTAATTGAATCCTAATGCTATAGTGGTTTACGTATATGTTAATACCCTGGGATTCCAATTCCATGGAAATTCTTCAGTATAGAAATTCTTTGGTAGTTCCCAAAGTAGACAGAAAAGTATTGGCGACATTTGGTAAATGCAGCCGGCATTTGGTAAACTGTGTGAGTCCCCTGTTGATGTGGCAGGGTCAGGGGCTGCAAGAGCCTGCTCAGGCCCGCCGACCTTGTGGTACCTGAACAGAACGGAACTGAATGCAGGGGCTAAGGGCATATAGCGGAGGCCCAGGGGATTGGTTTCACTCAGGTACAGCAAGCACTGGGCTCTACACTCAGCCCCAACCATCCTGGCAACTGGACAGAATTGTTTTTTTACATCAATTCATGTGAAACTAGAAAGCTAGTGTATTTGATGACTCAGAAAAATACCAAATCGCCCAAAAGGAAATCTTCTGTCTTTTTTTTGCAAATAAATTGCATGAGGTTATCATCATTATGTGATAAATTTGGCAAAAGCCTCCTGGGAAGGAAAACCACATAACAAAGGGAATCATCATCACTTTGATGTTAATAAAAAGAATTAAATTCTCTGACTTTGCGCCATTGACTAATTGCAGCAAACCACCTTAACTTAGCAGTACTCAGCTAGCCAAAGGTTCTCTGCTTCCAGCTGCTCCTTCTTCCCAGCCAGTTCTCAAGCAGAGCTGCAGCCTGCCCACCTCTACTCAGCTGACCTCCAGCACCAGCCCCCTGCTTCTGCCTTTTTCCTGATGGAGAAATGCAGCGGGATTCCAGGGGAGGGACCAGTGTGGGGCTGAATAATCTGAGACATTCCTTCTAGATCAGCAAATGAAATGTATCATCAAAAATCGGAGAATGCGAGAGTATGTGAATTGCAGGTTTTTAAGGTGTATTATGATAGTTTTGTTTTACTTATTTCACCATTATGGAGTTTCAGGCTAGTTCGTGCCTGATGTGGAACTGTGCCAGGCAGGCAGTGGGATACACAGAAGACAGTGAAAAAGAAGGGGAGCAAGGGACAGTGTGTGGTCCAGAGGCAGGCAGACCTGAGCTTGAATCTCAACTCTGTTTCCGACTCATCACCTGAATTGTTGTATGTCAGTTACTAGGCCTGCGTGAGCCTGAATTTCACCATCTATAAAACAGAGATGATTCCATCTCTCATAAAGAGCTGTTGTGAGGGGCTGTTGAGAGATCACGCCTAGGATGTATGTAATAAAGGCCTTGAACTAGTTGACATTAATGAAGGGTACCTTTTCTCCCAAGGAGTTTGCAATTCACCTGGGAGATAGAAATTTACATACTAATGTACCATAATAAAACACTATAAATATTACTAAGCATGCCCTAGGAGAGTAGAGGTAAAGGAACAATTAGTCCTGCTCGATGGGGGGTGGGGGTGGGAAGACTTTACAACCAACTGGGCTGGGGGGGGGGGCTCTGGATGTTGCTGTTTGACACTGACATTGACAAATTCACCTCCATAACTGAAAACAAACATGCTCGGATAGCTGTGTTATAAAAGTAAATAAATAAATCTTCCCTTGACCTCACTCCCCCTCCCCACAGTTAATTGTTCATTTTTAGCTCCCCTTCACTGCAAGACATGGAAATATTTGCTGCCTCCACCTCCCTTTTTATCTTCAATCCACTGCCATGCGGCCGATGTCTTTTCTGCTGAGACCTGGTGCTGCCACATTGGCCATTCCTCTCAGGCTCTATACCCACCCCTTCCTCCTCCGCCAGGGCCCAAGGCAGGCCCTCTGCTTCCCTCTGTGTAGCCTTTAGATCTCATCTAGTCCCTTGACTTTAAATACAATTTCTTTTCTGGTGACTCCCAGAGTTACATTTTCAGCCCCAGTCTCACCTTGAAGCACCAAACTTGTGCATTCCACTGCTGATTCAACATGACCACATTGACTGACTTCCCACACTTCACAGGTCTAACACAACAGCAAATCTTCCCCACAAAACAAAACAAAAAATACTTGCTCTGTCCTTATTCTTTCCTGCCTTGTAGCTGTCCATACCACAGTCCCCTTTCATTGCCATTGTTCCTTCAGCCCGTTTCTGATCTATCAAGGCCCATTGATTCCCCCTCTTTGTTCATTTCCCTCTGTCTCCGCTGCAACCACTACTGTCCAAGCCATTGCCATCCCTCACCCAGACCCTTGCAAAACCCTCTTCACCCATCTTGCACTTTCCCATTTTGCCTCACTACTCTCTCCACAGAGTCTCCCCAACATCTCCACTGGCCTCCACAAAGTATTTAAAGTAATGTGTCAATTAGGTTCATCAGTTGTAACAAACGCGCCCCTCTGGTGGGGCACGTGTGGGGCCAGGGGTATATGGGAAATCTTTGTACCTTCCAGTCAATTTGGCTGTAAACCTAAAACTGCTCTAAAAAATAAAGCCTGCTGAAAACATTTAAACACTTAAAAATGTTTAACAATGATATTCTTTATGGTTTCCTTTACCTATGTCTGTATTCCACTAGCAAATGTCATTGAGAATCTGCTGAATGGTGAGAGTGGTGGTAATGTTGGAGAAATTTTACTCACAGACAATCTTTGTGCTCTTGGGAGAGTCATCACCATTTCATGGTTAGCAATAAGGGCCCAATTCAGGCTTCCAGGGCACCTCCCCCAGCTCTAAAGGGATCATGCACAAAATGGTTACCTTTAAGGCACTTATCTACCTCGAATAAGGGTGAGAGGGCATATTATTCTGAAACTTCTTTCTTCTAGATCAATGAGAAGTTCAAGAACAATGAGAATATTTGAGAAGTTCAAGAACAATGAGAATATTTTATATCTTTTCAAATGCTAAAGAAACCATACTCATTTAACAGGGAAAGTAGAGTGAACTAAAAGGAGTGGGAGGAATTAAAGAGAAAAGCTTAAGCAGTTATTTCTACAATAACATATGCAAAGTAAATCAGGGACAGAGAGCCCTTTCTCAGTGATAAACCTCTCAGAAGGTCTCAAATGCTGATTCAAGATGTATCTGTTCAAGAAAAGGTCCAGTTCACAGAAGCCTGGAGGCCAGACTCCCTTCTGCTGCAGGAGAGGACTGCTCGAGCCTCCCTATAGCTTTCCTCTCCTAATCACCCAAGTACTGAAGGATTTAACAGTCTAGTAACACAATTCTGATTTGCTCTATTCTGAAAGGGATGATGCTTCATTTTTAATCTCGTAAATTCTAGAAAACCGAATCCCTCATATAGAGTCACTTGGTGGTATTTCTGCATTGAGATCTGAGACTTGGAGGTACAAAAACTACAGATTCCATGCCTTTAAATCAGTTTCCTAAACCTTTCTCTAACTCATCAGTGCAAAGGTGCCACCACCACACCTGTAGGTCCTGTGTCCACAGGGTGGTCTGGCAATGGTGAAAATACGCTGTACTTTCTAACAGAGCAGGCATGTAGTACTCCATCGTTACTGGCCATTCACACAACCAACTTAACATATAGTCACTCTCTATCTCTTTGTCTACATTACCAGGTAATTGATTGTTTGCATATTGAACAGCGAAGCCCCACGAAGGAATAGATGAATCTGTCTTCCATACTCCCATTACTCTAAATCAGGTGACTTCCGCCCCCACCACCACCCTTGGATCCTGAGATGTGAAGCATTGAACAAGTCAGGTAAGGCTCCTGAGAGTCCGTCTATAAACATCTGTGTGACCATAACTTTAAAATGGACAAGGTGAAAGTTGTTTTATTAAATTTTAACAACCCTCAAAGTGAATACAATTCAAGGTGACATTGACAGTCAAGAAAATCTTGCTTCTTCTAAGAGAGTGTTTGTTTAACACTCTGTGCACATGGGAATCACCAGGGGAGCTATTTTTAAAAATACACCGAGAGGTTATGAAGTACGATGGTTCTAATGAGCTGGCATGGTTAAGAACCACCACTTTAAGTGGATCAGTAGGAACCTACAGTTTCCTAAAGTCACAGTGAATGCTTCCAACATTTCAGCAATAATCTTTGTAGTTAATAGTGCACAAATAAGGAACAATAAAGTTAATGAAGAAATACAGCTTAATTAAATCAATGAGGTTAGGGAGATCTATTCTCTACTCTGGTTAGGCCACAACTCTATGATTCTACAATTATTTTTGGCAAGTGAAATTGAGTGAAAATACTTGTCATTAGTAGTTTCTGTTGGTTTTGCTTCCTCTGATGATGCTTTTGGTAACTTTACTTCCCTTTGTGAGTTTACCTTTTTCCAGGTGACTTTCATAGGGGTGAAACTCCCTGAGTTATCTTTCTCCCTGAAGCCCTGGTTTGATGTGTTTAAGGTAGAAAGAAAATACTTTTAAGTGAATTTCAAAGTTATGTCAAAAGCAGTTTAGGTGTTAGAAAAATATTGTCATGAAATTGCTAAGTCAGTAATGTTTTAAAATCTCACAGCAGTATATTGAACAGTTGAAAGTGCTATACTCAGTTTGTATTTTGTACTTTGAGGCTATTGGTTTTTCAGCGTTGTTCCCCAGAAGCCTCTGGGAGGGCTATGGTATTTTGTTATTTCCATTTCTATACCGACTCCCTCAATTCATTGCTCAGATATGAAGTTTGTCTGCCCACAAACACTCAGGTGTTTATGTTCATTCACTCACACACAAACCCACTGGGCTGTCCACTTGTGACACAGATGTATTGGCCAGCCTTGGCAGCCAACGAATCTTCCCCTGGTGGTGGGGAAGGATCTGTCATCTACACTCAGCCCTCCTTTCCTTCTTACTGTGGAAATAAGTGAAGATCAACCAAATGAGCAAAGCAGGGGCTATTTATTCTGAACTTGCTGTAGCGAGGGAGTCAGCCACCATCATTTGCATTTTGGTCATTACTCAAAGACAGGCGGAGGGGTGGGAAAGCTTTATAGTGAACAAAAGTGAGGGGAAGGCTTCAGATGTGCCCTGATTAAAGGTTTTTAGCATGAGGAAACTATAGACAGCTAACTAGAAGTGCTCTGTGATTGGTTAGGGATGCATGTTTGGCTTTTTCTGGGTGGTCCCAAGTTGAACGTGGGAGAAAGAATTAGGGAAACTGTCAGTTATTATTCAGATGCTGGCCATTTGGGGCCAGTTGTTACAGAAGTTATTGTTTAGCTTCCTGGATTGTCCCTAGAGATAAAACCTAGCTTCCTTCAAGTTTGACTTAAAGCAGGCTGTCTTCTTGGATTGTTTACTGTAGAGAAGGGGTTGGTTTCCTGGGCAAGTTGTTGCAGCCTGGGGGCCAAAGTTCTATTTTTAGTCCAGCCATTTGTCCAGGTGTGTATTCAGTTTCTCAGAACCATTAGAATAGGGGTTACGGTGGGTACCCCATCCTCTGCTTCCCAGCCTGTTCCACATCCTGACTGCTGTGATGAGTCACAAATACACGGGTAATTTTACTCATTATAGGTAACTTATTTTTATATTGCAGAATAACTAGGTAAAGGTCCAGAAGTATCCTATTAGCTACTTCTTTTCTTATGATATTATATTTCTGGGTAATCCCAGGTTTGGGGTTAAACGTAAAGAAGGGCCTGAAAGCAGAAGCTTTTCTACGACAGGCCTTTCTTTACTTGCTTTGTGCTGAGCACTGTGGGAGCTTTGTACATGTTTAATAATAACTTGGAAATAAGAAGGAAGTAGCTATGGCATAATTGAGATGCCTGAGCAGTACATTCCTGATTTCTTTGGATGCAAATCAGAGAGTAGTACTCCCTGAGAGAGCCCACTTGGTCTCTCTTTCTCTCTCTCTCTCCCCCTTCCTAAACCACCATTTATCAGGTGGAGATGAGACCTGCACCACAATCAGTAGCCCTGCTTCCATTGAGAGGAGTATCTCGTCCCCTATGATTTGATTACCTCTCCAGTTCAGCTCAAAGAGTTTGTGGCCAATAAGAACACAGGCCAATATATATTTAAAAAGTAAATCTGTCCCATTTCTTTTGTTTTTAGAATTTCTGAATGTTGTAACTAATATTGTGTCAGGCAATTAGTTTCAAACCTGTAAAAGTGTTTATTACGCTGAGATTTAGGTTGTAACTGTACTTGAGTTTCATTTCGCCAGAGAATGGTAACCACCAACAATACTAAACTCAAGGCTAAACACTTTTAAATACATTTTTTGGAGTAATCCACACAATCTTATGATCCAGACATCAATCCCATTTCACACATGAGGAGACTGTGAGCCTCAGACAGGCCCACGGGAGCAAAGCAAACAAACTACACAGCTTTATTCCACATACCAGGAATCCTTGATCCCACTTACTCATGTTGTATTAGGCAGGGGTTTCTAGAGAAATATAAGCAACAGGGCACCAGGAAAGCTGGTGGTGTAAGTCAGTCTGAGTCCAGATGTCCATTACCCAGGAGCACTGATGTTTGAGGCAGGAGAGAAGGAATATTCCTGCTCAGAGCAAACTCACGCTTCCTCTGAGGCCTTTCTGTTTTCTTTAGGCGCTTGGTGAACTGGATGATGACTATTCACAGGCCGAGAGTGATCTTGGCTCATTCTGACAATTCAAACGCTAAATCTCTTTTAGAAACACCCTCACAGACACACCCAGAAATAATGTCTTACCAGCTAGCTGGACATTCTGCAGCCCAGTCAAGTTGACACATAAAATTAACCATTACACATGTCCTAGGAAGTCATATAATTAGATACTCAGAAGTTGTTTTTTTGTTTGCTTGTTTTTCACTTGGCTCAGAATAACCAAGGATACCTGTAGTTAGTTAAAGAGAAAGCTATAAACCCGGTAGGGTTTTGTATACCCAGGAGCCTTTTGCTTCACTATGTAGCAAACCGTCCTTGGTTCCCCCGCAATGGCAACACAAACTGCATTATCATAATATAAGCACATACAATAAATTCCTTCTACATAAGCTCACAGATCACATCCTGCCTCAGGGAACAAAGTCACTGGTACGTTTATCAATGCTGCTGCCAAAACTGTCCCTTAGGATTCAACAGTACCACGTTCCCCATCTTCACTTCAACTTTATGGTTAATTTAAAATCACTTTTTGCTGCTGTTATTTTCAGTTCTCCTCCAGCCACCTTATCAATATGATGTTTATGTATGTTTATGATGTTATCAGTACGAGATGGGAATTTTTATTTTCTTAGCAGTTGACAGAAACTTTTATCATAGGGAGAAGAGATCCACCAATGCTCAGAAAATAATTTAAAACCCTTGGTGGAGTAGAAACTAAGATCTTGGAGGGCCTAAATGTAAAGATTTGCCCTGTCCAAGGCAGCGAGGGGAAATTGTTGGTTGTAGTGAAAAGGGAAGAAATTCAAGTCAGGAAAAGAGAAAATGCCCGCAGTTTATAACTCCTTATAAATTTCCTGTAACATTTTAAGCTCAAACTAACAAACTTCGGGTGTGATTAGAACTTTTGTGGAAGCTAATGAAGGGGCTGTACTTTTGGTCCAGGTCTTTAAGAGGAAGAACCAAGATAACAAGTTAGACCCAATATATATTAACCATATCATTTTTTGTTTATTGTGTTCTGATTTGTGCTTTGAGATCTGGGGTCTTGCTGACCCTCCCAAAATTAGCCAGCTCCTGGAGACAGTGAACAACTCACCTAGGAGCAGGCTTTTCAAATGCAAACCAACTAATCCAGAGCTCACCCCCTCAACCACCTCCTTTATTGGACTCTCACACTGTGGGCCAGTATTCACCTGCACAATCATCCCTGTGCCAGTTATCAGACAACTCAGGACAGCTGCTACCCCCAAGAGCATGCTGCAATTGTTCAAACTAGGTAATCCTAAGCCTGCTTACTCTTCCTCACCTGTTGCTCCCTGCGGAAACCACACTAAAGGTTCCTGCTCCCATCCCCTCCCCCCTCCCCCGCCTTCCCCTCTGTCATGACCGACCCCCATGCTTTCCTATGTACCCACAGGCTTCTTCTGCCTTGTCCTCTTGGGAACTAGAACTATTTTTCAATGGCCGTCATCTTCCAGTCTGTTCACCTTACCGTCACTTTTCTATTAATACACTATATTTTAAAACACTAGTGGAAGAAGTTCACAGGAAACCATAAGACAGTTACTGACATGGTGAAAAGGGCTCTGAATTCTCAGACACAGAGGCTGGGGTTGAGCCAAATTTGCTTTAGTGTCTAACGGGCAGGAAGACCCCACACTTGCAGATGGAGATGTCCTTGTTTTACCCCCAGCATTCCCCACCTCCCTTCTCCTTTCACCTGGTCTAAATTACTTATCTAATAAATCAACCCTTAACAATTTCCTTTCATGACACCAGGGGTTCTCATATATATGTGAGAAGCACATTGTAAGGACAGATCTTAAAAATGCATATTTTCAGCCCTAACCCAAAACAAAAATCTCCAATCCTATGTGCCCGGTCAAGTTTGATCTAAAATGAGCAGTAAGTAAATGTCGTGTGGGGGACCCTGCTCGCTGTGCCATTTGTCGTGCGAGGCGGCCTGTGGGGTCTCTATTCCCACTCCCCACATAAGAACACAGGACATGGTGAGGCCAAAAAGTAACACCCACGGAGCCATAAATAGGGGAGTCATACCACTATAGTCTCACTAGAGGCTGGACCCACACGACCTGCAACCTGCTGTCCGCTTCTCTGCCTTCCAACCGACTTACTCGACTGGACTCTCTGACTCGACTCTCCAGCATAGCCGCGGCAGTTATGTCAGTGGATTATTGGCTCACTGGTTACAGCTGATGGTCAATTAGCCACAGCTGACGGCCATCTATTACCCAAGTCAGCACCTTTCCACATGAGACCAAGAGCCTGGAAACTGCTCTCTGGGACTCTGTCCCCACAGTAAAGAATAAAACATTTTTGTGTTAAGGGAAATTTGTCTTTTAGGTAATAAGACCACACATGAGAAGAAGGGGAGAAACATAATAAAAATAGTGTGAAAACATTCATCCTTTCATAATCTCGCTTAACATCTAGCTAAATGTTTAGGTTGTTAGAAGTTCCCTTTAAACACATAATGAAGCTTTTTAAAAAGGAAAAATTAAGATTAAAAAGTATGTGTATGGTAAACCCAATGTCACTTAGAAACTTGGATAACTTAGAAAACAGTTATATATGATAGAAGTTATTTTCAATTTCCATTTCAAAGAATGTGTTAAAATTTAAAATAATTACAATTATGTAGAATCTGTTCTTATCTCTGAAGCATTACAGACAGAACTGGCAGCCACTCTGACCATATATGAGAATGCAACACTCATTAACACACACACACACACACACACTCAATTTTTTCTAATTTTAAAAATTTGAAGAAATGCCTTGTGACCAAGAAAATAAGCATGTATGAAAACAGTTTTGTGAAGAACTAAAAATAATTTTAACTATATTAAAATATATATATATATATATATATATATATATATATATATATATATATAGTTCTTTATTGGACTCAGCCTTTAATGACAAGCCATTCTAATAGTGAAAATACTTTGGGTGATTTTTATTCATTAAGCCAAAATTTTCCGTGACCAGACGGGCATGCAAATAATCTATGTAATTCAAGTACTAAAAGTCAAATATTTCATAAGTACTTGACCTAATTTTCAATAAATACTTCCATATATGCCAATTAAATATGTCAAAGTGAGTCAAGAACTCTAGGATTTTTATTTTTGTACTCTTAGCACTGGTATAGTACCTGTCACATTGTGGGTACTAACTAAATATTTTTACAAATGAATGAAGCAGAATTAAGAATGACATTAAATGCTGAAGACTCTCCAGAGGTAAGCACTGAACAAATTAACATAAATTTCTCTAAGTGTGAATATACTAGAGAAGATTATTGTGTACAAAAATCCACCCGAACAACATTATGGTTGGTTTCTGTCCCTTGAAAGTCATAGGAAATCATCTGGCAAAATATTGTATATTTCCAAGTAATATGCATCATGTTTTAGTCTCTCTGTCTTTAAATACCTTTTTTTTTAATTTAAAACTTAGCTCTTTCATATAACATGATGGTGGTAAATAAAACAGTTATCGCAAAGGATTCTGGGACAAATGTGCAATTAGTGGAAAACATTACCAGACTCCAAATATAAAAACCTAACTGAAAGGAAAACAGAAAGTCAAAGTCTACATCTTAATGAGGATTTAGTTACTCAGGGTGCTGACCACTTTCTGACAGTGAAGAACTGTTAAAGACTTTCTCGTAGCCAAATTTAATCTGGGATTATGACATTTCACTTTCCTGAATTTCTCTGCCGTTCATTACACTACAGATTCATCTCTTCCTCCTCTTTAAAAGGCCACAGTTGGTGCTTTTTCAGCGGTCTCCTGGCAGGTAAGCGGATTTCAAGTGTAGGAGAGGAAAAACAACCTTTTCCTGTACCCTCAAGTTCAGTACCTGGAGCCTGCGAATTAAACTGACACATGGGATACTGCATATCTCATCTTTACCAAATAATTAAGACACTTGTATAAGAATTAACTGTAATTAGTCTTCCTAATTTGGGGGTCAAAAGGTAAAGTTTTTGGTAATTCCCATACTGGCTGAGCTCCGTTGAAATGAGAAAATGGACAAACAATTAAGCTTGGAGTTAAATCTACTAGAGACCAATTCAGCAGGCAGAACCCAGAAAATCCGACGCAGCAGGCCTAATGAATGAGTCACAAGTGGTTCTGATTCCCTAAACTCCATCAGAAAGGCCTCAGCAAGCCTGCTGCTTACAGACCCTTACAAACAGCATAACCTGGGAGAGAAATACGATGAAAGAATGAGTCAGTCTCTGCCTAGATTGGTGACTTTTTGGAGTTTGCAATGCCATGTTCTCCACAACTGGTCTGCCAAACATTCATTTTCTCATTTTGTTAATGAAAATCCTGCTGCTTGCAGCTCACTAACGTTGGACAGAAAATAGTTCATTGTGTCATGGGAAAAAATAATAATAATAAGCAGCCATGAGAATTACCCAGAACTGATCGGGAAATTGTGTAAGGAAAGGGCAGGCCATAAAACTGTGGAGCCAAGTGCAGGCACAAAGTGTGCCTTAGGCATACCGCCTGACAAGCATCCTGCACTAAAATATAATGCATGGAGTTTTTTGCTGGCTCATAAAAGTGATAGGTTTAGTGCTTCTTAACAGCAGAAGCTGGCATGCTTGTGACAACCCCAAAGCCTTGACAGGACATTAGATATCAATCACGTCAAAAGGAAAGGCTATTGCTCTGACCAACCCAGGGGCAGCAGGTCCTCTGAAGCCTGGGCTAGTATTGTTTTCTAGGAGAAGTACAGTAAATGCCCAGCAGTCTGGGTCTTCCCCCAAGAACTCCCAGGAAGAGCCTTCACTATTTAATTTTTTTCACCAAAATAATGATCTCTATAGTCACAGATAAACTGACATACAATACTTGAAAGCTGTGGGCATATCCAATTGTCTTTAGGATCATAAAGTTGAACAATATTTCACGAATCTTTGGTTGAAATATCATATTTGGCATTTTCCACTACTTCTGCATCCAGTCAGTCATCCATATTACCAATCTAACACCTAAATATCTCTGGAATCGACTCAATTTTTTCCTATCATCTCTGCACTGCCATTATCTTAGTCCAATCCACCAATATCTTACTTAGAGTACTAATTTGGCTCCTTGCTTTCATTAGCAAAAGCTGCCATGACCTCTCCGTGGCTTATAGCACAAATCATTTGTTCTTCTCACTTGAGGTGTGTGGGTTGGCTTACTTCTCTAAGTTTGTCTGTGTCTCCTGTGGGGACAGTGGCTGCAAAGGCATGTTCTGCTCATGACTTATGCAGAGGTGACAGACCAAGAGAAACCATGGCAGCATAGCTAAAGCCTCTGCCATTCATTACACTACAGATTTATCTCTTCCTCCTCTTAAAAAGGCCACAGTTGGGGCTTTTGCAGGGGTCTCCTGGCAGGTAAGTGGATTTCAGGTGTAGGAGAGGAAAAACAACCTTTTCCTCTAACCTCAAGTTCAGTAGCTGGGACCTGTGAATTAAACTGACACATGGGATACTGCATATCTCATCTTTACCAAATAATTAAGACACTTGTATAAGACTTAACTGTAATTAGCCTTCCTAATTTGGGTGTCAAAAAGTAAAGTTTAGGTAATTCCCATACTGGCTGAGCTCCATTGAAATGAGAAAATGGACAAACCATTAAGCTTGGAGTTCCATCTAATACAGACAATTTTTTTTTCTCCTAACAAACAAGAATCAAACACTTAACCATGGCATTCAAGGTCTTTATGCTTTGGCTGCTGATTATTTTTCCAAACTTTCTCTTACCTTTTATTCATACTCCCCTTTAAGCTCTTTATTTTTCTTTCCATGTGGACCTGAGATGGCCCTCCAGCCCAGTGACTCTTTGGCAAGACTCCTCAATTTCCACAAACCCACACCAACTTTGTCTTGTGTTCTTTATTATATTTTAATGAACTTCCAATCAAGAACCCAGTTTATTTGCACTTTAAGCACTCATGAGAAAATGAAGCCTCAAGCATCTGTTCTCTATCAAGAGTTCATATAAGTATTAGCATTTACTGTCACCACAATCCTATACATCAGGAACCACGGTGTGACCAGGTCCCTGTGAATCATTTTGCTTGCTCTATTCAGTAAACCAAAAGCCTAGTACAGAAGCCTTCACGTTGCTGAGCTCAGGTCCCCACTCCAAAATGAGAGCTATCAGAGTATCCACTGACCAAAACAAAGATTTTCCTAGAGGAAAATTCAACTGCTTAGAAAATATGGTTTCTAAACACTAGTATTCATCCTTCAAAGATCAATTTCAATGCCATGTCCTTCAGGAAGCCTTCCCTGATTATCTCTCATCCAAACCTCTGTTCAGTGGATTTAAAAAAAAAAAAAAAAAAAAAAAAAAAAAAAAAACTCTGTAAAATTATATTAAGAAGTTTTCCTGTAAAAACTATATTGAGGACTAGAGACACACATACCTCATTTGGCACCTCTCTAAATGTTACTTTTAGTTCTTACTATTTTCATGAAAATTCCTTAAAAAATAACAAGAGGCTCGGATTTCCAAGATGGAAAGGTGGAGTAGGTCAACACTGTGCCTGCTTCCTTCCATGAACCCATTAAAATTACAACTAAACTATAGAGAACCAACCTTGAGAGCCATCTGAATTCTAGCTAAACAGAAGTTTTATAACTCAGAATATAAAGAAGAAGTCACGTGGAGGCTGGTAGGAGGAGCGGAGACGTGGTACAGGCTGGCCCCAAACCTGGTTGAGACGCAGGAAAGATAGCTCAGCTGCAGAAAATCACGCCAGAGGAGTGAGAGACTCCTGCCCCATACCAGCCTCCCT
The DNA here is from genome assembly GCF_964194185.1 of Rhinolophus hipposideros. Taxonomy (NCBI): domain Eukaryota; kingdom Metazoa; phylum Chordata; class Mammalia; order Chiroptera; family Rhinolophidae; genus Rhinolophus; species Rhinolophus hipposideros. The sequence continues at coordinate 18,489,595 of NC_138049.1, read as the reverse complement.
AGCTTGGAGTACTGGTGTTAAGAGGAGCCCCCGCAACATGTGGCTTTGCAAAACAGTGGGGATTTCAACCATTTGGGTGGGATGGAAAGCCTCAGGAAACTCAGATGTCCTCTTAAGGGGCCGCACACAGACTCACTCACAGGCACTCACCTTGGGTTCCAGTGGAGGGACTGTGACTCGCAGGCGTCAGAGGCACATGGGGAACAGACTGAGGTGTGTGGCTTCTGAGCAAAGACTGGAGGACAGTCTCCTTTTTCCCTGTGTGGGATCCTTCTGCTGTACAGCCGGCAGGCGGAAGCCATCTTTAATGTATTGGTCCCGCCCCCCTCAAAGCCAAATCTGAATCTGATTGGCCTGGTGAGTTCTGTAGTTCCATCCTGCTGATTCACTGGAAACCTGCTTCACCTCACTCCCCCAACACTGGAGGCACTTTCTTCGTGAGCAACCAGTCCCAACCACATTGTACTCTTTCTTGGAAAACTATCAGCGTCTGCAGGCCCCAAGTGGGTACCAACTAGCCTCGGTGTGCTCTGAGACACTTTGCTGAGTAGCTCCAGGCTCAGCACTGGCACCAAACCAGAATCTACATTAACCTGGTGAAGACAACTCTTCTCACTCTTGTGGCTCCCTGAGACCCTGCCTCGCCCAACTTGCCTACCACACAAGGTTTTATCAGGAGCTGAACATTAAGGGAGCCAGTAGGAGGCAGTAGGCCTCAGGGCATCCTGGCATTTTGCAGAGCTACTCCAGGCCTGGTACCAGTGGCAGCCATCCTCCATTGGCAGCATGGCCTCTCACACACCTCCAGGTTTAGCACAGGCAACAAACAATTGTGGATTGCTTTGTAGCTCCTACCAGGTAGTCCTTGGCCAGCCACAGGCAGTGAGGGACCGGGGTCTGCACTGGAGCCCCTCCCAAGAGGCCCCCAACCAAAATACTTGGAAGTTAACTTAAGACCACAGCAGAGCACCACAAGTGGCACACACACAAAGAGCAGTCTCAATGGCACCAGGGCCCGCTGGGGTAAATCCCATTCAGGGTGGTTCGCACCCCACTCCATAGAGCAGTCAAACTCCCCAACCAGTCAACCTGAGTGTTGATCCCACCCACTGATGGGTCAATAGCAATCAAGGCTCAACTATAACAGGAGGGCACATACAGGAGACTCCTAGAGCACCTGGGGCAGGTGACCAGGGAGACTGTGCCACTGGGCCCCACAGGGCACCTATTACATAAGGCGACCTGGCCAAAACTGGGAGACATAGCAGATCTACCTAATAATACATAGAAACAAACACAGAGAGGCAGCCAAAATGAGGAAACAAAGAAATACATCTCAAATGGAAGAACAGGAGAAAACTCCAGAAAAAGAACTAAATGAAATGGAGACAAGCAACCTAGAGACAGAGTTCAAAATAATGGTTATAAGGATGCTCAAGGAACTTAGCGATAACTTCAATAAAGAGATAGCAAACATAAAAAAGACATAAAAACCATAAAAAAGAACTAGTCAGAAGTAAAGAATACAAGTGAAATGAAGAATGCACTAGAAGGAATCACCAGCAGACTAGGTGAAGCAGAGGATCAAACCAGCATTTGGAAGACAAGGTAGCAAAAAACACCCAATCAGAACAGAAAAAAAAGTCCCCCCAAAATGAGGAGAGTTTAAGAGACTTCTTGGACTACATCAAGCATAACAACATTTGCGTTATAGGGGTTTCAGAAGGAGAAGAGAGAAAGCAAGGGATTGAGAACATATTTGAAAAAATAATGACTAAAATCTTTCTTAACCTGGCAAAGGAAATAGACATACAAGTCCAGGAAGTGCAGAGAATCCCAAACAAGATGAAACCCAACAGGCCCACACCAAGACACATTATAATCAAAATGGCAAAGGTTAAAGACAAGGAGAGAATCCTAAAATCAGAAAGAGAAAGGCAACTAGTAACTTGTAAAGAAGCTCCCATAAAATTGTCAGCTGATTTCTCAACAGAAAATTTGCAGGCTAGGAGGGAGTGGCATGAAATATTTAACATGATGAAAAGTAAGGACCTCAACCGAGGATACTCTACCCATCAAGGCTATCATTTAAAATTTAAGGACAGATAAAGAGCTTCCCAGATAAGAAAAATTAAAGAGTTCATCACGATTAAACCAGTATTACAAGCAATGCTAGAGGAACTTCTTTAAGATGAAAAAAAGAGATAAAAATTCTGAATAATAATTTCTACCAACAATCTCCTAACAATTACTTTCAATGAAAATGAATTAAATACTCCAATCAAAAGACATCGGAGGGCTGAATAGATAAGAAAACAAGACCCTTACAGATGCTGCCTACAAGAGACTCACTTCAGATTGAAAGACACACAAAAAACGAAAAGTAAAGGGATGGGAAAAAAGATATTTCATGAAAACAGAAATTTAAAAAAAAAACTGAGGTAGCAATATTTATACCAGACAAAACAGATGTTAAAATAAAGTCTATAAGAAGAGACAAAGAAGGACCCAGTAATCCTATTTCTGGGTATTTATCTGAAGAAATCCAAAACACTACTTTGAGGGGACATGTGCAGCCATCAGCCATATGTTCATTGCCACATTGTTTACAATGGCCAAGATGTGGAGGCAGCCTGGGTGTCTATGGTTGGATGAATAAAGAGGAGGTGGTACTATATACAATAGAATATTGCTCAGCCATGGAAGGAAATGGGTTCTTACCTTCTGTAGCAGCATAGATGAAGGGTATTGTGCTGAGTGCAGTGTCAGACAAAGAAAAACAGATGCAATGTGACTTCTCTTATATGTGGAACCTAAGAAACAAAATAAACAAACAAAACACAAACTAATAGATACAGAAAAGATTTTGGTAGTTGCCAGATGGGAGGGGGTTGGGATGTGGGTGAAAAAAGGGGAAGGGATTAAGAAGTATAAATTTGTTGCTATAAAGTAATTATAGGGATGAGAGCGTAGCATAAGGAATACAGTAATATTGTAATAACTTGTATGGTATCAGATAGGTACTAGATTTGTTGGGGTGATAGACGAGAAGGGGTTGAGGGACGGGGGGGAAAAGGTGAAGGGATTAAGAAGCACAAATATGTCATTACAAAGTAGTCATGGGGATGTAAAGTAAAGCAAGGGAGTATAGTCAATGACAGTGTAATAACTATATATGGTGCTAGGTGGGTACTAGACTAGTCAGGAGGATCACTTCTTCAATTATGTACATGTTTAACCACTATGATGCACACCTAAAATAAACATAAAATAATATTAAATGTTAACTGTAATTGAAAAATTAAAAAGAGGGGAAGGTGAAGGGCGATAAGAAGTCCAAATTTTCAGGTAGAAAACAAATAAGCCATGGGGATGTCATGTACAGCATGGGGAATATAGCCAATAGTATTGTCATTATAGCGTCATGACAAGTCAGATGGTTGCTGGACTTATCATGGTGATTACTTCTTTTGGTATATAAATGTTGAATAACTATAATGTATCCCTGAAACTAATAGAATATTGTTAACTATATTTTTCATAAAAATCTTAAAAAATAATAACATAAGAAACTTCCAGACAAAATTACACAAAAAGAGGTCGTGGCCCTAAAAAACAGTGCAAGGGTATGTATTATGAGCCATAGACATTAAGGTTCCCTCGCCCCACTTAATTCTATAAATGTTATCTATTAAATTTAAAGAAGACAAAGGGCAATTTTATTTCAAATGTCATTCTGATTTTGTTTTAAAATGTTTAAGCCTACTTGTCATTACAAAACAGTATGAAGAAAATATTACTGTTCTGAAGAATTATAATTTTAAAATTGTTTTTATGATTTATATAAGGTATTTTTTCTGCAGTGATGTAATTCCATGTCAGAATTCTCCTCATACAGTTGGCTCCAGACTCAACTAATTGGAACAGGGGATTCATGAGCAGAACTGAGCTAGGAGCTCAGGGAAAGGGTATATTTTATTCTTCAAATTTACTGACAATAAATTGTCACGCTTCTCAGTTCCTTGTAAAAAAAAAAAAAAAGAAAAAATTCTAGCACTATAAACATATTACAAAATATTCCCAGAGAATAGCTGATAGAACTCTATTCATTATGCTCACAGAGCCAAGTATAGGAAAAATTGCACCTGGATAAGTTGTCCCAGACGGTGGCTTATGATGAGCAGCCTCTCCTTCCTAGCACAAACTTACAAACTTACGGAAGACAAGATCCTCTGTCCCAGAGAGTGTGTGGATGGCATAACAATGAAGCTTTGCAAAGCTATATGGCCCTATTCTCTGCTGCTGCTTCATGTACCGTACACATCAATATTCTCCTTCACTTGCCCTGAAATGATCTATAACATACAAGTAAGAGCCCATGGGAGTCAAAATGAATCCAGGAGACTTCTAAGTAGAATTAATATGAATTTCTCTGTATTCAAACATTGCAGAGTCCAAAACAGAAAGCTGATGAAGCGGTATATGCATTTGTAGATTTCAACCCCCATATCAGAGAGCCCCCTTAATACAGTCAGCTCTCCTGATTGTGATTCAATGTAAGTGAGGAGATTTCATGCCTTAAAGGCAAGTGTCACCAGCAGAAGTCGGAGTAAAAGATGAAGTGATAAAATTTGATTTTGACTTCTGTTTTCAGCAAAACAACAGGTTATATAACTCAAATGACTTGTTATAAAGACAGATAAACTATATTCTTAAGAATCATTTTAAAAGCACTGCTGCTGAAGTAACACACACACACACACACACACACACACACACACACCAGCTCCCTTTCAAAGCGAACCATTATTCCCATCCTTGTTCCCACCAGCAAGCATTGCTAATTCACAAAAACACACACAGGTATTCAAAGGTCCTAAAATTTAGGTGAAACAGTCACATTGGCAGGTTAGTAAATACCAAGGCTGGCTTGTACTCCAAGGATTTCTGCTGAACCTTGGAAAACTTGAGCTTCTGATTTGTTAGCTTCTTAGTACATAGGGGAGAGTAAAAAGAGCCCAGAACTGCTGAAGATGAGAAACCTAATAGGAGACACTGCGTGAAGTGGGGACCCTAATGACAGTACAGGAAAAAGTAATAAAATTCGTCTTGATTTTGATACTAAATGAAGAGGGGGAAAAATATACCCTGAGAACTTGAGACCTCAATCTGGTCCTAAATTGGGTTTTGGCCCAAATGTATGCTTTGTGGTCCAAAAGCTTTAAATTAAGAATTAAATTTTGAGTTGGATGTGTCACACAGAAGAGAATGGCTTAAATATATAAATGGTAGTGTCAACTTCCAACTCTGACCAAAGATTTGATACAGATATAAACCAAGAAAATAAATAGTTCACACTATAAAATCCAAGAATTCACAAGAATAAGGCCCATCAGGAATAAACAGTAGAAATACACTAAAAATAATATGACATATTAGAACTATCAAATAAAAGAGGCAAAACCATTATGTTTAATATGCTTAAATAAGTTTTAAGAATAAGGGACTGAAAAGTATAAGCAAAGAATAGAGAATAACAAGATTTTATGAAGAACCAAATAAAACTACATGTGGATATTATATCTAAAAAAAAAACAAATAAAATTATATTTAGATGAAAACAAAAATATATAAAAATTTAGTCATTAAATTAAAATTTTAATTAATAATGAAATAAAAAATTAAAAACAGCAAATGAGACGCATGTTCATAGAGACCCAGAGAAATGGAACACAGCTATAAAGAAATTAGATTTAAATATAAAAAATAGATTGTATAAATATAAAATATAAATATAAAATAAATATAAATATAAAATAAATATAAATATAAAATATAAATAAAAAATATAAATATAAAATATAAAAAATAGATGTAAAATATAAAAATTAGATCTACATGGAGGGTAGAGTGAAAAGGACTATAATAATGCCTAATCAGAGATTCAGAAAAAGATAAGGAATCAGAAATAGACAATATTTGAAGATTAAAAAGGCTGAGAAATTTTAAGAAGTATTGAGCTATCCTCAGATTCAGGAGCCTGGCAAATCTCAAGTAGAATATATAAAAATGCATTCAATTTTAGACACCTAATAGAGAGACAGCAGAATGACAAAGAAAAACGAAATATATTTTAAAAATTCCAAGAAGAAAAAGCAGATTATCTGCCAAAGAATGACATATGTAGCGATTGTTGACTTCAGATCATAAAAAAATGGAAACCAGAACTACAGAAAAATAGACCAACAGAAAAATCACTGTCAACCTAGATTTCTATACTAAGCAAACCTGTCTTTCAAGAAGAAATAGGAAACAAAGAGTTTATGACCAAAAGATCCCTACTAAATTCTAAGAAATGGATGTATTTCAAACAGAAGGAAAGTGATCCCAAACGGAAGATTTTTGACATGCAAAATAAATAATGTGCAAAGACTTATCAATTGTGAGTAACAATAAGAAACCACTGACTGTATAAAACCATGAGATTTATTGTCTAGTTTATGGTGAAATATAGACAAAACTAAAATACTGCTGAACAATAGTGTGGATTTCTACCTTGGTGTGGGCTTTGGACATGGACCCTGACAACTAATTCTTCTAGTCCAGGACATATGTTCCCCAAAAATGTTGGTTAATTTAAATGTACCTGATTTGGGTAATTAAAGGAAACAATTGGTGGAATATACTGTATGTTAACGCACTGATGAGGTTAATCTTCACTTAAACATTTAGAATGCTTCACCTGTGATTCGAGAAATTTATTATAGCTCCCTTTCAAAACGAATCCTTCTTCCCACCAGTAAGCATAGCTAATTCACAAAAACACTAACAGGACTAGTGTCGTATTGCTTAAATCAGGGCAGGGGACAAAATGGCACTGATGTTTCCCACCCCTAATCCTTTACCCAGGGTGGAATCATGGCACTTTTTGCTGAAGGGCCCAATTATAATCTCACAATCTTCTCAAGTGCTCTCGATAGCCACCACCAATCAAAGCTACCATTTAACATCAAACCTACTTGCCTTTCTCAGCTTAAAGGCTGCTGACTTTATCCTATATGGAAAGTGGTATGTGATTGCTACTTCTTTCTTCAGTTGTTACGGAAATAACAATTCCTTTTTTGGAATTCCTCGAAATAGTCCTTCACCCCTAATTTCTGGCAAAGGATAAAAATTACATCAAGTAATAAAAATTCTGGTTTACAAGTTCACGTTGGCTTAGGTATACACATAGTCTGACTTTTAGGTATACACATTCTGTATTTTCTTATAAATAATTGTACAAGAACTATGTGTTTGCCACATAATAGTAAGGTCTCGTATTTGTATAGTGCTTTACAGTTGTCAAAGCACATTACCATAAACCTTTTGTTTCAAATTCTAAAACAAATACGTATTGAGCAAAGCCATGTGGCAGGCACTTTAATAGATGCTGAGGACGCATAAGTTCTTGCCCTCTTGAGATTGTAGCTTAATAGGGGAAACAGACACACAAGCAAATAATGGAAGCACAGGAGGACACTTTCTATAATGAAAACTAGGAGGGGTAGTATGACTTAGTGATTAAAAGTATGGACTTTGTAACCAGTAAAACCTGGATTCCTGTGCCTGCTTTGTAAGTTACTGGCTGAGACTCTTGACTAAGGTTCTGTATTTGGTGGGATTCTCCAGAGAAGCAGGACCAATAGGAGATAGATTAGATAGATGATAGATGATAGATAGATGATAGATAGATAGATAGATAGATAGATAGATAGATAGATGATAGATAGATAGATGATAGATAGATAGATAGATAGATAGATAGATAGATAGATAGATGATAGATAGATAGATAGATAGATAGATAGATAGATAGATAGATAGATAAGCAGATAGATAGTTGATAGATGGAGAGAGAAGGAGGGAGAGTCTTTAAGGAATCAGCTCACAGGATTGTGGGCATTAGCAAGTCTGAAATTGAAATTCCAGCAGTTGTTGGCGTTGCAGCCCTGAGTCCAAAGGCAGGCTGGAGGCAGAGCTCCTTCTTTCTCAGGGTACTTCACTGTTTTCTCTGAAGGTCTTCAACTGACTGGATGAGACCCACCCACACTATGGAGGGTCACATGCTTTATTCAAAGTCTAATAGTTCATATGTTAATCACGTCAACGTGGCACTGTAGCCTAGTCAAGTTGCCACCTAAAAATAACCATCACAGACCCATTTCTTCATAAGTAAAACGACAGTAATAAGAATAACAAAAAATAAAAATACCTGATTCACAGGATCCTTGTGAGGCTGTACTGAGATGTGTTCTATCAGTGCTTGGCATGTTGTCCAGAAGAAAGCTCGTCCTAGGTATCACCATGTTATACCTCTGGGGTTAGCTCATCGCTGCTCCTCTCCTGGGTAACCTCTTACCAGCCACAAGGCAGAGGTCCCCATGGCTCCCCATCCTTCCTGTACTCCCAGCTTTGCACACATGTCTTCCTTTGCCTGGAACACTTAAACTCATCTTGGTGCATGAACTAGCTAACTCCAAATGTAAAGGTGACCCATAAAATACATCGAATCAGGAAAAATCAGCAATATTTGACCATCTTTGACATACAAAAAGCAGCAACTTCATTTGGTTCAGCTTAATAAAACGAAGTTACTTTGTAGCATGATCAGTGTAGTTTAAAAAGAAACCCCAGGCCAACATCCAAAATACAATTGAAAGTAATTGGATGAATTAAATTCTTAATTCACAAATGAATTCTCTGAAATTCCTTTTCTTTCTGTCTCTCAACACACACACACACACACACACACACACAGATAGTTGTGAGTGTGTGTGTGTGTATTTCTATACAGAGAACATATAAATATGTGTATTTCTGTATCACATGGAAACATAGGCCAGTAGCCCTGTCCGTTTCTCTAACTGATCCTTGGCTTAGCTCATTTCTTTTTCCTCTCCTCTCACCTTCTGGATTGATTCTTTTATTTTCCCATAAGTAGTTCCCTGACCTTTCTGATGTAAACAACTCAAACTTGTGCTTACCTAATAAAGGCACAGTCTAACAAAGACAAAGGCTCTGTAATGGAAGAAATTAATTAGGTTACATATTGACCTTTGTGTATGTGTGTGTGGCTGTCATTGAATTTCATGCATACATAATCTATTTCCAGATTCCAGTACTTTTTAAAAATCTGCTTACACTTTGTATTCTACAATTAAAGCCACGCTATTAAGTGAAAAGATTGTTTTAAAAACTTAAATTTTCACATATTAGGTTTTTGATCCAGGGCTGTATTTATATAGCCCCATTGTTTATATGTAAACAATGCTTCTTGTGAATAGAACATATAAAAGCATGCCAAGATTCCCTAGGCCTCAAATGGTGCATTTGCGGAGATACTTTCCTGACAAACTGAAGAACACTCTTCAGATTCCTCTGGCGGGTTTGGGGAGTGGGGGATCGGGGGAGTGATTACTACTGACGCATTTTCATTTTTTCCTCATTTCCTTGTGCAAAGCCAGAAAGTGCAAATTGTTTCTGATGAGATCTTGAAAAAGTTATGTGACCCAGATGTGACCGAATATTCTGAGCTCAGAAGATGAATAACCCTTCCAAATTCCCCTGCAGGCCTCCCCCACAGCTTTAAGGTTAATAAGAAAATATTCAGAAGGCAGAACGTATTTAGAGCTCTGAGAAGTGAGGTGACAAGAGGAATAAAAGAAGCACTTAAAAAATTAGGTAATACTGTATAGGAAATGAGAGTCAGCTCATTTGGTTACTGGAGAGCAGCCTGTGGCCTCAGGCTCTGTGAGGCTTCCTGGAAAACTCTGAGAAGCAGGCCTGAAGTGCTCAGCTCATCTTATTAGGTAGTATTCTCCTTGGAACCACCATCACTGGTTTGCCGAAGAAAGCTGACTTTCCTCTCCTTATCATATAATATCATATAACTGTTTGTCTCTGATTTTTCAGTCCCTCTTTGAATATAATTGAAGTACTTACAATAATTTTTATTGAAATTTTTTGTGTTCATAATTATACTTGTTCATAGTAATCATTCAAGAAAGTCTGGTGGTACATATTTACAAATACTGTAGTCATGTAAAAAAGCATGACAGAAGACATTTCACTCATAACAAATCACATATGCCTGGGTTCTAGTCTATCTCCAGTGATAGGATACATTGACAAATGAGATAAAAATCTCAAGACTAAAGGATCACCTTTCCTTCTGCTTTATCCAAATTGTGACTCTAGATGTCATTGAAGAAAAATATCTTATTAGGTTACATTATAGAATTTAGATTTCAATAAGAGATGAAACTTGATAAAGTTTTGAATTGCTAATATTGTAGGCATGGCAACAGCCTAAAACGGACTGTTTTCTAACAGGATGAGAGCCTTATGCAGAAGCGAAGTCCTGCTGCCACAGGTCCTGGGGCTCCCTGGGCCCCTCATCGCCACCCTCTATTGTGCTTTTATAAGGCTGGTGGGCTGGTGCCTAAAGTTCCATCTTTACAACTCTGTTCCTCTTAAAATGGATGTGTCACTGAGGAGAGAGAATCTACGGTCACTATTTGTCCAGTATATAAGTACTATGTCTGTGAGCCAGGAGCTCCCTGAGGGCAGAGGTGTTGTCTTTATTTTTAGAGTTTCGAGGCAGACAAAATATGTGGGACAAGGAGGTCATCAATAACGGCTTGTAAAATATATAAATGAATCAATCTCTGTCAGTGCATGTGTGAATTAATTACCGTGTTTCTGCCAATCGGCAATCTATCTGGGAACTGGTTATGATGGAAAATCGAGAGGGAAGGTGGGAAGCCCATGCCTAGAGCCTAGGGATGTATCAAAACAAAATAAAACTGAACCAGAATTGAGTGGACAGTTGTAGGAAGCCAAGGGACAATAGAAGCAGAGGCTCTGGAAAAAGAACTAAAGCCAGGGTTCATCCCAATCTGCACTTTCTTAACTATGTGATTTGGGCCAATTCCCTTAGCTTTCTCAGTTTATATGATCAAAATAATAGATTTGTGATTAGTAAAGATAGCATAAGCCTATGTGCGGCTATAAATAAATAAATAAAGGATGGAGATTACATTATAAGAATTTTAAATGATTTGTAATAACTATTACAGTTATGTTCAGTATCATTAATGTTAATAAAAAATAATAATCACCTCTGGGAAAGAGAAGGTTGTTTTAAACAAGGGAGACAAAGAAAAATTTATTCTTTCATAATTTTGCCTTTGGATGGCCTCACTTTCTCCCTACAAAGGATGCTCTTTTAACAAGCAAACACCAAATCGATAAGGTACATTAATTGATCCCAACTTCATAAGAAACAAATCCCCTCACAATTAATCTGAGACTGATTTACACAATAATTACAGTAAGATGACATTAGCCACCCTACTCTCTGTGGTCACATAACTCCAACTATTCAGATGTACAATTCATAAAGCAAGGATTAGCTTTGCCATCTAAGTAATTCTGCCAAAAGAAGGCAGAAGAGGAAGAACAGAAGAAGGAGGAGAGGAAGAAGCAGCAGTAGGAGTAGCAGGCTTGATCTAGTTTTCTCAATGAGAGATTAAATTAAACGTCCCAGCCCTGAGCAACAGAAACCCCTGAAGTTAGAAAGGCAATAGAAGGGCCACTTCTGGAACATTCGAGTTTATTCACCGGTGCTTGTGCACATCAGGTACTTAGACAAACAGGTGCAAGATGGTATGGGTAGACCTTGGCCTTGGAAATCAGCCCAGAAGGCAACAGTGAGGTCAGCAGTGAAATTCATCTAGACAGGACAATTTGCTTCAATTGTAACTCCCCTCTTAGTAAATCATTTCTGTTCAGGATGTATTCCACCAACTTAGATTGCAACTGATGATGCAATCCACACATTTCTAGGAACCATTAATAAAATCATCAGAGATGTCTCAAAACATGAGTCATAGAGCACTCCTCATTTTATAGACTGGATTTTTTTCCCCCACTTATTCAGGGGACATTCAAATCAATGCTCTAAATCAGGGTGGGCAAACTTTTTCTGTACAGGGCTAGATAGCAAAGATATTAGGCTATGCAAGTCATACAGACTCAATTCTCTGCCTTTGCAGCATAAAAGCAGTCATGGGCAATACATAAATGAAAGGACATGGCTGTGTGTTTACAAAAACAGGTGGAGGGCAGGATTTGGGCCACAGGCCATAGATTTTTTACCAACCCCTGCAAAATCCATATAAACATCTGCATCATGCCATAAAATTAAATGCCAATTTATCAGTCTCTCTGGTTGGAAACTTTATCAAACAACTGTGTGATTTTTTTTTCACCAGTTTCAAGTAACTAATAATTTAGAGCTAAGATTATCATAGGTGCTCATAGTACATGATTGATAACTGCTGAATGAAGAAAGGAATGTATCAAAAAGTAGCACTTCAATCATGCTATATGTCCAGATGCTGCAAATTTTTTAAACTCTGAAGCCACAGTATCATATTGAGATTTTTCTTTATTATCAGTGTGCATTAATATGCTTTACTTCAGTTTGGGTTGTTACCATGGAACTAACTTATTTAAGAACATGTACATGGTACATAATTGCTTATCTCAAAAGGACAGATATTTTTGGAAATTTGGGATTTTTCATATCTTATAAAGTTTATACAGTACATCCTCTCAAAGTCTGGGGCAGCACTACATAATCAAACATATGACTATTCATATTAAGTGGGATAAATAAGATTATAATAATCAACTGCTCTCCAAGTGTGATTTAGGGAATTTCCAAAATCTTTTCAGTGTCTCCATGAAATCAAAATTATTTTCATAAAAATACTAAGATATTTACCTTTTCACTATCATTCTCTTATGAGTGGGTAGTGAAGTTTTCAAGGGGCTACCTGATAGGTGATATTAAAGTAGATTGAATGTAGAAGCAGATATTAGAATCTGGCTGTCTTCTCTTAAGCAAGACTATAAAGAAATTTGCAAGAATATAAAACCATGCCACTCTCATTAAAATTTTGGTTTGGGAAAATATAGTTATCTTTATAAAATCTCATTTATGTTAATATGTGATGGGCTTATTATTATTTTTAAATAAACATAAATATTTTTAAACTTTCCATTTCAATCTAATATGGTAACTAGGGGTAGATACAACTCATATAAGCAAAAGATATTGGGGTTTACAATTATTTTTAAAAGTGAAAGGAGTCCTGAGACTAAAATACTTGATAACTGCTATAAAAGGTTAACAGGCGTTCAGGTCAAATTTAGCTGCCAAATGAGTTCTGCAAAAACTTTTGGTTTTTAGAACATTTGGATGTCACAATTAAAGATGAAGGACTGTTGGCTTTTTAGGCTATTTGATGTGTATTCTAAAGCAAAGTCCCAAATCTTGGTGTCTTAGGGCTAGAGGACTTTCATAGGTTGTAGATTTAAATGCCTACAGGGTCCAGGCTGGTAAATGAACTGTGTGAAACAAGGCAGGTGAGGACCATGATATCTGGCCCATGTGATCCATGCAGGGCAGTGAGCCCAGTTTTACCAAAACTTTGGAATTCAAAAGAAATTAAAAATCTAGTTTTGGTGTTGTTGTTTTTTTAATGTAAAATTTCCCCATTGCATTTCTTATTTTAAGCATTAAAAAAACAAGCAAAAAAAACACTTAGCAAATCGAATCAGATACATCTGCTGGTTCTTGTCCAGTTTATGCTAAGGCACTTATGCGGATTCAGGTGCACATAAGGTTCTTGCCCGCGCTTGAGGGATATTACTTCCCCTTCTCCTCAAGGGCCTGGACAAATGGGAGTGTTGGCCAGATTTGGGGAGCGAAAGGCATGGGGTAGCTCTACCACTGACTCTACTATTAATGCTTGCTCAGCACTACAACCATGTATTTAAAAAACAGTCAGCTTGGTCAAAAATTTTTACTTGACCATGGGTTTCATTTTGAAATAACCACTGAATTTTGTCTTCATGTGCTAGGTACAGAGATATCTCCTGAACATTAATGTTATTCATTTCTAAAATTGATTTTAGTGAAACAATTCAAAAAATATTTCACTAAAAGTATGCTGAAGAACACATGTCATGAAATGACAATAACAAAACACGTATAATTTTTGTGGTTATTCTTTTCTCAGTTCTATGTCAGGCAGATAAATACTGTGTTAATTCTGCTATAAATAAAGTATTGGCCAAAAATAATGCATCTTGACTCTCTAGACACTTGCTTTTCAAAAAATCAAAAAACTTCCTATTTTTTCTGATTTAAAAAAATGCATGTTCATTGTGGAAATTTTAGAAAAATATAGAAAACCATAAACAATATAATAAAAGTCATCAGGAATCTCACCATCTAGAAATAACCAGGATTAATGTTTGCAGATGTAGAAAGAAGTATAGATGGATATATTTACATGCCTATCCATAAAAATATTTATCTGTGTGTATTCTCCAAATACATGTATACACAGATATACAAACAACAAAATTAGAGTAATATGCTATATTCAATTTTGTCTCCTACCTTATTTTATTGAGCTCTTTTGTAGATTTGATTTTGATGTGGAATTCCTCATTTTACTAACATACAGCAAGCACTGTAACAAAGCTAGGGGAGATGGCAGCAGAGCCCTGCCCTAATAAGGACACACAAACAGGAGCTTTTGTTATAAATGACAGCCATGCGTCAGACAAGCCATAACAGCTGACCTATCTGTTCTGTCTCCCACTCCCTGACTCTCACATCTTCTCTCATTTCTATAATAACTGTCGGGTTACTGAATGCATGTGAGACCATTTGTAAGGATAACGATTGCCTAGAGACTAATTAAAATTTCTATTACAGACAGTATCCCTAGTATTTCTGTACACAGAAACCTGGTTGTTATTTATACACAGCAAATTCTGCTAGACTCTGAAATTACATGGTTCTCCAGGAGTTTCTGATGCAGCTTGGGAGATACAACAGATACAGAAGGATGAATGTCTGTGATGAATATGATGCTAATTTCACGAGTTAAATAAATCCCTATAGTAGCAAATATAAAAAAATAAGTCCGCAAACTCAGGTGTGCAAGGAAGAGCCATATCTTTCTTTTCTATATCAATCTAATTGTGGCCCAGATTGAAAGGAAATTCAGCTTGAGTCAATGCCCAGGGCTCCCTTCCCCGACTGATGCAACATCCAGGTCTGGGGAGGCCACCAGTCACCTACCTGTCCTCATTGTGTTGAGACACGATTTTCCAGGACCGAGCATTCTGCCACTCTGAAGGTCCACTTAGGGCTTGACAGTTTTCAGAGAGGCTGAGTCCTGGCACCTGGGGCATACCCCACAGCTATCCGCTGTGAGCTTGCGCCCAACCCTGAGATGTCATCTTACAACTGCTGACCAGTCTCCACTCTCTGGCAAGCCTCACAGCTCGCTCTCTCCTGTCCCATGTAGAGCACACGCATCACTCTCTAGCTTCCTCTCAAAGACCTTTTTCTCTCTCTCCTACTGCTCCAGGGTACCAATATAATCAATGCAATGGATTACGTCTTTACAAAACACAGGAAAAGCTGTTGACTTCAGACTTCTCCTATCTTCTCCCTCGCAAAATTCCTCAGGGTCTGACTACCTGTTTAAAATGGGGAAAGAGGAAAGTGTGTGTGTGTGTGGGGGGGGGGGGGACCTGTCAGCAAATATTTCTGTAAGAGTTTAGAAGTGGGAGTAATCACTGAGCTTCGAAGTGATTTAGCATGGCTCATGGAAGAAATGGTCCTAAATCTGAGACGATGTATGGATCCATCTTGAACAAGTTGAGAAGGGTCATGGCTTTCCAAGTAAGTGGAATTGCAATGAGTAAAAAGGTGGAGAGGGAACAGTTATATCCTAGGAAATGCAAAGAATAGTTCCTTGGGAGCTCACAGGGCAGGGACAGACATTTTTGGAGATGCAGTGGTCGGTTTGTGGAAGGCACTGAATGCCAGATTACTGCTATTTTAATGATTTTGAAGACAATAAGAAGCATTAAAGATTTTTTCAAGGGGTATGTCATGGAAAATGTGCTGAGCTAAACAATGATGGGCAGAGCCATCTTAGGACAAATGTTGGAGAAGACCTCTCAGAGGAAGTACGTTTTGGGATTGCCCCATAGAGGGTGACATCAAACCTACCACTCAAAATTGGTTGCAGTATGGAAACTGATGAAGTTATACAGGCACTGAGAGTACGAAAAGTTGTATTACTCATCTAATAAGGGTTTGGGGGTAGAGCAAAGCAGACAGCCAAGCCAGTTCAAATGACTTGAGCAAAGAGAGGGGCATGTGACTTTGCTTCTTATTGTGGTTAGAAGGTGGGACGAGGTGAAGGGTTCCCAGGCCTGGGTTGGGGCCTGTGTGGTTTGAACTTCTGATTTGTCCCTGTGCCAAGGGTGTGAGTGGATCAGCTTTCTTACTGGCTTGCCCGTAGGAATAGAGCTAGGCGCTATCTATGGTTAAACATCAAAAACAGAGTCAGACTCTATTTCAAGGGCGATATTTCAGCTGAGACCAATGGCTGGAAGAGCCACAGGAAGAGCTGGAGGAAGAGCACCCCAGGTGGAGGGAATGCACAACAAAGCCCAAAGCTGTGGAAGGCCCGAACGTTTGAGGGACAGAAGAGGCCAGTGTGCTGAGAACAAGGTGAACAGAGGAAGATAAAATTAGAGGAGCCAAAAGACGCCAGATCACACAGGCCTTCCTAAGTCATGGCCATGAGTTTGGGTTTGACAGCAAAAGCAATGAGAAATCAATCGATGATTGTAGCTCAGAGCAATGAAGCCAGAATTTTACTGCAAGCTTGACAAAACTTGGGATCTGGATATGGTGAAAGAGGAAAAACTAGACAAATCAACAGAACATCTCTAACATTATTTTATTCATTTAGCTATTTGGACCCAAATAAACCTAACCTTCTTGAACCACAGGGTTTAGCCTAGGGTTTAGGACAGGCTGTGAATTCCTGCAAAAATCTCCCTGCCACCCCACCTCCACTCTCTCCTTGGTGAGCTCAACATTCTATGGGTGCTGAATAAATAATAAGCACGAGTATAGAAAATACTTTTAAAACTAGATGATATAGAAAAGGAACAAACACTTAACCACCCTTTCTTTAATGTTGAAGAGAAGACGTACAAGTACAGCAAGTTTCAGTACTGCTTTGTCAGTTTTTCTGTCCCCTTCTGCAGTTACATTTTTTAGCTCCAGTCTATTAAGTGTCCCTCGAGAAGAATGACTAGAAGGCAAAGGAAGTTTCTGAAGCTGGACGATCATTAGCATGCACCTGCTAGAGAAAATCAGGTACCATTGCTTCCTCAACAGGAAACCCTGCAACAAAACTCACATCACTTATTTTTTGCAGATACAGTCAGCCGTTAGTGATAGACTTGAAATAATTGTTCTTTGTTTTCAAAAGCAATTGTTGTTCAAAACCACTATGCCTTTAATAAGAATATAATGTAATATTTTCCTGTTCATTTAATTTTCCATTTGGAAAAACAAAACAAAAAACATTTATGACCAGAATGAGTTCTAGAACATTCGAAATGATTGAATTACACAATCCTTATTATCTGTGTTTTGCATTTGTGACTTAGGCAAGTTGACAGGAAGTCACTGAACATCAGCATTAGATTCATCCATTTGTACTTGGAAATGGGGAGATCAACCTCAGTGATAGGATATGACCATGCCACTGTGTGCCCCCTGGGAATCTTGTAAACTTTGCCTTTGAAGGCAATTACTCTATTTAAGAAAGATACTTGGTGTCTTTGACCTAAAAATTTCATTCTTCCTGAGTATGTGTCATTTTATATCTTAAATTCATCCTTAATACCAGTTCTATTTCAGAACTTCTATAAAAATAAAACAAGCTCAGAGCCAAGTTAATATCAGTTTGTGCTCAACCCCCTTCTGTTACTACCACAAATCCCTAGCTATGTTTCAAAGTTGTCAATCATTAAGAA
Organism: Rhinolophus hipposideros; assembly: GCF_964194185.1. Lineage (NCBI taxonomy): Eukaryota > Metazoa > Chordata > Mammalia > Chiroptera > Rhinolophidae > Rhinolophus > Rhinolophus hipposideros. The sequence goes on along the minus strand of NC_138049.1, from coordinate 18,471,616 downwards.
ATATCTTGACAAACTGATATGACTTATGTGACATTTGATATTTTGACTTAGCAAAAAAAATCTACAGTGTCCCAGGGTTCATCCTTAGAGCAAGCAGATACCAATGGACTGTGATTTGAGGGCTGCCAAGAATTTTCTTCTTGCTGGTCAGAGTGCTTTCACTGCCACCGTCTAGTTGTCAGAGGCCGAGCTCGGGTGTGGTAGGAGAGGCTCCTGGGGCACGAAGTCTAAGGAAGCACTCACTCAGCGCTCTGCAAATGCCTCCTCTCAGTGTGCAGCCTGGGCTCCTCTCCACCTCACCCCTGGCTCAGCCCTGGCAGCAATCCACCTGGGATGAAGCTCAGAAGGACCCAGTTAACATGCATGTACATGATCTGAGAATCTAACACAGTAAGCCATTGGCCACCGGCAAATGGAACTAGCTCGATTAGAACCAACACCACCAAAAGGGTACTTAGGAAAGGGGACACTGAACAGGTAAGTTTGAGGAACAGGAGGCCTTTAAAGGGTTTGAACGAAGCCTATGGCACTGCTCAAGGCACAGTGAGTTACTGAGGCATCATGGGAATGGGGGGGCGGGGTATGAAGTAAGAAATCAGCCAATCTCTGGAAAGGACTCCGGGGTTATGGAAAACTTATTTTTGTGTGTACAACTATGTTACAACTGATGCTCAAAAAAAAAAAGTATACAAAAATGTTTTAAGAAAGGAAAATCTGTATTAAAATTACGCTGATGGTAACCACTTTGAGCACCTCTTGTATGTGCAGAAGTCAAACGTGACTTGTATTCATCTTTTGTTATCAGTATATATTGAGTATTACAATTTTAATACAGTTTTTTCCTTTCTTAAAATGTGTATACTTGGCACCTTCTGTATATATATTACTACTCATATATAATATATAAAATAACTATCACTGATGTTGTAATATTACCACTCATATATAATACATGAAATATATCATACAGATATATATAACACACACACAGGGTGTGTGTGCGTGTGTATATTTCTGTGTGTTCATATGTGTATGTGTGGGTATATTTGAGGGTTGTGGGTGGGAAATCTTGTAGTGGGCACTGAGGTAACCAACTGACATCAGAGCCAGGGCTTACACTCCCATGGAAAGTGACCCAGCTCACCTGTAGCCCTTTAAATTTGCCTGACACTTATTTCTGTGTTTGTGCCAAGATAAGGGCTTGTGCTACCACTAGTATTTTAATAGAAGCCTTGGGAAGCTCTGAGCCTCTTCCTCTGCCAGTGGGCATCTCCGTCTTAAAGGAGGGTTCACTGATAAAGACAGCATTAGAACACCACACTTGGACTCACAGGAGATTCATGCCTGTCTTCCTTCTCTAGCTAGTCTGAACTTTGATTTCTCTGTTTGTCCTCAAGCTTCCCGTTTGCCTCCCTCTTGTCTTCCAGCTTGGGCCCTCCGGCACATCTGACTCATGGATTCTCTCTCTCTCTCTGTCTCTCTCCGCCCCCCTCCTTCTCTCCTCTCCCATCTTGGCACCCTCCGACTGGCCACTCTTCCTAGCAGAATGCCCATTTTATGAGCCCATGATTTTTGAACTTACCTGCGATTTGGCTTTGCCCCCAAAGTGTCACATTCCTAACACTGGCACAAACAACTGGTGCTCATGGCAACAATTCATTATGTGGTACACTAGATGCAAATGAGAGCTCACAGCAGGACCCCAAGCATCTGGAACCTTCTCTGTGGGCTCCGATGAGGGGACTATGAGGCAGTGGGGAGGAAATGATTAGATAAGAAAAAAACATGAACTGTATTTTAAATTCAAATTGGGACTCTTGGGAAACTGTGATCTGAAAACATGCACCTGCTCCCCCACCCTCACAGATCCAAGAACTTTCACAAGCAGGGTGGCTGCCAGAGCCTACACCACAAGACTGTGTTTGCTCGCTGAGACTGACAGAAGCCCCGGGGCCCAGAAAGGAACAGCCCCTGCTGAGGTTGAGAGCACTGCTTTTCCTGAAAAGAGGTGGGCCCTCTGAAACCCATGGAGTCCTGAAAGAAGGGTGGTGTCAACCCACCTGAATGATCCTGCAAGGGCTTTCCATCTTCCTTGGCTCTGAGGAGCTCTGGAAGGAATAGGTGAGCAGAATCTTCTCTGCTCGTGAGGCAAAGAGACCAGCATTAACCATTACACCTCAGGAAACAGAGACCGGGAATGGGACACACTGTGGGTCACTGCTGGTTTCTTAAGTGTTTTGTGAGCCTTGTAAAACACTGATATGGAAAGGAATATGCAAATCTTTCCTGTAAGTCAATGTCTGGATCAATGAATATTATTTTCACGTAATAATGGAAGCTCCTTGAGGTCAAGAACAATGAATGAATGAATGCCATAGTAACTCCACAACCTGAGGTCACCTTTGCTCAGGTGGATGAGTTTTACCAAAAATTATCTGCATAATACATCTCCAGGGAATATATTAGTGGTATAATACAAAAGGCAATGATTGGAAATTGGGATACTTGAGTTTTAGTCCTAGATTTGCCAATAACTAGGTGACATTAGGCAAACCACTTCATATTTTTGTCTGCTGGTTTTCAACCTCATGAAAATTGGGGAATTTGGACTAGAAGAGCTCTAAGTTTCTTTTTTAACTAACATTACATCCTATTGCCTTCTGAAGAATTGTTTTGGTTTAAAATAAAACTGCTAATCACCCCTCTGGCCAGTTCCTGGATTGTTGATGACCAATTCTCTTATTTAGATATGTCATGTTTGCACATAACTTATCTTGAATTTCCTCTATCTCACTGTGCAGCTCCCAGCCTGATCTCGCACCCACATGATGCTCCTAGCATCTGTTCAAGGTGAGAACAGGCGTCTGGATTGTCTGCTGAGTGGTAATCACCTGGACCACCATGTCAAATCCTTTCCTGAGCATTAACCAGTGAAGGTTATTGAAGGTAAGCTGCTTGTATGTGGCCTCAGAGAAAGAGAGTAAAAAGCCATTACCAACATCCTCAACAGCAGAGAACATTCTAAAGATCCTGCAGGACACCTTTCAAAATGCTAGTTAATCTTCTGTTTTTCCCTGAGGTCAAAAGAAACTACTAAAGTTTTACTCTTTTAAAGATGAGCTCTTCTGAGGTGATTTAGACCAACAGCTTTGGACTGTTACCTGGCAACAATCCTAAAGGCAAGAGTAGCCTAAGACCTGAAGAAATCTTCTATTAGGACAGAAATGTGCCTGGTACCCACGTTAAAGTCTTTCTGGTTTAGCGGTCCTATAAAAGGACAGTGAAAATCCAATAACCTGAGCCTGGAGTCATTTCCTCTTCAGACATCACAAAAGAGTGAGTTGACTTTGGCGAAGGTGAAACATGCTCGGTACACTTTCCATAAAGACATCATTTATGAATTAATGTTGTCTTACTCTCTTGTAGCCTTTCCCAGGCGCCATCTTAGAGAGGCTCCCAAGCACCGGGGCAGTGGGTGCAACGGGAAGACCTCGGCAGCTGCATAACAGTGTCCCTTGCACGCAAGTTCTTCCTAAACATGGTGGTGACCCAGACAGAGCTCATTATCTCATCGGATGGGTCAATATTGTTTTCTTGACCAATCTGTTCTTGAAAAGGTCTTTTGGAATATTCTTCCTTAAGAACTGAAATTGTTTCCAGGTAACTTTCAAATACGAGTTCTCACCCTCCCATATCTTTTACCATTTTAAATGTGTGTCAATTAACACACTCGCTCCTGCAACAGACAAGCCCCCCAATTTGGATGACTTACTACAACAAAGGTTTATTTCTTGGTCGGGTAAAGTCCAATGCAGGTTGGGGAGCCACCTCCATCTTGGAACTATACTACCTGGACCACGTTACCAAGACAGGATAAAAGAAATTTGGTGGGAGTGGACTAGCTCTAATGGCCTGAGTCTGTAAGTGGCACCAACAGGCCTGCTCCTAGCTCATTGCTCAGAACTAGCCACAAGACCCTGAACTGAGTGCAGGGGAGCCAGGGAAAAGGAGGAAAGCACATGGGACTTAGGGGACAGAGTGTCTGCCTCATCCTGTTTTTTTCTCAACCGAGCACATTGACTGGAAGGATGAGATAGGTACCACGATTTCATCCCTCATCCTGATTTGAATCCTAGAGCCAGATCATGCCAAGGAACAGCTGGTCCTTGCAGAGAGCCGAGTGGTCACACCCACAGTCTGACATCTGGCCCTCCTCTGTCTCTGTGCAGTGCCCAGAATATGTCACTTTCCCCAGTACAGGCTGAGTGTTGAGACTGCCTAGTGGCAAGCTGTCCAGCTATTCACCCATGTTGTTGACTAGAAGCATTTCATATTTGTATCTCCAGACTCAAAGATCAAGAATTTGACAGCATGAAGGAAGGATGCCACATAACTAATGTCATTTTATGTTCATTAAGATCATGTTAATTGAACTTGTTAATATAGCTCTGTAATAAATGAAGCTGTTCCTCATTTCAGAGATTCCCAAAGGGCCCAGAATGAGATGATATCTAGGGAACAGATGTAAGACTTCTCCAACGGGCTGAAAATCTTGTTTTGTCATCTCACTCTCAAACAGGGTACTGAGACTCAGAGAGACTGAGTGACTTGTCTGTGTTTACATGACCCGTAAACGGCAAAGCCAGAACAGGAGTCCAGGATCTGTGACTTCTTATCCAGTGCAAAGTGCTTTGTGAAGGGCAGGCCAAGAACGAGATTCTAATCTCCTTCGTGCCTTCTCTTTTCAAATGTCAGGATACCAACGTGACACTGCAGGGAAGAAAACGATGGACAGCCAGGCCCTCACTGATAATGGCACCTGTGGTGCAGCACCAGGCAAATAACAGGCAGTGGAAAACGCATATTTAAATCATGCAGAAATTAGTGAGATGACGAGGACAACAAGCGGCCTCTGAAGGAATAATTGCTTCCCCGTGGGGTGTTCAAGCTGGTGCCCAGACTCTAAATGAGTTTGCACTGGGGGTGTCACTGCAGCCAATACAGTGGAATTGAAGGTGGAGGAGGCAGCCACAGGCATGAAGTTTTCAAACCCAACTGCTATAGGAACTGCTGAAACGTTATTCAGGAAAAATGGACACTCCTTTAAAAGCTTTACACATCGAGAACAAAAAGGCAAAATGGCACTGCAGCACCGAGTCTGTCCTGACTCTGCAGGACGGGTGTAGTCACCACCACTTTCTAACAGTTGCCTAAACAAGTATTTAAAAACATGAAAACAAAACAAAACAAAACATAAAAAACCCACCAAACTCTCGTTAAGCCACTGTGAATTTTGCAAGCATGTTTGCCTTTTCACTGGTACTAGACTCATTCATGACAGCATCTGGGTAGTTCAAGGTGATATGGTACAATTAGTACAGAAGGGACAGAACCTTCACGAGGACTCAGGGAATCTTGTAAATCCCAGCATGCTGTGCGGCAGCAGAATCAGGCATCAGATTACAGAAAGCGGCTGAAGAATCCAAACAATTCATGCGACCTCAGTGGCAATGGCGGACGCATTACAGGAAATGAGTGGATCGATTTTCATCTGTGGCCTCTTGCAATCTCACAGAGCCTCTTCATCATTTTGGAAAGCAGAGCAGATCTCTTTCATCTCAATTTGTAATCATAAATTCAAATGCCTTGTTTCACATCTCTCTTTGATGTATGTAGTCCCTGTCTTTTTATACAGAATAATAATTCTTTACATTTAATGGAGTTTTTGTACTTATACAGCCGGATTTTAATAATGTCTTGTTTGAATTCACATGACGCTCTAAAGTAGACCAAACAGATAGTATTTTCCCATATTTTAAAATAAGGAAAAGTGAGATTCAGAGAAATTAGGTACTTCACCCAGGATTACACAGCTAGCAGGAAATAAAACTAAAGTTCTCAGCAAAGGCTCACCTCTTGCTTCCTCTCCAAAGGCTATAAGCCCAGTGTAGACTCACTGTCCCAGTGTTTACCTGTCGGACTCATTTTTTAAAATACTCCCAGGAACACACCTTGTGTCCAGAACTCCTGGTACCCTGAAAAAGTCCTGAAGACATCTGAAAATAGTGTGGTTGAAGATACAGGCTCTGAGTCTGGAGTCCATGAGCACTTGGGGTCGCTTCTGTAGACCCCCTTACACTTTTATAAAACATTAGATGTGGATTGATTTTCAGACTTTCAAAACTTCAAAAATTACAAACCACTAACTCAAAAGTAATAGGACTATCTTAAAATAGTACTTCCCAATCCTTATAAATCTTCCTCTCTTTCATGAACATAAAAATCCTATGCCCTTTAGAGTTATTTAAAAATGAAAATAAATTAAGAACCACAACCCCCAAAAAATCATAAATGGGGCCTAGATCTGCTTTGTTAACTATAGACGTCATCCCACCCTCCAAAGATTCCAATATGCTCCTGCTTTCCATTCCCTCCCTATCTCTCCTGTCTCACAATTTCTGTCCTGTAAGATGATCTCCCTAGAAAACTACTATTCTAGACCCTAGAAGCAATACTAGACGGGGAAAGGACAGAATTAGTCCCTGATACGTATTTATGGAGTTTTAGGGAATGCTGCCCTCTTCTGTTCTGCACTTCCTTCTCCTTTGTGGCCCAATTAATGAGACACTAGTTGGGGAGAGCCTAGATGGGGTCAAATTTGAGGGGCAAGAAATATCCTCATCAAGACAACACAGCAGCAGTGTTCTCTAAATTATGTAATATCCAAAAGTAAAGACTTGGCAGTTTAAAAGTCAATGAACAGAAATAAATAGGAATTCTTTTTGAAAAACAACTTTATTGAAGTATAACTGACATACAATAAACTACACATAAAGTGTGCAATTTGATGTTTTGAAAGATGTAAACTCCATGAAACCATCACCACAATCAAAAATGATGAATGTGTCCATCATCCCCAAAAGTTTCTTCATTCTTCTTTATAATATTTCCCTCCCACCCTTTATCCCCATCCTCAGGCAGTCACTCATCTGTTTTCTATTTGCATTTTCCAACATTTTATATAAATGAAATAGATCATGTATTATGTGCTCTTTTTTTAATCTGGCCTCATTGGCTGAGGATGATTATTTTGAGTTCCAATAACTAACAGTTCACTCTTTCTATTGCTGAGTAGCATTCCATTGTATAGATATACCAGTTTGTTTAACCATTTACCTGTTGATGGATATTTGGGTTATTTCTCATTTTGAGCTCTTACAAACAAAGCTGCTATGAATGTTTGTGTAAATGTCTTTGTTTTTCCTTCCTCTTGGGTAAATACCTGGGAATGGACTGACTGGATCATATCATGGGTGTAGGTTTAAAATTTTAAGGAAATGCCAAATTGTTTTCTAACGTGTTTGTACCATATATATTTTCAGCAGGAGTTTATGAAAGTCCCAGTTCTTCCACATCCTCTCCAACATTTTGTATGGTCAATCTTTTTATTTTGATCATTCTAATAGGTGTGTGCTTTATTATAGTTTTAACTTTCACTTTCTTAATGGCAAATGATAACTGAGCATATTTTCACGTGCTAATTTGCTGTCTTCTTTGGGAGACTTTCTTTGGTGAAATGTCTGTTCAAAACTTTTGCCCATTTTAAAATTGTTTGTTTTCTTATTAAGTGTTCTTTATTTATTCTAAGTAGAAGTCCTTCATCACATATACATTTGAAAATATTTTCTTCTATTTTGTGTCTTGTCTTTTCATTCTCTTAAGAGGGTCCTTCAAAGAGCAAAAGTTTTAAATTTTGATGAAGTCCAATTTCTCTTTTCTCTTTTTTGTGAATTGTGCATTTGGTGTCATACCTAAGGAATCTTTATCTAGCTCAATGTCACAAAGATTTTCTCCAATATTTTCTTCTAGGAGTTTTATGTATTTAGGATTTTTTTGGTCCATTATCCATTTTGAATTAATTTTATGTATGATGTGAGATAAGGATCAAAGTTTTTTTTGTTATTTTGTTTTGTTTTGTTTTCCCATAAGCACCCAAATTGTTTCAGCACCATTTGTTGCAAAGACCACATGTTCTCCCCTGAATCACCTTTGTACTTTGTTGAATATCAGTTGTCATGTATATGTAAAGTTATGAACTTTTGTCAAATTTATTGGCATAGAGTTGTTTATACTATTTCCTTATAATCCTTTTAATATCTGTAGAATTTATAGTGATGTCTTCTCTACATTCATTCCTCTTTTTGCTTTATTTGTTATATTCCTTCATTCTTTTTTTTTTTTTTTTTTTGTCCTGATCACTCTGGCTAGAGGTTTATCAATTTCTTGATTTCTCAAGGAACCAATTCTGGTTTGTTTTTCCCTATGGTATTTTGTTTTCCATTTTATTGATTTCCACTCTAATACTATTATTTCCTTTCTTCGATTTACTTTAGGTTTAATTTTCTCCTTTGTTTCTAGCTTTCTAAAGTAGAAGCTGAAGTCATTAATATGAGATCTTCTTTTCTAATACTGACATTTAGTGCTATCCATTTGCTTTAAAGTATGACTTCAAGAGGCATTCCACAAATTCTGGTATACTGTATTTTGATTTTCAATGAATTCAAAATGCTTTCAAATTTCCTTTTTGACTTCTTTGACCCATAGGTTATTCAGAAGTGTGGTGTATCCAAATATTTGGGAATTTCTCAAAGATTTCTTATTGACTAATTTAATTCCATTGTGGTCATAGAACATACTTTCCATTAACTGAATCTCCTTTAACTTCTAGATATTGTTTTATGGCCCAGAATATGGTCTGTCTTGGTAAATGATTCATATGCATTTGAAAAGGATGTGTATTCTGCTATTGTTGGGTGGAGTGATCTATAAATGTCAATTAGGTCAAGTTGGTAGTGTTGTTTGTGTTTTCTATATCCTTGCTGAATTTCTGACAACTTATCTTATTGTTGAGACAGATATTGAAATCTCCAACTATAATTACGGATTTGTCTGTTTCTCCTTGCAGTCCTATATCAGCTTTCTCTTATGAACCTGTATCGTTCTCTTATGAACCTACATCTTCATATCCTTAAATATTTAGGATTGTAATGCCTTCTTGACCAATTTACCCCTTTATCGTTATGAAATGACCCTGTTAACCCCTCCTGATATTACTGGCTCTAGTATCTACATTGATGGACAGAAATACAGCCACCACAGCTTTCTTTTGATAATGTTAGCATGGTATGTATTTATCTGTATTTTAACATTTAACCTAGTAATGTCTTTCTATTTAAAGTGCCTTTCTTGTAGGCAGTATATAATTGAGTCTGATAATCTTTGCCTTTTAATGGAACATTTAGACCATTTACACTTATTATGATTATCGGTATGGTTAAGTTTAAGTCTGGCATCTTGCAATTTATTATTTTTATCTTTTTCCATATTTGTTTCTCTTTTCCCTCTTTTTCTGTCTTCTGGATTAATTAAATTGTATTTTCAATAAACCTTTGTTGGTTTATTATCTATAACTTTCTGTATTGTTATTTTAGTGGTTGCCTTAGGCTTATAATAGACATATCTAACTTCCAACAGTCTGTATTTAAGTTATACCACTTCACATATAATAACTTTACAATACTATACTTTTATTTCTCTCATCTTGGTTTTTAAGCTTTTTACTTTTACATAATTATAATCCCCCAGAGTACATTGCTATTATTTTTGTTTAAAGAGACAATGGTGTTCTTTAAATATTTAAATAATACGAAAAAGTCCTTATAAATTTACCCAAGTATTTACCATTTTCAGTACTCTTTGTTCCTCGAGTTAGACCCACATTTCCACTTGGTATCATGATCCTTATGTCTAAAGGACTTCCTTTAATACTTCATGTCAGCTACGTGACTATAATATATGTTATCTGTAAATATTTTTGAATGTTGTTTTGGCATACAAATAAGTTACTTGGAGACAGTTTGATCATTTCATATCTTGTGTTTAAAATATATTAAGTAGGATCAGAGCAGCCTGTAGTCTAAGGCTAATTTTGATCACTACTGATGCAAAGCCCTTCTATGTACTTACCCAATTTTCTATGAATTATTAGGTTTTCCAATCTAATCGGTAGGAGCAGGCACAATTCCCACTCCTGTGTAAATGCTGGGAACTTTCACATCTCTTATTTTTCTCTCTATCTAGTTCTCACCTCTCTAGTATTCTTTCCTGCAAACTCTAGCTGCTCTGGTCAACCCAAATCCTAGCTCCATCTTTTCACTTGGGGAGTGTGCTGGGCTCTGCCTAGATTCCCCTTCCCTGGACAGTCTGGAAACTCTTCTAAGGCTGTAAGCTGGGGCAGCAATTGGGCTCAAGTCACTTATTTCTCATCACTCAGGGTCATTGTACTTCATTGCCTGATGTATAGCACCTTGAAAACCTTTTTTTTTTTCATCTATTTCATCGTGTTTTGCTTGTTTAATGTGGGATGGCAAATCTTTTGCCCGTTTTACCATCTTCACAGTCCTTTTTCTAAAAAAAATTTTTTTTAAATTGTATATTCTTTAGTATTATAGAAACTTTATTCTTTCGACCATCTGTCTGAGCTACACTTTGGCACTCAGAACGGGGGCTTGCCCTCAAGGAATAAGGAAGCAGCACACAGGTACAACAGCGGTACTATCAAACACCAAAATATCCCTTCAGAACTGCTTAAGCTTTGAAATTATATTAACTGTGTCATTGAGTCTAAAGTCCAGGCATTTATTTTTTTAGCAACATTAATATGAAAGAAGAGAACAGTGAATGCTAGTATATTTGAAGATAAAGTGGTAAATTATGCACAAGATACACAGTCAAAGAAGCATTCCTTTATTTAGATCTTTGTATAACGTGCAGACGATCCCGTGCCCCACAAAATGATCTTATCTATTTATTTAATGGTAATTTCTAACCATCCTTCACAATCTAACCCAACCTCCAAACACAAAATTTTGAAAATTAAGATAACAGGAATAGTTCCAGATATATCTCCAACTCAAAGAAATGCTTACTGCTTACTCTATCTAAATAAAACCTCCAAATGAATTCTGATGGTCCTTACTGCTAATCTTGAAAGAGTAATCTATCATCAATCCTGATCCCTTGTACTGTGGCTCCCAATTGCACTACAGCTTTACCAAAACCTCTTAATTTCCAAATCCAATGAGTGTTGAGTGTTGTCGGGTTTTGTTTTGTTTTTTCCATTTCTTTTTATATATGACCTCTTTCAAGTATTTGAAATGCTTGAAAATGCTTATCTTCTTGAAATATTCTTATTCTGATCACTTCTCCTGAGGTTCACTCTCATGTCTCACCTAGACTACTGAGGAGTAGCCATGTGGTTATGGAAAGTATGCAGTCACTGGTAATAACATAACAGAATACAGAAACAGCCAAATCAGGATGCCCTATTGGGAAGAAACATTCCCGTCTTAGTATGTTGTTCTCGTGATTAATGAGAAAAGGAAACCTAATCCATGTTTCTATTTTGTACTTATTGTATTCAGTAAAGAACTGCATTGCACATGGCTCAGAATATATGAATTACTAATATGCCTCGAAGTGTTATTCCTCATACAGGGAGAGGAAGAGTGATCACCTTATGTTTACTCTCACATACACACTTTATAATCCACAACAGAGGACAAAATATGGAGAAACAACTTGTACAAGAATGAAAAATGTCCTCTGTCCAGACTGCTGCATTTATTCTCCTGCTGTGATCCATTAGTAAACAGCTGTTCCTTGACTTCTGTAGATAAGAATTCTCTCAGTACAGCAAGTCAGGAAGAGAAGGGACTCACTTTCTTCAAAGAGGTTAAGCCAGAGCCAAAATATGATTTATAATTCCTTGCAATGTAGCACACAAATTTGATACATTCTAATTGTCATTACCAAGCCATCATTCTCACTTAATCCAACTCTTATATCATTCCCAAGAGGAGGAAAAAACACAAACGTAAGAATTTAGGTTAAAGGAATTTTGATGAGGTATAAAACAACCAAATATCTAAAACCACATGCCATTTTTCTTAAATCCATCATGTTCTCTATACTTAAATTTATCAAGATTTTTTTAAAAAATTAATGTTGATGAAATCTCATAAATAAAACTTCTGAATTAAAAAAATTATACATGCACATCGGATAGCAGTCTGTTTGGAAAACCACTTATAGATGTAGCTGTTATTCACTGCTGCAAAATGTATTAAAATGACGCTATCAATTGCTGACAATAAACACCAAAAACCTCAGGATGAGTTTCTCTGATGAATCATAATGAATTACACAGACAACTGGAATACCTTAATAATGTGTTTCCATTGCCAAATACAGGATCTCAGAGATAGATCTCACTGAGTATACTATCGACATGTTCATCTTCTGGGGAAAAAATATAATCTCACAGTTTAACATTTTTAATATTGAAAAGAACCTGATAAAATCATGAGCGCTGTAGAGAAACAAAGTAGTTTTACTTTAGAGGACTATTTATTCTTTATTTAACAAGTGTGGACAAATCATGCCATTCATGAATTACTTAGAGAACAGAATTAAAATTCCTCATGTGGAACATGCTTACCTTGGAGAATTGAGTTTTTTGTTTTTGTTTATTTTTCACTTTTTTTGAGAAACATTCTTCAGGAAACTATATTCCAGGTTTCATTATTAACTGCAAGTTCAAAAATGATACAAATTTGGGAAAAAGTGTTTAGGAAAAATTTTAAAGTATGAAAATTTATGAAAAATTATGTTAATTGACACTCATTGTTCTAAGCTTTCCCTTTTGTATCATAAATGTATAGAAACATTCCCACTTTGCTGATAAAAAAAAATATCATCACCGTTATTCATTCACTTACCAAACTTTTTTGAGCTCTTACTGCTTTTACTACAAATAGTGCAAGATGTTCAAGATTAAAAGATGAATAAAATATAGTGTATGACTTACGTTTTATAGTTCATAAACTTAAACTTGTAGTATCAGAGGGAAACAGATAGGTGAAGACTCAGGAACAATGTACTGTGACAAATGCATCAGGTCCATCATGATACAGAAACCACACTGTTATTTGAATAGGGAAATTGTACTATAAGAAATTATTAATTATTAGAATGTAGTTAACTACTAAAAGAGATGCATGGGAACTCTAATGGGTCTAGAGATAGCAAATGCAAAAGCTACTACTCCCAGGCCAAGGGAGAGTGGAAAATAAGGGAACTAATGACAGGAGAGGAACTTTTCTTTAACCAAGGCCAAAATCTAGACCTCTTCAAAAAGGGTGTAATATCTATGACAGGGACACAAAGTCTGCTGGTGGCAGAGAGACTTGCCAGAGGGGAAGGGACAGTACTGCTCTGTAAAAACAGTTCAAGTTTCTGGAGCTGGTTTACAGAACGTCTAGGTAGTCGAGAATTGGTTTACAGAAGCAGCCCACCATTGTGAGAGAGTGTGGATGGATTAGAGCTACTTGGAAGAGACTGCTAGTGAAGAAAGTATGGCCTAGAGTACAATGGCACAGAGCATTTCATTATTTCACTTCTCATTTACAAATGTGCTTATCCCCACAAAATAACAGGGACTTTAGGTATAGATTCCAGTTTTTATTGGAGAAATGGAAGCCGAGTGTCATTGTTGGAAAGGATATGTAGGGTGGCCAGGGGACAGTGAAGTAGAATATCTGAGGTAGCAATGGGACAGAGTGACTTCCGTATGTGTTTCACAAGGCTTTGTCTAGGGACATGGCACATAGTGTGTGACTGTCTCCCTCTCCAGTGCCTGGATAAATCTCAAGGAGGGACTACAAAAATAAGAAAAGGAAAAGAATGATGATGAATAGTTTAAGTGCGATAGGATTTCATGTGAAACCAGTCAAGGATCTGAGTTTCATGTCCTGATTGATGTCAGGCCAAAAGAGAATCATGAATGGATGAGACCACTAATATCTGGGTTATTCAAGCACTGCAATGGTTACTGTACAATTCAAGTTGTAAAAAAGAAAGAAACAAGACAGAAGCAAAATAAAACTTAAAAAAATACATCGACTTCTAGTTTCAGTTCTGGCATGTAAAGAAAAGAGCTTTGAAATTGTCCCTCCTACTCTTAAAATAAGAAAAAAAGCTGAACAAACTAAAAATCAATGACCTCCATCAGAGAACTGAAGTCATAGGGCAATGGAAATGCTGAAATATAGGGAGACAGAAGAATACAAAAACCACAGCCAAGATCGGTTTACCCAGAGCAGAAGTTGCAAGAGCCATTCACTGCAGGAACATTTAAAATAGTAATTTTGACAAATTCCTGGAGTCTGAATATGGATCAGAATGAGAATGAGAAATTCCTGGGGGCCACAGTTTTAGGGAAACCCCTCACCCTTTTCTGAGTTTGCCTCCAGGAATCTCATAATATTCTCATGGTGAAGAGCTAAGAGAGATTCCCCTCTCTGGTGGAAGGAAGGGAGAGTAATCATTGAAATAAGCCCCGAATGTTCTCCATAACAAAGGGAAAAATCTTTTACACCTCTAGCTCTCCTAGTTCACCTACATAGAGGAAAAAACTATCAACACTTGTGAAGTTCACAGCCCAAGGACACAGGCCCATTAAAAGACTCAGATTTAATCGTAAGATTATAGAACACTGCCTCCCACCCACATCTAAACGCACATCAACAGGGCTCCAACAGAAAAGAGTGGATTACAGTCCTGAGCACATAATGACAATGGACCACATGTGATGATGGTCTCCTAAGATTATAATGGACCTGAAAAATTCCTATTACCTAGTGACATCGTAGGCCGCCCAGCATTGTAGCCCAACGCATTATTCACATGTTTGAGGTGATGCCAGCGCAAACAAACACACTGTGCAAGAAAAGGCTAGACCCAACTAGGATGCTAAATTTACTGCTAGCTCTGGGTGGTGTAAACGATTCAAGAATCCTCATACATCACATAATGGGAAAGTGAGTGGTGAGTCTGCAAGTGCTCATGTGAAGGAAGCTGAAGAATTTTTGGAAACTCTACATGAGCTGATGGTAGAGGAAAATTACTTGTCAGAGCAAATATTCATTATGGATGAAAACTTCCTATTCTGGAAACAGATGCCTAAAAGGATTTTCACCCATAAGGAAGGAGGCCAAGTCAATCCCAAGTTTCAAGGCTTTTTTAAAAAAAAAACAGGGTTAACCGTCTTGCTGGGGGGGGGGGAGGGGGCAATGTCACAGGCTACAGATTGAAACCCTTTGTGATGTGGCACCGTGAGAACCCCCGGCCCTTCAAGCATACCAGTAAGCACACATTGCCAGTGTACCACAGAAGCAAAAATATGTGAACCAAAGAATCCATTGCTGGGTTCATTCCCAGGGTTGTGGAAGGGACCATTCAAGGAGGGGACTGCAGCTTAAGCTTCAGTGGCTTCATGACAATTCTGCCTCTGCTTCTGAGACTTCATTTTTGGAAGGCGGCAGCAGCATGAAGAAGTAGATTCCTCCTGGAATCCAGTTCAGTAGAGTAAGCAGAGCTACCCAGAGACAAGGGTCCAGAGACAGAGCCTAACAGAATTGTTCGTGCTGGCGTCTCTGCCCCATGTTGACAGGGCGTCTGCAAGGGTCTGCACTTGGCCTTGGAACAGCATGTCTGCTGGGGCCATCCAGTGGTATAACTGCGGTGCCATTTCTGGTTGTGACTGCCCCAAGCCTGTGAAGTTGCCAAGTACCCCTTAATGAATTCCTTTCCTGCGCAAATTAAACTACCTGGAAATTAAAAAAAAAAAAAAAAAAGTTTGTTTTCTTTTAACTTGACTATTCAAGTCAGTGAGCCTGACCCCTTTGACCTGTGTGTTGTCCCAGTGATTGGATGAGACAGAATTCTTTCTCGAAACCCCAGTGCAGTCGGGTTGTTTCGTTATGTGTTTTTGGAGACCTGCAGTCAAAGCACATTCTAATTTTTTGTATAATTTTGATGTGATTAGTTCATTGACATCTGTCCTCCGAAAGACTAAGAATCCTGAGATCAGGGACTATGTCCATTTCAGTTCACCAGTATTAATCACCTTACAATTAGAAGGTGCCACAGAAACGTTAGTGCATGAAAAATACACTTACAAAATGAATCAATTCTTCCTCTTTCACATTTTTTATCCTGCATTCACCTTTATTAACATATTTAACACATTCCATTTATAGTTTCCATTTATATGTCTGCACATTCCATTAGATTATAAGCTCCTAGAAGGTCACCATTATTTCTCAATTATTTAAATATCCCCAGTAAGTACTCAGTAAACGTTTGTTGAACAGATCAGTGCCCTGAACTGGGAATTAGTATTTCTGCCATGTATCTCAGATGGCTTACTTAGCTTCTTTAAGACTCAACTTTTTATCTATAGAGTGAAGAAGTTATTCTAGAAATGATCTCTTAGGACCCATTCCAGTAAAACAGCTAAAAGTTATATGACACTAAATGCAAAATATATTCTCATATTTCAAACCACTAACAATATCTATTAAGCAATTTAAGTGGGGGGAAAAAAGGCCTTCAGGGTAAATTTGAAGATGTGGGAAGAAATTTCATTAAAATATGTAAGATGGAAGTTTGTTGATTATTTGATTTTTACCCCAAAGAATTATAAACAGTTTATTCACAGAGCTATTCACAAGCTAAATTGGATAATCATAAAGAGTTGATGCTCTTTTGGAGCTATGCAGCAAAATCCCTAAAATATATGTGTATTTTTTAAACTTACCATTTTAGAAAAACAGTTTATACTTCTTGGGAATTTGATAAACATTATTATGCCTGCTGGATAATATTACTGTATACAAAGATTTGAAAAATCTCCTTTAGGAATTTACTATCATACTCAAAAATATATGTTAGACATTTGGGCATATTGGACTGAGGATACTCCCTTTTTAACAAATTTAATTTCTGGTAAAGAATAAAATATATGTATACTCGAATGATTCACTTTTATCTTTCATCCTGCTCTTTAAAAATGTAAATTTTATATTGAATCTACTACTGCAACTACTAAAATGCAACTACTGAAATATCTAACCCAGACACAAAAGAATATCTTGAAAAACTCTATTCAACAGGAAATAATGTTTTTTTTCTGTGAAGAAAACTTTCCTCATTTAACTGTTTTATTAGTCTTAAAAATACATAACTAATAGACATGAATTTAGTGAAAAATGTACAGTATTTAATGTCATTTGCTCCAGAGATGGCAAATAATTTTCATAAATCAAATAGTTCTTCAAGATGTTTCAAAGAAACAGAAAAGGAAGGCAATTTGCGAAAAATGGGCAAATGAGAATATCTGCTTTATGTCTCATATTCTCATGCAAAATATGTCCCTTAGTCAACAATGTTATTTCCTTTTGGAAAAAGAGAACAAGGCATATTACCTCGAACTCCCTTCACCCTCTTCTTTCAAATGACCATTGGAGCCTTAAATATAAGTATGTAGATAGTTTGCTAAGAGATCTCAGTCTGAAAAACATCAGTGAGGACCACTGGCCTCAAAGGATCGCCTGGACGCACAGTCTCAGACATTTCATGAGTTGAGAGTCATTCTATGGAGGTCTTTGCAGCACATAGGCAGGTTCCTTTTTGCGGTCTAATTTTTGTGGGAGCACTAAATATACCAAACTTTTACTACTCAATCACGTTGACTCTAGACTTAGAATACAGTCATCGTCTGACCACGAAAGGAAGTCCCAAGAAGGAAGGAACATCACACAGACTTGGCAGATGAGAACCGATGGCTTTTACCTGAGTAAGGAAGGCCTGTAGACCAGAGGGAGGCATCCTTGGTATGCAGAGGGCAGCTTATTGGCAGCACTGGGGTGGGGCAGGGAGGAAGGAATGGGAAAAGAGTAATTGAGGCTTAAAGGAACAGAAAGAGGATGGAAAAAATTATATTTACAATTATGCTAGGAACAGATTATATATTTAATGGTTTACTTATTACTGAGAAGTTCCTCCTGAAAACCAGAGAGTGGCTTGAACTGCTCATCTGTACTTTATTTTCCTTTGAGAGACTGCTCAGAATTTCTAACAAGTATATCAATATGCCATAGGTGGTAAGTAAAATACACTTCGGCTTAGCATGTTCTCACTTGAGTATTTAAAGGGTTATTTTTCCTGTTGCTTATTTTTTACAGAAATGTCGAAAAATGTACTCGGAACAGTTTGGGCACTGCCCTAACTTTGATGTCACTCCCCACTGGTACTTGGTGCTGTACTGTGGAGTGTGTACTCCTAAGCTCAGGCTGTTCTCGTAGCCTCTTCTTTTCTCTGAAACAGGGGTGCTATCCAGGAGTCTTTCATTCTGAAGTTCATCCACAGGAAAAGGTAGGAGCATGATTAAGTGACTGCAAGTCTCAAAAAGGAATACCTATGGCTCAGAGGTAGACCCACGTCACTGTAGTTCAAGAAAACTGACACTCCAAAGAGAGTGTTGTCAAGCAGGGAGAGACACATAAGCTTATCGTGCTGCTTTGCACATATAGAAAAAGGTCGTGGTTTTCTTTGATGTCAAATTTTTATATATTTTAACATTTATGTCCTTTAAAATGAAGAAGATTAAAAATTGTAATAAAACTCTCCATGGTTAAGAAGAAACAAATAAAAACATCTGCTACCAGACTCAGAAGAAATAACTCAAAAAGTGACACATCAAACAATGACACGTTTAATACAGTCAGGAAGAAATTGTGGGAAAAAAGAAAAAAAAAACTATAGCAAAGATTCCTCACACCTTGGACTCACTGATAAAGAAGCCATGTGTGATCGCACCTATTCATGTCAGAGCTTTTTATCCTATGACTACTTCTCAAACCAGGTGACTAGCTACGGAAATTTACTTCTGCCAATTGATAATTCCTTTACCAACATTCTAGATTCTTATTCTATTTCAAATCCACCAAAGAGAAAAAGAAGAAAATGAAAACCAAATCCAGAAACAAATCAGAAAAGTTTGACTCCACATGAAAAGAAAGCAACTGTTTATGGTTCTCATGTCCCCTATTCAGCTATTTCAGTGCCCTGCGTGAACCTCTGTAGGCAGCGCACATGGATAGTAATTTAATCTGACATTTCTTAGCTGTGTAAGTTTTTTTTTCCTTTTTTAGAAATCATCATTCTTTTTCCCACTTTTATTTCTTACATACAGGAAAAATCGTACTCAGTACCCTGGTATAAATAAAAAATTTATGCTTTTTAAAGCATGTATTTAAATTTTATATTAATTTTTTCATATTCAAATATTAAACTTTTATGGGAAAAACATTTCTAAGTTGCTAAACAGAATTCATTTGAGCTATGCCAAAACATAAATATTTTCTCCTTCGTTTTTTTAACTAAATATTGTGTATGTCATATTTCTATTTTAAAAAACATGAATATAGTTTAGGTTGTCTTCAGACAGATTTTTAAACAATAAAAAATAAATAAATCATCTCTATGACAATATGGCATAATGGCTCAGAGTGGGTTTATTGTATCAGAAAGCCTGATTTTAATTCTGTCTCTAACACTTACAAGCTGTGTGACCTTACAAAAGATATTAACCTCTCTGTACCTCAGTTTCCTCATCAGCAAATGAAAACAATCATAGTACCTACTTTAAAAATTGTTATGGAACCCAATTCATTTAAAAATATTCCTCTTATTGTTATGTCTATTGCCAGCCAGTGTGATATGCTGGTATTGCTTTCATCATTCCAAAGAATTAATTAGGTACTAATTGATACATGATGCTTTGCTAGATATGATATATGTGAGTCTATTGATTGAATCCTCTCAAAATCTGCAAACTCACATGTGCGTGCATGTACACACACACCCTGCAACAGAGTGGCCTGTACAGGACTCTGCAATGACCAACTAAGAACATCCTCTCTGAATGTGCTGTGCGGACATCAGGCACAGGTCAAAGGGAACTGGAAGCTGCTGCTGAGAGACCCATGGAAGTCACTGGGAATCGTTTATTTCATGAGGGAAAGTGCAGTTCCCCTCTGGTTACTCTATAAAGGCTCCATGGAAAAGCAGTGACAGTGACCGTTTAATGACAGGAGAGACATAATTGGGTGGGTTTGAAGGAGGAGAACCTGATCTAGGCTTATGACGTATACTGTTTTCTTAAACGGTTGGCATTTGGGCTGGAATGACTGTATCATCGGAATTTGGGACAAGTTTGTCTAACATGATTAAAGACCCATGAACCAAAGAACAGAAACCAAGGAAATGAAGTTCAGGGCTTGTCCCTGACAGGCTCTGATGTACAGTATGTGGGTCTGAGCGTTCTGGAGAACACAGTCAGTGACAACACACTCTGAGGCTTGGAAGCGAGATAAGAAAGGCCATTTTAGGAAGAACTTTAAGGGGCTAAGTGATGGATGAAGAAAACAGTGCTGACCACAGGATGACAATGGTAAGTGTGGAACAGGTGTAGGCAGGGAGTCCAGAAGGAGCCTGAAGTTCATCAA
Source organism: Rhinolophus hipposideros (assembly GCF_964194185.1). NCBI lineage: Eukaryota > Metazoa > Chordata > Mammalia > Chiroptera > Rhinolophidae > Rhinolophus > Rhinolophus hipposideros. Next base: position 18,451,145 of record NC_138049.1, on the reverse strand, counting down.
GTTACAAAACAAAAAACAGCTGGGACAGGCAGTAACCTGGGGCTGGGGACAGATATGAGGGAAAAGCGTGAAACAAATGAAGCTTAGTTTAGCAGTAAAGTGTGTGACCAGAATGAAGATTGCAGGAGGTGAAAATGGCACTAGTTTGTCACTTGAAATGCCAGAGAAATGACGACATAACCGCTCTGGCTGACAATGGGGTAGAGCAGGGGCTACGGAGGGAGACATATCTCTGCTCTTGCACCTTCAGTTGACAGGGGCTCTCCATCCCAACTTATCCTATGTTTGAGATAACATAAATCAAGAGGGAAAAGAAAAGTTACGTCTGTATTTCAAAGTGCTTATGACCATGCGGTGCCAACACATACTACTTAACTCTTTGCTACTTCTCTCCTGTCCCTAAACTTTGCCACTACTAGTTGTCTTGTGGTTGGACACTCTTCCCACTGCATCCGAGTGCAGGTGCAAGCCAGTACACAGGATTCAAAAATAGTTTTATATATACACGTACTGACACACACACACACACACACACACACACACACATACTTCAAAAGATAGAAGTATCAGAATTACACGTAAGAAACTAGTTCATTAATATCCATTTCAAGTTATTTTCTCCGGTAAAATGAATTTTGCTTTCTGCACTCACGCATATGACAAAATCTCCTTGTTACCCCTTCCATTTGTTTCACACACATTATCTCATGAATAGTTCAAGATCTGGGTAAGTAAAGGAAATATTTGCATTCCCTCCTTAGTTGGTCATCTCTCTTCTCCAGTGGTACTCAAGAAGAAAACAACATAATCAACACATTTGTAAACAGCAGACAGTACAAAAGAAGTGCTTTCTTGAGGGCTCATTGAAGTCTGATTTGCAGCGAGCCATACACAGTGCCAAAGAGACAGATACAAGTGTGCCACAGAGCAAACAGCAAAGCCAAAAGAGTTACTAAGAGCCAGCTTCAATCACAAGCTAAAGACCTCCACTTCAGGTTAGGTAGCAAATATCCAATTAACACAAGTGTCTGACTGCTTTACCCGAACAGGCAGCAAATTATGTCAAAAGGAAGAAATTAAACAGCAGGGAAAATAGGAAGACAACCACTCAGGAGATTATTTGCAAAATGTAATCAAATCATACATAAAGAAGTATTCTTCTCTTTAATATACTTGACAAAGACATCCTTTCACCAAACAGCTTTTGTCCTGTGAAACAGAAAAAGGAAGCACATTCTTCCAAATGGAGAGAGAAGATGCTATTCCACCAGAAGACTAGGTAGTTAATAAAATCCTGGCATGTCTATTACATTTCCCTCCACACATAATGTGAAATCCCCTGAGTAGCTACAGAAGGTTTACCTTTATTTATTTAGGTGGTGCATTTTCTTCATCCCATCTTCTCCAAATCACTTGGGGGTGACCAGAGCCACTGAGCACTGAGTTTTCTCTCTGAACATTGTAAAACTTGTACTTCCCTAACATATCCATTGGTTACCTTGGTAAATGCCAATTTGTAGCTTTTAATGTTCAAAGGAAAAGAAGAAATGAAAAGTTAACATAAATGAATAATTAGAAGCATAGATTGTTAACTTTCGAAAGGACCTCAAAAGTCATAAAATAGAATCTTACATCCAATAATTGATCGCCTTTAAAACATTTTTGGAGGAGAGTTTTTCAACTTCTGTTTTTAAATCATTTAGTGGCAGGGAGCTCATTGTCTCACAAAGCAATCTGTTTTACCATTTTCCAACTCATTTAGAAAGTGCTTTCTTAAAGGAAGATGAAAGCTACTACCCTATAACTCCTAACCATGGATCTTACTTCTGCCCTCTGCAGCAGCGAGGGCAAGGTTAATTGTCTTATTTACTCAATACATCAATCCTTCAAATATTTAAAGAGTGTTATTTCTTTCCATAGTCTTCCTTTCTCCAAGTGAATCTTCCTACGCTCCTTTTCATATATTTTGATAATTACATCCACCCAACAAGCCATTGTGAGTGCTAAACGAGTGAATGTCCCACACAATACCTGGAAGTAGCCAGCATTTGCCCAACTGTTTAAAAGATCTCTGGGTCTTGTTTTCTCCATCTATTCTCCTGAGAAAATTAGAAATTCTCTTTGGAAAACTATCTAATCTATAAATGTTAATATTCTACTTCAAACGTGTTGACAGAAATAAATATAACCCTTCACCGGACTAGTGGTTAGAACAGAAGTGTGCACTATACTTTGTGTAGTCAGAGCTTGAGCACTCCTGGTTTGTGTGTGTGTGATACACGCCTCATCATTTTGTTAGCCTTTTTAACAACAACAGCAAGTGGCTGGCTCATTCAAATACCCTGGATTATTTTCACTATTTCACTATTGCTAAGCCAGTTCTCTCCCTTTTTATTTTTGCAAAATATCTTATTGATAACACTTCTATTATGAGCTATGGAAAGAATGACTCATGACTAAAATGTGGATTTAGTTTATGTGTTCTCTATTTCTGTCATTAAAAATGATAACTGGAATAAATACATCATGGGTCAAAAAGTTCTTCCTTCGATCTGAAAGAAAATAGACCACTGAGGGATAAAATACATCCTGTATTAAAAGCAAATATTTTTGTGAAAGCAATTCTGGAGAAAGAATATTGGCAAATGCTTCAAATTAAAAAAGGACATTTGCTTATAGACACTTGAAAATCACCTGGCAAAAGAGATTTCTTTTATATCAATTGTTATTCCTAATGCATATCCAGAACTACTTAAATACCTAAATAATAAAACAAATTTTCTTTACCCAACTCCAAATTATTGCTTGCCAGTGATTACGAGTGTTATATAAGGCTTCTTTACCTAATTGGTTTATATATGTAATGATTCAATATCTTCCAAAGAATGTCATCTCCATTTTCAAATCACCAGCTTAAAATATTAAAAATACTCAAAAATTTTCTGTGTATAGAAGTATTGAAAATCTAAACAGACCGATCACCAGTAATGAAATTGAATCAGTCATCCAAAACCTTCCCAAAAGCAAAAGTCCAGGACCAGATGGCTTCACTAGTGAATTCTACCAAACCTTCAAAGAGGATCTAATACCAATCCTGCTCAAACTCTTCCAAAAAATTGAAGAAGAGACAGTACTCCCTAACTTATTTTATGAGGCCAACATTGTCCTGATACCAAAACCTGGTAAGGACAACACAAATAAAGAGAACTACAGACCAATATCTCTGATGAATACAGATGCAAAACTCCTAAACAAAATTCTGGCAAATCGAATGCAATAATGCATTAAAAAGATTATTCATCACAACCAAGTAGGGTTCATCCCCGGGGCACAAGGATGGTTCAATATCCGCAAATCCATCAATGTGATACATCATATAAACAAAATAAAGGACAAAAACCACATGATTATATCAATGATGCAGAAAAAGCATTTGACAAGATACAACATCCATTTATGATTAAAACACTTAATAAAATAGGTATAGAAGGAAAATACCTTAATATAATAAAGGCCATCTATGACAAGCCTTCAGCTAATCTCATAATTAATGGTAAAAAACTGAAACCCTTTGCTCTACGTTCAGGAACATGACAGGGCTGTCCCCTATCACCTCTGCTTTTCAACATAGTGTTGGAAGTCCTCGCCAGAGCAATCAGGCAAGAGAAAGAAATAAAAGGCATCCAAATTGGGAATGACGAAGTTAAACTGTCACTCTTTGCAGATAACATGATGCTATATATAGAAAACCCTAAAGACTCCACCAAAAAGCATTAGAAACAATCAACGAATACAATAAAGTTGCTGGCTACAAAATCAACGTACAAAAGTCCATTGCATTCCTATCTACTAACAATGAAATCTCAGAAAAAGAAATAAAAAAAAACAACTCCTTTTGCAATTGCAGCAAAAAGAATAAAATACCTAGGAATAAACTTAACCAAGGATGTGAAAGACCTATATGCTGAAAACTATAAGACATTTTTAAAAGAAATTGAAGAAACACAAAGAAATGGAAAGACATTCCGTGCTCATGGATTGGAAGAATCAACATAGTTAAAATGGCCATGTTACCCAAAGCAATATACAGATTTAATGCAATCCCCATCAAAATCCCAATGGCATTTTTTAAAGAAATAGAACAAAAAATCATCAGATTTGTTTGGAACCACAAAAGGCACTGAATATCCAAAGCAATCTTAAGAAAAAAGAACAATACTGAAGGTATCACACTCCCTGACTTTAGCTTGTACTACAGGGCTACAATAATCAAAACAGCATGGTATTGGCAGAAAAACAGACACATAGACCAATGGAATAGAATTGAGAACCCAGAAATAAAACCACATAAATATGGAAAGATAATTTTTGACAAAGAAGCTAAAAACATACAATGGAGGAAAGACAGCCTCTTCAATAAATGGTGCTGGGAGAATTGGAAAGCCACCTGCAAAAGAATGAAACTGGACTGCTATCTGTCACCATGTACCAAAATAAATTCAAAATGGGTCAAAGACTTAAGCATAAGACTGGAAACAATAAACTGCACAGAAGAAAACATAGTTACTAAACTTATGGACCCTGGGTTCAAAGAGCATTTTATGAATTTGATTCCAAAGGCAATGGAAGTAAAAGCTAAAATAAATGAATGGGACTATATGAAACTTAAAAGCTTCTGCACAGCAAAAGAAACCATCGACAAAATAAACAGGCAACCAACTGAATGGGAGAAGATTTTTGTAAACAGTGCCTCTGATAAGAGGCTAATATCCAAAATATACAAGGAACTCATGCAGCTCAATAACAAATAAACAAAGAACCCAATTGAAAAATGGGCAGAGGACCTGAAGAGACATTTCTCCATAGAGGACATACAAATGGCAAATAGACATATGAAAAAATGCTCAACATCACTAATCATCAGAGAAATGCAAATGAAAACCACAATGAGATATCACCTCACCCCAGTCAGAATGGCTATCATCAACAAGACAAACAGTAACAAGTGTTGGAGAGGCTGTGGAGAAAAAGGAACCCTCATACACTGTTGGTGGGAATGCAGACTGGTGCAGCCACTATGGAAGGCAGTGTGGAGGTTCCTCCACACTTAAGAATAGAATTACCATATGACCCAGCAATCCATTTCCTGGGTATCTACCCAAAAAATCTGAAAACATTTATCCATAAAGACACGTGTGCTCCAATGTTCATTGCAGCTTTGTTTACGGTGGCCAAGACATGGAAACACCCAAAATGTCCTTCGATAGATGAATGGATAAAGAAGTTGTGGTATATATACACAATGGAATACTATTCAGCAGTAAGAAAAGATGATACAGTAACATTTGTGACAACATGGATGGATCTTCAGAGTATAATGCTAAGCGAAATAAGTCAGACAGAAAAAGCAGAGAACCCTATGATTTCACTGATATGTGGTATATAAACCAAAAACAACAAAAGAACAAGACAAACAAATGAGAAGCAAAAACTCATAGACACAGACAATAGTTTAGTGGTTACCAGAGGGTAAGGGGGGTAGTGGGAGGGAGATGAGGGTAAGGGGGATCAAATATAGGGTGATGGAAGGAGAACTGACTCTGGATGGTGAACACACAATGGGGTTTATAGATGATGTAATACAGAATTGCACACCTGAAATCTATATAATTTCACTAACAATTGTCACCCTAATAAACTTTAATTTAAAAAAAAAGAAATATGAATCTTTTAAAGTAATGAGTTAAATTTTGATTACCTTTAAAGAAAATAATATACTATAAGTAGGAAAAACTAAAACGACGTTAACTTCAAAAGGGAATACTGCTGATGTAATAACAATACTGACTATGCAGCCTGCAGTTCTCTCTGGGAGAGAGAATTCCACTGTTCAGACATCTGAAATGTTGTGGGTTTTATCTATGACTTTCTGAGGCCTGCAGCTGTTTATATGCTCAACAGACTACATGGAGAAACAACAGGTGGCCACATCTGCTTCTTACTCCACTGATTATAAATTTTAGAGACTAGGCAAATTGTTGGATTGATCAGAAAAAGAAGAAAAGAAAACCATATTCCTCTGTCCGTAAAATTTCAGATGTACAGGAGACATGACGATGACCTGAATTTTAGGTCATTCTTGCTTAATCGTGAGAATGCATCTATCAGTCAGAGCAACACACACGCACAGAAACAGTATGTAGGTTTGAGACAATCCTCTTATATTTGTGTACGGGATGTGAATGATGAGACTATTTTTAGAGTATCTTCATGTCCAAAAGATAGAATTTTACCCTGAAACATACATTACATTTCATGACCTTCCCCCCGTTTTTGAGATTTGTAACAACGGGATAAATTACGTCAGCCTCTATACTGTACAAGGGCTTCACATGGCAACTTTTTCCTTGTGTCTATTTGTGCCTCTCTTTGTCCAAAAGGAATTAAACACAACATTTTACAATGGACCAAACAATACAGCAAAATGAAAATCAAATTTAAAATAACTTAGAAACATGAGGCAATGGGGAAAAATGGGTAGAAATAAAAAGCAGACCAAGGAGTAAAGTTAGTTCAAAACACTTGTACTACAGAATGCTAATTGTTACTGAGAAGCAGAACACAAAATTACTTGTAAGCTTTGCAGCTACAGAAAGTATTTTTTATTGCTCAGGAAAACAACAACTTTGTTTAATCCTTTGACCAGAAGGAAATTTCGTCCACGAGATCACTCAGTGGGAGAATACGGTGCAATGTAGTATAATCGACAATATTCTCGGTACACATAGCAATGTATTTCATAAGGCTGTCCTTTTTTTAAGGCCATCAGTATTAGCATACGATGGCAAAGCAAAGGGGGACTGAATAAATGCAATATACAGCAAGAGACTGGGTTGAAAATGCAACAGAACCTTTCACAGGATTATGGCTTTCTGATATGGATATAAGATATTGATAATTTAATATCACTAAATACTAGTATACATAAAAAGCTGTTAAAATGCTTAAAACAGAGCAAAAGGAAGCCTTTGATAGTACTTTAATTAAGTGAATTACCCTAATCATTAACTTACATGAAACAAAAAGTTCTCATGAAATGTTTTCTTCACATTTCTCTTAGATTAAAACATACATTATATCTGAGCACAGGGTCCAAAGAAGGATTTGGCTTAAATAATTTCTGAGAATATGCAAAAGCTTACGTGCTCAGCACCACTTACAATCAATCCTACCTGAAGACACTCTAGTGCCAGAGAGAAGTGCTTCCAGAGCAGCAAATGTGGGGTGCCATGAAAATGTCTGGGAGGAGCAACTTTAAGGACTCAAGAAGGTATTTCACGGAGGGTGGCCTTGGAGACCCAAAGGATGAGTCGATGCTGGCCAGACACAGATGGGAGGAAAGAGGATTCCAGGCAGAGGAAAGAGTATGTGCAAAAAGCAGAAGGCAAGAAACATCATAGGATATTTAAGTAATTCACTGTGACCAGAGTGTACTCTTGGGGGACAGCTATAGGAATGATGAGAGACTGGAGAGAAAGGCATGGCCTAGATCATAAAGGTCCTTAAATGTCTCAGTATGAACTTTTTAACTTTTCCCCCCAAGAACACAAGGAGCCATTGAGAAGTGCTGAGCAAGGAAGACAGAGTATCATATTTGAATTTCAGAAAGGTTTCCCTGGTAGCAATATAAAGAATGGTCTGGAAGGGGGTAAGAATAGTAATAGGAAGACAAGTCAGACCGTTTTCATCATCTGTGGCAGAGCTGATAGCTGGGAATAGACATATTTAAGAGATATTTAGGAGGTATAATTGAAAGAACTTGTTGAGTGATTAGGAAGGTGGTTGAGTGATGGGGGGGGTGGCAAACATGACACTCAGGGTTTTGACTTGAGCACCTGGGGGAAAGGTGTTGCCACTGTCTGCCCAACAGAAAATATGGGCAATTTGGCAAAATAAAGGAAACTTCAGTTTGTGGTTCACTGAGTTTGGGAGATACCCTGGGAGATGGCCAAATAAAAATATTCAGAAAAAAAGTTTTGCTGCATAGGCCTCACACTCAAGAAAGAGCTTTAGAATTGAGATTGAGATTTGGGTGTCCTTAATATAGATGATGATTGAGAAAGTTCTGATTTAAAATGACAAACATACTATTCATTTCTCCTGACATCTGCATGGAAGTTATAATATAAAATTTGAAGATAGAAATCCACCTACAACAATTAACAGAAAGGTAAGAAAAATCACCAGCAGATATTTTAGCATGAAAGAAGAAGATATTGCAGGATGAAAGAATGTGTTGATGGATGAAGTAAAGGAAAGGAATCTGTGGCTCAGAACACCTCAAGAGGAGACGCAGTACTGCAGGGAAGTGAACAATAATAGGCTCATTGGAACCTTGGGAGTCAGTGGGCTTAACGTTCTCAATTACAATGGAAGTTGAGAGACGTAAGAAAGCAAAAATGGATGGGGTGGTAATTGTAAGTCTGGCAATGAAGAGACTGTCCTCACCAACATTCTCTTTGCCCTCCCTAACAACTTTTCTAAAGGTAGGAACACAAAAAGAAAAAGAGAAAGTATATCTAAAACAACTCATAATTATAATAATGTCAACATGAAGGAGAGACAAAGACCAGGGAATATAAGTCAATGTTAACGTTCTTTCCTTGTAAGGAGGAAGTAATAATTATGAAAGAATAACTAAACAAAGAGGGGGGAAAGTCCAAATATATCAGTAGTCACAATAAACAGAAATGACTTATGCCCAGGAAACACGACTGGTGCAGGGCAGGCATACGTTTGTTTGAACACCATTCTGTTAGATATGGGGGATGTTGACCTTGGTTGTCCACAAGGGATGTGAAATCTTCACTGAAATTGTCTGGACCATAAATCCATCTTTGGGTTTGTTATTTAACTTTAAGAAGGCAACAATAAGGATCTTTATTGAATAAAAAATATATTTCATTTTCTTAATTATATTCAGCAAGCTAAATTATATTCAGTAAGTTCTGAGTTTTTCTCTCACTAGAAATTGATGAAAGCCTTGACAGGTGTGATAATGACACTTACCGGTTCTGTTCTATTCTAGGTCCAGCTCTTCATTCTTTCACTGTCCGGTTTCTTCTGACTTTCTCCTTTGAAATCCATACGATTCTGATGTTATGCCAGATGCTTTAATACTAATTGTTTATAGTTCAGGTTTTAAATCAGATAGTTCAGCAATCTTATTCACTGAATGCTAAGCAGTATTCCCTTTAGTAATATTAGTGTAATGCCTGATACAATCACAGCATAGGAATTCCCCGTTTTTTATCTAAACGGCCCCACATTTTGTATCTGCCTCCAACTATTCTTTCATTTGTCTCTGGACTTTGTGCTTGGGTTTCTTTCCTTTGGGCCAAATGATAACTTCCAGATTGCATTTGAGCTTAGAGCTTTTTCTGCATTGCACAGATTCTTGGCTATCCTATCATATTCTCTAGCTCCAGGAGCCCAGGACTTAACCGTCTAACTATTCCAAGTCTACTGGAATATATACTAACCGCATATTGTATGTCGATACTAAATTAACGCTAAGGAATCAAAGATAAACAAACAAAAAAGATTAAAGGGACATCTTTAGAAGACGATAAAAGGGCTGCTCAGTAGAAGACAAATGATATGGAATATACAAATACACTTTTAGCAAACTCTGAATGACCTCACGTGAGAAAAAATAGCTAATTATTCAACCAAAGAATATTTTCAATATGTTTTGTGTTAAGAGCTTTGAACATACATTTCATTAGATAAAAACTTGGTCTAGGGTTATAAGTATAAAGCTAGAAATACCAAACATTGCCATATGAATCATCTTTTAAAGTCTCTCTCATTTAAATTTCTACTTGAGAATTCTACTTTTAAGATGTAAAAAACCCAATTCACATATTCAGGGGCTAATGATTCCATTTGTGAAAAGTCCATTATTTTTACTGCTTTTGCTTCTACATGCTACTTTTTTCTTATGTTTCTTTTTCTCTCTTTTTTTAAAGATCTTTATACTCAGTATGATTTCTGTCTAGAGGTAGGGAAAAGAAGTCATAAACTTCAAACTGGCCCAATCCATCCATTTTTTACTAGCTACTTGGATGGATATTAAGATTACCTGGTTCACGTAAGGCTTGGAGATTACCCAAAGGTGTAATTCTTTGCAGTGTACTTGTTTATTGCCAAAAAAAATGGAGAGTTTTCAGTATCTTCCACTTTGGATTCACTGCTCAAATGAAAATAACTGGAAATCACAAAAATATAAATGTTCCGAATTCTAATAGATCCGCTATAAGTTACTTTTCTCTGACACGCAATTTTAATTTACAGATCATCATTCGAGAGCTTCCATCTTCCTTTTAAGAACAATCCTCTGAAACCCAGTGGGAGAGAAGCCACCATTGGGCACTGTTCCAGTAGAAGCAAACATAAAACATAAGTTCTTTAAATGATACAGGAAATCACAATACACGTTAATGCCACAAATTATGGCAAAAATAAACACTATTTTTAAAACTAGAACTTATGTATTGGCAGTGTAGCAATTACAATGCCTTCAGCTGTAAGAAATGGATGACCCAACTCTCATTGGCTTAAACACAAACAAGCATGAACTCATACACAACTGACAATCAAAAAGTTGGAGAGACTTCAGGTTAACTTAACTCATAGCAACTTCAGTTCTCTTTTCTCTATCTTTTGTGTTGGTTTTATTCTAAGGCTAGTCAGAAGAGGGTTCCACTAGTCTGGATCACGTATCAACACAAAACAACAACCAAATAAAAGAGCATCTCTGCCTGTTCTTTCTTAAGAGTGAGAAAGCTTTACCCGGAACCCCCAGAAATTCTTCATGTATTTTAGGGGCTCATGTTAAGTCACATGTTTTTTGTGTTTTTTTTCCTGAACTAATCTCTATCACAAGAGAAATGTTTGATTTTGCTCAACTCTAGGTTCCTGAACCAAGGATGAGAGGGTTTCCTGTCAGCGTTTTACCTGTCTCAGCAACATTGACTGTGGCCTGACCTCAGGGTAAACCTGTAAAATGGGAAACAGCCCAATCAAGTCCCATCTTCCAAATTTACACTCGCCTCAGATCTGCCTGCTTTTTTCACTCTCTGTAGTCTTCAGGTAGTTGTTTTCTGTAGTGTTATGGTTTGAACTGTGTCCTCTAAAATTCACATGTTGAAGTCCTAATCTCCAGGATATAATTAAGATGAGGTCATACTGGAGCAGGGTAGAGCACTAATCCAATATGATTGGTACCCTTAACAAGGAGATATTTGGATACACACACTCTCAGATTGGGAGAGAGAGGGAGAGACCATGTGAAGATGAAGGCAGAGGTTGGACAGATGCCTCTACAAACCAAGGAATGCCAAAGATTGCCAGGAAACCACCAGAAACCAGGTGAGAGGCCTGCAACAGATCCTTCCTCACATCCCTCAGAAAGAACCAACCCTGCTGACACCTCGATTTTGTACTTCCTGCTTCTAGAACTGTGGAACAATAAATTTCTGGTATTTAAGCCACCCAGTTTGTGGTACTTATTGACAGCTGCCCTAGCACACTAATACATGCAGAGTTTATACAGGGTGGTTTGTTAGGAGCTTACTCTAGCAAACCAGGAGGGAAATTGCCTTTCTTGCTTTAGAATAAGGTCATCCTTTTTCTATGCCTCTAGTTTTCTTCATCTGTACACTAGGAATGATAACAATAACGTCTGCCTCCTAGAACTGTTAGGGAGACTAAATCAGCTAATACCTGTAAAGCCTGTAGAGAACAGCACATGGAACACGTAAGTTCTCGACAGTTATTAGCTATTCTTGTCCTTCACTCACTGAACTATATGCCAGACTCCATCACAGGTGCTCTAGCACATCACCAAACAAAACAGACATAGATGTTTACCTTTCTGAAGTTTACATAGTAGTGAGAGAATGCAGATAATAAAACAAATAAGTGAATTATGTAGTATATTGGCCAGTAATGAGGTCCAAGGAGAGAAATGAAGCAGAGAAGGAGGAAAGGGAGGCCTGCGGGTGCTATGTTGCAATTGGGGTTGGGTGGTCCAGAAAGGGCTCACTGAAGGAAGTATGGCTGAGAGCCACATGGCTACCTGGAAAAGAGCATTCCAGGCAGAGACAGTAAGTGCCCCGAAGAAGGAGCCTGGCCAGAATACTCAAAGAGCAAGATGTCTAGAGCAGAAGGAGGCAGAAGGCAGTAGGAGACGAGGTCAGAGACCGACAGAGGACCAGGATGTGTGGGTCCTTGAAGGGCGTCGGCTGTCACCCTGAGTGACATGGCAAGTCACTGGAGGCTTCTGTGAACACAGGATTGGCATGATCTGACGTCTATTTGTATATGATCACCCTGGCCACTGGGTACGAGTAGGTATGGATGGCAGTTGTAGGGGCTGACTAAGAGGGAAGGACAGGAGGGGAGACCAGTTAGGAGGCGACTTCTAAAGGTCAGTCAGGAGATCACTAACTAAGCGCTAACCAGGTTTGTTCTGTGGAGGAGGTAAAACATAGTCAGGCTACAGATATTTTGACAGGAGAGGTGACAGATTTTCCTGATGGAATATATGTGATGTTTGAAAGGAAGAGAAGAGGTAAAAGTGACTCTGAGGTTTGGAACCTGAGCAACTGGAAGTACGTTTCCATTAACTAAATTGGGAAAGACTTTTGGAGTAATGGATTAGGGAAGGAAAGAACGAAGTTGTTATTTTTGTTCTTCCTCTTCCACTTATGATCGTGCCATTGTTATTGTTTTAATGAGAGGTAGCTTCAGCAGTCTTTTCCTCTTTATCCTTAGTCCCATCTCCTATCAGACCTCCTTTTTTTCTTCCTAGCAGGTAATAAGCCACCGCACAGTCTACCCTCCTACTTGGTCAGCACATTACATGGAGCTGCCTTTCCTACTGCAGTGAATACGTAGCATGACCATTTCTCCGGGGAGCATAACCTTGTCTGTTCCCACAGTCACACCTTCCTTCACGATCCTCCCAATACTGTCCTTCTAAAAGGGTACACCTGCTTCTTCTTTCAGAAATTTCACTTGTCTTTGCTTTTTCTCATTTGAGCCATTTTTCTTCCACTGACTCCAATTTCCATTCATCCTCCCACCAGTTCTTTCCCACTAGCACTGTCTGCTCTCATTCCCATCAATTCTCCAATGACTCCTGAACACAATAAATCTCCTGACAAATCTTCCTAGCTCATCCCTTTCCTCTGACCCTCAATTAAAACTCTTTGCTGTAAAAGCATCATTTGATGTCTCTGGGTCTTGGTTTGCTCCTTTGAAAAATAAAGGAATAAACTAGATTACAAATAAGAAAAAGACAGTTTGTTTTTCTGGATTTCAGACACAATTAATAACATTGTTTTTTTAAAATCCTGTACACAGAAGTCATTTTTAATGCTTCTATCCAGCAAAACTTCCAAGTGATTTTGAAAGACATTGGACATCCCATTCATTGAAAACAAGAGAGGTTATTCCAACACATTTTTAAATAGCCCTGAAATTATTTTGCTTCTCAGAGCGAAAAAAAAAAAAAAACCCACCTAAAAAGTGTTTCCTGTAGTGGAAATTATGTAACTTGACTTCTTCGACATTAAGAAAATAAACACACACACACACACACACACACACGTACATAATTGATTAGAAATATTCCACTTTTAAGATTAAATACTACGCAACACATTATGACTATAAAGGGGTTACTTTAATATAATAGTTCTCTCTATTTATTCTTAGCAAGGGAGCTGGACTTCATATTACTCAATCCTGGCTTATAAATTTAACTTTGTAAAACTGTGAGAGAAATGTGCCTTGTCTAGCTTTCACTGCCCAAATCAAATGTCGTCTCCTCTGAGTCCCACAGCTGTAAGACATCTTTTCCTCCTCTGAACTCCACTGGAACCCATTTTGCATTCTTCTTATCCTCCATACTTCCTAAATCAGAGCCTCTTGTATCTATCAATAAATATTTATGGAAGAGAAGAAGGATCAGAAAATTAAATAAGCATCATAGTTTAATAGGAAAAGTATGAGCTTTGAGTCAGACAAAGCTAGCTTTGTATCTCATTTCATCAACTGACTCACCATGTGTTCCTGGACAGTTGATTTAACCTCTCTGAGCCTTAGTTTCCTCATCTATATAGTGGAGATGATGAAACATCCCTCATAGGGTACTGCGAAGATTAAATTGGATAAGATTGTAAAGCACCTAGTGTATAAGAAACACCCAACAAAAGTTACCACACCTTCCCCATTCTAGCATGTCTTTCACAGTTCTATCCTGCATTATACTTGATTGAACACAGGGCTGTTTCTAGTCTATGAGAGTCTTGAAGGCAAGGTCTTGTTCCTCTTTGTGTTTCCTGTAGAATCGAGGGGAAGGTAGGGAGTTGCACGTTCTGGAGGCACAGTAACTGAGGATTGTATTCAACTGAGCATGGAACCAGGATCATTCCCGAGCTACGGAACAATTATCTATGGTTTGGGGCTCTTCTGGTAATATAGCTCCTCTTCTGAGCTATGGCACAGACCACTTTGGCCTGGAGACAGCCCACCACATTTTAAAATAGCTTGTACAAAATACAACAACTTTCCTAAATTCTTTGGCAACTGACAAGAACAATGTTCCATTTCCCACTATAGAAACTGCAGCAGAAACATCAGCTTTACTCTGAGAGAGAGAAACTGAATGCGCTACAGTTTGCTGACAAAACAAGTAGTGTCAAAAAAGCACTGAGTCAAACTCCAGCTGGTTTCCAACTAACCGAGACCTTGGGCAGGCTACCTATGCTCACTGAGCCTCAGCTAAAACAAAGAGATTATTACAATTGACTGGGTGTCACAGGGTTGTGGGTAGATAGATAAGGAGGGTCCCTTGGAACAGACTTGAACAACTGTGAAGCAGGATGCAGAAACAAGGTCTAGAAAGCCATTGGTTTGGGTCATGTTTAGTCCATATTTCCTTTTTGGCAACTGACTAGCTCTCATTTTATAATTTCAGCAGAAAATGTGTGTGTGTATGTGTGTGTGTGTGCGCGCGCGTGCGCGCACGTACTCAAGTGATGGAATCTACACAACTCCCTATCTTTTCTTCTGGATGTCACATTACAAGGCAGTAAGAAAGTGCAGTCGTGAATTCATAATACAACAAATGCAGTGTCTGTAAAGCGAAGAGCTGGTCTGCTTGCAGGAAGCAGGAGCTGCATGCATTACCTCTCTGTCTGATGCTAGAACAACACTGCACAGCCCAACTACTTGTGGCTTTTTCTCATGCGTCAGTCACAGCTTCCTTGGTGTAAAATATTTCAAAGATGATACAGCTCAACCAAAGCATGACAGAAAGTCAGCCTCAGACTAAAGAAGGTGGGTTGGGGAAGAAGCCAGCAACGAGTCTTTTCAGGTAGAATCTTGGTTTCTAGGTCATTGCATTACCATCACCCCAGCTTTCTAAGGAAACTGGGAGGGGAGTGGATGCCTCCACTCCGGCCTCTTACACACTGCATATGGAAGAACGAACCTTCCCAAATTTCTGAAAAAAGTCTTCTTCTGCCCGGGCCAAGGCGTCTTCGTCAATGTACACAGCTGGCCTTTTGGCCACGAGGAAGTACTGCACCTTCCTCAGATTCCAGCCCATCACGTACCGGAGCCAGCCGCACACGGCCGCCGTGGACCGGCCCACCCCGGCGTTGCAGTGAACGTACACGGTGTGTCCATTCTCGAGCAGCGCGTGCAGGAGACACACCGCCTGGGGCAGCATCTGTACTCGGCCTGGGATCGAGAAAGCACAGCACAGACACATGAATAAGGAAACCCCATGTCGCCTCTGATAATAACTCCTCCAGCGCCCCGTGAAATCACAGCCCCGCTCCACGAGAGGCGGGGGGCATTCGAGCCGGCTTCATCCCTTTGGAAGAAAAAAGTGAGACAGTATCAAAAGCTGCTAATAATAAAGTGGAAGGAGCCCTGCAGACGCAATGGGTCGGCGCGGTACTGGCGCTTGATCTGGCTGCTCCTTTGAGTGCCTTCGGTGTGGTGCCAATTTCCCTTAAAAGAAAAGTTCACTGTTGCTTATCCTCAGAAGAACGGATTTTTCCTTCTGTCAGAATGGTTTGTACAAGATCCCGCAGAGGTTCAGACGATTTCAAAGAGAACCTGACAGGTCCTGTCACCTGAATTTCCTATGATCCAAAAGGATCTTTCAGGTAAATGGAAAACAGAATTAGTCCACATTGATTAAAGAATTCAGTCTTATTCATTCAACATATGCTAACCTGCCTCTGTCCGACGGAATGGCTAACGTATTAATTAACGCACATGGGTGGGATAACCAATTGTTCATTCATTCCCTCATAATGCAGTGAGTATTAAAACTGATTCAGTTTCTCCTTTATTGGAAAATTATGATTATAGTTATTATAGTTTCGTGACTCCTATTTCGATTATTAGGTGATTCAAATGTCTTCTCATCATACGCAGAGGATATGCGTGCTCTGCTGAAGCCTGTTCACCAGCCCCCTCTTTCATTCTAAGGGAAGAGATCCCCCTAAAATCGTCAACTCCTGGGCAGCAAGAGTTTCTTCTACTCACAGGTTCTCAGAGCAGATATTTAGTGGTTTTGGGGGAGGGAGGGTGGAGGATGGTCAGTGTAAATGACCTTGAGATAAAAAAGGGAGATAAAAGAGGGAAACTACAGAGTCCTGGATTAAAACTCTGTGCCTCTGATTTGACGTCCTCTAGCTACTCTCTGTCCTCAACCACACAGAGATACGATGGCCCAGGAAGGACCCTCCGATACAACGGCCACAGCCTTCACATTGCCAGCCCACTGGATGACTGGAGAGGTGGGTGGAAAAAGGCCCCTCCCTCAAATGATTTCACTGCAGGTCTTCAGGGAGGCCCAGAATTCTCCCAGGAGAGTCACTCAAGTGACTAGTCTTTCCTCTTTAGATCTCCTCTTTACAATGCCAGTGCCCTGAAGGGGCCGGCACCTGAGAAAGGAAGGTGGTCCTGGAGACCTCATGGTGGTTTAAGGTCCTGTCAGTTACGCTCCAGCCAGGGGTTTGCCTTAGCTTCAGACTCGCCTGCCGTGAGATGGGAGCAGCAACATGAAAGGCAGGATAATATTCTCATGCTGCTGCTGGCGCTCTGTCAAGCCCTCTCTTACTGCGGGATCTAAAGCCTCAGGCCCCACACAGTAGTTTAGAGACGGTTTCTACTGGACTTCTTTAGGCAGGGCACACTGCAGTTTCCCGAGGCTGCATCTCTCCCTAGTGCCAGAGGGCATCTGGATGGAGACACACTGGGTCCTATGTGGGTGCTTGGTTTCCCAAATTCCAAACTGAGCCATGAACTTGAAAGGATTTATACCTCTGTGTTTGGTTTTAGGGTGCTCTGAAGTGGGCCTGCCACATAGTTACTTCTTCGCGGCACTCACCTAGAGGGAGTAAAACATCACTGGAAATGTAATAAGGGGTGGACCATCATATGTACCAGAGCGACGTCTCCCTGTGTCCCCAGGAGAGTACTGTGTCAGTGATCCACTATGTGAGTTGGAGGATCAGGGGAAGCAAAACCTCCAAAGTTTGTTTGGACAACCCTGCTGGGGTGACGGTGAGGCTGGCCCAAGTGCAAGGCTTTTGATGGCTGACAGGGTGGTAAGGGGTTTCCTCCCTGTGATCTTGTGGGGAAAGGAACTGCCACCGATGGGTCCAGGAAGCGTGGGATCCTCCTGCTCCTTCCTGCGTCATCCCTTGATGCTGTCTGCCTCTCCAGCTACCATGCACACTGCCAGGAAATAAATGGAAATATTTCTAATGTGGATTTTCATCAAATGCCAAATGTCCCAACAGACCACAGTGGCCACAGGCAGTAGGAACTGCTGCAGTCAGGTCGCATGGCCCGTGCAGCTGGCCTGCCCAAGCCAGGCTCCCATGGCCCCGTGGGGTCCCTTCCCGGCCCTTCTCTCTGGCCAGAGCTTCCCCGAGGAAGGTCTGCACCACATGGCCCAAAGGACATCACATCTCCCCCTGGCCTCTTGATCTGTAAAAGAGTCTTCAACAGGCATGCACACAGTTTAGACGTTGAAATGTGATGTGTGTTCATTAGAGGTTCTGTGATCTCAGACACGCAATCCTGGAAGGTAAATGTCAGCTGCCACACAGAGGCTCCAGAAGCCTCCTACTTTAAGCACAGTTTCTAGCCACCAATGGCCTTCTAGCATCACTCAGCCATCCCACTTAAGAACTGTCAAACAAATATTTAAATAACATAAAGAACGGACCAACAATAAAAAGGGGCACTAGAGCAGTAGCAGGTCCAGCCTGGCCTCAGCTGGAGCCCTCGTTTATTTTGATCTCTAGGGACTGCTTTGATGACAGCTCACATTTGCTGAGCCTTTTCCACCTGCCAAGTGCTGTTTTAAGCACTGTGCATGCAATAGCTCCTTTATAACCACCTTTCAGCAACTCTTAGGTCGGTACTATTATTATCCTGTTATATCTGATATCTGATATATCAGGAAACTGAGGCACACAGATTTTCCCAAGGTTAATCCCTAATGGTGATTCAAACCCAGCCAGCCAGACTCCAAAGCCTGTGGTCTTAACCTGGGTACTACCGTCCATCCGTGACCTGCCTGGCCAATGGTACCTGCTCGCCCCATGCTGTCAATCTGAGTATCAGTCAGTTCCTGCACCCCACTTATGCTCTGCTTTCACCCCTGTGTAAGAGTAACATCTGGCCTGGGTTTTAGCACCTCTGCCCCTTCCCTAGAGGGGCCATATGTGCCTAACATGCCCAAGTCCCTCTGCTTGAAAAACCATGCTAGGAAGCCTGAGCTAATAATATGTGACCCACCAAAAATAAAATGAGGGTCCCCAGGGTCAAGGCTCACACAATAAAGCCACCGTCAACCAGAGCCCCTACTTTTTATGTTTCATATATTTAGGCTTCGTATAGAATTTGACAGAAAGTTTACATTCTTAAAAAAAAAAAAAGTAATACCTCAGGGCAAGACAGAAATGCAGATTTATTTATTTATTTATTTTATGTAAAGCAGTCCAAATTCTAAATGTTGGCAACTAAGTTGAAAATTAGAAACCCTGTGCAGGTCCAACAAAACACTCTACTGTTTATAACTCTTACTTTGGATTTCAAGCTGGTCTTGGCTCTCAATAGATGCTCAAACACATTAATTAAGCACATGAATTAAAACAAGATAAAACTAAACACAATATCAATTTGATCTGAGTCCCGACTGAACCCCTCTCTCCTAACTTCTGGTGCCATGTCCTCCAGGCTAATCTAACTCTGCAATGATTAAGAACTTCCTTATAATCATTTTCAATGATTACATGGAAGCATGAAACGAACAAACAGACGCGGTGAGAAGGACAAGGGTATGATGGGTCACCCTGAGGCATGAGTGGGGGAGGACGGGCCCTAAGGACACCTAAGGTTTACCTAAGGCTAACCCTGAAAGAAAGCATTCCTGGCACAACTTTCAGCCTTACCGACACGTACACACATACACATGTGCGTGCGCATGCACATGTCTTCCCTCTCTTCATCCAGGGGCAGATTTATAGCTGAATATCTTATTTTATGATTTTATTTGAGCATATCTTCTTTCCCACCTTTGATAATACGAACCTTATCTACAGCACATTAATTTGCAATGTCATGTAGATAAGGGTCCTATTATCTATAACATCCTTTGGTAGAAACTTAAGGACTTGGGTGGGACTAATCATATATTCCCAATTCTGTGATTTTCGAAGTGCTTTCATATCCATCATCTTGTTCTATTGTTATAATTCCGTAAGGCAGAAATAATTATCCCCATTTTCCAAGTGCAGGAACCAGCCTGCCCAGAATCACACAGCCAGCCACGCAGTGGGGACGAGGCTCAAGCCCAGCTGCTCTATGGCTCCAAGGTCAGAGTCTCTGCCTCACGGCAGAGCTGAATTCGCTGTGTTGAGTCAGAAAAAATAACTCAGATTGTGACAACCAAGGGGTAGCTGAGGACTCTGGAGCACATTCACTGTTTGAACGGCCAAGAGGCACCATTTCTTACCCAAGCACTGCTGTGACAGAGGGCAAAAAACAACCCGAGTGCTTCCTATGTGAAGGAAACCTGAATCTTAACAGATTTGGTATTTTTCAGGTGACTGCTAGATTTGGGAGCTTTTTGTTTCTCGGGTGAAAGATACCAAAATTTCAGAAAAAGGAAGAAAACACCTAACCCACCCCTCTGCATAGGACAAAATGTACAAGATAAGGATCGATGGCACAATTGATCGCACCAAGTCTGTGACAACCAGAGGTGACAGTCGGTCCTAACAAACTGTCTTCTTTCTCAGACTTTATCTGACAGCATTATGCTGCAGGCTCATGACACATCCGATGGATTTTTCTCTGGAGTTCTAAAAATATTCAGCAGAATTAATCTATATCTTCACTGTGCTAATATTATGAGCCACATAGATTGATCTATTGGTACAAACTTCCTCAGCAACTCCAGCATGGTCATTAACCCTTTGATTACTCCCCAGGTTATGCGGAGCCAAAGAAACCCTCTATCCAGTCTTGGGAGTCGGCCTTTTCAACGTAGATGCTTTCATTTGCTGTCATTTCGCGTTGCCAAACTGCCTCAGTGTAGAAGAAGTTCCACTGTTGTGACTAGGACCGGGTAGCCCCCCCAAAAGGTTTTAATACAACTACAGTGGGTCTTTGGGGATACTTTCCCCTCAGGATTCTGCGTACCCCCAACACTATCGAGCAAATTGCTGATTAGTGAGCAGGGCTTTCAGTAGTCAGTGCATGAAGATGAATGGAATGCATGCCCACTTATTTCACTTTCTCTGCACCTCGTCTCACATATTCTCCAAAGGGAAGACAACACTACAAAACCAGGATCAAAGAAGCAAAAATCCAAACACCCTCTGGAAGCTATAGACACACTATCCTAACAATTTTCTCTGTTTTGAAACCAGAGAGACAAGCTGGACAGGACAAATAAATTTAGATTCAACCAGTGCAAATAAGGGTTCGGGTTTTTTTTTCTTTCTTTCTTGAAAAAAGACACTTCTTATGGCTAAATCAAGCTCCTTTGGATCAGCGTGACCAAGAGGAGTAACCAAACTATACTCTCCTTAAGGAACAAAAATCATACCTCATCCCCAGTGATAGTTCAGACACAGACCCACCAAGGGCCCAGCCCAGCCAGCCAGACTACCCGAGATTCATAAAGAGCCGAGGTGGCCCAGGGCCAGGCAACCTGTGATGATCAAGGTCTCCTTGTCACCGCCCACTCCTTGGACTATTGACTCCAGGGAGACAAGCTACCTCCTTGGAAACTCATGACTTTGCCAAAATCCAGCTGATGATGAATATGATAGATTGAAAGTGTAGTGGCCCGAACAGTCCACGTGAGCATGTGTAGTGTCTGGAGTCTGACTGCCTGCGATGAAATCCACTCTATAGCTCTCTTATTTACCTTGTCCAGGCTACTTAAATTTTTTGTACCTCCGTCTTTTTCTCTACAAGATGGAGATAACTACAACATCTGCCCAGATTGTTGTTGAGAGAATTAAATTAATTAATGCATGCCATTTCTAAGAATAGTGTTTGATACTATTAGGAGAAGAGGGTTAATAATAGAACGTATCCTCCTTAGGCATCACTGTCTTCCTTCTTTCCCCCCAATATAACTTGCAGTTTGCCCAAACTCCCTTAGCCTGTGCCATTCCTATAGCTCTCTGCTGCCCCCTGCTGACAGCTAATTGATACTATTAGCGTAACGGTTCTTTTGGCTTCAGATGCCTCCAAACCCTTTCCTGCAAACACCCTATACTACAGCGAGGCTGAAATGTAGATCATTCTTCTAAAATCGCACGACTCTGTGCCTCAGCCTGTGCTGTTTATTGCACCTGGCATGACTTTCACCCCTCCACACTGACCTGTCATGCCCAGCTCAAATGCCACGACACTCACGTAGCCGCCACAGAAAGTACTGCACCCACATCGCCCTCCTAGAGCACATGACTCCTTCTTCTCTGCACCGTAGTTAGTTTTGGACTTGTCTGACTGCCTCTGACTATTAGATCAAAACTATGCCTTTCCTGTCTCTGTTTCCCAACAGCATCCAAGTCTCACCACAATTCTCTCTTCACAGAGACATGCTCAGCCGGTCATTGTAAACACCGCCTCACTATTACATTATCTTTCTCATTATCTCTCACTTTAATAACAGTGCAGTCACCTCCTAACTGGTGTCCCCAGACCCACTCTGGGCCCACCCCAATTCATTCTCTATGCAGCAATCAAAGTGCACTTGCAGAGGGGGGGAAATGGCTATCTTGGCAACTCTCAGCCTCCCACTCTTTCAACTGCTTCTTACCACTTTAGGATAAAGTTTAAAATCCTTATTGTGCCCCCAATCCTGCAAGACTCGCTTCCTTCATTCTCTCCGACCTGCAGTTACACTGGCCTACTTTCAGTTCCTCCAACCCTCTATGCTCTCCTGCAATGGGGATTCCACTCAAGCTGCTCCCTCTGCCTGGCAGCCTCTTTCTCATCTCACTCCCAACCCCAACTCTCTCTTCAGATCTTAATTCAAACATTATTTCCCAAGAACACCACCCCCTTTCCTAGGTCTGATTTGCCTGTGTATGCTCTCATAGCAATATCTATGTGATGAGTCAGAAAAAGAGCAATTTCTTAAGCCTCAGGCACCCAGACACCAGAATGCAACTTGCAACTCCCTTACAGTTTTTACTGTTGTCTCTTAAAGCCCAAGGCCGAGTCCAAGTCCAGAGTCTGGAGATAATATTATCTTCCAACAGACCAGACCCCAGCAAGTGATGTCAGCCCTCAAGCCTGCCTGACCGACTCCCGACTCCCCCATTTCCTATATAAGAAAAAGCTAACCTAAAGTTAGGTGCAGCTGTCCACTCGAGACTCTGCCTCCAGTAGGCAGCTTCTTTGCCGGCGCCTTTCTTCTTAAATAATCTTCTAACTTCTATTCCTTTTGAGTCTGTGAATTCTTTCACATTCTGCAAATGGCCAGGGGTTAATTCTATGCCAGTATCCTATGTATCTTTCTAACAACAACAACAAAAACTCATCACAATTTTAAATTTCTATTTGTAGTCATTTGATTAATGCTTGTCTTCCCTCTAGGATTATAAACTCCACAAGGACAGTTGTGTCTGCCTTTCGTCACTGTTGTATTTCCAGCCACCAGCATAATGCCACATGCATAGTAGATACACAATAAATACACGTTTAATGAATAAACAAATCAAAGGACACATATTAAACAGAATTTTAGCAAAGCTGTGAAACGATATATGTTAAATATATTAAACCTAAACCCTTATCTTTATTCTATCATTCGACGTTAGGTCATTCAATTAGACAGAAAGGTAGACAGATAGGTATGCAGTAGGTAGGTAGACATACATACATACACACATACATACATATATTCCACAAGGAGCCAAAAAGCTACTTCTGATGCTTACCTTCGGTGCTCATATCTGGCGTCGGCATCCAGATGTAGACTAAGCCTTCTTCCTTGTATAGCTTAATCATAGTATCTGAAGTCATGGGTTCTGGGTAGCGGTTACAGCCTGAGGAATTCTGTACAATATCGCATTCAGTCTGGAAATTCATTACAGCTGTAATCCCCAATTCGTGCTTCAGTTTGATGGTTACGTGTTCCACTTGGCGAGGACAGCTACCCAGCCAGATATTTGGTAGAATTCTGATAAGAACATATGGAGTCAACTATTACTATTATTATGATTTGAGATTGGAGGAGCTTCATACAACACATAGTATTAAAATTCAACTAATTTTTAAATCTGACACAGGAACAGCAATATAAAGAATATGAGAATCATTATTATTGAAAGAAAAAAAATACTGGTGGTGGTGTTTGGGGGGGGAAACAAATAATTCAATTAAGTAAAAAGCCACGAATAGGCATTAGCAAACCAAATCTAGCAATATGTAAAAAATAAGTGTACCAAGTTATACTTATTCCATGAATATATATATATATGTGGTTCTATATTAGGAAACCCATCAACATAAATACCAACAAATTAAAGGCAAAACTCCTGTAGTTATACCAATAAATTCTGGAAAACATTTGCTAAAGCTCAGCAATCATTCCTGTTTAAAACCCTACATAAAAATTTCAAATAGTATGAGACCTTTTAAACACGCTGAGTACCAGAAACCAACAGTCTTTTAAATAAAATCAAAGTAAAGATTATTTCCATTAGTACCCAATACTGTTCTATGTTTCATCTAATGCTACAAGCAGAAGGAACTATAACTACCTATAAAAAAGAGAAAGCATTATAATTATTTTTTTCAAGTATGATTCTATATCTAAATATCCTAATTCAGGGGCCAAATCTTGAGAACCACTCCCTAAGAAATTCAACTGTGCAAAGTATTAAACATATTAAGATATCTGGATGAGGGAAAATATAGAAAAATCAGTTTTCTCCGTACAAGCAATAGCCAGGTAGAAATGCAGTGGCATAGGATTAGAGGAATCTCATTCAAAAATAATAACAAAATTTTTAAAAATCTAGGAATACATTTAATCAAAAAGAACTATGAAATTCTATTGGAGGACATTAAACACCAACAAATAAACAGAAAGACACATTGTGATATTGTGATTTATAATGTGAAATATACACAGAGGGTGCCAAAAAAGTGTATACACATTTTAAGAAAGGGAAAAAACTGTATTAAAATTGTAAGACTCAATATATACCAGTAACAAAAGATGAATGTAAGTCATGTGTATACATTTTTTTAGCACCTCTGGTATTTGGTCTTCCTCCCTGGGTTCTGGCACAGAGCCCAAAACCCCTGGAATTTCCCAAGTGTTGAGAGATGTAAAGGTGTCTTTTGCTATGTGAATGATGTGACTTTTGGAGCCACCCTAAGGATGTGGGTTAGTTGCCAGCAGACTCAACCAGGTGATTAGAGGATTGGAACTTTCAGTCCCACCTCAACCTCCTGGGGAGGAGAGGGGATGGTGCTTGAATCAATCCCCAGAGACCAATGATTTAATCACTCATACCTACCGTGTTTCCCCGAAAATAAGACCTAGCCGGACAATCAGCTCTAATGCATCTTTCAGAGCAAAAACTAATATAAGATTTGGTCTTGTTTACTAAATATAACATCAGGTCTCACATAATATAATGTAAGACCGGGTCTTATATTAATTTTTGCTCCCATCGACATATTAGAGCTGATTGTCTGGCTAGGTCTTATTTTCAGGGAACCACCGTATGTAAAGAAGCCTCCATAAAAACCTAAAAGGATGGGGTCTGAGAGCTTCTGGGTTAGTAAACACTTGGAGATTACAGAAAGGGGTGTGTTTGGAAAGGGCATGCCTTGCCCTATGTGTCTCTTCCATCTGGCTGTTCCTGAGTTACATCCATTTATAATAAACTGTTGATCTAATAAGTAAAATGTTTCTCTGACTTCTGTGAATTGCTCTAGAAAATTAATCAAACTCAAGGAAGGAGGTCATGAGAACCTCTGATTTACAGGGAGTAGGTCAGAAGTACAGGTAACAATCTGCACTTGTGACTGGCATCTGAAGTGGTACAGGTGGGGAGGGGGGTGTGGGGTGGACAGTCTTGTAGGACTGAGCCTTTAACCTGTGGAATCTGATGCTATCTCCGGGTAGATAGCATTAGAATTGAGTTGAATTATAAGACACCAATCTGATGCCTAGAAAATTGCTTGGATGTGTGGGGAAACCCCCTCTCCCTCACATGGTGGAATTGGGTCCCAGAACCCAAAAAACACATCATGCTCTTTAATTGGAAGACTTAAAATTATAAAATGTAAATATCATAAAATGTAAATATTTTCCAAATATATAAATGTAATGCATATTATTATAATCTATTGTATGTAGTTTGCATTGCCTTGCTCACCAATTATTTCACATGTGTACGTTCACTCCAGAACTAATGGGCAAATACTTTGTTTCAAACTTGACTTGAATCGTGCCACCTAGAACTTGACTAGGTTCATTACAGGACATTCAGACAGTAGCTGTCGGAATGAGGATGGTAGATCTCACGAATGCTCCCCAGTGCTCCCAGGTATCCCCTTTTAGCATGGAGGACTAAGTTCCTTTCTCTCCTCAATGTTGAACATGGCCATGTGACTTGCTTTTGTCAATAAAATGTGAGCTGAACGGGCGTGTGTCACTTTCAGAGGAACATATTTTAAGACATATTTTAAGAGAATCATGCATGATTCTCCACGCTGTCTCTTTCCCTGCTGTAAAGATCATGAAAACACATATGGATGCTAAGCAGCTGGAAGACTGAAGTAGCCGGAATGTTAAGCTACTTCAGGGAGGACCGCGGCCTCCAAGAGCTAATGGCTTATTGTGTTAAGTCACTTTGGGCATCGCTTGTTACCACAGCATAACCTGACTTGTTCCAATACAAAGCTTAAGTAATTAATTGCTTAAAGCCTCTAATACGCAGGAAAGAAATAGAGCAGGGGGACTACAATTTTATTTAGTCACTTTCATTTTGAGTTTGTACCAGTCATTCTCAACTGAGAACAATTTTGCTTCCCAAAGGATATTTGGCAATGCTTATGGAGACATTTTTTATTGTTACACTGGGTGGTGTTATTGGCATCTAGTAGCTTGAGACCAGGGGTGCTGCCAACAACAGTACAAAGCACAGGACGGCTCCCCACAACACAGAATTATGTATTCCCAAATGGCAATAGTGCCGAGGTTAGGAAGCCTTGGTTTAGGAGAATAAAAGTGGAATGGAACTCCTTACTATTTGTAGGGAAAAAGGGAATGTAGAGCAGGAGTAAGACCACCATATCTGACACAGAGTTTGTGGCTCATCAGTTATGTTATTCTGATAATATTCCATGTCATGTTTTAAAATATGTATGTACATAAGTTTGTAGAAGAGCTATAAAATGAAGCAAAATCCT
The DNA here is from genome assembly GCF_964194185.1 of Rhinolophus hipposideros. Lineage (NCBI taxonomy): Eukaryota > Metazoa > Chordata > Mammalia > Chiroptera > Rhinolophidae > Rhinolophus > Rhinolophus hipposideros. Next base: position 18,424,079 of record NC_138049.1, on the reverse strand, counting down.
AATATTAGGTAGTTGCACAGCATGACAACATTTTTAGTGTGGTAAAATGGAAAAGGCACTCAACACAAGCCAGGAAAACTGAGTTCAAATGCCAATCCTAGCACAATATTTTTAAAAGCGCTTGGTAATAACTGTCTGACACTAGGCCAACTTACTTATCATCTCTGAGCCTTTGGTGTGCTCCTCTTTAAAATGATTCTAAAAATAATTCACAGGAATTTAGTAAGGAGTAAACAAAATTAAATAAAGTATTAGAATAGGACTGACACTAGTGAATGCTTAATAAATGCAAGTGGAGTTTATGTCTAGTTATTACAATTTATTGATTTTAGTAATTTATTTTGTATTGCAATGACTATTCAGATATTCCATTGCTAAATGTATCTTTCATTTAAATGCAAATGAGTATAAAATATTCAACTTATTTTTATATGAAATCAGTTTTCATATAAAACTTGTTTTTTTTCCTTTTGGCTAGTGTCATTATTGGTGTTAATATACGAAGCCAGCTGACTAAGTCTCAAATGTGGGTATTACACATCCTCAATGGAAATATCTTACAAGATCCAGCATTGTCTTTCTAAAACTTGAATCCTACTTATCCTCCAGGAGAAGATAAATCAATTTTTTATTGTTGCTTGTGTTCTAAGTCTAATGAGTTGTTAGGTATTTCCTTGTGGGTGACTAAGGATTATTATAGAAAAATACAGTGAATATAATTTAAAATAAAGAGAAAAGTTAGAAACCCAGGAAAGATTTTATGGTGCTGTCAAGAGGGGCACAGAATCCAAAGGCCTTGCACTTTCATTGCTGACCCCAAAGAATTCCCAGATGCACCATTAGACCCAGTGCGCTGAGACAAAGACCATCAACAGGGACACTTTCAAGTCCCCACGAGCTGTGCTTGAACAGGACACTGGTATCTGAGCATTCAGTCTTTGCAGGAGTAGAAACTTCACACCCACTGGAGTACCATCCCTTCCCTCTGGCTATGGAGAATAGAAACCTACCTCTATCTAGATGTTCCATCCTTCCTTCCATTATTGCTTTAAAATTCCTCCTTCAACAACCTGCTGGATGCCTAGCAGGTTGTTGTGCTGGGCTGCCATACCTAAACTCTGCGGTTTAACTGAGCATATTAAAAGGACCCCAAGTTGGAAAAGAGGAGAGTGGACACCTCAGTTATATAACCAAGCAGTGTAGCCTTTTGAATAACAATGGAATTTTACTGGCAAATTGTTGAAGTAGACAGGTAAAATATTAAAATGAATAGTCATGACAGGCAAGCTAAAGCATTCATTTGAGTATTCTTTGAATGGGTAGATTTAACTATTTAGCTCGTAAATAAACGCCAAAATAAAGTGTCTAGCATGTAAGATTGGCATAAAGACCAAAGAATAGTTCATAGCGATACACGCAAAGTGTAAACCAGGACATTTGAGCCTACGGAATAAGAAATCAGAATCCCAAACCAGAATCAGTACACAGAATTACATTTTGTTGCTAAAAAAGGTGTTATTCTATCATCTCATTCAGCCCTAGCCTTCAATATATTTAAACTACTGGGAACCTCAGGAAATTCAGAAAAAGTCAAAGACAAACAAGCCCAAAATTGGTACCTTAACATATATATTTCCTACAGCAATTTTCTAATAGAAATAAACCCTTGAAATGTTCACCCACACATATAAACACCAGTCTCTGTATCAGGTTATTTCTTTTTTGGTAACATAATTAATTATTCCTCTGGAAATGCCAGAAATCAGAGTCCATGTTTATGAAATGAGTATAAAACAATTCCTGATTCCTTAAGCAAGATATTCTGAACCTAGGAGATAGGTAACTAAAGACAAATTCTGAAAACGAGCACTGTATTGAAAGACAGAGAATTAAAGTTATAAAGTAAATTTATTGAACCATTAATTATATGGGATACGGAGACAAAATAGTGGGCTTGTTAGAAACACACAAATCAATGGATTGATTAGTCAGACAGCTAAAGTGCCCTTTATATACATCTCATTTCAGTTTATTTTCTTTAATAGTAGGTGAGATATTTCTAGTTATATGATACATTAAAAGTAGTAAGATGCAAGATGTATTTTCCAAACAGTAATTCAACTTTCACTTATCCATTCAAAAGAGAATAATTTGGCACCATTAAAAATCAATTTTTACTCATCTCATCTTAGTTTTAATCTTCTTTTGGTGTCGATGATACTTCAAACAATTTTAAAAATCAGGACTTTTTTTTAAAGGTGAAAAGACACTTATTGAAATATAAGATCTAGGGAATCAAAATCTTTTGCAAAGGCAGTTTTAATAAAAGGCATATCAAACTTCAAAGATATAATAATGGAATAAAAATATAGCTTATATTATAAATTACACTGTAAAACTTCCAGAGAATTATTTACGAATAACTCACTGTCAATTGTGAGTTATATCAGAGCTGGCTGGCGGCCCTGCTATCGATTACTTGGAAAGGTCAAAGAGAAACCACGGTACCAACTGGCTACTGACAGCCCACCCAGCACAGAAGTTCCCAAACCTGGTTTTGCATTCGAGTCCCATGTGTTGCTTTTATAGATCCATTAGCAGGATCTACTCACGGATACTCATAAAGTGGATCTGGAGTGAGGCCTAAAATTCCGTGGATTAATTTTTCTTAGAAATTAACCAGATTACGTATATTAGATATGCAGCCAGATTCCAAAACCACTGGCCTAGCAGATCCCAAATAAACATGTAGGAGAAGCTTAGTATATAGATTGCAATTCCTTTTAATAGCAGTAAAAAATATGGAAATAAGAGGACGTGGACTTGCTCAGTTCTGCCCATGTACATATAACATTAAGTCCTTACCTTTATCCCCAGTTTCAAGACTGCAAATGATTCCTGGACAGAGAGTGAGGAATGGGAAACTATCTGTTATGAAAGAGTTGTTTTGAGAATGCGTGCCCATGTGTTTAACGCATAGTTTCTTCTAAAAAGTCAAAACTAAATCTACGTCTGAGTCATATTTAATATAGTTACATAAATATTCAATATAGTTACATCCATTAAGAATGTACTTCTGCAGGAAAACAAAAAAGTTTACTAACCCGGGTTTTGACTATTGCCACTAAAATTTAACAAGATTGGATTTAAATAAAATCCATCCTAGGAACATTATAAGTTAGCTAAAGACCTGGGGAAAGAAACGCGTGGCTGCTATTTCTGGAACCTTACTTTCTTCGACTGCAAATCAAAGTCACATTCATTCACAAGCGTGAATCCGGATTTGCAGATCCACAGTCACATCACAGTGCTACACCACCCGCTTCACCTATCAGGCCGGAGCCCGTGGTACCACGGCTACTGAAGCGCATGCATCAGAGCCAGCTCGCTGGATCTCAGCTGTCAGTCAACGGAGGCCTCCCTGGCAACAGTGAGTACAACAGGCAGAATGCGCATCCACACACTTTGCAGAAAACACCACAGGCTATTGGCAGGAGGAGGGCATGGAAAAGAGAAGCGATATCAGGAAATGAGACCATTATATAGAACCCACATCGCAGGTTCCATCATTAATGGCCATGAGCAATGGCAGAATAACTTATTCCTGAAGGTAAAAATTAGCACTAATTTTTGTCCATAGGAAAACCACAGGAATGATGACACTGTATAAACACCGGCTTTTGTTTATTGCTTATCACACCAAGAAACCACAACTACTGAATTGCAGTGCCCTCTCCTTAGCCATACAAACACAGCACCATTTCAAAGATGGAGAAAATGGATTTTGCTGAGGTTCTTCACAAAATCCAGCTAAGAATTTAGGAGCAAAAAAATGATTAGCACAGTTCTTAAGTTGTCTGCATTTACCTTATTTAATATTTTAGGGCAATTCAATGTGAAATTGAAAAGTGATCTGGCTTTTAAATAATGGGTAAATAAAAAAGTCCATCAGTCTTAAAATTTGGATCTCATTAGTGGGGAAGCAAGAGAAACATTACAGTCAACCTCCAATAAAGCTCCAAGCTTCATTAGCACATACAGTTCCTTCTGCAGAAAATTTGTTCTCTGGTGTCAAGTTTTAAGTTATTAATGCCAAATTTCTAACCCAAAAGGGCGCTTGTAACAGACTCCAGCTAAGGCTGAATAACTTGCTCAAAGACAAATTCCAATTTAGAGAGTGATACAAATTAACTTCTTTACCAAAAAGTAGTTTTATTACAGTTTGCACATAGACTATAGTGTATATAGAGCACATGTTAATTTCTATACATGTAGTTCATTTCTTTTAATATTTTTTGATGTGCTATGTAGTTTATAACCATGTGAACCAAATATTTTTGACATGTTCTTTTATTTTCTACACCATAAAATGCCATATAATTAATTATGAAGATCTGCTACAGATTGAATTGTTTCCCCAAAATTTCTTTGTTGAAGTCCTAACCCCCAGCACCTCAGAATGTGACCTTATTCATGGAGAGGGTCTCCATAGAGGTATCAAGTTAAAATGAAGCCATTAGGGTGGGCCTTAAGCCAATATGACTGGTGTCCTTATAAAAAGGGGACATTTGGACAAAGACATGTACAGAGAGAAGACAATATGAAAATAAAGAAGACAGCCATCTACAAGGCAAGGACAGAGGCCTGGAACAGACCCTTCCCTCACAGCTCGCAGAATGAATCAACCCTGAAGACACCTTGATCTCAGACATTTAGCCTCCAGAACTGTGAGACAAGAACTTTCTGTGGTTTAAGCCACCCACCCAATTCGTGGACTTTGTTATAGCAACCCCAGGAGATGAATACAGGGTCTAAACACTCAGACCTAAAATACATACATTCAATCGTCTAGACTCTTCAAATATCCATGCATCAGGTGAACTTAAAGGAAAGCATTTTAACAGATATTTTCACCTTCCATCCTGATGTCTGGAATTCTACAAATATACCTAACGTTTGATTGTGGTGCTCAAATTGTCCTCTTATACACAATACTACCCACACTCCTTCCTACTCATATCTCTCAGTCTATCACCTGGGCACCTCCAAGATGGCAGAAGAAATCAACAGGCCCAAGTGGACATTTGGCTTCCTTCCTGGCCTAATAACTCAGGTCTAAAGCTCTGAGATGTCTAGTTTTGCTAAATACAGTAGTCTCGGGCCCCTTTGCTTGGCTTTCAGAGAATGTACCTCAATGGAGAATCACCTGAAATTCATAAGAGCACAGTCTCTCAGACGCATAACATAAGAGGCCTAATGTTAACCGGGCTATTTAAAAAAATTCTGCTAACTACAGAAAACTTCAAAAGTCTCTTTAGCCTTCTTCCTTGATTTCCCATCTGCAGGGAGCCAAGTAGCTGTTTACCTACTGACTTTCGTTGGTTCTAGAACATTCCTCTTTTCTCTTTGTTTACAGTGCTCACTGGCTTCTTGATGGCAACCTAAAATTCCCTTTTGTTTTATACTTTAAAGTATGCAGTCTGATATTTTACATATGATGCTGAAAATTGGGGAAAATACACACAAGGGCTTGAAATTTGTGGGATATCAAGGAATTTAAATAGTTAAGAACTCTGATGCAATGAGCAGTGTTGCATTCAGGGGTGTCAGAAATTAGGTTCCAGACCGACCAACAATAAACATCTCCTCTCCCCTAGGAGATGGGAGTCATGAGGATGTCGGGGACAAAGAAATGCAGAATGAAAAGTATTGGAATATTGGGACCTACAAAATCCCTGGGAAGTTTTGCTTCTTTCATTCAGCCTGGAGTCAGGGCACAGTCTATTTTACAATGTCCAGAGAGAAGTCGCGAGGGTGTGCAGATCAAAAAGACTTCTGTTTTCTCTAAGTTACCACAGATCCTAAGGGTCCATAGATCTATGAGAATAGGCCATGTTCAGTGATACTTGGCCTAGTTATGTTATTTCTAACTAGGTCTTCAGTAAACAGTTGGACATGTATTCCAATACAATTCACAAGGAGAAATAAGTACCAATCATATTCAAACGATAACTGTCATATTTAAAGTGGTAAATCTCAAATAACCCTAATCACCGTGAGATTGCATTGAGTTTTATGGTACTCTTACATGCAGTTAAGTCATTCTGGCAAGACCTTCACAATACCGTTTTATTTAAGATCACCCATTCCACTGAGCATACTTAGCTTCTATTCATTGAAGTGTTTAATTGGTACAAATTGGTCTTAAATTTTTTAAGCTAAAATTGCCTCTTCCATGTCTCACTGCCCTGGGTATTGTCATCCTCACCTTGTGCTATGCAAGTGCTTAGATATGGTCAAGATTTTTCAGGAAAGTTATTCGCCTTCACAGTTGGGCTTAAGTGTGTGGGGAAATGTTTGGATGCCAAACTTTTGAAACTTATCAGACATCTAAATCATCTGTCCCTTAAATAATATCTACAGGCTCCTAGTAAGAGAATTCAGTCCAGCAGTCCGAGACCCAACATCTATCAAGTCCCATCTGACACAACTTATATTTCACAGAGACAGTTTGATGTACACTTTCTATCTCTGTCTCAAATTACATTACTGTCCCATGTGTATGGGAGCATGTATCCTATTAATCACTTCCATTAGCCTATATACTCCTAGTTTACTGTTACTAAGCTTCTGTTTCCTTTATAAGCTCAGTGTCCTCCACAAGCTTTTTAAGTGTGATGTTTCACAGAGTTCCATACTCTGGTCTCTATTCAATTTATAAACTCTTACATGATCTCACTAATATGCATTGCCATCTACATGCTGGTAAGTTACAAACCTATTATCTTAGCTCAGATCCCAAAGCTCTATTGGAATTCTCCACTCAAGTAATCAACCAAACTCCTCTTTCACCATCTTCTTCTCTCGTGTTCCCTACCCACAAACCTAATTCTCCTCTATCATTCTTGATCTCCTAAATTGTGCCACAAGCCACCCAGACACCAAAACCAGGAGATTTTTCTTAGTTCTTTCCTCTTCTTCTCTCCATTCGTTAATGCAGTCACATAAGTCAATCTCCGAAATGGCTGTAGAATCTATCCGGTTCTCCATTACTATTGCTTTTCTTCAGATCCTCAACACTTACCGGGTGAATTACACCAAGAGCCTCCTAAGTGATTTCACAGTCCGTCTCTCTTCCACCACATAGCTAGACTGATCTTTCCAAAACACAAATCTGATCATATGACTCCACTACCTAAAATACTGAAGCGACTACCCATCACTTTCACATGAAGTCTTGAGTTTTTGGCCTGAATCTTTGGAATATAACACCTACCTATGTCTCTACTTCTGCATTCCCATAGGACTCCCACTCTCCAATTTAGGAGAGATATTTGTAATTCTCCTGACGTGCCACATACTCTCCCTTCCCTGCTGTTCCACCTCTTGGAATGCATTTTCACTGCTCACCTCTCTGAATAAGCCTACTCGACCTTCCCTGATCCCCCCATGTCTCACTTAGCTCCTCCTTCTTTGTGTTCCTATAACATATACTAATGACCACACCCTTTTATTTCACTCTGGCCTTTCTCACTCTGAAATGTTGGTTTTCCTGAGCATTTCCTCCTCTGTACTGTGAGCTCCTTGAGAAGAAAAATGATATCTTATTGATCACCATGTTCCCAGAACTTAACATCATATCCAGCATGTAGTTAGCACTTAAAGGTAAATGGGGGAGGGGTGGTTGCGTCAGTGGTTAGAGCACAGTGCTCATAACACCAGGGTCGCTGGTTCGATTCACATATGGGCCAGTGAGCTGCATCCTCCACAACTAGATTGAAAAAAACCAAAACAAAACAAAACAAAAAAAATGACGACTTGACCTGGAGGTGATGGGTCCTGGAAAAACACATTGTTCCCCAATATTCCCCACTAAAACAAAATAAAAAAAAGTAAATAGGTAATTGAATAAATAAATGAATGAACAACCACAGAAATGTCTTGACTCAAGATATTTGGTTCATTCAACTATCATCAACTGAACAGCATTTCTGTGACTTTTGAGAAACTGTGGTACAGATATTTTCAACTGTTATCCCAAGGATATATACTCATATGTTAAATTACTCGTTGAAAATAGTTCAAAATAACAATTTTCTCTGCAGACAAATGTGAAAGCTCTTTTTAGCCAGAATATAAATTACATCACTCAACTTGTTTCCTTTTTTGCTTTAACTGCCAGAAAATTTGAAGGCAAATTTTGTGTTCTATAGTAGTAATTAGACCGTCTCAAGTCCCTGACAATTTCTATCCCATTTGCTCTCATAGATGGTCTATTTCTATACTAAATTCTTCTACTACACATGATTTCTTTTCTACATTCTTCTGTTATATATTATTATAATACTTGTAAGTAGGTAGAGGATGGTGCTTAATCCTCCAAAATAATTGTTTCTTCCACCGTAGGTCCCAGGCAGTAAGCAGCCATATAAAAGGTATAGACCAGAATCTGTCTGAGCCATATCGACTTGTCGCAACCTATCAGAATCCCTGAGTTTTTTGATCAGTCTGATTCTGTGTATGTCAATCTTCAAGTACCACTCACATAAAACTGATTGAATATTATAGCCGCCGGTACAATTTACCTGCAATAATAAAGTTACAGCCATGCTTGGAATGTGCTCACATTTTTATTAATTATAACCCATGAACCATAGTCGTAAGTTTTGTTTCATGACATTTAGTATTTTAAATGTTAGTTGTTAACGCAAGTGGACAAATTTAGCAGACAATAACAAATGTGGTTCTACAGCAGTGATTCACAACCTTGGCTAATACTAGAATCTCTTGGAGGTGTCTTTAGAAATATTTATTCCAGATCCTCAATTAATACAGAATTCTGAGGCCATAGGGTTGGACCCAGCATCATTTTTCCAAGCATCCCAAGTGATTCTAATGTACATTAAGGTCTAGTGATCACTGATTTTGAGCCTGAAAGCGAGGTCAGAGTTGGAGGTAAAGATTTGTCATCTTTCCCTTGATAAAGGACTGCCTAACAGATTTTTAAAAGTAAAAATAATTCCATCTTTTAAAAAATCAAACTGTACATTTACCCCATTAAGTGCAATTGGTTATACAATCAGAACTTAAAAGGGGAAATTAGAAGTGATCACTCATTTTTTAAAGGATTTTCTGTCTTTATAAAGGATTAATTTGAGCATTTTTTTCAAGTACTAGCTAGTGATTTAATTGATTTGTAGACTTAATCTCAGTTAATAATTACACTTGTGATCTTTGCAAAGTCACTGTAATCCCTCTAGACTTCACTTTTCTAATGTGTAAACTAAGAGAACGGGATTAAAGAAGCACTTTCTCAACTCACACTATTTCACAGAGGTGTCCAGATGTTATGAGGAGGTGGAAGGGTGGCTAAGGGCACAGATCCTGGAGCTGGGCTGCCTAAATTTTAATCCTGGCTCCACTAATTATGTTACCTGGGGAAGATTAATTAACCTTTCAGTGCCTCAGTTTCACAACTATAAAATGGCTTTAAGAATACTAACACCTCATAGGGTTGTGAGATTAAGTAAAATCATATATGAAAAAGGATTTAAAACAGTTCTGGGGACATAGTAAGAACTATTAAAGCATCAGTTATTATTCTAATGATTAATATTACACCCCCCAAAAAACTCAGGTTCTTGAGTATGCTGTGTTGACGAGCTTCTATGTAAGGGACATACCGTATAGCATTTCAAAAATGCATTTGACCAGTTAACATTTGGTTGCAGGGTGACAGCTCTCTACGGAGCAGACTTTGGAGAAGCTGGACTACATGACTGCTATGATTCATCTCGATGTCTTAGAGGCTCAAAAACTATGACCCACAGGCTAAATCCAGTCCACCATCTGTTTTTGTAAATAAAGTCTTCACGGAACACTGCCATGCTCATTTGTTTACATATATCTACTTTCACACTACAACAAAGGAGGTAAACAAATAGTCATAAGAGAAAGCATATGGCCCACAAAGCTTAAAGTACTCGTATATCCTGTCAGACCCTTTACTGAAAAAGTTTGCCAGTCCCTTCCTTAGATGTGTAATGTACTGGAAAGCCTATAGCTCTTCCCCATAGTAACTTAATCATCAAGACACATCTTATTTTATGAGTGGGCATGTCTATTCTGGTGACCTTGCTAGTTGGAGGGAGAAAGGAAACAGTCTCAGTGTGGGATGTAAAGGCAGAGTGGCTGTGGTGGTGAGAAGTTCTTGATGATATGGGCTGGAAAGGATACAGTGAGGATCACAGAGGAAGAGCTGCTGATAGGGAAAAAACAGAAAATTGGGAAAACAGAAGGAAATCTAAAGGTCTTACCTTGGTTAAAGGTGCTGATATAAGATAGGCACTTTCTCCCATCAACTCCCTAAAAGTCTATACACCCTCCCAAAACTATGAGATTTCCTTTATAATTACAATTATTAATCAAATACAATTCTAGAAAAATTGTTGTGTCATGCTATTTGATTTTCTTATAGGATAGGTATCATTACTCTTATTTTATAGATGAATAAACCAAGGCATATGGGGTTTAAGCAATTTCCCCATATCAAATGTTGAGCTTGTAGACAAACCTAGTTTTATTGTCTCAGATATGCCATTATGCCTCAACTGAAGTTTTTCAGTTCTAGAACTTCTCTTAAATGCAGAGAAATGCTACAAAAATCTGATGACCAGGATATCTTATGCACTATATCAGATAATTGTTTATCATTGGACAAAGCTTTACTATTTCTACCCATACTAATAATCTATTGGTCTACACAAGTTTAGACCAATACACAAGTTTGGGGGGATTGGGGGAGAAAAGGGAAGGCAAGGTGAGATAAGGGATCTGCCCGCATCCTGCATAGATAGCAACACTGATGAAATTTATCTCACCAAAAAAAAAAAAAATAAAGAAGGGGACTCATTCAATATGAATAGAAACACAGGAAGTGATGGAAGAATAGACAAAAATGCACTGTTTGAAATGGCAGCTGCAAACCTTATCTCTTATATTCCAGAGCTACAAAGACTAGTCAGCTTTTCTCAGCCAAATGTGAATTAGAAGAAATATAATTTAGTGTTTAGAAAATATGCCTAATTTACCACCAAAGCTACACAATTTGTCTTGAAGGAAGGAATTCTCCATCAGCTTTTTAAAATGAGGGTGATTAAGTAGACTACAATATACATCCAGTGTTCTTTTCTTTTCATTATTTGTGGCACCCTGATGAAAAGTAATTATGCTTTGGCGAATTTTCCTCTTAGATGTAATTTGGGCCACTTATCTGAGATTCTCAGAAGGGAGCTGACTTGACAACTAAAAGAGAACACCTGTTTCTATCAATGTAAAGGAAGCTTTCCCTGTCCTCTGCTTAGCAATGCATAGATAAGCATTTCTGCAACCAGAAATACTGAGTGACGTATTAATGAATTGCCTTCTCTATCCAGCAAACAGGAATTAAATGGTGTGTTTTTAATATAAGGAGAGAGAATGGTCATGCATATAAAACAAGCAAAAGAGAAGCGCGGGTATGGCCATGAGGAAAGAGCTGAGTTACACTGATAGCCGCCCTCTTGACCAACACACCTGCATTAAGGATGTCCCTTAGCTATTCAGATGCTTTTTAAAAAAATCTCCTAATTTTGGATTCTGTTATTTTATTAAATAGGTCAAAGGGGATCTGCAGAAAATATTGTGTATGTTTTATTGTTTCCAACACCTACCGTGCATATGAAAATTCTATCCATCCTCTTCTCATTGATATTAAAAGTAGGCGGCTGGCATGATACTTATGATTCACAAAAGGAGGATGATTCCATCGCTTTATTGAAACACTAAATAATTCTATTTTCCAACTAAAAGCTGTGAAGCTTCAAATATACTTTTCAGAGTCTTTACTTGTTCCTTTTATACTTTTATTACTTAGCTTTTCCATCCTGTTTTAACAAACATCAAAAAGAACTTCCACCAATACAACCATCTGGTCTTATTGCATTCTCGAAATGAACATCAACAAGGAAAATAAGTATAGTACCAGAGATCTAAAACTCAATTTAGGTGGATCCACAGAAAATCAGTTAATGGAATTCAAAGAAATTTGTTTTTCTTTGCATATACTTTACCATCCCTTTTTGTTTGTCTTCAATAATTTTCTGATGGAAACTATTGAAGGGAAATGCTGCAAGAAGTTATTTTGGTTGTTTATCTTTGTAACACATTAGGATTTTTGTGCTCTATCAATGTTTTAAAAGATTCCGCAAAACTGAGCACATGAAATTTAAAAAACTTTCTACTGAAACATAATATACTTTAAAAATAGAAATAAATCTCTTATAAACTGAATATATCCATCTAGCTAGCACTCAGATCCACACACAGAATTCCTCCTTCTACTCCTTTCTAGTCATTACAAGGAGAACCACTGTCTGGATTTATAACACATAGAGGAATTTTGCCTATTTGGGTGGGTTCATGAACTTGTATTATCTTGCTTAATCTACAAGCAAGAAACAGAGACCTGGAGACATGGGGCAATTTGTATAATGCCATGCAACTCTTGAAGAACAAAGTCTAGACTTTTCATCGAATACTCTTTCCACAGTTGCCTGTTATCTCTTAAAGCCTTTCTAAAACCAGACAAAAGAGAGATCCATATGACAAGACTACCATTTTTGCATATTAAAGTGATTTTGCATATTAAAGCTTGAAACATAAGAATTAAAAGATACTCCCCCTGAGTCTTTATCCAAATAAGACCTTTGATACTGTCTCCACTGATCTCTAGGAGCTCCTCATCCAGGAAGGCAGATTAAACACAGGAAAAACAAGTAAGACAAGAGATACATGACAATCTTTAGGGTGATTTTTTTCCCCCCCGCTCAAGTCATAGCTTCTATGATCAAGTACAAAAACAATCCAAAGAACTCTTCAGTAGTTTGGGAGCATGTACTCAGCACCCAGGCTTTGAAATATGTTGAAGGGTATAAAGGTAAATAAGATATAGTTCCTACTATAGAAAAACTCACAGAAAAGTGACACCAGCCCTCCAAGATAATATCTGAGAGGTAGGAGCCATAATTTATTTTCAAATTCACAAAACATAATGACTTCAATAATAATAATGTTAAGATCTAAAGGACCCAAATTTGCAAGAAATATAGTACTTGATGAGGATATTTCTGATTAGGCTTTAGATTTCCCTAAAGGTTTAGAAAAGAATTTCAATTTTGTTAGGGACTGGCATAGGTAAAAATCTTTTGGTTGGTATTTCTATTGAAGTGGTTCCCATGAAACCAAAAAAACTGCTAAAATAAATAATAATAATAAGGAAGAGGAAAGCACAGTTGGCATTCACTGATTCAAAAACTGTTTTTTAAGTTACAAATACATAAATTTGTGACATTGAAATTAACTACTATGTTACAAAGCAGTAAACAAGTTTAGTCCTTAGTGTTGAGAAGGTTTTTTTAAGAGTCACTATTACTGGATATCTTTAGGTTTTTGAACCAAAAATGCAGTCTGAGGGTTCAGCTTAGACCTGTTTTTCTGGCAATATTGGAAAAGGAAATGTTCAGAGCAAATCCAGAAATCTACTAACATGAAAAAGTGTAGGGAAGTTTTCAGTTAAAGCATTAAGTATCAAAAATCGATAATGCTGATAAAAATGCAGCCAAAGAAAACTCAATAAATTCTGCTGCAGAAATTTCAGAAAGTATGTCTAATTTGGCCATGTTCATGTGCCCAATACACTTTCAAAAAAGTATATGTAGTAAATATAGGAGTCTTCTTCCACATCCCCTAATTTTAATTTCTGATAATTAGTCTTTATTTTCATTATTTTTTTTATAATGAAACAGCATAATACTTGGACAACAGTCCCTAAAATCAAACAGTCCTGTGTTTGAGTCTCAGTTCTGCCACTTACTATGTTAGTGTGGTGAATGGATTTAACTTCTCTATGGTTTAGTTTCCTCATCATTAAAATGGATTATTAACACCTTATTACAGAGTGTTGGGAGAATAACATGAATTAGTGCAAGTAGTTACTTAGCATAAGCAACTAGTAGCTAGTAGATGCTCAATAAAATTTTATTTACTTTCTTACAATGTTGGTGTTTTCAAGTGTTTCCCTGCTACCTACGACTAGGAAAAATACATAAACAATAAAAGCCTAAGTAAATATTAGCATCTTATAGTTCCATTTAAAATTTTCAACGACTAAAAGTAAATTCATTTCCAGAAAAAATGACAGTATCGACAGGCTGGAAAAACCTGCCTCCCAAAACCAAATACACATACATAAAGTCAAAACAGTGAAGAATGTATCACCACATCTGCAACTAATAGAAGAACTCAATTCATACTACTAATCTCAAGAAGTGGTCAAATTGTATTAATAAAATCATTTGAACCAAATCAAAAGAATCAGCACATTAATGTATCTCATTTAAACATGGCAATAGTCTATTAAGGTAAGTTTTATTATTATCTTTAACTTACAGATATAGAGATATTTCACAGCAATTAGGTAATGTACCAAAAATCCTACTGCTAGGAAGTGGTACAGCTGGAATTAACACCTTGACAGTTCAACTCAGAGCACATGCTTTTAAGGACTACATTATATAAACTGAAATTAATTGGTAAATACAGCAAATAAACAAAACTAAACAAAACAAAAGGAAACCACCCACACAAAACAGGCACACACAGCCTGATGTACATCAGGCTGACCAAATAGTGGTCCAAGGCAAAAAGGCTATCTGCACCCGTACTGATTGGTGACAAGCCTCTGAGAGCCTACAGTCCTGCGCAGGATTAGCTCAAGACATTAGTTGGGCTGATTCCTCTAACGTGGATATGTCAGGGTTCCTCGAGACCACTTCTGGTTCAGCGATTTGCTAGAAGATCCCATAGGACTCAGCATATGGTTATACTCACAGCTGCGATTCAATCAATAAAAGGATACAAAACAAAATCAGCAACAGGAAAAGGTACATGGGAAAAGTCCAGATAAAATCAGCTGCAAGCTTCCAAGAGAATCCCCTCCTTGTGAAATTGCACCAGGACTGCTTAATTTAATTCCTCCAGCAACAAGTCGTGACAATACACAGAAAGTGTTGTCCACCAGGGTAGCTCATTAGATACTGTTTTTATTGAGGGCTGGTAGCTCATTAGACACTGTTTTTATTGAGGGCTGCTTAGCAAGTACCAAAAGTCTAGACTCCCAGAAGGAAGGCCCGTGTTAAGCATAAACACATTCTTTGCACAGTTGAGGCACAGTGAGACATTATTATTTTGGGATAGTTATATATCAGTACAGGGGACCATTTCCTAGCCAAGTTCCCAGAAAACAGCAGAAAAGCCAACTTTGCAAAAAGGCTTTTCTAAGACTAGGAAATCTCAGGCCTGCTCTAACATTTTTCTGCACAGTGAACATGAAACATTCAGCCACCTTGATCTAAGATTCCCACTACAATTTGAGATCAATTGACCCTATAATATGCCACCACAATTCTAAATTACTAAAGGTTTTTATCATTTAGATTTCTTCACCTTTCTCTACTGCCACCTGCCTGCCCATTCTGTCCACTGAAAATTATACTCCTGACAATTAGTTACTTCTGAAGAATGTTCCCTCTGATTGCCAACAATACATGGTCAGACTCTTTGGTACCCCAGAGAACGAAAGAGGAAAGAAGTCATTGTGCCTGAGGGTAGCCAAGCTACAACTTCATAGCAATTCAGTTGTCATTTCTTCCACCTGACCCCCTGCCACCACACAAGACCTACCCATGAGTTCTAAAAGTTTTGGATAAGTCCCTAGATGGCAAATAATAATGAGCCATTCAATTTCATAAAGTTCAATCTGCACACATAACCATCAGTTATGTGCAAGGCATTGTACTAAAAGCAGTGTATAAATATGAACTGAACAGACATATATCCTGTACTGAAGTTTATAGTCTTCTTATGGGACAGTTAAGATGCCTCATTTAAATAACTTTCCTATAAAATAAGAAGTGACTGGTTACATATCAAAGTGCAGGCACCAAGCAGGGAAGACAACAGTGAATGTAACAGACAGGGTCTTTACTCTCATTGCCAGAGAAGGATCCATGGGAGAAGGGGCTTGGTCAATATCCAGGTATGTCAACATGATGACATGAGGCCAACATCATGGAAAACCAATGCTGTTGTTACAGTGCTGTTGCCAAAGACTCTCTATGAAACTGTATGGGATAATTTCCTGACCCCTTTTAACTATTTGTGCTCTTATTCAACAGAATGCCATGCACAGTATTTGAAGTCTTAAAAAAAATCCCTGCTTTACAAGGCTACTTTGATAGCCTGGCAGCACGACATTTCCCCAATCTTGTAGATAAAAATGGCCAAAATTCAATGTTGTAGTGCCAAGGGCAAAATATTCTCTTGGGTCTTATGTTTATTAGCTTATCTTTTAGGAAACGCTATAATTTTTTTTGGTGTCCACTAATAAAATAAGGTGGATTCATTATAAAGAATGTCTGTAATAGGTTTAGAATCAACAATAAAATTTGAAGAGTGAGAAACTACAATAAACAAAATAAATCCTTCATTATTTTTATTTTTTTAATTTGAGAAATTTAATCCTTCTGATTCTTTTTTTTTTCAGCCATGGGTTTTAATTTTTTTAGGAAGCTATGCTTCCTATCCAACAGGATTTATTCTTATCATTAGGTTGTGTTCAGTTTTTCTTTCTGACCTTTGTTTTTTCTCGTGTACGTTCTTCCCTGTTCCCTTCCTTCCTTCGTTCCTTCTCCTTCTATGCTAGCTTCTCTTACGCACTTGATTCATAATCTGAGATCTGACTTCCAATATAAGTGGCATATTTGTAACAACTGGTTTGGTCAATTGGGGTCTGAAGCTGCTATAGGACAGCTTTTTATTACAACTTTAGGAACACGGAGCAGCCTTTGTTAAAATTTTCAAGTTCATTTTAAGGACCAATTTCATGCTGTAATCAAGACTGTCATTTCACTCTTAAAACAGCAGAAGATTTACAATCCCTGTCCCCAGAGTCTGCTGAACTCAGACATACAGGCACTCAGGTGATACATCTCATCGGTTTGCCCTTCAGCTATGTCCTAGACTGATAATACTGAATTCCATCAGCTTAGTAGATCCTAAGACTGTGTTTGTTCCCTCCACTCTCTGGAATAAAACTTCATTTCCTTAATTTTTCTTAGTATACTAGCTACCTTTATATGCACTCTATATTTACTATTTTGATTTTTCCCAAAAAAGCTTTTTGTACTAGCAAGAAAGCAGCCCATGACAAATATTTTTAAATAAGTTAAAGTAGTCCAGTCAACAAGATGAGACACTTTAAGCCAAAGTTGGATATTAAATACTGTTTGCATCTCTCCAAGCATGCAGTCATATTTCACCCTCTCTTTATTTTGCACTTTATCTATCGATATGTTTCATTAAATATCTGACCTGTTCTGTGCTCTGTAGGATTTTTTTGTAAGTTTACAGGCTTATCTGCAACAGCCCACAGCAGCACACAGTAACTCATGGCAGAATACAGCAGCTCATGATGGGTGCCGGCCACACCCGCTGGCTGACGGCCACTCACACTGGCCACCGGCCACTCAAGGCAGCCCAGCTCCAGAGAGAGCTGTTGTTCACAATCTTAGCTGTAGAGGGTGCAGCTCATTGGCCTATGCGGGAATCAAACTGGGGACCTCGGCGTTAGGAGCAAGGCGCTCCAACCACCTGAGCCACTGGGCCAGCCCAATAATATATATTTATTTAATATAAGTTTACATGATATAGGAGCCTTCATAAGGAAATGAGGATGAGAAGCAGTTAAATCTGAGCATTTTTATACCAGCTTTGATGAAGTGTGGAAAAATGCAATAGGACAAAAGGATATAAACTAAGGGCAGTAAAATGGGAGAAACTTGTGAAAGCCTGTGAATTTGGGTTCCTCTCAGTCTTTGGAGGTAAGGGTGTGCCTGTCGTCCAGTTATAGGGAGGGCATCTCTAACATGAGGGTTTTATTACCTGCTTTAGGGGGAGGTCATAAAGTCCTTCCTTAAGTACTGTTTCTCAAATTAACCCTCAGCTTAAAATATTCAATGTCCCAAAGGGCCATATTTTGGGGTAGCATGTTCTAACCCCGTCACTGTGAAGTCGGATATGCTTGAAGATTAAAAATCATGAGAGACCTTAACTCACTCTGAGTCCCAAAGGAGATGCGATAGAATATCAGTCACTTGACTTACAAGCTAAAAAAGGTTACTATGGGTAATTTCTTAGACATTACTATGTCTTGGGTCAAAAATCTACTATAAAATTTTTAAGTATCTGTCAATCCAAAAGATTGCAATGCCAACAAGATTTCTGTATGGATCTAAAATTATGACTCAACCAGGCTCCCCACATAGAGCAAGGCAGGCCTTGCACTGCACAGAACAAGTGGAGGAAGGGGTCACATAAAGACTCTATAATCGTACGTTCTGGACTTGTGCCAGGCAACAGTCCTGTACCCTACCCTCTATGAAATTTTATTTTTTAATAATGATGAAAATCTAAAGCACAGTTTTAAAGATAATGTTGTACTTTACCCAGAAGGCATTTTTTGTAATTCAACAGTACAATTATTGAAAAGATTTTAGTAGGATGAGAAAATAAGAATGTGACATAAATAAAACTTTTATTAATTTCCTTACTTCATAAAATTTTAAGGAAGGTCCAAGATGGCAGATTAGGTAAACGCTATGCCTGCTGTATCCCAGGATCACACCAAAATTACAAATAAATTATAGGACAACCAACCTCAGGAATAATCTGAAGACTAGCTGAACAGAACTACTATAACTAAGGTTATAAAGACGAGGCCACATTGACACTGGTAGGAGGGGCAGAGTCGCAAGATGGGCTGACGCCAAACCCACAGGGTGGTTGAACCCAGGGAGGGACACCTCAGTGGTGAAGGTCCCCCCAGAGGAGAGAGGGTTCCCAGCCCCACCATGGGCTCCCCAGCCCAGGGGTCCAATGCCAGGAGAGTTTCCACAACATCTGGCAGTGAAAATCAGCGAAGATTCTTGTCTCCCCATCCCTGTGAGACAAAAGGCAGCTGGAAACCTAGGCACCCTCTTAGAGAGCCCACACACAGTCTCTGGTGGAGGGGCAGCAACTTGAAAGGCACCAGAGACATATGAGGACAGACTGAGTTCTGTGGCTTCAAGACAAGGGATAGAGAGACAGCCGCCATTATCCCTGTGTGGAGCCTGACTCAAGTGTAATCTACAGAAGGGTGCCATCTTTCTTATGTTGTGCCCTCCCCCAAAGGGCCAAATCTGAGACCAAATTAGTCTGGTAAACTCCACACATGTACACGACCTTGGTGATGCCCTGGGTCCCTGCCCCACCCAGCTAGTGCTGCTTTGCCTGGGGCACTCTGGACTGAGTGCCCAGCCCCGCCCCACAAGCTGCGGAAGACCTTCACAGAAGCAGAAAGCCCGCGGCAGCCTAGGAAACTTTTGGTGTTAGGCAGTGAGCCATATCCTGCTCTGCAGCCTCTCTTGAGTACCATTCAGATGGTGAGCGGTGGCTAGCTGCAGTGTTCTAAGGGTATTTGACAAAGTGGTCACAGGCTGGGCACTGGCACAAGTAAACTTGCAGACATTATCTTTAGTAATATTTCTACTGATATAGCTCCTTGAGTAAGGGGAACAAAAGAAAGAAAATAAACAAGTAGGACTACATTAAATTAAAAAGTTTTGCACAGCAAAAAAAACATCAATAAACAAAAAGACATCCTACTGAATAGGATAAGATATTTGTTAATGATATATCTGATAAGGGATTAATATTCAAAATTTAAAAAAAGAAAACTCATACAACTCAACACCAAAAAAACAAACAACCCAATTTAAAAAATGGGCAGAGGACATGAATAGACATTTCTCCAAAGAGCACATACAGATGGTTAATAGACATATGAAAAGATGCTCAACATCACTATCATCAGAGAAATGCAAATAAAAACACAATGAGATACCACCTCACTCCCATCAAAATGATCATAATCAACAAGGGAACCCTTGTGTGCTGTTGCTGGGATTGCAAATTGGTATAACCACTAAGGAAAACGGTATGGAGTTTCCTCAAAAAATTTAAATTAGAACTATCTTATGACCCAGCAATTCCACTCCTGGGTATTTATCCAAAGAAATCCAAAACATTAATTTGAAAAAATATATACATCCCTATGTTTATTTCAGCACCATTCACAATAGCTAAGATATGGAAACAACTGAAATGCTCATCAATAGATGACTAGATAAAAAAAGTGTGGTATAATTTCTTCTAAATACTCCATATATACAATGGAGTATTACTCTGCCATAAAAAAATGAAATCTTAACCATTTGCAACAACATGCATGGACCTAGAGAATATTATGCTAAGTGAAATAAATCATACTGAGAAAGACAAATACCATATGATCTCACTTATATGTGGAATCTAAAGAACAGAATAAACAAACAAAACAGAAATAAACTCATAGATACAGAGAACAGAAATAGACTCATAGATACAGGAGGGGCATTGGGGGGATGGGTCAGAAAGGTGAAGAGATTAGGAAGTACAAATTGGTAGTCACAAATTAGTCATAGGGATATGAAATACAGTATGGAGAATATAGTCAATAATGTAAAAACTATGTATGGTGTCAGTTGGGTACCAGGCTTATGGGGGAGATCATTTCATAAATTATGTAAATACCACTGCACTGTACACTTGAAACTAATATAAAACAATATTGAATGCCAACTATAATTACAAAAAATAAAAATATATATAATCATGGGACGTAAAGTACAGCATAGGGAATATAGTCAATGGTATTGTAATAGCTATGTATGTTGTCAGAGGGGTAGGAGACATGTGGGGGGCTATCACTTTGTGAGGGGTGTAAATGTCTAATCATTGTTTTGTGCCCCTGAAACTAATAAAAAAAACATTTTAAATACCATGGTCTCTCCCTATTTTAAAAAAAAAAATGTTCCTAAAAATTAAATAACTAAATTTTGATAAGCAAAGTAATTTTCAAAATGTAGAGAAATTTCAACAGGAATTCAAGACCTAAATTCATTCAAGGCCACTTAAAGAAAATAAGTTAAGAAGTCACAGAGAAGTAAAAAGTAATTTAATTGGATTAAGATTATCATAGTAACATGATAGTAATATCACAGTAAAGATTATCATAGCTTCTGAAGAAGAAACACTAGGTCATGCTTAAATTTGTGCCCCTAGTATCTAGTTTCTGGCAAAAAGTAGGTACTCAACAGTTGACTGAATTAATGAATCAGTGAATGGAATAAACACACCAAAGTCACCTGATTACCATATTAAGAACAGAAAGTACAAAATATTTTAAATATGTGTTTAGATATGGAATTCAATCTCACATTGTGGCCACACAGTAAAGTATCAAGCAGAAAATAAAGAAAGGGGGAAAGGACATTAAGAGGAACGAGGGGACAAGAAAAGCCTGAGGGATGGTAAGAAACAGACAGGGAAATAGAGGCACAACATCAGAGACAGTGGAAGACAAAGGGATGGCATTGGAGGTGAGAGAGAGAGAAGTAGCCTAGAAATACAGAAAAAAGGTAGAAAAATAGAAAAGGTGGCAAAGAATAAGAACAAAACCTGATAAATAAAGGTGTATTTGTAGGTAATATTTTATAAATGCCATTCCACAATCTGCAGTTCGTGAATTTTAAACTTCTCATTACTCATCACTGAAATGTGAATTAGCTAGTTAATTACTGTTCATGGTTTTGTTTTGTTTCTTCTTTTCCTATTCTTCATTTTTCCTCGTCACTGTGGCAGTTGCCAGGACAGAAACACTCCTCAGGTATTATTAATTCGGGCAGGGAGAGATCCTGCCTCTCAGCTCTTTCCTGGGAATGTCTAGTCCTCTAGATGAAGGAATCCTTTCACAAAGTGAAGAACACTTTGTTATATAAATAAATACCATGTAATTTCATTATTATTTAAGTTGAAAAATTCTAACAATATCCAACATAATACAGGGCACATGGTATAGAATCAAAATGATACATACTTCTAAATTAAGTTTTTTAAGTTTGTTTAGTTTTAAATAGGGAATAGTGTTAATCTTATGAAAAGGGCATTTTGAAACTTGGCATTCTGGTGTTCAAATCTATTTCTATAATCAATTAATTACACCTATTTCCAGCTTCCATGATACGATTTGTATCATCCTTTTTCCTCGTCTTGACTTAATTAACAATATCTGATTCGAATATCTTGAATTAAAGTACAGCTCTCAAAACCCCATCAACTGTAAACAGCTATTGTTGTGGCTGAGGGCCACTGATCAATGCATTGCTAATCTCAGAACAGTTCTTTCACTGTCACTGCATCCCTGGGCTTTGTTTTCTTTGAAAAGCTCAGAAGTAACAAAAATTCACCTTCATGCCCCTAAGCAATGAGACACACAAGGGGCCCTATTTCCACACCTCTGGTAACATCACAAACAACAGATTATTCAGAGTGAATTTTCAAGGGACAGAGCATGCTTCACAAAGACGTAGGATTTAAAAAATTATCCATGTCACCACCTGCTACCATAGAAGAGCTGAACAAAAACTGGCTAAGTCCAGAAAAGAAGTCAGTGTTCCTTCATTCTTGACACTTTTTTCTCTGTCTTTCTCTTTTTTTCTTTCTTTCTCACATTTCTAGGATATGACTAAGAACCAACTGTAAACATACAAGTAGCTTAATGGCTACAGATATATTTCACTGTGAACAAAATGGTTCCTGATACTTTGTATAAACCTATTATTTGTATAACAAATTGATCATGCTTCTCATCAATTTATCATTTTTGACATGCTTTATTTTCATTGTTGATTGATCATTAATTTTAGTGTTAGGTTTCTCTTCCCTCCTACAACTAAACAAACAAACAAACAAACAAACAAACAAAACAGTCTGGAAATAAACTCTTAAATCCTTGAGGAAGTCACCATTTAAATAAATTCTCTGGTGACTTCCTTCTTAATGCAAATATGACTCTGAGCTTTGGGACTTCATATATTAAGCTTCCATAAAACTTCGCATGAGGAGTCACGCTGAGTGTAACTAAGCTGGAGTAGCAGCAGAAAAACAATGTGATGTGGTTTATACTGAAAGATCCTCTCATAAAATGCCTTCATCTAACATCCACATGCCTATTCATATTGCAGATGCAATAAGCAGGCCTGAGGATATGGCACAGTTATGGAAATGCAAGCAAAACATTAAGAAGATTAATAATAATTGTCTCAAAAAAACAAAACAGCCAAACGGGAATCTTAGGGAAGAAAAAGGTATTTCAACACCATCTGCAATCTAGAGAATAGGGAAGTGAGATAAGCAATGAATACAGTGGTTCAAGATTATAAGGTGGGAAGGATAGCCAGGCAAGTTAAACTGCAAGGCAAAAGCCTGAATAAATATAACTTTTTAAAAAATGGCATGAAAGCTCCAGAAGAGAAAAAAAGGTTTCCAATCCTTATACTTAACCCAACTTATCTAAACTTATATAAGTTATATAAGTCTATACTAATATGTCTTAGAATATGTAAAACTATATAATCACTTTTAAAATTTGATTAGTGAAAATAAGTAGGATTATTTTGTCATTTGTTTGTGTCGAGATGTGTGTTTTGATCATAGAATGCAGTGTTACAAGAAAATGGAGGCCCCGTCTTACGAGGAACAAATAGAGACACATGGCGGGGGACCTGGGAATGGAGGCTGCTGGCCTTATGAGCTGGTATTACCTCAGATTAGTACCTTGCTTCCAGGTTAGCTTCTCTACAACAGGAGGCGATGCTGTGTAAGATTCCTTTCCTCTGACAGTCAGAAGTAGATGAAGGTTATAAAGCAATATTGTGGTTTTACTTGCCCAATATAACCCTTGCACGACATCTAAAATCTACTCCCTGCTTTCATTAGCCCAGATCCTAGAGTCCTGCCCTAACACTCTGTCAAACACCTCATGGGGCCTGTGGGTGGAAAACAATCCTTTTGTTATAAAATGGAGAAACTGTACAAGTAAATGTTATCAGTGTGTGTGTGTGTGTGTGTGTGTGTCTGTGTCTGTGTGTGTGTCTGTGTGTTTCTGTGCATGTGTGATACAGCCAGTGTTTTTTCAGAGTAATGTTTACACATGCTAATTAATTAAGTTATTATTTTCCTCACTACTGATTCAATTATCAGGAACATAAGTCTACATTCAAAGAGAAAGTTAAAAGGACTTAGTAAAAGAATGGGAAAGGCATTTTACAACTTATCAAAAAATGAAAATAAAGATCTCACTTTTCAAAAACAAGTCTGTGAACAGAAAAGTCGTAACAGGGCCTTTATGACACACAAATAGCGAAAAGCAAACTGATTTTCATACATAGTAAGGAACATACACATTCTGACTACTCTTTTCTGATTGATCCATCCCCCGTGGTTTTGATAATCCTTCCAGTTTGTTCAGCCAAAGGTGAGACTATGCTCTAAGAAATTAGTCCTTTTAAGCCAACTTAAATGGTCACAATTAATGATTGCAACGTGATATAAATATATCAAGCCTGTGGAAACAAGATAGGAACATCCCCGGATGTCTTCACTGACTCTAATATAAATAGATCCACATGGGTCTTCCTGAAGTGGACCTTCCATAGTGGCTAGCATAATGAATTTAATTCTAACTCTGAAAAACATGGTGCCTAATTCCCAGGCTACCAAAACTTCATTTTAGCACGTTACTCAGACTTCTTTCTAATCTGTCTAGAGCAGGGGTGTCCAAACTTTTTTCAACGTTTTTCACCAAGGGCCATATGCAGTAAAATACACAAACAGCCGGGCCACTCACTCGAGGTGAAGTACGTATTGCCTCACCTGGTTTATTTAAGTAAACTAAATATATTTTTGGAATTTGCTGCGGGCCAATTAACAATGGATCATGGTCCGCAGTTGGCCCGTGGGCCGCAGTTTGGACACCCCTGCTCTTAGTTTCACACAGAAAACAGTAGCTTGTCAAAAATATTCTGTCTTCTGTGTTCATTTAACAGGTGAGAATAACTCTTCTTTGGTTGCATTGGCTATTGCAATATTGGAATTGGGAGAGTCTTGTAAATATTAAAATTCGTGAGTCAGTATACGTACATTCCACTAGTTATCCCATCTACATATCTCATTCAAACATAAAACTCCTCTGTCCTCTAATTCTCATCTGATGACACTGCTTCTTATTTCACTGAGAAAAAGATGAAATCAAAAACTGAACTTCCACATGCTGTCACGACTACACTGACCTACCTGCATCCATGCCCAAATGCTCCGCCTTCTTCCAACGCCCGTGAATGAACAGTTTGTTCTCCTGGATTCAGTTCACTGTTGCACAAAGATTTTGCTCCTACAATTCTCCCTTTCCCTTTGTTAATCATTAACTTTTCTCAACTCTATGGGATCATTTTCATTAACATCAAAACATTCTGTAATAGCTGCCATTTTATAAATTACCTTCCCCTACCCTACATTTCCTCATTTTTCTGCTCTTTTGTAGTAAAAATCCACATTTTATAGTAAAATTGCTATCTTTCACCCACATAATGATTTAGAAATCCAATTTTCTTAATTCATATGATAGACTATTTCCTCTTCCTTACTACCATTCTTATAGACACAACCTGAGACCTGACAATCAAACTCTGTCCTTCAGTTACACTTCTCTCTCATTCACTTGTGACCAAGATATTTTAATCATCATTTAAATGACAATGTTGTTGATAACATACAAGGCAGCACAGAACACAGCTGCTTCCTTTATAATTGTACGGATTCCACAACAGCACTATTGGCAAAAACTGTTTTTCCCATGAACTTTAACAGGCATGTTTTAAATGACTCCTAAGAAACAAGAATTAAAGGGTAGGTGTGCATTTGTCCATATTACTATTAGGATGCTAATATCTAACACTAATATTTTTGATACGATGTTGAAAATAAATCATCTCTATATAATTATATATAATATGAAATATGCAATCTATTTATCTAATATATTTAAGTCTTTCATATAAAATATGTATTTTAATCATAAGAAACAGAGGTTATCCATCAATTATCTTGACCTTATAAAATAGGAAGAGTGTTATTTATATAGGGAGAGGAACTCTTCAACGAATCTCTCACATTCAATTAATACTCAATAAAAATCATTGTCCAATCAGAAGAACTCAACAAGAAGTAGGATCATGCTGTTTTTCTTTCCTACACTGGCATGAATAATTATAATCTTGGTATTTATGTTTTTTAAAACTCTCAAATAATTCAATCAGATATAATGGCCAATTGAAAGCAGATTCTTCTTTTGGCCAATAACGTCTTGATTCTGATCTATAGAAGTAGGACAATGTAATTAGGTGCTACTGCACACAGAATTTTATGGCCATTCTCTATTTACTCCAAAAGAGATTTCCTGTCAAAGTTTGATTACAAATATGACCAATGTAAAAATATCATTTTATAAGAAACATATACATACTATTAAAGATGTATTTGTATAATGGCTATAAAATTTGTATTTCCAAATACAGCTACTGTAAAGTTGGGCTGACTGTAAGTCCTAGGCTACAAAAATGAAAGAGAGTGCCACCTAGAGGTAGCACTGGTAGATCGCAGACATTGGTCCCTGGGTCTGAAACAGAGAAGCTGATTATAAAGTATAGTCAGTGTTAGGTCAATATAACATATTAACAAAATGTCACATACGCCTCAGTTTTTTGGTTTTGTTTTTTTCACTTAACTTTACTCCTTGATTATTTCCAGAACTGCCTTTAGTATTATCTAGTTCAACCAGGTCACTGCAAATCAGGAAACTGAAATCTCCAACTGCTACAGGACTGTCCCATGGTTACCCAGCAGTAAAGAAAAGAGCTGGGCTGGCACCCAAGTACCTTGTTTTCTCTCAAAAGTGATTAATTTCATTCATTTTGGAAAATGTGCTAGATAAAATCGTATTTTAAAATGTGCAAAGTTATTATTCTACAGTGTTTAAAATAATTTTGAGTTTTGAAAATTACTGTGTATCTTTTCTTTATAAGCTAAAGGGGCTGCAAAGTTTAAGCATGCCCTTACATTTTTAAACTGTAACCTTTTCAAAACAGTATAAAGTGTGATGTTTATAAAAAGTCTGATTTATGTCTCTTAAAATGTGTTTAATTGGCAATAAGCCTTTTTCAAGATATAGAAATTATAGTCCCTTTCTTTAGAAATTGAACACCTACTTGAGGAGCAAAGCATCTCTGAGTGAGAGGCCTGCGCCACAAAAGTCCTCCGCTTTTCATTTGGGGTGGAGTGGCAGGAGCGCCCAGGTGGGTTGTCTGCTTCCGGTCTACACAGGGAGACATTACCTGCCCATATGCACACAGCTTATACCAACCCTCTCATAGGTATAGAAGCTAGTAGCAGCCAAGGTAACTCACGCCAGCCACATATAATAACTTGGTCTTTCAATATAAGAAACACGAAAAACTAAGAATTACCAGTTATTTTAAAAACGAACATGACAAAAGAGAAATATCAAATGAATAGAGAACAACTGATCCAGGAGAAAACAAGCTAGTTCTATAAGACATGAGAATTTTTAAATAATTCGCCACAGTAACCTATGAAGGATTAAAGAATATGTCCATTCATAAACTAAAGCAAATTAATATACAAAAAGGGAATAACAGAATAAATCAGAATTCATGAAACTTAAGAATACAATTATCAAAAATAAGAAAAAAAAATTAGTTGAGTTGGGGGGAAAAAATTGAAGTGACCACAAAATGTAAAGAAATAAAACCAGGTGAAAAACATTTTTTAAAAGTCTAGAATATGATATAAATCCATGAAATCCAACAACCATCTAAGGAATGTCTTTTTTGACAGAACAAAGACAATAGAGGGGAAGAAATAATCAAATAATAGAAGAAAAGCCCTACAGCCTAAGACATGACTTTTCAGATAAAAGGGTTCAGCAAATGTGGTTCAGGATAAGTGAAAAATCACCCGTAAACACGTCCTCATTAAGTGTGAGAACATCTCAAGGGGTGCTCCTTCTCATTCTTTTCTCTGGATCCTCTCAATTGTGGTATTTTCACTTCTTCTCTTCTATATTGCACTCAACTGCTAAGTGAGCTCCTCTAGACTCATCACTTTGAATGTCATCTATTTTATCTCTCCATTTCCAAACTCTCCCCAAAACTTCACACATTAAATGGATTACCTTTCTACAGTCTAACATACTTTTCAATTGTAATAATGTCTAAAACATAATTTTTATCTCAACTCCTATTCCAAATTGCTCATCTCCTACTTTTCTCCATCTCAGTAAATAGCAACATCATTAATCCAGTTGCTCAGGCCATAAAATCATGAGTCACACTTAACCAATCTGTTCCTCTTGCTTTGCCTCCTATCTGCAAGACCAGCATCTAGCATGAATTGGTAAGGAAGGTGTGTCCAGGAAGAATACTGATCCCTAACACTATGATCACATTGGCCTTCTCTCTCTCTCTCTCCTACCTATCACAACCCTATTATAATTAATTCTCTCTCATTCAAAACAATACCATTTTTAAAAACATGAGAATGCATCTCTTTGTTTATGGTACAAACACTGCATGTTCTACGGTAAATAGTATATACATACTATTGCATATGTTGGATATTGGTTGAAACTGGAAATCATCAAAGTATGAAAGACTATTTATATATACTAAATTAAATGTAAATTCCATAAACCTTGAAAATGTAAAAGTAATGAAAAAACCAGAAGTTAATAGGTAGAAGTAGATATGAAGGACAATATAGGGGCAATAAATCTCTGATCTTATGCAGTAGGAAATCGGAGGCACTGTCAAAAATGTATGGGTCAAGAAACAGAATTTTTATTAAGTTAAATAACAAAAACATTTTAATGAGCCTGGTACGGATTGGGAGTGGAAGAGAAGACAAGTACAAGTGAACTGAATTTCTCATCTCATAGACGGGAATCAATAGCTATTTTTAAATTAATAACAAAGTATATGCATATTATTTAATACTTGGATTTAACCTCCAGAAAAACTAACCATAAATGTTTAAATAGAGTTAGGTGTGATGAGTGGGAACAAAGTATAGTGAACCTTACTTTACATTTAGCATCCTCTTGGGTTTAAATTTTTAATAGGGTATATACTGCTTGAACAGTAATTAAATAAACAAATAAAAATGAATATAATAATAAGTAATAGAGCACATGGTGACATCCAATCTAGTTTTATGTCTACATTTTCACTCATGTTTATTTGAATAAGATTTTATAAGGTCATACCCATTTTTGTTTTACTGTTGGTCAGTAGCATAAAAGATATAAATACTGATACAGGATATTTTCATCCAGTTTTTATTTTTAATCCACTAAATACAAAGATTGGTTAACTACTGTCCAGTCAAATTACGTTGATGCCAGGGTACGCATTTAATCAAAGAATTCTATAAAAAGGGTGCTTCACATCCAGAACCAGGAAAGCTCCCACACTGATTCACAGAAATTTATCTCCTCAAAGAACTGAAGACCTAGACAGCCCTCTGAAGGGAGACACTGCAGCTGTGAACACAGTAAATACTTCCATTGTCCTAACGCTACCTCTTGTACTATTTCTATGCTTGTAAACACGGCACTATTTTTACCTTGAATAATGCATGGCTTGGTGGCCTGCAATATTAAAATAGAAGTCTGTTGTGTGCTTCATCTCGTTGGTGTGCCCGGTGGCCTCAATCCAGTGTCCTATTGGGAGACAATAAACACCATCCACCAAGTTGTTTTCATTGTAAGTACAACAACGGTCGTGGTGAGGCCCATTGCCTACAAGAAGAAATGACAAACAGAGCAATTAAATCAAGGTTTTGTTTAAACAGCCACAAAGTAGCTGACACAAAATTAATAGTAAGATGAAAAATATAAAGCTGCTTAATCTACACATTTCAGTATAAATAAACAGACGAGAGTGAAAGGGAAAACAGTAGAAATCTATAAAAAAGTTAGTTATGAATGTCATAGAGTTCTGTGTTCCCTTTGAGTACGTGGGTATTCCAAAAGCGTATTAACTCTTTCAGAATTTCATGGTACTTCTCAGTGCCTTAAGAGCCTCTTGTGAATTATTTTACAGCCCGATAAGCTGCTGAAAACAGCTCTTAAAGCCATTAATGTTCCTGTATTACATACTTTTAATTTTCTCATACACAAATTCACGACTAAAATCAGTAATAAAGCGTTTTAGTATCACTTTAAACAATATATTTAAAAAAAATAAATACATTAATAAATAACAAATGATCACATCCAATCTAGTTTGCATGTAAATCAGTGGTTATAGTACTGCTTTCAGATTGGGAAACTAGGTATCACAGAGATTAACTAGCTTGCCCAGGGTCACAGAGCTAGTAAATGCAGAGCTAGTTGCCCACCTTTCAGACATCTGATACCTTCATTCTGTTTTCTGCCTATTTCACAAGCACTGCACACACCATCCTCTTTCCAGGGAGTAGAGCAAAAGAGGCAGAGATAGAAGAATATGTCTCTGAAAAAATCTAGCTGCCCAGTACCAACTACAATAGTAAATAGATCTTTACTTCTATGAAAATTACAAATCATCATTATTTTTATTAGCCCTTATGTCACCACCCCATTTTCAAATTATTCCTTTCCTTAAATTACCTAATTTCCATAATTTGCCATTAATAAAAAACCTATAAGCAAAATAAAAATAGAAATAAGTCACATTTGTTATGAATATAAAATTTAGACTCACTTGTTCCTTGCTATGTATTACTAAATATTTAATCTGACGTTACTTGGCATAAAAATCTCCAAAAAAAACATCCTTAAATAATTGGGCAATTCTTTAAGGATGTAATTCCTTTCATCACATATAAGGTACAGGATGGCTTCCTTAATAAATCACCACTGATATTCCTAGATCAGACTACTCTTTTTCTCTTGATAACTACAAGGCATTACACCAACTGCTCTATTAACATTGATATTTAATAGATGAAAACTATACTAGCAGTCCCACTTCTACAAATATATCTAACAGAAATATTAA
Source organism: Rhinolophus hipposideros (assembly GCF_964194185.1). Taxonomy (NCBI): domain Eukaryota; kingdom Metazoa; phylum Chordata; class Mammalia; order Chiroptera; family Rhinolophidae; genus Rhinolophus; species Rhinolophus hipposideros. The sequence continues at coordinate 18,392,886 of NC_138049.1, read as the reverse complement.
GAGGAAAGAAAGATATGTGCAGAGATGTGTGTGTGGCAATACTACTTTAATAGTAAATACTGTAAACTACATAAGTTCATCTATATATTCTATTACCAATATTGGAGTGTCAACTGTATGACAGGCACTGTGCTAAGTCATGTTAAACATTTAGGTATTTACATGGGAGCAATAAAAAAATTGCAATAGTTTAAGCAGGCAGCTAACATGACCAAATTTGTATTTTGAAAAGATCTCTCTGATTACAGAGTAAAAAATTAATTCAAGCACAATTAGATTAGAAGCAGAAAGTCCATTTAAGAAACCACCGCATTAGCCCAGGTAGGAGATGATGAAAGCCCGAAGACAGACATGGAAAGAAATGGGCAGATTCAGGAGGCAAAAGTCACATGACTTGTTGATCCATTAGATATGGGAGGTGAAAGATAAAGGAAATCAATAAGCTTCTAGCAAACATAACTCAATATACAGTGGTTCCATTCACTGAGATGCGAAATCTACAAAAGGTTGGAATGGATCATCAGTCTGGCTTGACATGCTGGGTTTGGGGTACCGTCTGGATATCCAAAAAGGGATGTCAAATAGAAAGTTGGAGTTATTGGTTTGACACTCAGACCAGAGATCTAAAGTAGGAAAATAAATTTATGAGTCATCTGAGTGTAAATGGCAATTGAAACAAGGATATAGATGAGTCCCCAAGAAAAACAATATGGATTGAGAAGAAAATAATTCTAGAACTAAGTGTGAAAGCACTCAAACATTTAACAGCCGGATAAAGATGGATGAGCTTACAAAGGATACACAGAAAGAGAAGCTGGAGAGGAAAACCAGGAGGAAACGGGCCGGGGGGGGGGGGGGGGGAGGGGGGCATGATTAAAAGTATAAACACACTGAAAGCTGGATGGGTTGATGCATGTCTGGCTGTAAAGAGCAGTTACATCTGGAGAATGGAAATGGGGTGGGGGTACTATTTTACTCTAAACTCTTCTGAATTCATTGGATTTGTTACAAAAAGCAGGTATGACTTTTTTAGTTTAATAAAAGAATTAATATCGATGGCTCCCACTATTTAAAACAACAGACTTATAACAAATTAAATGATAAAACAAATACATATAATTATTGAGGATTTCAAATATACATAAATTATAATGTCCATGACAAACTATTTACGTAACATCAACTTCTAAGAATTCTTCAGTCCTAGAATCATTTTCTCTAATTACTCATTTTTACACACACGTTTTAGGTAACTTTTAAAGGAGTCTTTCATATATAGTAATCTGGGTTATGCAAATTCTTTTCTAGTCAGTGTCTTCAGAGGGCTGGTCATTGTGTTTTGACTTTAGTTTAAAGAAAACAGCAAAAATGAACAATAAAACAAGTCTTCTTTTTAAGGACTTTTGTATCTGGGACTACGGAGTAAGTGTACTTTTCCCTATCCCTCCCACAATGCACATGGATGTTATATATATATATATATAAACACAAGTATAAGAAGAGTACAAAAGGCAAGGAGAAGAAGGCAGACCATCCGGGGACATGAGGACTAAGGAACTCCACAGTAGTGAGCTCCCTGAGTTGTTTGTTTGTGAGTTTTGCCTTGTGTATCCCAGACTTGGATCTGAAGAAGCTAGCAACCCAGTACTACCAACGAGAAGAGACAAAACAAAACCCAACAGTCAGTTCTTTCTAGCCAAAGATAAAGGAAAGGGGCAGAGTTGCAAAGCAGAAAGCTTTTAGACAATGACTGCTCTACCCCAGCCCAACACCACTGAAGAAATCTGTGGCCCCACACAAGCAAAAGGCAAGTGGAGAACCTAGACTTCCACCCTCCTCAGGCTGGGGTGTCAAAGAAAGCAAGACTTTTAGCACCTCCCTTGGCAGTACCAGTGGAGGCCAGGTAGGGAGGTAGACTTCTGCCTCCACATAGCAGTAACAAGGTGCCCACCCCTTCCCACAGATGTGGGATCCCTCCCACCACCCCTGTCGGTGGAAGCCATGTGGGAAGAGATAACAAGGCACATTTATCTCTCTCAGCCACGGAGGCATCTGTGGAGGCCTGGTGGAGAGCTGGAACTCCCACCCCACTCAGTAGGAATGAGTCCAATCACTTCAGTTGTCAGTGGAGACTAGATGGGGAACCTGAGTAACGAGGTGACACCCTGACTTTCCTGCTGGTGCAGTCTTAGAGGAATCCAGTTAAAACAGAAGGAGTAAATAAGATCCAGAGTCTCATTATACAACCCTCAAAATGCCAAGGTTTCATTAGAAAGAATCACAAAGATCTCAAACTGAATGAAAAAAATTTAAGTTAGGTAAGTTAAAATCAAGTGAGTAAATGTGAAGGAACAAAAGTCCTGCTTTCTGGAACTCCAATTAAGGCCAGAGAAATAAAAAACCTCAGAATGTAAAAAATCAAAACTAATGCATTAATTTAAATAGTTCTATAAGTTTGAAAGTTCAGGTTAAAATAAATTTTTTTATATAAAGTCATAAGTTTTGAAATTATATTTGACAAGCAATATCTATTGGATAGTGTAATCTACTTAAAATACTTAAAATTCCAATTATTCATATGTTATTTTACTTGACTCTATCCTCTTTGGAGTTTAATTACTGTACAGTTTTTATTGCTAGCACATGAACATAAATTCTGAACCTAAAACACTAATCTCTAATTTTAGCCAGTAATTCACCCAAATTGGATCTCTCTCATGCTCCATTTGTTACTACCTCAGACGCTATTGGTGCATAAAGTTGTACCAATATAGTATAATCATTACCAACTCTTTGGCATTTAGATATTCTGTTCTAAAGGCAAAAACGAAACAAAACACACACAAAAAGTATTTTTGTTCAACCAACTGCGTCTTTGAGAGGGAGGACCCTGTTCAGGTTGAGCATTTTGATAAATTGCAATGTGCAAAGGTAGAAAACAGCTGAGTTGGAGGGTCGTGATGGAGACAGCTAAACTATCCTGCATCACAGAATTGTACATAGAATACGTGGATGCCATCAAAGAAGGAGAGAATAGGGAAAAGAGTGTGAAGACCAAGGAGAAGGAAAAGTGAAGTGGAGAAAGAGGAGAAAGAAGATCCATCTGGCAAATTGCGACGGTAAAGTGGATAAGCAAACACCTAGGTCATGAGACCACCAAAGAGCAATATTTAATTTGAAGCTGTTTGCCCTTCTGTAATATTCCTCTTTTATTCACCTCTCCAACCTTCAATGTCACCTACTACACTCACCCACAGATTTCTTGTGTGGAGAGAGAGAAGACGGTCTGCTAATGAAAGTATCTTTAAAAACTGAATTTCCGGCCTCCGTTGACTTCATGCAGAACACAGCGACATAAGCAGGAGCACACGCAGGTGCGTGTGCTGAGCAGAGCAGAAGCGGGAAGACGAAGTCAAGGCTACCCAGGAGGACACATATAAGCCTCCCCTGCTGCAAGCACCTTAGAAAGGGTTCTAGCCCCCCAATTTATAGAAACAGGGCCTAAAAGTACACACACAAACACACACACACATTAGAAGAAGGAAGACCACGGTTAAAATCTAACCTATGCGACATTCACAAGCCTTCAGAATCTGCATACACACAACAGAACACAATGTTAAGAAAGAAAACTATCAGATCTAATAATAAAATGATAAATAATTCCAGGCTCACATAGAACATTTTTACGCATCTTTATAAGACTTTTTTTAAATCTCATTTGATTAGAAGAATGCACAAATCTTAAATATAAGTAGACAACACTTCATCCTAATGTCAGAAATAATAAAAATCTGGCTAATGAAAATTAGGGAATCAATGACTACCCAAGGGTATGAAAACCATTCTATACTAAAGGTGACCAAAGCCCAGTTCCTGTTATACAATATTTCATTAAAATAACGGGAAGTTTAGATAGTAAAGAGTGCTATGCCTAGAGTTACAGCGAAAATAACTCCACGTCAAAAGCCAACACAGAACCACCCAACAAATTCAGGAAAGACTCCAAGGGTTTTGATCAATAATGATGACTACAAAGACAAATCAGTGGCCCACTTAGCAATGATGAAAACAGGAACTAGATTTAGAGATTATGAGGTTACTCTACAATAGATGTGATAGTATTATTTGTCAAGGAGGCTGGACTTTTCAGGGCCAGAAAATGTCAAACATGATGGGTAATTATGATAAGGAATCAAACATCTGGCTCCGGTGTGTGTGTGTGTGTGTGTGTGTGTGCGCGCGCACGCATGTGCGTGTGGGCATGCATGTGTGTCATACATATATGTGTATGTGTCTTTCAAGGTCGAAAACTGATTATTGGAGTATACGTGTCTTTATGTATAAATGTTTTCAGATATTTTTGGGTAGATACCCAGGAGAGCGATTGCTGGGTCATATGGTAATTCTATTCGTAATTTCTTGAGGAACCTCCACACTGCCTTCCATAGCAGCTGCACCAGTCTGCATTCCCACCAACAGTGTATGAGGGTTCCTTTTTCTCCACAGCCTCTCCAACACTTGCTCCTATTTGTCTTGTTGATTATAGCCATTCTGACTGGGGTGAGGTGATATCTCATTGTGGTTTTCATTTGCATTTCTCTGATGATTAGTGATGTTGAGCATTTTTTCATATGTCTATTTGCCATTTGTATGTCCTCTTTGGAGAAATGTCTCTTCAGGTCCTCTGCCCATTTTTCAATTGGGTTCTTTGTTTTTTTGTTGTTGAGTTTCATGAGTTCTTTGTATATTTTGGATATTAGCCCCTTGTCAGAGGCACTGTTTGCAAAAATCTTCTCCCATTCAGTTGGTTGCCTGTTTATTTTGTCGATGGTTTCTTTTGCTGTGCAGAAGCTTTTCAGTTTCATATAATCCCATTTGTTTATTTTAGCTTTTACTTCCATTGCCTTTGGTGTCAAACTCATAAAATGCTCTTTGAACCCAAGGTCCATAAGTTTAGTACCTATGTTTTCTTCTATGCAGTTTATTGTGTCAGGTCTTATGCTTAAGTCTTTGATCCATTTTGAATTAATTTTGGTACATGGTCAGATGGCAGTCCAGTTTCATTCTTTTGCAGGTGGCTTTCCAATTCTCCCAGCACCATGCAGCTTTGTTTACGGTGGCCAAGACATGGAAACAACCAAAATGTCCTTCGATAGATGAATGGATAAAGAAGTTGTGGTATATATACACCATGGAATACTATTCGGCATTAAGGAAAGATGATATAGGAACATTTGTGACAACATGGATGGATCTTGAGAGTGAAATGCTAAGCGAAATAAGTCAGACAGAAAAAGCAGAGAACCCTATGATTTCACTGATATGTGGTATATAAACCAAAAACAACAAAAGAACAAGACAAACAAATGAGAAACAAAAACTCATAGACACAGACAATAGTTTAGTGGTTACCAGAAGGTAAGGGGTTTGGGGGGAGGGAGATGAGGGTAAGGGGGATCAAATATATGGTGATGGAAGGAGAACTGACTCTGGGTGGTGAACACACAATGGGATTTATAGACGATGTATTACAGAACTGTACACCTGAAATCTATGTAATTTCACTAACAATTGTCACCCAATAAATTAAAAAAACAACTGATTATTATAGGTGACTGCTACCTTTATGGCAAACAGTAAGTTGAAACGTGGGGCACATAAGCATCAAGCTTTCTGTACATCGGTACAGAATACATAAACTTGTCAGCTTTTAGTTAAAAATGAGCCACTACAGCCTACGCCAATTACATGATAGAATTATCAATGGGCTCATACCTTTGTACATAATGGGTATATGGCCTCATTCAGTCTCATTAATAAGGAGTTAAGACCATTCACATATGCTTCAAATTCTATTAAATAACCAACAAAAGTCCTCCAGACAGATGTTTAGTAGCCAGGTGTGATGTGTTGGTCCTCTCACAGATGAGCCTGAGATGTGCGGAAAAGAGGAACAGCAGGAGTTACTAATAAAGCTTAGTCTTGGATTCACTCTCTGCCAGACCTGCAGAGGGGTCTTTTAGGTGAAACTCGCAGAAGATCCTTGATCAGTTCCAGTTAAGAAGTTTAAGGAGACTTAATTAACACCTGCCACACCATAGAGAACAGAAAATATTAGAAGGAAAAACTTCCGTGATTAGAGAAAGATATGGGTGAAATGGAGGCTTAGATCAAACTACACTGAATAAACATAATAGGAAAAAAACTTGTGAGAAAAGCAAAGTTCAACAGCTCTTTTCTTAAAAGATGTACTAATAATTTAATATCTCATTGTTATGAACTAAATTTTGTTCTCCCAAAATTTGTATGTTGAAACTCTAACTCCCAATGTGACTGTATTTGGAGATAGGACTTTCAGGTAATTAGGAAATGAGGGTTAAATGAGAGCATAACGCTGAGGCCCTAACCCAATAGGATTGGTGTCCTCATAAGAACTGGAAGACACACCAGAGACCTCTCTCTCCATGCAGACAGAGAGGAAAGGCCAAGTGAAGACACAGCAAGAAGGCAGCCATCAGCAAGCCAGGAAAAGAGTCCTCACCAGAAACCAAATCTGCTGGCCCCCTGATCTAGGACTTCCTGCTTCCTGAAATTGTGAGAAAATAAATTTCTGTCATTTAAGCCACACCGTCTATGATATTTTGTTATAGTAGCCCAGTCAGACTAATATACTCACATATATGAAATAGTCTAGAGTTTAATCCAGTCAGTAACCAAGTATCATTGAGAGCTTGCTATATATCCAGTCCTGTGGTAGACTGAGGTGGACAAATAAAATTTAAAACATGATCCCCAAAATGAATGGACATTGTTGATGAGACAAAGGTTACACAAAGCAATTAGTGAATGAAACAAAACTAAATGATGAAAATAATTTTAAACCTATAAGATATCGACACATGAACAGATTATTCAAAGATTGGAAACAGGTTTCATATTCAGCACCATTTTTAATGTATGTAACTGGAATGCTATATTACGGTGTATTTTAAGGAGCAATGGGCTCACTAGGAAAGAAAACTATGATAGATTTGTGGTATGTACACAGATGCAGAAAACTGAAAAAGTAGATGGTTCTGTCTGTGTGAGCAATTACTGAGAAAGGATTTGTGATAGAGGGGACGGGTCTCAAACTGTGACTGACAATGGGATATGCTTTAGATACATAACAAACAGCACAAAAATGTATGAATGGGTATGATTCAAAGCAGGGAATAGATAAGAACAAATCTGCTTATTTCGGTGGGTGCAAATCAGAGTGAAAACAGACACACAGGAGATCCATATAACTTATCAAATTCTAAAGCAAGTACTGCAAAACAACTGGATTTCATAAACTGGAAAAGCAGAGAATTACCACTTCTCTAACTATTATTTAAGTCACATATTTTTTACATACAGAAGATTTATATTAATTAGTGATTCATGATGATACACACATCTCAAAATGGGAAGCATCTCAAAGATTGATGATTCTCTTTAAAAACATCCCAAACAATGGCAATACCCAGCTTCCATTTAAAATTGAGTACAGTAGCAGAGCTCTCCTTCTTATGTAATTTTTAGAGAAAATCTAAAACTTAATGAGCTTGACTCAAAGCACCAAGACTAATTATTAATAATTCATTCAATGTGATGATAATCTAGAGTGAAGTTGAAGATTTGACCACCTGATTTGAAATGATCAAATCCTTTGGTAGCTAATTACATCATCACTCACGGGATCAAACAAAAAGATCAGGATAATAAAATGCTCCATCTCTGCATAATTAGATATATTTGCTGGTTACCACATTCACTTTCTATGTCACATGCAATTCACGTTTCAATAAATTTTATCTAATTGCTCTAATAATTTTAATGTTGATTTTCCTACTGTCACGTAAACATTTTTTATAGTAGTGTCTAGACTTTGGTTGTTAAATCAGCAGGTAATTTTTTTCTCTCCACAGTACTTCCAGACTTGACTAGAGATTTCATTGTGTTTCATCAACTGAACACAAATCCAAGTCACACTATAAAAACTGATAAAGTTTTTATATCAGTATTAGACTCACTACCAAAAGCAAATTCCACTAACCAGATTTCACTACTTCCTTTGACATACCTTGAAGCCCACAACAAAAGCTCCCATGTCACCTATCTTTGTGTACTTTAAGTCAAATAATGCTGAGGCAGAAGACAATATCTTCCTTAGCAGCCATATCTCAAGAGTGTCCAACAGTCAGATGCAAAGAACACAGAATAATCAGATTCATCCCAGGAACTCTGAAGAACATTGAAGATTATTTTACATTTAACTCCTAACCCAAGTAGCACAGCAGACATACATTTTAGCAGTTGTATACAGTAAGTAAATGTTTGGGCATGAAACCTCTCTTCAGCTAAGACTTTTTAGAATGTGGACTAAATGGTTTAATCAAATATTCCTCTGAACTGATCTAGTTTGATCCAGTTGTGATGTGATATCCATCTATGATGGCTCCATGCTTTGTTTTCTTCCAAGACAAAAATATTTTATAGACATCACGGAGACACAGCTGATGTGAACATTATATAGGCACTGCTCTAGTGACTGGAAAGAAAGTAGAAAACGTCCAATTGATTGAGAGAGAGGATAGAGTGGTCAAACATAATTTTTAAAGACTAATTGTTTCTGAAGTTGATAAGCCAGATTGTTTTAAATCCTTTTAATGAGACATTATAGGCTGTAAAAATTAAAGAGTCAATTATGGAGATTATCTTAAAATTTACCATAGCCATAAACTACACATGTACGAGTGTAAGAAACAGCTGAAGAAGGATTTTGCTTCTCTTTAGGACTATGTCCAGTTGCAAGCAATAGGAAATCTAACAGTGACTTTAAAAATACAGGTCTGTCTCTCACATAAAAAGAGGTGCAAAGCCAGGTAGCCCAGAACTAGTGACACACAAACAAGTGCTTTCTAAGTGTCTGCTTTGCCAAACTTCACACATTGGCTCTGTGGGCATGCAGGTCACCTCACATTCAGAGGGTGACCTCTGGGCATCATGTCTGGACTCCTACGCACGGAGAAGGGGGAAGTGCCTCAGCTCCTTCTCATGAGAAAACGGAAAGCTTTCCTGGGAGCCTCACCCAAATGACGTCTTACCTCTCATTAGCCAGAACTAGGGGACAAAGCCATCCTTAGAGCAACTGCCAGCCAAGAAGTAGGATTACCATACTAGTTAAAGGTGGATGAGGACTCATCCACCTCTACCAAAATAAGTCAGGATTCTGTTAGCCAAGGAAAGTGGAGAGAACGATGTTAATTAGACCACAGATGGTGATTGTGATGGGTTGGAACACATCATCTTTCTCCAGCAAATCACTGTGGAAGATCAACACATTTCTTTAGTTTTCACGTCTCTACCCTGATTTCATTCAAAAGTACCCAATGTATTACATTAACTGTAAATTATTTTTATATAAATCAATAGCAAAACTAAAAGCATTTTAACTTACTAAAAAAACTTGAAAATTGCCAGAAAGAAAGACAGACAGATGATAGATGAGAGAGATAGGAGAAGGAAGGAGGGAGGGAAGAAAGGAGGGAGTGAAGGAGAGAAGGAGGGGAGAGGGAGGGAGAGAGAGAGAGAAACAGGCTATTTACCTAGTGCTTGATTGTTTGGCTTGTTTTGCTAGGACACAGAATCTCCCCCTTCTATTTCTAGCCTTGAACCTCCCTAAATCCTTCCTCCTCTGGCTTTCCTGTCGTCTCTGCCCTGCCATCATCTCGCATAACCTCATCCTTCCTCTAACTGGCCCTGTCCTCACCGAACCACCTCATTTCCTTATTCAGTCTTCCGTGCACTACATTTTGACATCTGCCCTCCACACTCCACTGAAAAAAACTTGAAATGAACTCATCTCCTAACTGTCAGGTTCGTTTTTTACCTTCCTTTACCTGCCGGCAGCACTTCAGGATAACGCTCACTATCTGTTGGCTCCATAATTCTCTTCTCCTGGAAGGCAGTGTATTATAGCACCTAAGATCATGGGCTCCACATATAGACTGAGATTCCATTCCCAGTTGTACTCTTTATTACTTACAAGAGAGTTGCTGTAGAGAATTCAATTTGATAATCCATTTAAAGGGATAAACAGGGGACCTACTAAGGTTGGTGTTCAATAACAACTCTTAGCTACTATTCTTCTCTTACATTCTTCCAGTGCCTCCAACCTGTTTGCAAAACTGCACGATAACTTGCAAAACAGGTAAACCACTAAAAGAACTCAAATTGTTTTTAACAACAGCTTTGTTCAGACCTATATGCTTCAAGACAAGAATCACAGTAATAGTTACTTCACCTGGGCTCATGTGTTCCAAAGATAAGACCACTGATTTTTCCAGCAACTCACCTAGGTTAAAATTCTGACTAATCTCTGTCCAAACTGTGCTAACTTCTCCCTAAACCAATTGAAAATCTCCAAAATCTTTTCCCTCTGAATTGTTATCAAGACAAATTTCTCTATTTTTAAAAAATAAGTTATTATTATAAATACAAGACAACCTTTATTAATTTCTTCTTGTTGGTTCATTCCTATCTTTGGGACTTAATATTTTGAATACTGCTTCTCTCAAACAAAACAGCAGCTCTCTCTCCCAGTTTTCTCCTGTCAGCAAATAGGATAAGCATGATTCCCGAATCACTGATACAAAAATTCTGCAGGAAAGCACCTAGACAAGTGACCTGACATGCTATTTGCATTCACCGAGTGTTCTTCCTGGTTTATTAATCAGAGCACTTTAGATTCAGTTGCTCATCTTGCAATGAACCCAACTAACTAATCTATTAGTTGCTTTCTAATTTGTGCACAAAGAATTTGTGAGATTTTTCTCAAGTCCTTCACTGAAACTAAGATACACTATTCCTCTATTTTCCCCCTTGTATAAATGACTCATATTTGATAAGGTTAAAAACTTCTAAAGCATTTTTTAAACCTACTTCAAAAATATGAAATGATAAAATATCAGGGTCTTTTTACTTTGTGTGGGTCACAAGTCCCTTTGAAAATCAGAAAAAAACCTATGGATCATCCTCCCCCCAGTTTTTTTAAATGTCATGCACACAGTGCATACAGCTTATCATTATTCCATATACTAGAAGAGAGAAAATGTGGTGCATAATTATGACCATAAGAGAAAGAGATGAAATTTTCATTAACATAGCAATCAAGTTTAGACATCCATTTTTTTTAATTAAATTTATTGGGGTGACAATTGTTAGTAAATTTACATAGATTTCAGGTGTACAATTCTGTATTACATCGTCTATAAATCCCATTGTGTGTTCACCACCCAGAGTCAGTTCTCCTTCCATCACCATATATTTGATCCCCTTTACCCTCATCACCCACCTCCCTCCCCCTTACCCTCTGGTAACCACTAAATTATTGTCTGTGTCTATGAGTTTTTGTTTCTAATTTGATTGTCTTGTTCTTTTTGGTTTATATACCACATATCAGTGAAATCATAGGGTTCTCTGCTTTTTCTGTCTGACTTATTTCACTTAGCATTATACTCTCAAGATCCATCCATGTTGTCACAAATGCTCCTATATCATCTTTCCTTAATGCCGAATAGTATTCCATTGTGTATATGTACCACAACTTCTTTATCCATTCATCTATCAAAGGACATTTTGGTTGTTTCCATGTCTTGGCCACCGTAAACAAAGCTGCAATGAACATTGGCGTACACGTGTCTCTATAGAGAAATGCTTTTATATTTTTGGGGTAGATACCCAGGAGAGCGATTGCTGGGTCATATGGTAATTCTATTCGTAATTTCTTGAGGAACCTCCACACTGCCTTCCATAGCGGCTGCACCAGTCTGCATTCCCACCAACAGTGTATGAGAGTTCCTTTTTCTCCACAGCCTCTCCAACACTTGTTACTATTTGTTTTGTTGATGAAAGCCATTCTGACTGGGGTGAGATGATATCTCATTGTGGTTTTCATTTGCATTTCTCTCATGATTAGCGATGTTGAGCATTTTTTCATATGTCTATTTGCCATTTGTATGTCCTCTTTGGAGAAATGTCTCTTCAGGTCCTCTGTCCATTTTTCAATTGGGTTGTTTGTTTTTTTGTTGTTGAGTTTCATGAGTTCCTTGTATATTTTGGATATTAGCCCCTTATCAGAGGAACTGTTTGCAAAAATCTTCTCCCATTCAGTTGGTTGCCTCATTATTTTGTCAATAGTTTCTTTTGCTGTGCAGAAGCTTTTCAGTTTCATATAATCCCATTTGTTTATTTTAGTTTTTACTTCCATTGCCTTTGGAGTCAAATTCATAAAATGCTCTTTGAACCCAAGGTCCATGAGTTTAGTACCTATGTTTTCTTCAATGCAGTTTATTGTGTCAGGTCTTATGCTTAAGTCTGATCCATTTTGAATTAATTTTGGTACATGGTGACAGATAGCAGTCCAGTTTCATTCTTTTGCACGTAGCTATCCAATTCTGCCAGCACCATTTATTGAAGAGGCTGTCTTTCGTCCATTGTATGTTTTTAGCTTCTTTGTCAAAAATTATCTGTCCATATTTATGTGGTTTTATTTCTGGGTTCTCAATTCTATTCCATTGGTCTATGTGTCTGTTTTTCCGCCAATACCAAGCTGTTTTGATTATTGTAGCCCTGTAGTACAAGGAAAAATCAGGGAGTGTGATACCTCCAGTATTGTTCTTTTTTTTTAATATTGCTTTGGCTATTCGGGGTCTTTTGTGGTTCCAAACAAATCTGATGATTTTTTGTTCTATTTCTTTAAAAAATGCCATTGGGATTTTAATGGGGATTGCATTAAATCTGTATATGGCTTTGGGTAATATGGCCATTTTAACTATGTTGATTCTTCCAATCCATGAGCACGGAATGTCTTTCCATTTCTTTGTGTCTTCTTCAATTTCTTTCAAAAATTAGACATCCATTTTTTAAACAACTTTTTCTTTTCTTCCTCCCTGAAAACAGCAAAGGTTTATTTCGCACAAAACAATTTAAATGTTCTATCTAGTGTCACCCAATTAAAAATAAAGATTTCTCTATGTACAAGAAGTTTTATAAACAACTTTTCAATAGCCTAATTTTTCAAAGCAGCTTTCTCGTGCAAAGAATGTAGTAACTAACTGTGGCAATTTACAAATTGCATCTACGGTCTCATTACAAGCAAAAACAAGCAATCCATTACATTGCTACAGATTTCTAATTTTTTCCCATGTTACAGGACAAGAGTATTCTAATAGACCTAGGCTATTACTTATATTGAAACCTTAGTATCAACAGAAGTTAGCAAGTAATCACTTATACAAAGCTTTACAAGTATACTTTTTTACTTAACTCATTTTGTGGAATTTGTTCTCTAAGAAATTCTGACACAAAGTAAACTAATATGAAAGCATGATAAAATGTTTCTCCAACATGTCCTAGACATCAAAGGATTCAGCATAACTTTATGATCTTTCGATATATATGATTAAAAAGTATCACTAGTATTATCAGTCAAAAATATCTACATAAGTTTATTGAAAAATTAATTGTTAAAGCACTCACCAAAAACTCAATGGCAAGATTTTTGTAGGTGATTTTAAACTGACTTTAATTACCTACATCAAAGTAATTTGCTCACATCTGAGCAAAATTAAGCTATCTAACACTTCCCAGATGAAGCAGAAGTTTGGGATAAATTGCTAAGTCTTAGGGAGACTGTCCCCACATTTAAGTCATTAACTCTTTTTTAAATTAATGGTAATGCTTTCTCAGAATTATTTTATTGGGAGGTAGACCATGGATTGGGGAAGGGGAAAGATAAGGATGGGAGAGAATAAAATGCCAATTAAATTATTTTCTATGACCTTATATACAAACAGTAAAATTATAGTGGAGTACAAGTGAAATACTGCCACCCAGTGGAATCATAATATAAATACAATCTTCAAAATTTGAAAACTGTAAAATTTCCTATCACTTTTCAATTAGAATAAAAGAGCTTATGTGGGGACAAAACCCCAAAAAGCAGTTTCCAGGCTCTCGGCCTCACATAGAAAGGTGCTGGCTCGGGTAGTAAATGGCCATCAACTGTGATCAGATGCCAGCAGCTGTGGCTAGTTGGCCGTCAGCTGTAACCCGTAAGCCATTGGCCACTAATATAACGGCTGTGGCTACGCTAGCAGGAATGGAATGGGGGCTAGCAAGAAGATGGTGGCTGGCAAGCGCGGACTGCTCTTAGGCAGATTATGTAGATCCTGCTTCCTGTATCTCCAGCCCAGCCGCCAGCGAGAATATATTGGTTTGACTCCCCTACTTATGGCTCCATGGGTGTTCCTTTTTGGCCTTACCGTGTCCTGCGTTCTTGGGCGGGGAGTGGGAGCTGAGACCCTGCACGACAAATGGCGCAGCGAGCAGGGTCCCCTGCGTGACAGCTTAATAATTTTCAAAATACTTTCAAAAATATTATTCCTTAAAAAAATCCAGTGGGACAGATAGCAGAAGTGTGAGTATATCTTTTCCTGATTCTGAGGTTATAGCTGATTAAATGACCTGACAGGGTTCTATGTTTATTTAGTAGCAAAGCAAGCAATGGAGCCCAAGGCTGCTGGGGCCCAGTCCACTCCTACTCATACCACGGAGCCTTGGACGTCTCGACTCTCGTCCAAAACCCTGTATTTCATAGAGGGGGAAAACTAAGACTCAGAGATTATCAAAGCTTCTCAAACATTTCCAAGGCGTCTTGAGAATACAGCTTGAAGCAGTGCCCTACTGAAAATTCTTGGAAGACTTGTATTTTTCCTTGAAAAAGTTGTGTACGATTAGCATTCTATTCCGTATCACATACCTTTGTATTTTAATTATAAAATGTGGCTTTGTTTCCTCAAATGTCTTTTAGAAAAATTGTTGCTTTAAGACAATGGTGCGTCTCTCTCCTGTGCTACCAACTCACTAGCCCAGGACCACACTGCAGGGCTGGAAGATGGGGAGTATGAGAGTTCCAGTTTGACACATTGGAAAGTGATGTGCTCAAGGTCATTTATTTACCAAATGCCAGGCATTGTTTTAGGGCCTGGGACATGTTGTGGTAACAAACAACCCCAAATTATCAGTGGCATAGGAAAACAAAGTTTTACTTCTCTCCCATGCTAGGATTTACTACAGATTGGCTCAGGGCTCTTCTTCACATTGTCCTCATCTTCATGCTGGGACCATAGACAGAGCAATCACTATTTAGATCATCAACAGTAATCTATTGGCAGAGAGAAGAGTGACGCAGAACAGGAAATGACACACATCATTTCCTGTCACGTTTTATTGACCAAAGCTAGCCACGTGACAAAGATAAAGGTATACTTCTTCAACGGGGCAAAGAATAGTCCTCCCGTGGGGAGAGGACATGGGTATCAGTAAACAGTTAACAGTCTGCAACACCCCAACGTTTCCAAACATACAGAGAAAAGGCGATTTTGAGTAACACAGAGGAGAGAGGTCTATGGTGGGAGCTCTATACTGTAAATCCCTGATTGACCCAAGAGTGGGTGCATTTAAAAAGCTCCCTGTCTGTGTATTTCATTCAGAATAATCCCCGCAGTGCCCATCCTTGTTATCACAAATGGCAATATTTCATTCTTTTTTACGGCCGAGTAATATTCCATCGTATATATGTACTGCATCTTCTGTATCCATTCATCTATTGATGGACATCTAGCTTGTTCCGTATCTTCATTACTGTAAATAATGATGCAATGAACATATATCTTTTCGAATTAACGTTTTGGATTTCTTCAGATAAATGGCCAGAAGTGGAAAAGCTGGGTCATATGGTAGTTCTATTTTTAATTTTTTGAGAAAACTCCAGATAAATACTATATGATTTCACTTACATGTGGAATCTAAAAAACAAATAAATGAACACACAAAACAGAAATCAACTCATAGATACAGAGAATAAACTGATGGTTGCCAGATGGGAGGGGGGTTAAGAGAAGGGTAAAAGAGATGAAAAGGATTAAGAAGCACAAGTTGTCAGTTACAAAAATAGACACAGGAATGTAAAGTACAGCATGTGTAATATAGTCAAAAACATCATTATAGCTATCACATGTACGGTACCATATGATGCTACTCTTATACTACACTTAATATGGTGATCACTTCATAGGTATATAATTGTCTAATCACTATGTTGTACACCTGAAACTAATATAATATTTTAGATCAACTATAATTTTAAAAAGTTTTTGGTTATATTTTTTAAAAAGCTCCCTAGGTGATCCTAATGTACAAGCAGGTTGGGGAATAACTTCTGTACCCACACAATTCACTTGCAAGTTACTCGAGTTACATGAGATGCCAACAGAGATGACTCAAGATAAGCAATGCAGCCAGGAGGCTATCCGGGCCCACATCCTCTGGGCCCCAACAAGGCAAGCCTGGCCCCCACCCCCCCCCACCTCCCCACCCTCCCACCCCACCCCACGGCACAGGCCCTCCCAGCCTCCAGCTCGCCCCCATCCCACCCTCTTCACCAGCGGTCCCACAGCAGTCTCTCCCTCATACAGCTTGCCCCCACACATACAGGGCCCCCCTCCCACTCTATCGCAGGACTACCACACAAGCTGAAGTGCTTTGAATCCTCAGATTTTGCTTCTTTCTTTGTCACTTTAATAAAACCAGCCTTACTCATGACTCTCACTTGTGGAAGGTAAAGACAGAGCACCCACTTCCTCTTGGGTTCATCTCAGACAGTTTTCTAAAAACAATTTTGGTTTTCTTTTTATTTCCATAATTATAGAAAGACAGTAAATAGGAAAGATCCAATTCTTCTTTAAATACTAAGTTCAAAATATTATCCCCTCTCTAAACCCCACCTCCCCGTCCTGAATTCCCACCAGGATGAACTTTGTTCCTACATTGCACACAGATTTTCAGACTTCCATTCTAATCCGTACTTGATTAACATACTTTGTTTTTTCTCAGCTAGAATATGAGTTTCTTAAACTCAAGGGTTGTGAGTTTTTAATCTTTGTATCCAAGCACGTATCACAATTCCAGGTGGATAACTGAGCCTCAAAATTGTTTGTTAAATGAACTGAATAAATGAATCAAATACTGATTCTCATGTTAGGGTGTTTTGTGTGTGTGTGTTTTGTTGTTGTTGTTGTTTTAGGGTGTTGTGATTTTTTTTAATTGAGGGAAGGAAAGTAATAGAAATCCTTTCTCAACGGCTAATACCAAAATAAGGTTTTAAACAATACTGAAATGTGAGGTTTAATGAAATTAATATATTTTTATTTTCAGGGCATTTTTCCCCTTGGTAATGGCAGATTACCTAGAAGAGTGACTTTTGTTAAATTTCATTTGGATTATGTCTCTCTACATTCCCCATACCTAATTACATTGATTCATTAATGAATTCTAAGTATATCTCTTTGAGAAATAATAAAGCCTCTTCAATCGCAATCGAAAGAAAATATTACCAAGCAAAAATTTTAGATTCATATTTCTAAATAGATTAAGTAAAGACAAGTCTGTGTAAAAATGTATTTTTTAATAAAAAAATACATTAAAAGTACTGGAGTAAAGTACTTTTTAATAAAATTTTTTTATGGAATACCCGTTCATTGCATATAAAAGCTGAGATATTATCAAAAAATAATAAACAAATAATCCAATGACAAAAATCTTCAATCAAAAATTTCAGTACATCCCATTTACAAAGAATGTTCATATATATAACTCAACTGTTCCTCATAATTATTCTGATTTAGTAAGTGTTAAAGCTACACTATGAACCAATGTCTTTTTACACAACATTCAGTATTTACACAACCTCAGAATTCAATAGAAGACATTTAGAATAGTTCTGAATCTGAGATTACAAAAATAACAGTGTAACCCCCACAGTTTTCTGCATATGTGAGTCTGAATTATTCCAGTTCTGAAATTGGTCTGTACGATTGTAGCACTCATCAGATACATAGATTTTTAGTGATTTCAGTTAGTGAAGAAAGTAATATATTGGTAATTATGGCAAAAGACATGAATGTAAATATTATATTAACTTATTCCAAAGGTACAAATAGTTCATAAAATCTACAAACATAACATCCAGAAATCATGGCAATAAGAGAGCAAATGATGGTAAAAATTATCTTTGCTCATGGAAACAGTATGGTTTTCTACAACTAAACCTGAAAAAGAAAATCATTTCACAGTAACCATTCCTCTGGTTCTCTATAATTTAATTGCTAAAATTCAGGATAAAGCTCTATGTTAATGTGACATTATGATTTAACATTTAAAAACATGAAGGTCATGCACTTGAAAATGTTAAGCTTTTCACTCCAGTGTATACTAGCTATTCTACAGGCCCGAGCTAGTTGGACACAGCCCAGGATCGTATCAGAGCAGAAAACTGAGAAAATTTTCCAAATTATCAAAATTCAAATTTTTATGGTGTTGGAATAACAAAACATTTTAATGAGCTTACTGTTACAGAAGCCCCAGAACCAATGCTGGTGCCAAGACATAGAGCCATCTCTCACACCTACTGGAAGCCCAGCTAGTCAGACTTGACCTGCCGGCTGAACTGGTCTCTTTCCCAGAAAGCTGAAATCTCCTCAGACTTCCCTCACCTCATTAAGCTCTCCATTCCCCCCGCTTTCTACAGATCCAATTTATAAATCTTTTTCTCATTCATCCTCAAATCCCAAACACTCATAAGCATTATCTTTACACAAAGAAACATATCTAATGAAGTATAAAATCTCCACCACATGTATTATATTTTCCTAAGCACCACAGAATATGTTCTCCTGGTTTATATTAAAGCTTTATTGAGCTTATTGTTTTGTCTCCATAAGAACACCAAGGAACACTTTTAAGATTGTACTTGTTCTACCACCTTTTGAAAGCAAAGAGTTTCGTAACTCTTCTCCCTCCCCACAGCGCCAGCCTGCAACAATATTTTCTTTAATTTCCCTAAAATGAGAACCTCACTCTGTTTCTAGGTGACATGAACAAGTCATCTAAAAGCAGCAAATATTTTCATTTCAGCTCCCATTGACTTTTTGGCAAAGGATGAGGATCAGGTATTGGGGAAGATAGAATGAGAAACTACAACACTATCTACTCCTGGATTATTTTAGTTTTATAATTTAGTCCAGCACAATTTGTTTGGATACATGGCAGACTATGCTTTGATACAAGAGTGGGAAAACAATGCTTTTCATTTTTATTCAAATGTCCTTCTTGATAATATTTTCTAAACTTTGTGTTGTTTTGACTGAAACAACACATTAAATGAATGTTAGGAAGAAAGAAAGTGAGGACAGGAGGGTAAGAGATTGTCAAGAGAAAAGACTGGTTGGAAGGGTCTCAGCTCATCTTTCCAATGACTCCTTTGATGGTTCCTTTGCATGTAGTAAGCATAGCTGTGCTCTTGAAACACTCTTACTTCATAATGGATGAAACAAAGGACCAAGGTTACATTTAGGAGACCTTTCTTCTACTCAGTTTATCTAATTAAAATTGGGTGCACTGTATTCACAAAATTTGGCTGGAATGTGAATGACACCCCTAATGCAGTACATATCCATCTATCCTTTACTCCTACACAGTCTTCACCAAGGCACAGTGCAAAGTAGAATCATGAGCAGAAATGGGTACAAGTGTTTACTGAAGGCTGCAGCATGGCCGAGAATATACAGGTAATATTGCTATAATTTGGAGTCAGTGTATGGCATAATCCAATATAACATAAAACTAATGCCTCTATGAACATACATACAGATATTGTCTTTAAGATCAATCAAGTTCATCTTAGTAAAAATGGAAAGGCAGAGGTGATTAAGCTACCTAAAACTGTTGGGTATTTTAAAGTTATAGCTACTACTTTGTTCTCGACACTTTATAAACTAGTCCTTACAACAACCCCAGTGGGGATGCTCATCACTCCTTTGTAGAAAGGAAGGAACAAACACACTGGGTTCAGTAATTGGTGTAAGGTTATACAACAAGTCTATGGCAGAATTTGGTCTAATCTGGGTTTATCTTATTCCAAACATTTATTCCCTTCACTGGACAGTGGTCTCTTCATGCTGCCCTCAGAAGAGATGCCTTTTGTCTAGAATATAGACAATAACGAAGTAGTTACAGGGCAAGTTTTTCCACTCAAAGACAACTGGTAGCAGCTAATAACTTAGATTGTTAAGAACAATTTAATGAATGAAATAAATATTGGAAAAGATTTACTGTCTTTTATGGATTGATTGTGTCCCCCCAAAATTTGTATTTTGAAGACATGATTCCCCAGTTCTTCAGAATGTAACCTTATTTGGAGAGAGAAGTTTAACAGCAGTACTCAAGTTAAAATGAGGTCACTGGGTTGAGCCTTAATTCAATGACTATTGTCCTTATAAAAATTAAAAATTAAAAAAAGGAAATTTGGACAGAGAGGCACATATAGAGAAGATGATATGAAGACATGTGGAGAAGACAGCCATCTACAAGCCAAGGAGAGAGGACTAGGGCAGATCCTTAGAAGAAACCAACTCTGCTGATGTTTTGATTTTGGATTTCTGGCCTTCAGAACTGTGAGACAATAAATTTTTACTGTTTAAGTCATCCAGTCTGTGTTACTTTGTAATACAGCTCTAGCAAACTAATATATTACCTTAAAGATATAAAGTTGCATGTTGATGTTTAATCCTCTTAAATAGTAATAATGATTTATTTAAGAATTCAAAATTTTCATATTAGTTCTACTCTAACACAATCACTGTTCTTGCACAAAAGGTGATATGAAGATAAGTTACAGTTTGTGTAGCAGAAATAAGAGTGTTGTAAAAAAATGATAATTTGAACATTGAATTTATGGCCATTACAATCTAAGACTATAAAGCCTGATCCAGAGTTTTGCTGGGTGGGGACAAAATTTAACAGAAGGTCATAATTTAAGAGTTAAGGAAATTCAGAATGAAAAAAGATATTCTCAAAGAAAATCTCATTTTAGCAAGAAAGATATATTCTACATGTGTGATTCTGTGTGTCTGGTATATATGTACATATACACATATGTACATTAAAAATATTAGAAATAAACAACAAAATCAGGAATTACTTTGCAACAATTTTTTAAATATGCTGGAAAAATATCTACCTGCAAACTTTTAAAAATCAGTCAGTGACTTTTTCTCCTGCCTATAAAAGCAACAACTAGAAAAATGTCACAATATATGAAACAACAGTTTTTAGATATCAACTAAGGTTGTGCAGCACTGCAAACCCTGAGAGAAGGAATATAAACAAAGTGAACAATATGAATGCCATGCATTTCTATCTGTAGGGAATTTCTGAACCATGACACAGGGAAGGGATCCCAAAAAGATTGAGCCCAATAGTCTCATGATTGAGGAAATAGAAATCCAAATCTAGAAAAAAGCGACTGGAATTTGTAGAGCCAAATTTCAGAGATGTTAAGGCTATGCAGAGAAAGAGGTCTATAAATCTGTATAAAGGTCTCCTATACTCTTTGGCTGCATCCAATCTGTGGATGCATAAGGGGGAATTAGTGAGAGCTATGAAAACAAATGACAAGAAAAATACAGAGCTCACACAGAACTGGAACACATTTGAGTTTCCATCAAACAGACTGAGGAGACCTTGTTTGATACATGGAGCATTCAGTAGAGAACCTAGAAAGCTCCTGGCTTAGCAGTGCGGCTAATTTAGGCCTACAGTAAGAGTTATTATAGACCTTCCCTTATAAACCTTCAGGATAAACCTCTAAAGGAACTAGCTAATCCACAAATAACTGTCAGAAGGAAAAAAAATTCAAACTCTTTGAAACAATGTAAAACCAAAATGTCCGACATCCAAACAAAAATCAATAGACACAAAAGTCAACTTATTTCCTACATACCAGCAATGAACAATTGAAATTTAAAACGGAAATTTAAAAACAATATAATTCTTAAAATAGTACAAAAAAATCCTTATATATAAATCTAACAAAATATGTACAGGGTCTGCACATGGAAAACTACAAAACACTAAGGAAAAATATCAAAAAAGACTTAATTCAATAGAGATAAATTCCACATTCATAGATTGAAAGACTCAGTATTATTAAGATGTCAATTCTTCTAAATTTGATCAATTCAATGCAATCCAAATTAAAACCATAACAAGCTATTTTGTGGATAATAACAGATTGATTCTAAAATGTATTTGTAAAGGCAAAGGTCCAAGAAGAGCCAATACAATACTGAAGAAGAACAAAGTGGGAAAACAAATCACACTCCACTATTTCAAGATTAGTATAAAGCTAGTATAAAGTCATCGACACAGTATGATTTTGGTGAAAGAAGAGACACACAAATCAGTGGGACTAAATACAGAGCCTAGAAAAGAGCCCATACAATGCAAACATAGTGAACTAATTTTTTATAAAGGCAATTCGAAAAAGGAAGGATAGTATTTTCAATAAATGCTCCTGAAACAATTGGATGTCTGTATACAAAAATACCAAAAGAAAAGAACCTATATACAGACCTTACATCATACATAAAAATTAACACAAAATG
The DNA here is from genome assembly GCF_964194185.1 of Rhinolophus hipposideros. Taxonomy (NCBI): domain Eukaryota; kingdom Metazoa; phylum Chordata; class Mammalia; order Chiroptera; family Rhinolophidae; genus Rhinolophus; species Rhinolophus hipposideros. Next base: position 18,370,291 of record NC_138049.1, on the reverse strand, counting down.
AGTTATAGACCTAAACATAAAGTACAAAACTATAAAAATTTGAGAAAATAACAGGAGAAAATCTAGGTGACCTTGGATTTGGGTCCAAAAACACAGTCCATGAAAGGAAAAAATTTGTAAGGTGGGTTTTATTAAAAGTTCTGCACTGAGAAAGACACTATTAAGATAATTTGAAAAGACAAGTCACAGACTGGGAGGAAATCTTTGCAAATCACATATCACTTTAGAACTTGTACAAAAAAATACACAAAGAACTCTTAAAAGTCAGCAGTAAGAAAACAAACAACCCAATTTAAAAATGGAGAAAAGATCTGAGCAGACATTCAAATATAACATCTGTATATTAAACAAGATATACTGATGGCAAATAGTATATGAAAAGATGCTCAACATCATTTATCATTAGGGAATTGCAAATTAAAACAATGAGATACCATTACACACCTATTAGAAAAGTTAAAATCCAAAAAAAACAATATCAATCATTGATGAGACTATGGAGCAACAGAAATTCTCATTCATTGCTGGTAGAAATGAAAAATGCTATGGCACTCTGAAAAATGGTTTAGTAGTTTCTTATAACGCTAAATAAATCTTATCACATGATCCAGCAAACCCAATCCTAGGTATTGACCCAACTGATTTGAAAACATATGTCTACACAAAAACTTGCCCATCGATGTTTACAGCAGCTTTATTCATAATTACCAAACCTGAAAGCAACCAAGATGTCCTTCAATAGGTGAATGGATTAAAAAAACTGTGGTACATCCTATAATGGAATATTATTCAGCAATAAAAAACAAAAGAGCTAACAAGCCACAAAAAGAGATGGGTAGATCTTAAATCATGTTGCTAAGTGAAAGAAGCCTATCTGAAACGTCTATACTTTTGGTTCATACACTATATGGTTCTAATGTAATGTAATATGGTTATATTACATTCTGATAAAGGCTTTATGTATGTAAGCCTGGAGTTCACCATGGGGAAGTCTAGCTTGGTTGAATCAGTTAGCTTGAAATAACAAGCCAATGCCTGAGTAAAGTAAATCCAAGGGGAAGGGAGAGAGAGTTAGAGAGCAAGTGAGGAGAGATTGGACCCCATGCTTCTTTGAGTTTGGTTATATGTTAATAGTAATTCCTTTTTTAGGCTGGTTCACATTCAGTTGCTACTACTTACAACCAAAGAGTCCAAGCCAATTAACTAATGTGATTTTATACTGTAATAAGAGGTATAAGGAAAGGAACAGGTGCTATGAGAAAAAATAAGAAGGCAGTTAGGTAAAAGTGCAATATGTAAGAGGAGACCTAACAAATAAACATATGCCAGCCTGGAGCAGAGCTGAAGGAAAGGTTTACCACCTGCCTTCTTCCAACCCACCCTATCCCAACATGAAATAAGTGTGCTCTAAACACATAGTGGGGAAAGGTTTGCTGGGAAACGGTCCTGGCATAGGGATAAGGGCTAGAGATCTAGGCAGAACAGATACTGAGATATCCCAACAGACCTGAAAGGTAAAAGAAAAAGGCAAAGCCATTCAGGAAGAAAATATACTAAAATATTGAACCCCATAGTAAAATTGTTTTGTTTTGTTTTGTTTTAAATTTACTAGTGATAGGGACCTGGAACCTGCTGATTCCCCAGCCATACACCCTAACGAGAGAAACTTTCCCCTTCACAAAATATGCTAAATTACACAGTATCCGATGAGTGCCCTCCCATTTAGAGGGGATTGTGGATAAAAACAAGTAATTGCAACAGAAAACCAGCATAGCTGCTCTAAACTAATCAACATATCTTTCATTCATGAAAATGAATGGCCATCCGAGGATTACCATATATTTGAGAAAAATCCATAGGATGAAAAAAATCATCATGAAAAACTCAGTTGGGTGGGGGCCGGCCTGGTGGCTCAGGCGGTTAGAGCTCCATGCTCCTAATTCCAAAGGCTGCTGGTTCGATTCCCACATGGGCCAGTGGGCTCTCAACCACAAGGTTGCCTTGCGGGATTCCTCAAGTCCCGCAAGGGATGATGGGCTCCGCCCCCTGCAACTAAGATTGAACACGGCACCTTGAGCTGAGTTGCCACTGAACTCCTGGATGGCTCAGTTGGTTGGAGCACATCCTCTCAACCACAAGGTTGCCGGTTTCAACTCCCGCAAGGGATGGTGGGCTGCGCCCCCTGCAACTAGCAACAGCAACTGGACCTGCAGCTGAGCTGCGCCCTCCATAACTAAGATTGAAAGGACAACAACCTGACTTGGAAGACAGTCCTGGAAGTACACACTGTTCCCCAATAAAGTCCTGTTCCCCTTCCCCAATAAAATCTTTAAAAAAAAAAAAAAAAACCTCAATTGACTACAAAGGAAAAAAAGTTAATGCGAGACAAAAAACAACTTTTAACCAATTCAATTTAATGTCCTCAGAAATATTCAAATACAAATTGCATCCATATAGGAAGAACAAGTAGTTCTGGAAATAAAAACAATCAGAAAATAACAGAAAAATGTGGGAGATTAAAAATATGATTGCCAAGAATGAAAAGTCCAGTGTAAGGACTAAATTATGGAATGACTAGTATAAAAAAAAAAAAACAGAGAGTGGTCTGAGAAACACAGTCAGGGAAACCCATCCACGCAGAAAAAAATGGAAAATACCAGAGAAAAGTTAAGAGATGCTAAATATATAAACAGAAGATACAATATATAGCCAACAGACATTTCAGGGGAAAGAATAGAGAAAACGGAGAGGAGAAAACAAAGAAATACATAATAGAAAACTTTCCTGAGTTGAAAGAAACAATTCCTATAATTGAAAGAGCCAACCAATTGCCAAGTGGTATGAACAGAAAAACATAACAAAAACTCAGATATATCCTGGTGAAATAACATAAGGAAAAGTTTAAAACCTTCAAAAGAGAAAGAAAAAAAGATTGCCTACAAAAAATTGGCTTATTTTATTTTCACATCAGAATTATCAACTACAATAGGTGCTAGAAAGTACAGTGGCAAAACCTTCAAAGGGAAAGAGACTAGAATATTCTAACAAATAATGAACCACGTGTGAGGGCAAAACAAAAACATTTTCAGGCATCAAGGACTCAGATATTTTATCTCCCATTTACTGCTTCTAGAAAATTATTTGAGGATACAATCCAACAAAATTGTTAAGATATTCAAGAAAGAGGAACAACAGAATCCACAACAACACAACTAACACAGTTCAATTAAAAAAAAAAAAAAAGTCCCTGATAGCTATGCTCAGAACGCTGTATATTAGTGAAAATTAGAATAAAAATCCCAATTCTTTAAGGAAAAAAATGTTTTCAAAAAGTAAGTAATGTGCATTCATCAAATAACACAATTAACTTAGGAAATTTTCAGGATCAGTGTGTTTCTCCTGTTAAAAATAAATAAATAAATAACTAGAAACTTTAAAACAAGTTGTAGAAGAACACTGCCATGCTAATATGAAGTAAAACAAATTCTGGTGTCATTTTAAGTAAAATCTGAGCATGATTTATACAGTAAAAAAGAAAAGACTTTTTCCTTCTAAGTGGCACAGGTTCTATGTCACAGAATTATATTTCCTTTTCTATGAGTCTACTTGAACTACTTGGTTCTGCAATAAGTAATCATTTACTAATCATAATAGTAAAATAACTAGCACTTACTTAACACTTAATATATGTCCTATTCTAAGTCCTTTAAATGTATTCGCCAGTTCAGCAACAGCACAATGAGGCTAAATGATTTGCCCAAGGTGGCACAATGGTTAGTGAACCCAGGCATTCTGGCTCTAGAATTCTTGCTCCTAAACACTGTTTGCATCACTTCTCATAACACTCTTTGTTAACTTAGAATTCTTAGAATCAACCTATCAATCTAAAATAGGAAGGCAAAGTAACATACAAAACAGAATACAAATTATATAGAACGTAACAATATATGTTACATATATTATAATAAACATACATAAAATTATATATAATTTAAAATAATATAAAATTCAGCAGGGGGAGAGAGATAATGAACTTGAGCTAAATTCCTCATATTTCATAGCAAGTATCAAGGTTGATTTTATGGCTATAGAGCAGCTGTCAATAGATATTGTCTAATTTTAATAAAATATAATTTATATGGTGACTCAGTAAATCTGACAACAGAAAAGTTAAAGTTGATACATTGAGAAATAGCAATATTAGCAAATTATTCAGAACTTTTGGAGGAATATCAGAAAAGCTAAAAATAGAAAAGGAAGGGGACTGGGAAGATCTTGCTTTTTAACCGTTTTAATTTTTATTAAAAATATATTTTATTATGAAAAAATAATTATATACTGCTATTAATAACAGTATTCTGTAAACAAGGGCATAAACTTAGGAGGGCCCCTTCCAGTTCCGGCAGGACAATAAGTGCTACCAGACCATAAAACCCAGTGGGGTTCAAAAAGAGGAACGAGGATAATATACAGTATATTACAGGATACTCATCTTCTTTGCTGATTCTGTTTCCACATCATGCTGGACCCAATGGCCCATCTTTGTCATATAAACTTCTAAAAGGACATCATTCCATTGGCTTTCGACAACCGTTCCGTATCACACACTCCAATCAGTCCTTCACCTTGCACATTTCATTTAAAGAAAGAGCTGCCTACATCCTTCTCACTAGCAGGAGTCTACAGGGTAGGAACCTTTTCAGGGTGTAATTTGGCAGTCCTCACTGACATGTAAAATAGGGCTACCCTGTGACCTAACACGTTCACTTCTCAGACTCTACCCTACAGAAACACGTCCAAAGGCTCAAAGATAACTCTATACAAAGATTTTCAATTTGGCTATTACTGTTAACGACGGAGGAAAATGAAAACAACCTAAATGCACATAGGCTCATGCAGAATATTTTGTGGCCATTTAAAAATTGAGATCCATCTACGGTATACCAAGGGACACTTAAAAGTGTCATAGATACACACATACTGGACAGTGAGCAGTGGGCATAAAGTGTGTGATTCCTCTATTTATTTGATTTTTTTTTTTTCAACCAGCACGTACTTTTAAGAAATCAGGGCATGCCTCCACGGTCATAGATTTGAGATTTAAAAAAAAAAAAAAAAAAAAAAAAATCCGACCACCAGGCAGTCCGGGCAGCGGCGCAGGGAGGACGCGGACGAGGAAGGACACCTGGGGTGTCGGAGACCAAGGGCACCGGCCACGACGCAGGAAAGGAACCGGGTCCTGGGTGTGCGGGAAAGAGGTCGGAGGCTGACGACCCAAGGGGGCGGAGGGCGGGGACACAACATAAATCTAGGGACCGGTCTGGAGCCGGAGGCGCGACTGGCGAGGACAGTCTGGCCAGCAGAGGTGGGTCATCTCGGGGAGTCCGGGGAGTCCGGGCGGCTTGCGAAGGCCGTGGGACGGGCAAAGCGCCCGAAGGACGCAACGGGGATACGGGGCGGCCTGAGGCGGGGTCCCCGCTGCGCCCCGGGACGGCGCCCGCTGCCAGTACCTTCCCAGGAGAGCGCTCCTCCCGGCTCCCGCTTCAGGAACTTGTACCAGAACGTGTCCACGCGGGCCGGCTCCGCCCCGTCCTGCGCCGCCTCTCCGGGCGCCAGCTCCACCTCCCCGAGCCACAGGCCCGGCTCCTGCAGCGCCGGCGCCCCCGCGCCCGCGCCCGCGCCCGCCGGCCTAAGGCGCACGCCCCCCGGCGGCTCCCAGCGCCCCAGCTCGGGCCGCGACCCCACGACCAGCAGCTCCGGCCGGGCCCCGGCCACCGCGGGCGGCACCACCACCCCGAACCGGAACCGCATGGCGGCGCGCGGCGCGGCTCCCGATCCCCGGCGTCCCCGCGGCCCGCGGACGCGGCCGGGGCGCGAGACGGGCGCGGCGATTGGGCGGCGAGAGGCCTGCGGGCGAGAGGCCGGGGCTCCAGCGGGGACACGTGCGACGCGGCACCTGTTTGGGTTGCATCACGCGGCCCAGGAGGCACGGTCTCCGCCCGGCCGGGACCTACGGCCGCGGGCAGGGGTGACGGGGCGCCGCCACGCGCCTGTCCCGGAGACGCAGGCTGGTCCCCGCCCAGCCGCCGCTTCCTGCCCCGCGGCTCCACCGGGCGGCCGGGGACGCGGCGAAAGGAAGGGAAACGGGGTTCGGAAAGGGAGGAAAATATTTCATGAGGCCTGCGGTTTTCTAGGCATCTTTCCAAACGACGAAGTTACGTGTGTGAGGTCCCTAAAGAAAAAGGGAATGGCATGTAGAAAGGCAGCCTCCGAAATAGTGAAGGTGGGAACGATTCCGGACCCAGTGCCTGGAGAGCTGCGGACCTTAACGGGTCTCTTGCTCTTTCTGGGCCTCCGATCCTTTATCTTTAAAGTGAAGGTGTTAAGACCTCATTGAAAGACCCTGCTCTAAGGTTTCTCTGATTGGTGGAAGAGGCGCCATTCCCAGCCCAGAGCTTATACAAAAACTCTTAGTACTTTTCCGTTGTGGAGTGCAATTCGAGGCCTGAAATGACAGCTGATCACTTTCTTTTTTCAAAGAAAAAATAAATAAATATTTTTAGTACGTGTAAAAGGGGTTGGGAGTAAATATTTTCAAATTCCAAGGTAAAACAAAACGAAAACTGTAATTCTGTGATCATAAATGTGAGACATTCATAATTTTTAAAGACATAAAAATAAAACCTTTTGTTTAAAATAGGCTTTCAGGAAAAGTCAGAACTATTTTTTCAACGTAAAAAGTATTATTGTGTCAAGAAACAGGTTTGTGGCTATTTGATCAAAAGAAAACTACATTGGGGGCAGCTTTGATTTTTGTCATTGATGTAAGGTGATCAGACGTCCTGTTTACATAGTTACTTTTTGATTTTTTTAATAAAATTGCTCTCGTGTTCTTACATTTGTGTATTTATCAACTTGTAACGTAACAGCCTCTTATGTGACCAAACAACACACAAAGGCATATTTTTACCAGTATTCAAAAGCTTAGAAATAGTGTGGGAAGAAGCCAAAATTTTGTGCACGCAGAATATCATAAGTAAAACAGAAAAAAGTACAAAAATATCCACAAAAACTCAGTCTTTCTGTGGCACAGTCAGTAAACTAATACTATGTCTTACTCTTAAATATTAATATTCCACTCAATGTTTGGTTGGTTGCTAAGCTTAAGGGTGAACACAAAAACGTGAAGACAGGAAGGCTGGCCAAACACAGCTGATTCATTAGCAAAGCAGACATTAAATCACAGTGGCATGTGAGTCTGTTTATCCCAACTGCTCTTACAGAATATTCTTAGCCTAATTTTAGGAAATTGAGTCATTTGTCCATGCAAGGACCCTGGGAGCTGACAATTCAGGACTTTCGTGTGTTCTGCCATACTGCCTGTGTTATATACTTTCCAAATAGCATTCATTTCCACCAGCTCTTCCAAAGTGAGTTCTGTCCATTGTCAAACTAAATAAAGAGGTAAACTGAGGCAAGCTCAAAATTGTCAAAAAGATGAGTTTATTGAGGAATAGCAGAGGAATTGCAATTCAGGAAATGCAAACTGTAGCAAGCTACAGGCCAGTCCACTAAGGGTTTGGGTGGGTGGGCTGTATTTACGGGCAGGGAATGTAAAGAGAGTTCCATTAGACTCTCAAAATCAAAAACAAACAGAGGGTGTGCGTTGGTGGTATAGTGGTGAGCATAGCTGCCTTCCAAAAACAAACAGAGACAAGCTTTGAATAAAACAGTCCAGTCAATCAAAATTCAATTCAGCTTATTTTGCGACATCAACCGACCTGGGTCAGTTGTTCATGTCTCTGGAAACCATAAACAAAATTTCCATTTTTAGATTGAAATTCTTTCACACCATTCTATAGATAAAACACTAACAAAAAAAGAAAACAATATATTTTTTCAACACACAATATTCCTCTTCTCTCATCATAAAGAAATTGAGTAATTTTAACTGCCAGAAGTACCCCTTTAAGTCTCTAAACAAAATATGTAATTGCTTATTTTAAGGCATGGATTTAAATGTAATACAAATGTTATGGCTACATCGTGTACCAAATAAAATGCAACTAAAAAGAAGAGCAAGACCAAAATCTGGATGAAAGGACATACTGCAAAGTCTCAATCATATTTTGTCGACCATTTGAATTTATTCTCCATGAAAATTATAACAGCCACTGAGCCCTTATCATGTGTCAAGCACATGGTTTTCATACTTATATTATTTCATTTCATTCTCTCACCAACCCTAGGAGGTAACTATTATTGTTATCCCCATTATTATATGTGAGGAAACAGGTACAGAAAGGTCCAGTAAATAGCCCACAGCAAGGAAGGGACAGAGCCAGTGCTAAAAGTCATCTATTTAGCTTATAGTTAAAGATATATATAATATATAAGTTTGTGTGTATATGTATACATACACATATAAAATTATATACATATAATTTGATTTCTAATAAGGAAAATCATTTACAGAATGCATTTAAATCCCAACATATTTAAATGAGTTATTCTCTATTAGCTCTCAATAAATAATTTCCTGTCATTGTTTCCTGTAACTAATTTCATCCTTAGGAATGATGGAACACATGAATCATAAGTGGCAATCTAAACTTATCAATGAGTCCACAAGACATAAATATCTTGGTGTTTAAAGTGGGTTTAACCTCAGGTCCTAGAAAATGGTCATTTTATGCCTTTATATGCCTATCTTGTTGGTAATGGAAACACAGATTTAAGAAGGAAAGGTGAAGAATTTTGCCAATTATTAAGCTGTGTTATGCCCAGCTCTTTTTCCTCATTGAGTTCTCCATGTAAGATTTCTTTCTACATCTCAAAGAATTATGATATCTATTAAAGGGATTATTTCTGAAATCCATTTGAAGTCAGATTCTTGATGCTATTGAGGACACTCTGAATTTAAAGTAAGCATCAGCTCAGTAGAGTGACAGAAATCTGGCAACATATTTTAAGGATCAATTTGTTTTCTTTGAGTTTCATTTCTAAAGTGCTATCTTGTATATAACTGCAATCTTTCTTGAAGAATGGGTAAGTTCAAATTTAGAGTTTCAGGATCCAATTCAAATGTTAATTCTTTCGAAGCCCCCTCTGGGAAAGCTATTATTTAGATTTCTTGTGATTTATGTTTTCTGAAGCAATCTTTCGCTGTCAATGAGACATCATAAATCTTTCCTTATAATATTGTATATGTGTACACATACCCACTGATGTAAACCATATTTCATCCAAATAGTTCAGGGACCATTATAACTATTAGTTTATTACTTGTCAGAACATATCTAAGAGTTTAATGTGTCACATATACTATTTCCAATTTTGTAGAGTAAAAAACAAAAAACAAAAACAAAACCTTCCAGAGAGAATTTGAATACAGCTTAGAATCTTTTGCGTATTGCAGCTGACTTTCCTGGGTTGGAAGATTGTAGGTTAGACTACCTGAAATCCCTTTGAGAATCTGGAGCAGTAGAAGGATTTGAGCTGTACCAAGGCTCTGTCCAAAATCCCCACATTTCTCAACTATTAAAAAAAAAACATATCCTTTTTTGGTACATATAAAAGTCTCCTATCTCCAGGAGATTCCAATAATTCCACTTCCCACTCCATCCCGCCATAGAGAAGTACAGCATTTTCAGTTCATCACCAACAGCCAGTTTTGTCATGCTTTTTTCTCTGTAACTTATACAATAAAAATAGTAGTTTTTAAAAATGCTCCAAGGATAAAATTACCCTGAGGCATATACCTTTTCAAAAGCATCGTACTGCCCCTTCTCTTACACATCCCATCCAACACTCAGCATTGTGAAATCCACACTTCCTCTCACAGTTCTCAGTTGAGAACTTCTCCTTAACAGGTCAGTCAATCCTGGGCTTTCTGTTCAGCAATGACCTCAACTGACTTTTCCTAGGGAAAGTAGAGGGCCAAGCCAGGTGGCTGGACCTCAAGGTTAGAAACACCAGCTTAGGGCTTCCTTCAGTTGTAAAAAGATCCTCCCAGGTCTGGGGTAAGCTGAATGGCAGGCTAGTTAACCCCTTTCTCCAAGAGGGTAGAGGGCTTGATAATGCAACTCCTAGGAATAAAAGAGTAGTGACTGGAAGGGATGATTTGAAATTCTCAAGGGAACTTGAGGATAGTTTGGTAAAAAGAAAAGAGGTTAGCTGAAAGCAGAGCTGGCTCATTTATACTTAAATGGAGAATGGAGACTGAGGTCGGGGAGAAGGACAGGAGTGGGGTGGGAACAAACCTGACAGGTGCTTTTAAGAATTTGAACACTGTAATTTTCCCTTTCCTTATTTTTCCTAGCCATTGAATGTGTTTATATTCAAAATATTTTAAACATAAAACTATTTAGGGGTGCTTGTTTCTGAAATGGGGACAGGAAGTTAGGCAGAGGGTTGGTTGGCAAACATTCTTTTACTCATCAGTTAGTTGAAGAAGAGGCCCCCAGAGAGGAAGGTAAGGGTCAATGGTAACTGGAAAGGGGGAACTTTAGTGAAACCCCATTGACCTTCGACAGGAAAAAAAGGACAAATCAGGAGCTAAGTAAAGGCCTTGGGCTTCCTCCAGCTCGAGAGCTCTTACTAGGAACTCAGAGATGCTCTGGAAATGCAGAAATAGTTTAGGAAGAAAAAGTGTACTCATATCTTAAGTCACGGAACCAGCCACCTATTCAAAAATATGCACTGTGGATGTTGTCAAAGTATAATTTTCCCAAATGAATCTCATATAAATTAATGAGGGAACCAGCAGGATGGTAAAGATAGTTCCAAAAGAATTCAAGATGCAATGTACATAGACACTGAAAGAATAATAGAAGATGACTAAATTAAATACAAAATTGATTCATTTCCTACTGGACCATAAAACGGTGACCTTTGGGTTTATCTCTTCTACCAGACAGAAATTCACTGGTATGTTTAATAGATACAGCCCTACAAGATGCAGTATGGAACTTTGTAAACAGTCAGATAAACGAAGGCATGAATAATCTTAGAGATAATCATTCTCAACAGGGCCAGGTGGACACTGCCCCAGCCTGTAGGACAGGCAGTAAATCTTGCCCCTTAGTTCTAAGTCTAGGAGACTTTTCCTAAACAACGTTTTATAACAATAAAAAGTTCCCATCTGTTGAGTTTCTATCTACCAACCGTGTCTAAACGCCTTACTGGTTTTCTCACATATTTTATTTAATCCTCTCCCTAGTTCTATGACATAATTATGCTCTTCATGAAACAGGAGAAGGACCCAAGTTTTTGAAACATTAACTAATTTGCCTAAAGTCATATAGCTACTAAGTGACAGAAGCAGGATTTCCATCCAGGACTGGCTGACCCAGTGGCCTCTCCGGCCAGCTGCTCCGCATATCGCCGTGTAGCTCATACTCCGTACGAAGCACTAGGCGGAGGCACAGTGGGGGCTGAAACTCAGCCCACGCTCCACTTGCAAAGCCTTTTGCTCTGAATGCCTTTTCCTTCCCATCAAATACTCCCTAGTCAACCTATACCACAGGGAAAATCTTTAGAAAGCCCTGGGGGTGGCGAGCGTCCAAGGATGACATATTTCACCACTCCCAGGTCCCCCAAAGGCATTCGCTAAGCTGAAGCCCTGACTCCAAAAATATAAAAACATTGAAATGATAAATGTTTAGACACAGTTTGGCAAATCTCAATATTTTTACGCATTGGGACAGATCCTTAACAAAATTGCTGCTGTTGGCAGGTTACATTTATCAGCCTGGATAAATACAAATGCATCTAACTAGATTCAGAACAGTAGTCTAAACTTTACATACGTTCGCTATGATGACATTGTCTTTGGGGATCTGCTAAGACCTAGTTCAGCAGGAGAATCACAGGAACTCACCGCCTTTCTGTAGCTCAGGGAACTCGAATGAGTGAGACAGGAAACCAAAATTCTAATGCTTCCTTCCTTGAAAGGAGGCCAGAGTAGGCTAGGATGAGGGAAACAGTTTTCTTAACCTGACTGAACACATTTCGCTGAACACAGTTTCAGCTAGAAATGAGACCCACTGAAGCGAGGTGCTATTCTCCATGCCATCACACAAAAAAACGCTTGCAGAATTCCTCGTCATTGTATGGGACGCAGAGGGATGGGGCGGGGGTGCTGCATTGGATGGAAGCATTGTAACAGCAGCAACTGTTGGTCCTTCTGAGGGCAGTAACCACAGTGACTTAATATCATGAGTCTGTGATCTTAGAAACTATTGGTATTCTCTGTCACCGAGGTTATAAAACAGCAGACCATTCCTGACGGGTACACATGAACTTTTATTTAAGTAGTTGCCAAAAAAAAAATTAAAAATCGGATAATTTCACAAAAAACATCCAAATTTTTGTCCTCTCTTAAAAACCCAGACTTGGCAAGAAGGGGCCACAGCCTTGAAAGGCACAACAGACTGAAGCTGGAGGCTGCCTTCCCTTTGGATGGGCTTGAACTCCTGACCTTCAGGTCTCCACCCCACTAGAATTATCTCCTTGAAATTGAGGCCAAGTTGCTGTTTATCCTTACCCTCCACGAGTTTTTGTGTGTCTGTTAGTTTTTCACAATAGCATTAAAAAGTAAGTAGCAAGGATATGGAGATACTGGAACCCTCATTTGTTGGTGGTATTGGTGAGAATGTGAAATAGCACAGCCACTTTGGAAAATGATTTGACAGTTCCTCAAAAAGATTAAACATAGATGTCATGTGGGGTGTCATGCGAGGTCTCAGCTCCAGCTCCCCGCATAAGAACGCGGGATATGGTGAGGCCAAAAAGCAACACCCCCGGAGCCATAGATAGGGGAGTCATACCACTATATTCTCGCTGGCGGCTGGGTTGGAGACACAGGAAGCAGAAGCCACACAATCTGTCGTCTGCTTCTCTGTCAACCGATCTCACTTGCTAGCTGCAATCCGTCGTCTGCTTCTCTGCCAACCAACTAACCCCCACTTGCTAGTTGCAATCCGCGCTTGCTATCTCAGCCACAGGAGTTACATTAGTGGCTAATGGCTAACCGGTAACAGCTGATGGCCAACCAGTTACAGCTGACAGCCATTTACTACCCGAGCCAGCACCTTTCCACGTGAAGCCGAGAGCCTGGAAACTGCTCTCTGAGACTCTGTCCCCACAATAGAGTTACTATATGACCCAGCAATTTCACTCCTCCATGAGAAATAAAAACATATGTCCGTATAAAAACTTATATGTGAATATTCAAAGTAACATCATTCAGTACAGCAAATAGTGGAAACAATCCAAATGTCTATCCAACTGATGATTGGATCAATAAAATGTGGTATATCCATAACAATGGAATATGATTCAGCCTTAAAAAGAAATGTAGTACTAATAAATGCTACAACATAGCTGGACCTTGAAAACATCATGTTAAGTGAAAGAAGCCAGAAGACCACGTATTGTATGATTCCATTTGAATGAAATGTCCAGAATAGGCAAACCTACAATGATAGAAAGTAGATTAGTGCCTCCCTCGGGGTGAGGGAGACTGGGGAAAATAGGGAATGACTGGTAAAAGTTATGGGATTTGTGGGGGAAATGTTGAAAATGATCTACAAGCGACTTGTGATAATGGTGGCATAAATCTGTGATACGGTAAAAACCATTGATTCGTACTCTTTAAATGGATGATTTGTATGGTGTATAAATTATATCTCAATAAGGCTGTTTCCCCCCAAAAAAAGCAAATTAATTATTACACCAGCTTGTGCAGACCCTTTAAGTCATTTGAGTTTTGAACCTCTGCTTTTCAAAGGAAAATACACATAAATCTGATTCCTAAGAATCTAGAAGAGGAAATTTGCTCCCTTTAGCATATACTAAGGTACTGATTTGCACTTTGCCATGGTGAATGGGAAGTATAACCTTTTTATTTTTTTCAAATCTTTCAAAAAAAGACAACTATTTCACACCTGACAATAAACAAATATTTTTGAAATATAGAGCATTGGGTTCGGTGATGAGGAACTCATAAACAAATATGTGATCATTGCCCACAAGGAGTTTATGGTGTAGTCGTTGGAGAGAAATACACATGAACAGTTGAATTACAGCAGACACACAAAAATGTTTTTTTTTAATTTAACAATACTCAATCACTTGTCACAGAGCAATGGCTAACAATGAGGGACAGTCACCGTAAAGGTCAGAAGAGGACTGAGCACCTGGGACCTGGACAGGTTGGGTCTGATATCAGGTCCTGAAAGACTTGAAATCAGAACTTGGAATAGACAAAAAACAAAAGAGAGATGGAAATGAGGGGTCACTGGTATTCCAGGTCAGGGAACTGCATTGACAAAAGCAGAGAGGCAGAAAATCTCAGAGAATATCATTTAAGGTAAAGCAACTTTAACAAAGGATAAAGATCTCAGAAAGTGGTTTTCTAACATAATTATACTACAAACATATATATTTGCCTTAATTACATTTTGGGTTAATTATGCACTTTAGCTTATATGCTTCACATATGGCAATTTGAAATTAAAATAATGGATAAAGAGACAAGCATGTTGTGGTAGTTCTATAAAGAAGAAATGGAACATAAAAGACAGAAGAAGATGTCTTACATGTTTAATGTTCAAAGAGAGACTATCAAACTTACTGAAATCAAAAGGTGAACCACTTTATACGCCTTAATCCCACAAGAAGAGGTGAGCTCAGTCATGCTATTTCATTCAGAGCAGCAGAAACTAGTGCATTGTCAGTTGTTATCATCTATTTACTCATTATCTTCAGCAGTGAGTATATGAGTGTACCACCCACAGCTTACTAGGCAAACAATGTTAAGTATAGCAAGGCTAACGTAATAATCTCATTCAGTTATCAAACTTTTTGAAATATAGGTTAAGTATATAAGACTGCTCTTTTAAGTGAATATTTTTGGGATGTAAAACATCCTTTTTAGAAAATGTGATTTATATTACTTTCAGGAAAGGACTGTTTTTCCAGAATCTTTAATTTTCGATAAATGTTTACCTCTGATATAGTCACTGTAGGACCACTAAGTTCACCTGGAAAGAAAAAATTATGTGGTTTAATTAAGTTTGTATGTCTCAGATGGAGTAGCAATTGATTCTATGATTCAATTTAGAAATTCCTGCAGAGAATAAATGAAACTATAATTTATTTTACTAGATGAATGCCTTTAATATCAGTCAATTTCATAATAGTTAGTTTACCACATTGCCTGAGTTAGAAAATTCAAAGAAAGAACTATTGTGTTTGAAACTGTGGAATTTTAAGAGTCAGAAAGACCTCTGCTTCCATTCCTCTTTTTGATAAACAAAGGAAACAAAACCATTTTCTTTAAGTTTCTCATCTGTTTGTTTTCATCTGTTAAATAGTGGACCTCGTTCAAACTGCCTTCCCTTTTAGGCAAGACAGACTCTCATCCAGGATGGAATGGCAGAGATTAGTGTCGCCCTTCAAAGTTTCAAGGATACAGGGGCATGTCTCCATCATAGCTCCACTTAATTCACCAATTCAGCCCTTGCAAAAACCATATGAATCATGACAGACTGATGGCAGACTACATCACAGTCTTCCCAGGACTATGATAACTTTCCTGACCTTGATCACAATGCAGCCCATCAGAACCTCAATCATCCGAATATCTCTCAGAACAGCACACCAAGCAACTATACTAGATGGCATAATAATTGGAACTAAAGATCAAAAAGTTGTAATGCTCTGGATACCCTAGTAAGGCAAATACACACAGCGTGTTGGGAAAAAAATCCTGTCAAAGATTCAAGGGCCTGCAACACAGATAGAGTGCTCAGAGATTCAGCGGTCAGGGGTATGCCAGCGTAGCTTCTTGGGAGTGAAGGACAAGTTATTGTACCTTGCAATTCCTACAACTAAGGAAGACATAGAGACATTAGTTAGCCTCTTTGGATTTTGGAGAACGTATACTAACTACACTTGGGAACTGTGCCTCAAATCCATTTGTTAGGTAATTTAGAGAACTACCAGTTGAGGGCCCAGAACAAAAGAGGGCTTGGCAGCAGTTCCAGCCTGTGGTACACGTGACATGCTTTTTTGGAATATATATCCCAGCTGATCCCATCAAGCTAGAGATGTTCAAGGAAGAGAGCGGTGTTGTGGGGAGCATGTGCAAACCCTGGCGCAGCTCTCCAACAAAAATTGACAGAGAATTGTGTATGAATATCTCAACTTCTTTGCCCTAAATAAGTTAATTCTGGTGCGTGATTTTTACTGGGTCCCTTGAGTTTCCCTAATGGGATTAAGCTAGTCATCCACAGTGCTAACTGACTTGAGAATGCACCCGATAATATGCTTCTTATCTATTTCCCCACTTCTACTACTATTTCCCCTCTCAAGTAAACTATAAGATTGAACCAGATTTACCATTTTTATAGGTGAAAAATGATTGAATATCACTAGTTTCAAGTTTCAACTTAATATTTGAACTTGAATCTTTGACTGAGGATCTCCTTTTGGGGCATTCATACTAAGAAAATAAGTTTTACTTATTTTTTGAATTTTGTATAAATAAAACCATACTGCATTATTCTTTTGTAACTTATGTCTTTCACTCAACATTGTGTTTTGAAATACATATCGTGGCCTGTAACTATATATGTTTCAGTAATTTTTGTTTATAGCATGTTTCATCATTTGAATATCTCAAATTTTACTGTTAATGGATAGAAGAGTTATTTTCACTGTGGTCCTATTACAAACAGTGAAGCTATTAACAGCCTGTTATGTACATCTTGATGTATATATATTTGCACAAGTTTCTTTAGGGTATATACTTAGAAGTAGAATTGCTAAACATAAAATATGAACATATTTGTCATGCTGGGTCTCTCGTCTCGCTCCCTGCACAAGAACGCAGGACATGGTGAGGCCAAAAAGGAACACCCACGGAGCCATAGATAGGGGAGTCATACCACTATAGTCTCGCTGGCGGCTGGGTTGGAGACACAGGAAGCAGCAGCCACATGATCTGCAACCTGCCATCTGCTTCTCTGCCAATCAACCAACCAACCGACATAGCCTCGGCAGTTATATTAGTGGCTAATGGCTAACCGGTAACAGCTGATGGCCAACTAGTCACAGCTGATGGCCATCTACTACCCGAGCCAGCACCTTTCCACGTGAGGCTGAGAGCCTGGAAACTGCTCTCTGGGACTCTGTCCCTACAATATCCTATGTGTTCTTTAAAGAATATTCAAAATAGGAAACAATAACCTTTACTAGGGGTGTGACCCAGTGGTTACATCTTGCTAATCTCTGCTTCCTACACAGTGTATCTCCAGTATAAGGATTTAGTTCAATGCGGCCCTGGGTGTGAAAGAAGGCAGAGACATTTTTTTTCTTTTTAAAGTATCTCCTATATTTAAGTAGTGCGATCTCCCTAAGTATTCTCTTTTCTACAACAAGTAAATAAACCCAATTCCTTTAGTTATTTTTCTTAGATTTAATTATTTTCTTCTCTGCCTCCAAATTTTGGACTGCCTCCAAATTTTTCACATCCAGGGTCACCATGTAACTTATTGTTCAAAGCAGGTCAATTTTGAGAATGAAAAGAAGTGTTAAAATCAGTTTTAATTGACTTACAATAGATGTAAACTAGATCCATCCCAGGCAAAGCAAATTGTACTGTTACCGTATTCATGTCACACTTCATGTGTGTGTTCTCAGAGCAAATAAGGAATGCTTCTGGAGGACTGGCTCATATCAAGTATTAAAGGGGGTGGTTGGATACATGACACATTTTAACTTACAACCCAGTCTCCGAGACTTTATTATGAATTTATTATGCAAAAGTAACAACACATAATGATATCCCTCAACAGGAAGGTCAAAACATTGGTCTCTTACTGGCAATGAGGTAATATTACCTAGGTTTCAACTGTGTCGTTTAGGGAAACTGTTACTGCATATTTGATCTTCAATTTAGCAACAGACACAAATCTTAATGATAATTTAGTATTCAAAGGAGATTGAGCTGGTTGCTAAGTAACGATGGGAAAGAAAGTGAAATAGGGAAAATTTTTACTAACTTCCCTTGTATTTACTGGCTTCAGAAAACAGTTCTCTTTTACATAAGATCTGTTTGACAATTTATACTTAGAAAGTTGAAAGTGTGAAATTTTTCTACAAGCAAAAATATGCAAAACAAAACTATTTTAGACACAAAAAAATTTCACAGGGTTAGCATTTGTTTATATGAGATCTGACAATTAAGTTGGAGAACTTGTTGCAAAAATATTGCTAAACTTTTGATATCAGAGGGATTATTCATTATGAATTTGTACCAACTGGACAAATAGCTAAGATTACTATTTGGAGGTGCTGAAAAGGCTGCATGAAAAACTTAGATGAAAATGACTGGAATTTTTGCCAACAATACATGGCTCTTGCATCATAACAATGTACCAGCTCACACAGCACTGTCTGTGAGGGAGCTTTTAGCCAGTAAACACATAACTGTATAGGAACACCCACCCTACTCGCTGATCTAGCCCTCAATGACTTCTTTCTTTACCCGAAGATAAAGGAAATATTGAAAGGAAAACATTTTGATGACATTCGAAACATCAAGGCTAATATGATAACAGCTCTGATGGCCATTCCAGAAAAAGAGTTCCAAAATTGCTTTGAAGGGTGGAGTAGGCACTGGCATCAGTGCATAGCTTCCCAAGGGGAGTACTTCAAAGGTGACCATAGTGATATTCAGCAATGAGGTATGGAGCACTTTTTCTAGGATGAGTTCTCAAATTTAATTGTCTGACCTGTACATAACAGTCTATAATACATCTCATTGTTTAGATAAGCAAAAAATCTGAATAAAAAAGCAAAATGTTTCGTAAAAGTCTAACTGCCTCATACTTAGATTTGCTCAAATAGTTTGGTAATAATAACAGAAGAGAGCTACCTTGTGGCGGTTCCACTATGGTTACACTATCTAATAAAGTCCCCTTAATTTTGCTAACTAGAAATTGTTATTTCACTTTCCTGATTAAAATACTGAAGCTTAAGTGGTGAAGTGAATTTTTTCTGTGTTCCAAGTTAGCAGTGGTTGAGCTGATATTTGAACTGAAGGCAATTTGACTCAAAAGGCCTCATACTTTTTATAAACTATTCAGAGGCTTCAATTTTATTTGCTACCTCATAAAAGATGCTACAGTTCAAATGACATTAAATTAATTGAGACAGAAAATATACTGGTGAGGATATTAAGTAATGAAAAAAATTCAAGAGAGATTTGGAGGCCTAGTTTAAGAAAAGAAGCTATATCTTCATTGAAAATATATGACTAAACTAAAAATAAATTTAAATTTATTCATATTTAAGCACCCAAGAAATTAACTTAAGCTAAGAAGAAAAAAAATACTATTTGAAAATATTGCATTTCATTCATTCTTGGGAAGTCAATTTAAACAATGTCAATTTAGAAACAAAATATGTATCCATTAATACAATAATGTCAATAAGCAAGTGGGAGGAATTTAGCTCCCAAATCCACAGAGGTAAGATATTTGTTCTGGTTGCCTCTTAAGTCCATCCAATTTTTGCTATAACACAAGTTCACTTTGGTAGATGAATTTTTAACTCATTTTGTGTGAGTTTGATACTATTCTGAGGCAGAAAACTTGAAACCACTGGAAAAATGCTCCTGTGTAACCTAACCTTCTCGAGATGCATTGAAAATAGAAGTTTCAAAAATTACTATTTTTTCATTGTTTTTCTCATTGCCCATTATGCACAGGAATATTATTCTCTTCCATTTTCTCCTTTCTTTTTAATTTTCATAAGTTAGTCACCATTTTCCTCTAATCTTCTTACCCTTTGGCTGACCCAGGATAGCTATTTTTCCTTCTTCACAGCCTATCAAAAGTGATTCTTTACTGGGAAGAAAAGGTAGTGTGTTAAAGATGTACATTCATTATAAACTTTTGTCCTGCTGAGAAAAAAATACAAAGTTAACTACTATGGTATAAGAAAAATTTTTTTCAATAGTCAAATTACATATAAGTTCCCAAATGTAACACAAGCCATATCTTCAGTGGAAAATATTAAAAATGTCAAGATAATTTCCTAGTGACTCTAGATATGATTCTTTTATTGCTAGCTAAGCTAAAAATAACAAATGAAGGGAACTCTGGGCAACATTACTAACTTAGTGTACCAAAATCAAGAATGATAGATTTCTGAGAAACTTATATTATTCTAAAAAGAGATACTAGGTCACATTTTTCTTGATTTCTGAAAATTCCAAAGTAACAAACTTAATTGTATAGTTCTGCAAAAGGAATATTGTTTCAATGCCTGACCAGTGAAAATTTGATTTTGATGACTTTTAAATTTGGTTGAATTATAATATCATAAGGTTTGGGATTGTCAAATCCTAAAGAGAATTAGTGAGTTATTTTTTCCAATAAAATGGCAAAAACATGCTCTGTTTAGTATATGTGTGTGCTGATTAATAATAATAGAAGAAAAATTAACCAAAGATAATAAATAATGACCTTTCAATGTAGCGTGGCTGTGTGTGTGTGTGTGTGTGTGTGTGTGTGTGTGCGCATTTAGGAGCACAGTGAGCCTGGGGATGGAGGACAGAGATCACTTTAGTTATAGGAAGAAGCAGTGATGATCAGCCCCAAATCACAAGGATATAGACAGAAACAGTGGCTACTAGGAGAATACCTCAGTGGGAAAAAAAATGACAGGAGGATATTTAATGTTTAAACTAAAAAGACAGGTACCTTACTGACTTACAATGTTTAAGTCTGGGTTTAAAAGTATTCACCAAGCATCAGCTAGGTACAAAGCCAGCATATCAAAGCACCAATATTCATCAGAAATGCAGAAGTTTTAATCGTGGTTACTACTTATAAGTAGTTCAAACTCTGCTTCTATTTCTTCAGGGGTCACAGAAAGAGACAAGGATTCCTCTAGGGGTCAGCAAACTGGTCCCCTGCTTTCATAAAGGAAGTTTTTTGGGACGCAGGCAGGCCCACTGTGTAGCTGCTTTCACACAACAGCCGAGTTCAGTAGATGCAACAGAAACCAAATGACCTCCGAGCCTAAAATGTTGACTATCTTATCCTTTAAGAAAAGGTTTGCTCATTGCTAGTCTAGACCAGGGTTTCTCAACCTCAGCACTTCTGGCATTTTGAGCCGCATAGTTATTTGTGGGGCTTTCCTGTGCACTGTAGGATGTTTAGCGGCGTCAGTGGCCTCTACCCACTAAATACCAGTTGCAGTTGTGCCAATCAATATGTCCCCAGATGTCACCAAATGTCCCCTGCGGGGTAATATCACACCTCATTGAGAAGCACTGCGCTAGACAAGTAGTAATTTTTCTAAACTTCCTACAAATTTCTGACACAAATTGCTCTTTTATGTCAACCTACATAGCGTCATATGAAGAAGTGAACTTGAAGACATTTTTATTGAAAATATAATCACAAGGGAACTTGTACAAGCTCTCACCTCTACCTCTACCCAGTAAAACATACCTGGACTCATACACTCTGCCTTCCTTCTCTCATACTGCGTGCCAGTCCTCCCGTGTAAGGCTCACTCCTCCATCTCTACCTGATCTCACCTCCTCTCATCTACTCAAGGGCATCACTGAAGCGATTCTCCCCTCTCTCCCCTGCGTCCCCGATTTTTCTGTCTTCACTGGATCACTTATGCTACTATTGCATCTTAAGGTTCACCCGTTAAACCTCTTTTTCTCACATCTCCTTCTACTTACTGTTCATCCTTCTTTGATACAATTTACAGTATATCTTGATGGAATCTACGTGGGAGGTGCTTCAGTTCCTTTGGTTCTCAAAGAGAGACAAGCATGGTACAGAGAAACATTTTCCTTACTCATTGACTGCTTTTTATAGCCTAATCTGAATGCTTTCTCTGCTTTGCCAAAGCCTAATATTTCCTCTTTGAATATTCTAGTTTGGGATGGACCAGAGCCTGAATGGATTAGTAGGGAAGGAGTGTGTGTGTGTGTGTGTGTGTGTGTGTGTGTGTGTGTGTACCAGTAGGTGAAAAAATTTGGAGAAAAGAGAGAAAAAATTTCCTTTTGCCACGTATGTACTATAACATAAAAATAAATACTTATGTAAGTATCTATTTATCTAGAGATTTTTAAGCATCAAAAAGTTTTAAAACTTATCAAGCACAAATGTAATAAGTTTACATTACAATCACGTTGCCAGCTCCTGACAATTGAGAGCTGCTAATTAATTTCCATTGGGATACTTTTCGGTACTTATCTATCACAAACTCTGTGACACTCAAAACTTGCTTCCTACATCTTCCCTTATACTATTTCCTCCTACTTTTCCTTTCAGTTTTTTGGGGGAGCTGACTTTAACCAGACTTCCCAAGGCATGAACCACATCTTATTCATCTTCCCATTACCAAGTTCATTTCATCATCTAGAGAAGACACGCAAATATTTGTCAAATGAATGAATAAATGCTCCTTCTCCATCTCAGGGCTCTTCTTTCACACCAGGGCACACCAGCATTTCATCCAAGGCCCTCTTCTCCACTCAAACTGGACAATCACATTTACTTCTCACCTGTAGGCAAACCAGATTTGATGACTTCCAAATCTAAACCGCTTTTCAACTCCACAGTGATTGGCCCAATTACCTTCCAGTTAACATCTCCCGGATGGTCTGCAAGTACCGCAGTTGAACTCTCCTCACCTTCCCTTTCCAAAGCACTCCTTTAGATCTACAGGAATGTTGCACTGATCACTTGTTAGCAGCACCAGAGTGGAGGCTGCCCCAGCACTGCTCCTAAGGGGCAGGAGAGAAAGATGGAATCCAGAGAACTGGTCGGAGGAAAATGTTTCAGTAACCTAACCCTTGCACTGTCCTCCAGTTCTCACTTCCTATCTCTCTTATAACTAATTTGATATTAATGCCCCAAATCCAAAGTTTGACAATAATGTACCATTTAGAGTTCCTCCCTACACAAGCATCATTTCCACTCACTGGCTTTCCAGAAATGTTTGGTGGAGTAGGGGAGAAAGAAGGGGATGTTAGAATCAACGTGGAGAGAATGGCAAATAACCCAAGTGTATCTCTGTGCCACACTCATTATTAATGGGTGACCATCACTGCTGAACAGTTTACTGCTGCATGATTATGAATTATTGAAAGTGCTTATGAGTTATGACGCTGTAATCAGTTTTGTTTTATTTTTAATTTTACGCATGGGTGAATTTTTAATGCAGAAGAAAGCAAAGATAAATGAGGAAATTGTGAGTGGTAGGTCTAGTCTGAAGCACATACAGGAGATTAATGCTCGGAACATTTCTGTTTGTTACAACGCACAATGTTGATCAAATCACAATCTGATCAAATAAAGCATGGGTGAAAATTGCAAAACCCTGTTTAGGTTAATGATGAACTCTGTGAATTTTATATATTATACATTTTAAATTGAAGGATAACTTATGCCATAAAAATCACCCCTTTTAAGTGTAAAATTCACTGCTTTTTAGTACATTCACAAAATATTTTCACCACCTCAAAAAGAAGCCCCATGCCCATAAATAATAACTCCCCATATTCCTTTTACCTCAGCCTTGGAAACCACTAATCAACTTTCCTTCGCTAGACTTGCCTATCCTGAACATTTCATGTAAATAGAATGATGTAATATGTAGCCTTTTTTGTCTGGCTTCTTTCACATAGCACAGTGTTTTAAGGTTCAACCAAGTCATAGAATGCATCAATTCTTCATTCTTTTTTTATTGCCAAATAACATTGCATTGTATGGATATACCACATGTTGTTTATTCATTGACAAACAAAGAGGATGTCAAACTGAATGAGGGCGGGTCCTAAATTCAATGACCACTGTCTTTGTAGGAAGAGAAGAGGACCCACAGACATAGACATGGAAGAAGGCCATGTTATGCAGAGGCAGGGACCAGAGGGAGGTGGCTCCAAGCCAAGGAATCCCAAGGGTTGTCAGAAACCACCAAAAGCTCTGAAGAAGCAAGAAAGCATTCTCCCTTAAAGACTTGAGAGGGAGCGTGGCGCTCCTGACACCTTGATTTCCAACTTCTAGACTGCAGAACCATGAAAGAATAAATTCCTATTTTTTAAGCCACTCAGTTTGTGGTCATTGGATATGAAAATCCTAGGAAACTAATACATCATCTTAATTTATCACAATCTGGTTCAGATTAACACCAAGTAATCTATAGAAAAGCTGTGCTCTTATATATCTCCTTTCCCTCCCTTTCCATTGTGCTGTTATTATTGCATAAATCACATCTTTATACATTGTATGTTCATGAACACAGATTTACAATTATTGCTTTATACATTTGTCTCTTAGGAGGAATAAGAAGTTACAAGCAAGAATTACTGTCTTTCATATTTACCTATGTAGTTACCCTTGCTAGTACACTTTATCTCTTCTTGTGGATTTGAGTTACTGTCTAGGTTCTTTCTGAAAGGTGCACTCTTTCTCAAAAGTCTGTGTGTGTGTGTGAGTGTGTGTGTGTGTGTGTGTGTGTGTGTGTGTGTGTTGGGACATGACTTCATTAGAGCCTTCTTGCACAAAGCCTCCAAGTCAGACAGATCTAAGGGAAAGACCTGTATGCAGGTCTTTCCTAAGCATGCGTACAGCCCTATGTGTGCACATAAATTTATAGATTCCCAATAATGTATCAGAGCTTTACAAAGCCCCCTATGGACATAGAGGTCCTTAGCTTTTCCTTTTAAATTTTTTTCATTAAACTATTGTTTGCCCTACTGTCTCACATAGCTGCAAAGTTAAACAACTACCACTAATTATAAAGTAAATGCCCCTGGATGAAGGCTGTTCACATTAGGTGAGCTGTGAATCAAGTCAAATAAAGACATGCATTACAAGTAGAGTTTTCCAGGAAACTGCCAGATGAAATAATTACATTTCTCTGAGAATGAGTGTTTGGAAAACCTTTAAACCCATTCTGACCCCTATGGTTGCTGCGAAACTGCAGGTTTTCAACACAATTGCAAGCTGTTGGTTTTCATGGTTTCCATGGAACTTGAGAGAGGGAGATGAGATTGAGGTAAGTTAAAATGCCACAATGCTTGCTCCTCTTACCAAGATACAGCCATTTTTCTTGAATAAATATTCCCTGGATTGTTACAAGTCTTTGGTTATTTTCCTGAGTTTTGAAAAAAAGTTCGTTTTGACTATATTTGCCATTATTCTCATTGCTTTTATGGCGAAAATGCTACTTCAGGTCCTTACTCTGCCATTCGCGATAATGTCACCCCCATATTTTGAAATTTTAAATAATGAAATAAATTTATTTATGTTTATTATTCTACTAGTACATGTTACTTACACATTATATTTATTTTGTGAATGACAAGGTCTCTTGCTGTTCTTCTCTCTTTCCTGATGCTCTTCAATTTTACCATTTCATTGTTCACATGAACCTTTACTAGAAAGAGGAAAACAAAAGCAAAAGATATAAAACTCAAATTGACCTTCCACTTTTCCTAAGTTGCTGCGATTACACATTTCATGAAGATCGAGTTGAGGCTGATGACTAAATGAGAGAGAGATTTGAATCAACTGGAGGTATAATTTTTCATGTTATTTGTATCCTCTGTCATTATGTGTTTTAAAAAGTATTAAAAGTACCATACGTACAATATCTGTTAAGATGTAGTCTAGTCAGAAAGGGTTAACACGATTTAATTCTTAAAGAGACTTATTCTGATCCCTTTTAAAAATTGCAAGCTGCCTCTCACTCCCTCCTTCCTGAATCCTCTTTCTCCTAGCTTTTCTTTATTTTCCACATCATTTCCTTCCCATAGCATATCTTTTACCAGTGATAAAAGAGAACATTTCCTAAAGATAAAAAAAGTCAGTTCATCAGGAAGACATAATAATAAAGGGACATACACCGATTACAAGTTATAAAATACCTGAAGCAAAAACTCACAAAACTGAAAACAGAAACAAATCCACAATCATAGTTGGAGCTCTGAACATCCCTTCTCAATCATTGATAGGGCAAGTGCAAAAGAAATCAGTAAGGATACGTAACATCTGACTGACATTTACTAAATGGGATAGCCCCAACTGCAGAACCCACATTCTGCTCAAGTGCACACAGATTTTTCAAGAGGGGCCACAAGCTGACCCACAAAATAAAAGTCATCATAAATTTCAAAAGGTTGAAATCATAGAGTATATTCTCTCAACACAATGGAATTAGAAATCAGTAACAACTACTATCTATAAAATTCTCTTAATCTGGAAATTCAATAACTTTTAAATAAATAAGAGGAAAAATCAGAGGAGGAATCCAAAAATATTTTGAACTGAATGATAATGAAATACAACATATCAAAACATATGGAGTGTAACTGAGGCAGTAATTAGAGGGAAATTTATATCTTTAAATGTCTATATTATAAAAGGAAAAAGGATTTAAAAGTAATCATCTACTGTGTTGTACACCTGAAACTAATATAATATTGTATGTCAACTGTAATTGAAAAACTATGTTTATATACATATATAAATATATGTAATATATAAATATATAATATATAAATAATATATAATATATAAATAATTATATGTTATATATAAAATAAAATCAAATCAACTTTCCACAGTAAGAAGCTGGTAAAGAGCAAATTAAACAAGGTAGAAACAAAGGAAGTAATGAGAAAAGGCAAAAATCAATGACATGTAGTAGACAAACAAGGGAGAAAATTAATGAAGGCAAAGTAGGTTCTTTGAAAAAAATAGTAAATGCATAAACCCCTATCAAAAGTAGTAAAGAAAAACAACAAAGAATACACAAATGACCAATACGAACAATGAAAGGTGGGCCCTGACTGCAGATCCTGTAAACACTAAAGCACAGTAAGGAATCACTTTCCACTGAAGTGCTACCCTGGTCGCCCCTCTCCTTGTCTTGTCTCCACTTTGCCGTCCTTGCAGCATGTTACGCTCCCCACCCTTTGCAGCTGTCAAAGCAGCCTACAGGAATGTTCTCTCACCTAGACTACACTGCCACTAGACTACATAGCTGCACGCATGAATTTGGGGTATAAAATTCTCCAACTCATCACATCAATGAGTTGAGTCATCACACCTAATTCATCAATGTTGTATCATCAGGGCTATTATTCGAATTTTAAACTAAAAGTTAATTGGTGTTCCCTGTGGCTCAGACCCTATACTTTCCTTGAGTTATATTCAAGGAAACATAACTCATGGGCCAAAGTGTCTTTAGAACAAGAATTTCGAGCTTGATTTATCTTTTCCAAAAAACAAGGATTCCGCATCATAAGCTACATAGATAGTGCTCAAAACAACCTTTTTTCTCCTCCCCAGTTCTCTTTCCCAAACTTTCCCTCACTCCCCAACTCTGGTATCGTTTTTCCATGCCTTGCATTTTTGCCCACTACTACTCCAGCAAGTATCCTTGAGAGAAAATCTTGCCACCATTTCTGCATCACACGGAACCACTATGGAAAAGCTACAGCATCTGATACCTTCCTCTCCTCCCTGAACCCCAAACACAGAGGCCTTCAAGAATGTAATTCTTTTATTCTGACTCCATTTCTCTCAAGCAATACTTATGAAAATTTTCTGGAGAAAGAATTCATTACTTTTTTACTCTTTCCAATTTGAAAAAAGAAAAAAAAAAGAAGATAATTCTGATTTTGAATTGGCCTTAGTTTTTAATACTCAGGGGGTTTTGTTAGACAAATATAAAGAAGGGAGGAGGGACTATCAAATTTGGAAGTTTCCCAGGCATTTGGGGTAGATTTCAAAGGACATGAGTCTCCCATACACACACTCATTTGCAAGATGACTTTACTGCTCCTCCTTTTGAGAGGTAGTCTACTGCTCCATCTCATGAGGCTTGAGGTTGGCCATTTGGAAAATGGGACATTAGCAAATGTGACAAGGAGTGGCTTGGAAAGTGCTTGCAAGTTGGGGCTTATTCCTGCTGTTCTTGCTACCACCATGTAAATAAGCCTGGGCTAGCCTTATGGATGATGAGAGACGTGGCCTAATGGTTCTCATCACCCCAGCCAACACCCCGCCAACTGTCCAGTGTGTCAGAAAGTCTGTCTTAGGTTATCTAACCTCCAGCTGACCCATCAGCTGACTATGGATGTGTAAGCCAACTAGGCAGAGATCAGCCAAGCCAGGCCAGACCAGAATAACCCAGCCAACTAATCATGAGCTAATTAAACTTGTTCCAAGCCATGACGTTTTGGGGTGGCATGTTATGTAGCAAAAGCTAACTGAAACAACATTAGAAGTATTCATTTCTTATGATTAGTTCAACAGATACCTACTGCGGCCATCCGTGTGTGAGGCCCTTGGCTAGGTACAGGGATCCAGTCAAATACAACACCGTTTTGACCTAGAGGGGCCCCCATCCTGATAGAGTGTACAGATACTAGCACATCGGTAATGGCAGTGAAGTCGGTGAATAATGAAAAAAGGTATGATCCAAAAAGAAAAATGGGGACATAGGTGACTCATTGGCTTGGGATGGTCTAGGAAAATAACAGATGACATCAGAATTGGATCCTCCGCAATTAACTGAAGTTTACCAGCAAATAAGATGGGGGAGGGCATTCTAGTCAAAGGGAAAAGCCTATGTAAAGGCTCAGAGACAGAAAAGAATACAAAGTGTTGTAGCCCGCAAGGGTGTGAAGTGATGATTAAGAAAATATGGTTCTCGCTCTCGGACATACATGTAAGGAATGTGAAATTTATCATGCAGATATTCCAGCAGAAGGAAAAGAAGTTGGCTTCCTGTTCAACACACCGGTTCCACTACATTCCACCCAACACACCAGAGAATTTCTGGGAAGTTGGTTTTCCTTCTACTCAGACTTGTAAGGAAAGAGGTTACGTTAAGGAAGATCTTGACCCCTGCCCTCCTCCAAAGACGGCAGCCTTACAATGCAGTCTTTTCTCTGAAAGGCAAGGAGAAGACATAGATGTTGAAGCAAAAACAGGCTAGGGAACATTTTGTTTTCTTTTTAGTTATTTATAGCTAAAGTTGGTATTAAAAACCCTGATGTTTTTAATCTTCTGTAAACTGATTTATAAATGATTTTTCTAATGAAAATGTTTTTAAATGGCATTTACCCACCACACAAACGACTATTTAAAGTGCGGATAAATGAATGTTGTATGTTCTTGCTTTTGCACTATTAAAACAGTAAGGTGCTCTCATGCTCCCATTTTGCACTCTAAAAAATAAAGAAATAACAAAAAAGAGAAAATATGGTTCAAATAACCTATTCGGAAAGAAGTCCTAACTATTGTAGAAATATCACAAAATGAAGTAAAGAAGAAATCTCTAAAGTGAAAAATCACAACAAACTCGTCAGAGTACAAATGATCAAATTTCCCTTCCTCCCATTCTTTGACTTTGGACCCTGTCGCAGTAAGTAAAGCTATTGATTGGAGTGCAAGTCTCCTCTTACTGACTCCGTGTTTATCCTGATAGTAGTTTAGTTCACACCATGAGCCCCATTCTACTTATACTCATTTAATTATACTTAATGTCATTCAAGTTGGAGCATACACAAACCTAAATTGGCATATATATCCCCAATGATGTGAAAGGTACAGTTATTTGCAAAGCAATTTAACTTTTTTTTACATTGGTTTTAAATAATAACTTTCAAAGTCAGCTGCTAAGAACAAAGTGGAAAAATAATTGTTTTAAAATACAGGTATCTCCCACTTTTTGAAAGTTTGTTATACCACTTCAGTTTTACACAAGACCCATGTTAGTACCTGTTTCCGCTAACCAAAAGAAATATGGAGGATTTTCGCTTTTATGAAAAAAAGTGAAAAATGATAATAGCATTCTGTGTTGTATAAGCCCTTACAGATGTGTATAAAGCACTGTGTTCCATTGTCATATATTTAAAGAGAAATTGGTCAGTCTTTTTAACAAGTGAAAACTGTATATACAGTATTTTTACTTTTACAGGCTGTGTATTGATCATTTTACCATATGATAGTGTTATTTTAGGTTGTATGTGTTATTTGCTACTATGATTTGGTAGTACGTTATTTATTTGGATCTGGGAATGCTCCAACATTTTTCCATATAAATTAATGGTAATTGCATCTTCACTTCGGCTGGTGAGAAAGTTTTCACAGGAACCTCTACTTTTGGATGGCAGGGGAAATCTGTAATTTCCTCTTACCAAGATCATAAAGGTAAATTAATAAATGCATTCAAGTAATAAACTATTTATGTTCATGTGTTTTTTACTGTCCCAAAGAACATATCTTTAAAGTGTTTAGGGAAGAGTTAGGTGAAGAACCATTTAAAGTAAACCTCCGCCTACAGTTCCTTCTCTGGAACTTGTCCATTTGTTCATGTACCTGGCATAGTAACCCGGTAAACAGTAGAAGGAGGAGGGAGAGGAGGAAGAGGAGAAGGAGGGAGAGGGAAAAGGGAAGGGGAGGGGAAGGGAAAGGGGAAAGGAAGGAAGCATTAGTAACTCCTGCATAACTTTAGGCATGTCACAACCTTCCAGAATCAAGCCCAGAGTGTCTGGCCTGAGTGCTCAGTAAATGCTTGTTGAATGAACAAACACACTCCAAACATAAAATGAGAAATTAAATGATCATTAAAGTACCTACCAATCCCAAGATTCAAACGTTTTTCCCATGAGACAACACGAAAGAATACAAAATGTACACATTAGTTCAATTTATTAATTTAGTCTTATCCAACATATCATTGTACTTGCTGTTTAAAAGGAACACAAAGTATAAAACTGTAAAAATAATCCTGAAAAGTATATACATTTTTTGCGAAGTGTGATATTAAATACGGACCTTTAAAAAGTGTAATTGAGATGTGCCACAAGTCATCGTAAGAAGATGTAAAAGGTGAAAATTGAACATTGACATTGAAGCCAATTACTCAGTCAGTTGTACAATTCAGTGGCATTTAGTATGTTCACAACATTGTGCAATCAACCGTCTTGTTCTAGTGTATTTTCATCACTGGAAGGAAACCAGTACCCATTTAAACAGTCACTTCCCACTATCCCCTCTTCCCCAGCCCCTATCAACCATTAATCTGATTTCTGTCTTGATGGACTTGCCTATTCTAGGTATTTCATATAAACGGAGTCATACAATATGTGGCCTTTTGTGTCTAGCTTCTTTTACTTAGCATGTTTTTCAAGAAATACATTTTTCCTTTCATATTTAAGGAAAGAAAAACTATTAAAGTAAATCATGAAAAAAGAAGACACCTTGGAAACTAAATGATATCTGAGGTAAGTGAGTGAGTCAGTGCAATTACCTTTCAGAATGCAATTCAAGTTTTCAGGACTGAATGGTGCTTAAACACTGATCAAATGAACAACACAGATTTGTAACAATTGAAATGCAGCATAAAAATCTTTAGAATTCATGCCCACCAAACTATCAATCATTAAAACCAATTTATTTTTATACATCACAGCTTTCATTGCAAAGCTGTTGGAATGTTGTAGGGAATCAATACTATTCTCCATTTCCAATCTCGTTCTAATACAGGTAACAATTTTTAAAAGTTATCAATTGATATAAAAGACATCCAGTTAATATAATTAAGTATTCACTGGGTAATTCTACTCTTGAACAGATGTAATACTTATTATGGTTTCCATTTCTAGTTTGATTTCTTTTAATCAAATAATGTGGTCAAACCTGAATGATGACACTTGTTTTTCAATATTACACCTTTGTGAGCTGCCTTTTAAAAGAAGCTCAAGACGTTACTTAATCAAGCCTACACTTACTGGCCGAAGCTACTAAACATAGGCTGATTAGCAGAACAAGTTTTTTTTAAAAAACTATGTACTTCATTCAAGTTTTCTGATCTGATCACCTGGTCAGAAAATTTAAGTCATGGGATAAAAAAGAAATGACAATTAATAGGGCAAGAAGGATTTCAATGCAAAAATAATCTAGGACAGCAAAGGGTAGGATCTCCATTTTTCAACTTCAATCTTTTGAGCAATAACAAATTATTGCTGTTTTTCAGTTTGCTTTAGAAATGCTTTTCTTCACAGTACAGAATAGACACTTCGGTTGAGCATGTCAAAGATAAAACAAGTATAAAATAGGAGATCCATATCAGTGAGTTTTACGGTACTTCTATAAAGTATTTCATGAATCATCCTTGTAACCCATTTTTTTTTTGTAGTTTCTTAAGTCACTCCCCACATAATACATTGGAATGTCAAACATTCTGAATACAAAATGTCAGTTTTAAAATGTTCTAAGGTGGAAAAAGCACAAGCTGTACCTCCATTAATACACCTCAAGATGTATTAAAATCTACTTGGCAAATTTATGGATATTATACATGCAAATATACATGTAAACAATGAATTTATAGAACTTCACCATTCACAGATGCAATAAAATACCTGTAAAAACTCAGCAAAAGACCCTAGTCTTGCAAAGGATTTTCAGAGCAACATGTCATACTTAGAAATTAACTATGTTGTTTCTTATTGGTATTATTCAATAATTCTTCCAAAACACTTATTAGGAATCAAATATTCTACGCAACAATATTTTCCAAAGTAATTTCCTTATATCAAAATGTCCCTTCTCTTTCTGCATTTGTAAAATAGAAAAGTGACACATCTCTCAAATATCCCCACACACTCATCAGTACCTAAACCTGAGGACCTCAGTTTTTCCAGCCATAAAATCAAAACTTGAAAGGATTTATCTTTTGAACTTCCTTTGACCTTTTAAATCAAAGAAAATAATTGCATAAACGGTAACTTTACAAAGAAACCATCCTCCCTCTTCCCTTACTTTTAGAAAGGAGCTTATTCCTTTAGGGTTGCCCTCTACTTACGCATCTCACTTTTTTTGTTTGGAAATCAGATTTAGATGAAATCCTAACAAAACCCAACAAAAACCTAACAAAAATACTGAATTATTTTAAACACAATGGAGATGTCACTGACAAGTTGATTTTCTTTAAAGGCATAACTAATATGCTCTTGCATGTAGGAGAATTAGAGCAGTATTTAGCTAACCAGCCAAACACATTATCAAAGAAATTCTTTCCATCAAAGGCTTTGTCCAGACTTTTGAGAGAATGAGGGCCAATTGCTTTCTTTCCACTGCTATTCTAAACATCCACCTCCAATCACATCACCTTCCAATGCCGTGTGTCATGCGTGAAACAAACACATTTTTTAATGTTTCCAAAAACCATTCCTTAGAAAATTTCAAAAATTAACAAACCCCAATGTCTTTTCAGGTTGGAATGCAAAAAACATGAAGAAATGTATTTTGTTTCCAAATGCCAAAGACTACATTCAAATTACCAGAGGTAAAAATCTGTGATCAATATAGTAATATAAACTACCCTATCTTCAAGTTTTATAGAAAACCCAATTATCTTGAACGTCCCTAAGATCCCCACATCCAATGTTAAGGGATAGTTAATAACAGCAACAATACTGAAGGGATATACAGCACAGGGTCAAAGACCAAAAAAGAGGACACTACTGACGAACCAGAAGCTCAACCTCTAAAAGCTTTCATTGATAGGGTCGAAAGGATTCCTACAAATATTTTTGTAGGATTTAATCCAGTATTTGTCTACTTCTACTCTTTATGTCTACTCTTGACTTATCCTAGAAATCTAATACATTCACATGACTCTGCAACCACTAAATAAGAGAATGAATGATGACTAGACTAAATGTTAGTGATAATCAAATTCATTATTTATCTTGAACAGAAGAAAACACTAGTGAAATATTAACACTAATAACAACAGTAAATTTAACATTGCCAGTAAATACTAGTTTTTTAAAAAAAGTCCCCAATGTATTTTGTCATATGGCTGCAAGAGTGAGACAATATATACGTATATAATTTAACTTGACTATTAATAAATTACCATTACTCTTCATTTAATTTTGGATCACACATATATATATATACATACACACATTTACGCACTCCAATAACACATCATTCAGGAGAATAGCTGGCACGTCCCAGGCTTTCCTCCAAGTTCTCATACTTTAGTACGAATCAGAATCACATGAAGGCCTTTGTTAAAACAGATTGCTGGTTCCCACCCCAGAATTTCTGAATTATTAACTCTGCAGAGAGGCCCGAGAATCTGCATTTCTAACAAACTGCCAGGAGATCATGATGCAACTGGTCCAGGGACCACCCTTTGGGAATTACTACTATAATGATGGATGAGGCTTAAAAGCCAATGAGACAGGGAGGGGGAGGTGGAGGGGGAGGGAGACACTAAGATAACAGGCAGTTCTGGGGAAGGAGGCAACAGATAAAAGTGAATTCAGATACTTCCCTCCATCCTGATACTTAGCCTTTATCTTGCTGGTTAGCAAAGACTAAGGCATCAACAGACTTCTCAAATGACCATTTAATTGTCAACATACCAACCTTTTCATGCTTAACAGGCTAGACTATTCCCATTAAAGTTTTAGAAAAACAATACTGTCCCCCACTCTTCAGCCTTTCATTGCTCCTAGGTGGGACTACTTTCAAGAAGACACTGAGGGGACAAAGAAAGCTAACTACTGAGTGTTCCATTTTTAACAAGTTTAATGCTCACCAGCAAAACACGGGTGAGCGATGCTCAACAAGCAACCCCTACGACATGCAGAAATCCCCTCGACAGAAACACGATGACTGTGTTTGGAATGTGTCAAACAACTATTAAAATTTTATTTCAATGACAGTTTTTGTTTTTAAGTTACTGAGCCATATGAAGGGAAAATCTTACTTTTATTAGAATTTCAACAAATGTTCCACAAAGAACACATTTTAACAAAATGGTATGGTGGCATAACAAACAAAAAAGAAAACACCCAAAGATGTGTAAAAGAAATATCAGGTGGAAAAATGTTAACTCCCTCATGAGTCAGTATGGAAACAAGAAGTCTACACTTAAAAACCAAGGATTTTAAAAAGCACAACCATAAAACAGAAAGTTAATGTTTGTGCTATCCTAATCAGACACACATTCTTCAGCAAAACTTTAAAAGGCAGTTATATTTTACAGTATTTGATAATCTTATTTCTGACTTTCCACAGAAATAGCGACTGTGTCATTCAATCTCACAGTTGGAAGTTTAAGCACTAAAAAACAAGTATTCTACTCATTAAAACGACAGGTGAGGCAAAACAATTGATTAGTCTTTAGTGCTACTATTTTTCATCTGTAATAAGGACTTGATCCAACCAAAACAAGTCTTAAGCAGTTCTGAATTCTTTTCTAATGCCCAAGGAACGCCTCTGCCCAGCCTGGTTGCCATATATGGGAATCAAGAACCTCGTAACAGTAGAGCACGCTCAGGGACAAATGTAGGTGGAGACAAAACAGAGTTTTGATATTTATAACGAGGTCACTTGTCACCATTTCAGACTACCAAATGCCAGAAGTTACTTAAAACAAATTATTTAAGCACATGTCCCCATCTTTGCAATTTATTTCTAAATACGGATATGTTCATTTTTTTAAAAAAACTGATCACATCAGGTTAATAATAGTATTCGTAAACTTGAACACTATACTAAAATAGCTCAAGAACAGGTCTTTGAATAGTTTTCCGTTATATCTCGATCCTTACACAAAGATGAAATTCGTCCTTTTTTTGGTAGAGAAGTCTATAGGAAATTAACCTGGACATGTTTTAGAGATTGTCAACCATGACAGGTTTCTGCATTTTAAGATTGTCATCTTACAAAGATACCAAATTTCACATTCTTAAATGTCTTAAAACATAGTTGTGATAAACATCAAAAGGCAAAAATTTTAAATGCTTATGAAAACAGTTAAGCCCTTTGCATTCTGAATATTTGAAATTTACTTACACAGTATGTCCAATTCAAACTTAAAATGAGGTATATTTTCTTTTCCACAAATATCACAGACCTAGCAAATACCTTGAACAGTTTCAAATTAAAATAAATTCACAGGCTTTTTGTTTGTTTTTGCTTGAACCCGTCGTATAACACACTGCCATGAGTCTTTGGATGTGGTGTCTAACAGAAGAAAGTTGTACATGGACACTCTCTAAATCGGAGTTGTAAATACATAAGGTGAAAACATCTTTGTGAATTATTTTTAAAACATGATAAATGGCATTACCAGCCATGATTTTAAATATTATATAAGTACAGAGATCATCTATGTATCAACAATTGTATAAAATCTTTATGATGATCTTATGGAAGTGCTTAAGCAACTGAATTTTTTAATCTGAAAAACCTATGCTGCAAAAATTTGAATCAAAATTTTACTTTTTGAATGCATAGGTTGCAACCCATAGGAAACACGAGGAATATATTGTTTGGTCAGGATCTTGTTAGTTTAAGAATCAAAAGATTTTAGAACCAAAATATGCACACCATTAAAAATACTAATTCTGAAAATTATATAGCTAAAAATTCAATCACCCTGTCCAGCAAGTTCCAAAAATTTCACACATTTCAAACATTAAGGCAACTTTTCCCCAACTAAACAGTACTTTATAAAAATATATGTCACTTCAAAACATTATATACACAGTGACAATAAATTTAGCTAGTTGTAATCTTTAATACATTAATAAAGTGTCACATGTTACAAAGAAATTATACTAGGTGCTTGCATGTATGTGCAAGTGGAGTTATGGTTTTTAAAGCACAGGTTTTAAAACTGAGCG
Organism: Rhinolophus hipposideros; assembly: GCF_964194185.1. Classification (NCBI taxonomy): domain Eukaryota; kingdom Metazoa; phylum Chordata; class Mammalia; order Chiroptera; family Rhinolophidae; genus Rhinolophus; species Rhinolophus hipposideros. Next base: position 18,333,513 of record NC_138049.1, on the reverse strand, counting down.
AAGTGAACGTCCTTCTTTCGTGAGTTCTCGTGTCACACACATACATGGCAATGGGATGGCTTCCTCCCGTTTCTCTACAATATTGTAACTGCATTTCTTCAAGTGGTCAGCCATGCTCAGGATGTCAGCAAACTTCCATTCATTAACAGAACAAAATGCCGTACTGAATCGCCATACCTGAAAGAAAATTCTACTTCAGATTTAAACAAGTCAATTTACATAAGTATCAAAACACACTACTGTTAGAGAAATATCCAATATTGAGCTTCAAGCTACATAATTAGCTACATAATTGAAACAATAAATCCATTTGGATACAAATGTTTATCAAATATTTATAAGATAAATCACTTCTTTGACATGACTTCAATAAAATAACCAAAAAGACAAAAATCAACATTAAAAATCACATCTAACCTTGCTTATTAAGCAATTTAAAAAAAAATCATAACCTCACGAATTCAGAACTACTTCCTAAAATAATACGTAATGCACACTATTCTTCATCCTATCTAATCGGCTATCTAGACGATCCATAGCCTGGAGATATACACAAGTATTATTTTTGTTCTCCAAGTTTCTGTTCCAGTCCTATTATACTATATGAAGCATACTAAAACATACTTTAGAATATTGTGCCAACGTACCTTATCTTTCCACTATATATAAGTACTAAAGATACTTCGTAGTATTGAAGAATACAGGTGCTTCGATTTGTTCAAAAAGTTTCTGAAAATTTATATAGAACAAACTTTTCTAAAGTGAGTCTTATTTTGCTTCCTATCATATTCACCTGCTATCCCTGTTCTTGCACCTGCAGGTAAAAATGTGGACTACTTCCCCTTTGGCCCACTCGGCAGCTCCAAGCCCCGAGGAAGCACTGTCATCTTATTAGTCTGGCAATGACTGTTACGGCCCCCTCACATCTTTACAACTGAAAATACAAAGCTACTTGCTAATAAGCTTGCATATAGCAACACAGGCCTGGGTAACAAGCAGGAGTGGGGCAGGACAGGCCCGGGCATCCGAGCTAAGCTCCACTGAGGTAGTGCCTGGTCAGAGACCACTGACTCCATGGTGAAACAGCAGGTACGCTAGAAAGTAGCCATGGACTTGAGGGAGCCCTCAGAACTTCTCAGGAAAGGCTGCTAATGACTTCCGGGGTGGCCAGATGCCTTCAGAATTCTGTGTGAACACGATTATTTTTCAGTTGGCAACAGAAGTCACCACTGTTGGGCACATGGGGCTTAGCTGTTATACTCCTGAGGGTTGTATCAGTTACCCTGGATGGAGTCATTTCTCAGCAGTCAGTGAAGGTCTAAAGAGTAACTACCAATAGACATTTTAGATTACAATTCCCCACACCCACTAAACTATGGGAAGAAGAAGAGGAGTTTTTGCTAAGCTTCGGCAGAAATAGTTAGCTGAAAGATTCAATGGCGGCAGAGAGCCTCTCGACTTCCACACAGTTCGAGAGCCCGGTGAAACAAACTCAGGAGAAAAATGGATGACTCCCGCCTCCTGGTGACAAGCTTTCTTAGTAATGGGTCAATTTTGCATTCAAGTATCCATCAAGCATTTACTAATTGACTACTATATGCAGGTGCTATGCTAGATAGTACCTGCATTAGATATTTTGGTTCCCAGAGTTTTGCTTCTCAAGAAAATTACAGTCTATGAAAAAACTGACAATTTATCAGTGAATTTCAAAATAGCATGGTAAGTGCTTTAATAGGGGTGTATGAAGTAGGGGTGTCTGAAGCAGGGGTGTCTGAAGCAGGGGTTTACCAAGCAGGAGTATATGAAGTTGGGGAATACGAAGCAAGGGTGTATGAAGTAGGGGGTATAAAGTTAAGGGTGTATGAAGCAGGGGTATACCATGGGCCCCACACAAACACAGAGCAGTGGGCCTCCTTGAGTGCTTCAGAGTGGGGTTCCAGAGGCTTAACTTGAGGAAGATCTTAAAAGTAAGCAGGATATGGAAAGGAGTTGAAGATTACAACCTGCAAAGACAGGTTTCCTAGGTCTGAATCCATAGATTAGTTAGACAAGTTACTGACCCTCTCTAAACCTCTATTTCTTCACCCATAAAATAGAGACAGTAGATTAAATAAATTAACGAAAGTAAAATGCTTGTTAGCACACTATCTAGCATATTTCAAGTGCTCAAATGTAGGTGTTACGGATGGCATACTCAGAGGTCTTAAGGCAAGAAAGAAAACATCCCGCAGCCCAGTGGCTCAGGTGGTTGGAGCGCCGTGCTCCGAACACAGAAGGCCGGGTGGAGAGCAAGGTTCGTAACACCAGCACGGGCCAGGGAGCGGCGTCCTACAACCAGACGGAGAAACGATGGCTTAAAACCCGGGGCGGAGGGGAGGGTAGAAGGGAAGCAAAAAAAAAAAAAAGAAAAAAGAAAAAAAACCATCAGGCAATATAGTCAATAATACCATGATTCCCCGAAAACAAAACCAAGCTGGACCATCAACTCTAATGCATCTTTTGGTCTTATTTTACTATGAGACTAGGTCTTATACAATATAAGAATGGGTACAATATAATGTAAGACCGGGTCTTATATTAATTTTTGCTCCAAAATACACATTAGAGCTGATGACCTGGCTAGGTCTTACTTTCGGGGAATAACTATGTATGGTGTCAGATGGGTATTAGATTTCGCGAGGTGATAATTTCCTAAGTTATATAAATGTCTAATCGCTATGTTGTTTACCTGAAACTAACATAATATTGTATGCCAACTGTAATTAAAAAATAAAATAATATTAGAAAAAAAAAAGAAAATATCAGGCAACTGTAAGTAAATCAATGTGAGTAGAATATAAAGTGATAAGAGGAAATGGAAGAGGGAAGCAAAGACAAGATTATAAGAAGTCTTAGGGGCCGGCCCGGTGGCTCAGGCGGTTGGAGCTCCTTGCTCCTAACTCCGAAGGCTGCCGGTTTGATTCCCACACGGGCCAGTGGGCTCTCAACCATAAGGTTGCCAGTTCAACTCCTCGAGTCCCACAAGGGATGGTGGGCTCCGCCCCCTGCAACTAAAATTGAACACGGCACCTTGAGCTGAGCTGCCGCTGAGCTCCTGGATGGCTCAGTTGGTTGGAGCACATCCTCTCAACCACAAGGTTACCAGTTCTACTCCTCGAGTCCCCCAAGGGATGGTGGGCTGCGCCCCCTGCAACTATAAAACGGCAACTGTACCTGGAGCTGAGCTGCTCCCTCTACAGCTAAGACTGAAAGGACAACAACTTGACTTGCAAAAAAGTCCTGGAAGTACACACTGTTCCCCAATAAAGTCCTGTTCCCCTTCCCCAATAAAATATTTTTTTTTTGAAAAGGAAGTCTTAAATGTTTCATTAAGGACTGTCTCTATCCCAGGGCAAGACACAAACATTTGAAGTTCTTAAGCACTGCAGCCTAAGAACTGTATTTAAGAAAATATCGTCCCTTTTGCTCTTATGTAGAGAATAAGGGACACAGTTGGAACTAGAAACCCAGTTAGGAGGCAGCTGCAGTAATCCAGGAGTGAACTAAGAAAATAACAGTAGAAACAGTAAAGCAAACCTGAGAGGTATGAAGAGGGGAGAGTCGATAGGACTTTGTGACGACCTCAATATGGAAATAAAGGGGACATAAGGAAGTCAACCCTAACTCCCAAGTTCCTAGTTTAGGCAACCGGATAGAAGATGATGCCATTTTCTGAGAATGAGAGAGGGAGCGAAGTGGAGTAGGCTGGACATGTTGAGCTTGATCAGTGTAAGATAATCAAGTGGAGATGTCCAGTAGATGCTGGTACATAATGGTCTGGAGTTCAAAGGAGAAAATGGCCAAAATATAGACGTGTGAGTAATCTGTATGAATTATGGCAATTTAAACTCCAAGAGTAGATAAGAATTTCTGCAGGAATAGAACTCCAGAAAATATTTCCCCTCACAGGTCAATACTAGTGGGCAAGGACAAAAAAAGGCCATTCTCAGAATGTCCTACCCAAATGGAAGACACCCAATCATCTGGAAAATGAAAATACACACAGGCACACATGTATATACAGGAAGTATGAAATATTGTGCCACTAAATTCCATTTAGGAAAAAAAAATAAAATAATCAGTGTGTTCATTCATTGGTCAAAGCCTCAGGAGAACACAGAAGCAGATGAAGAATTCTGAAAAACTGGAGCAATGAGTGAAAGTAAGAGAAAACCTAAGGGTGGCAAAAATAAAGTAGCTAAAAATTTGAACCCTGTGCAACCGATGTGAAGTTTGTCAAATTTTGATGCAGTTTATAAAATGCATGGATTCATATTGTGAATGTTTTGAAATGAAAAACACCTTCAATCAGATATTTGTAATACCTTCTTGTTTCTATCGCATACTACCTCAAACAGAAGCTGGGCAAAAATAGTGTATCACAGGAGAAAATGGCAGAGCCAGGATTTGGTCCCGGGTCTCCCTATCTCCAGCTCAAGCTTCCAAGCTTCCCCACTCCCTCCCTTTTACTGTACTAAACCCAGATTTCCCACCAACAATACCAAATCCTATTTCCCTAGTCTTATCTTACTTCAACCTAATACGTATCCATATCCATCCATTTATGTCCTCTATACCCCAAATACTCCATTGGTCTTAACAGAAGCAGTAGTTATCACTTTTTCTCATCTCTCCCAATTTAAGTTCTACCTGAAACAACCAAGTCCTAAAAAAGAAATTGCTAAGAATAGAAAGAAGCTGACAATTGTAAGCAGTAAAATACTGTCTTCTTGCCTCCCCCCATTGTCCTATAGTGAAAATGTTTCATATGGAGCCCAAATTTGAAGGTGGCTAATGTGGCCTCAAACAAAGAGAGTTGTTACAGCAGAACTGAATGGGTACACAACTGCTCAACCGGAAAAAAGAGAAATGGCCTCTGCCATATTAGATTAGAATCTAGTTCTAGGATGTGTGCAGTAAATATGTGATTACAACACACAATTTTAACTATCCTAGTTTTTCATTAATTGCGATTATAGAAAAAGAGTTGTCATATTAAGTTTTAAGGATAGTCAATTTCAAAAGATACTCATTTTATTAATTCAGCAACATCATTGCTTATCATATGTGAAGAAAGGGATTGATACGGTTAAGGTTAAACTAACCTTTTCTTTTATCTGCCATGAGGAGTTTCCTTCTGGGTCCCTCCTTTTCCCCCACTGCAGTATGACCATTCCACGAGACTGAAGCAGACTGCCACACACATCCCGCATTAACTTGGATACACACGAGAGCTGGCACAGGCTGAAGCCATCGAGAAACCCTGCAATATGCTGCAGAACCTCAAAAGGAAGACTGCTCAGATGGTCACTATGTAATCCCAACACACAATTTCTAGCAGGCTCTACTAATACTGTAGATACACATGGCTGAACTCCAAATGACCGCAAGTGGCGGTCATGTATAATCTTGGCTCCTTGTGTTGATGGACAAAATCTACGCTGAGAATAGGTACAACCATAATACGCTAAAGGACACCTCTGTTCCATCCAGCCATTGAGTCCAGCATGAATGTCACCATGCACGTTCTTAAAATGTGAAGAAAATTCTCTTCTTCTAAATAACTGTCCACAAACAAATGTAAACATTGAACGCTGCTTGGGTTGGTACCTAGCGACACATTCCAACACTAAATCCAGCCCAAGTGTCTGAAAAGGACTTGGATTTGAAAGCTGTGGGTTGGCATGATCACAAGCTGAAGCTGAAGCTATTTCTCCAACCATTGTATTTGTAGCTAAAATTGCAGATGGAAGTGAAAAAGTCTGAGTTCCAAAGTCAATGTGATAAACATCGACCATGCGACTATCAGATATACCCCTCCCACCTGGAGAATCTCCTAAACAAAACAGTAATGCTGCTGTGATTAGATCTATTCCTTGGAGGCCCATTGGATCTTCTGCAACTTCCAAATCTGATGTATCTACTGCTTTGTCTTCCTTTGGTTTAGACCAACATGAATTAGAAAGAAATTTGAATGAAGGAGGATGACTGAAAGATAAGACATCCACGTTCCTCAAGTCCCCTAAGTCTACTTTTCTCCAACACAATTCTTCATCCTCACCATCAGGCATAAGGATTCGCTGAACTGTGCCATTAGGCAAAGCATTAGATGGTATCACTTCCCTAAGTTGTGCTGCTACTGAAAGTGAACTGGAAGGTTGGGAAGTGCCATCTGACGCAACACATTCTCCATTTGTTAAGTTACTTTGCTTTGAATCACCATGTGAATTCTGGTTCTGGTCTATGACCTGTGTACATATATTTTCCAAAGGAAAGCCATTACAAAGAGCTGAAGTACCATAAGAACTGGTATTCAAGTCATGTAATAAATCACTTGAACCATTTTGTTCAGACTGGGCATTCTGATTTGTGTTGTTATGGTCAATTCCACCTACTGCTCCAATCTCATCCTCGTGAAGATGGTCCTGGTCTTTCAAGTTTCTATTCTGTAAGCTTTCTCTGGCATTTTGCTCTTCATTCATTTCATTTGGGGAAGCACAAAGACTGGTACTTAACATGCCAATGTCTCTTGTGGCGGTATTCAGGATATCTAAAGCAGCAGCCAAACTTCTGGTTGTTTCTACAGTAGCTTGATAAAGTGCACCATAAGATTCTTCATCAACAGACACCAAACCATTAGCATGTGGTATCTCTGGGACATTTGATTTAACTGATATTTGTTCTCTAGGTTCTGATACTTTATCAGTTGCTTTTGACATCATGGTGGCTACTTTCAGAGATTCTAAGAGCATCCTTTGGTCTTGAAGAGCCAAGGCCATATCTAATTGTGCCACTTCATCCACATCTCTGCTTAGATTTTCATACGATTTCCGGTCTGCATAACTAACCGGCCATCGGTTCCACTCCATAGTACAGCACACCACACTTGCTGGACACGTTTCTAGATGTTCAGCCACTTTATTTCGAGCCATTGTAAATGGACATCCAAAGTCACTATTTAAGCAAGGCACTCGTTCAAATGGACATAAAAGTCGATGCTCATCAGCTTTACAAGAATGGAAGACTGCTCCACAAACTAACGGACAACCAATCAAGTCACAAGAGATCCCAGGCTCTGGTCTGGTCATACACCGTCTACTGACACAATTCACGCAGTGCGAATGCTGCAGCTCCGCCTCCATAATGGCCAGTCCAGCGCTAGTTGTTGAGATGGAAAAAAGATGAGAAGTTAGGCAAAGAATTGTAAATTTTTAAAAATTGTTTAATAATGTAAATCAAATTATGAAGGTATATTGGCTTATTTTAGAATGAGATATATAAAATATAAACATATTTAACTAGGTTATTTTACATATAAACAATCCATCCTGAAACAACTTAAGCATTTCAACTAACAATTCAGTACTTTAGGTAAAATGTTATAAAAGTTCATTTTTATATACCATATAACAAGAAACAAGTTAATGTATATATAATGTATATATAAAAGAAGCAAGTTAATGTATATTTAACTCTTACATGTCAGAGAATACTTTAGCTTTCACCTGTTTAATTTCAACTAAACTAATTCTGAAGTACCCCAAATTGCAGAGACCTCACCATATTCCTAAGAGAATAATCTGAATTTCACTAATATATCTAACTCAAAGTTTATTAGATGTTCTTTTATTTCCTCTAAATATATTAATTCATTTAAGATTTCATTTAGTGTTTGTTCCTTCTACAGACGCCTTAATAAATTCCACAGCAAATCAATAGAGTAAGCCTTAATTAAAACATACAGAAAATTTACTCAGAAAAATATAAGTACTAGCTCCAGTTCTATGGCTATAGGCAAATCATTTACTTCTGAGGGCCACAATTTCCATTCGTTCATTAAACATCTATTTATTGCTTAACTACTATACCAGACTCTGCGTCTGACGTGGCAACATACAGCTTAGTAAAACACGGTGTCACCTTTCAAGGAGCTACAGCAGGAAGTCAGAGAGAGTAAAAATCATGTCATATTATTATGTGATCAGTATGGCAGCAGTAAAATGGTAATACAGGGAAGATAATCAGTATTGGTAGGGGCTAAAGAAGAATTCAGAGTAAGTCTTGAAAGATGAAATGTCTTTTAAGGTGGGGAGGTTTGGAAAGAAAGGGAGGCATTCAATGCTGAAGTAAAAACATAAGCAAATGCAGAAAAGCAAGAATGGGCAAATGATGTCCAGGGAACTCCCAAGTTTCCTAGTATTGCCTAGTCACAAGGTGAAAACGCAAGGTGGCTGTGAGAGATGAGGCCAGACAGGAATAAGGCAAACCCTGATGAGTGCATGAGATGCTACTCTGAGGAGTTCAGACTTTAACTGGAAATCACTAAGAGTTAAACGGAGAAATGGTATCTATAAAATAACATGAGGGAATTACAGATACCTAAGAGTCTTTCCTGCTTTTATCAAAAAAAGTTTAATATAAAAATAAGAGAAAGCATCAGCACAATATATTGATTCAATTATAATTACTGAACCTATTCAATGTCTTTTTTCTATAATATTTAACTTCTTTATTGGCTTGTTCCTACTAGCAGTAAAAACTCAAAAGACTATTTTATCTTTAAAAACCTAAATAATGAAGCAATATCCCCCTTTTGCTACTATTCTTTTTTCCTATTCAGTCAAGCTTTCAAAAGAAAAACAAAAAAATTAACCCAAAAACCCTTCTAACCTCCCATATACTCTTCAGCCTCTAATCTAGCTTTTATTTTTACTGCCACTCATTAAAACTGCACTCTCAGGTTCTCAATGCTAAATCCAAAGGGTATTTTTTCCAGACCCTATCTTCCCTAGCCATTATATCCTTATGTTGACTAATTCCTCCTTTTCGGAACTACTGTCTTTCCTTAGTTTTCACGATGTCACATTTCCCTGGTTTTCCTCCTACCTTTTTGGTTATTCCTTAAACTTTACTTCTAAAATATTACTCTTCTTCAGGGATCCATGTCATTTCATGATCATTCTACACATTCTCTCCCTGGGTGTTCTCCGCTTCTCAAAAGCTTCAATTCCCACCAATATGCGGAAAACTCATCTGTGCCTCCTACCCAGATCCCTCTTCCAAAGTTGAGATCTCTACAGCTAAATACTCATTTCTGCTTGTATATGGCACAGGCAAGTCCTGTCAACATTTCCCAAGTTAAATTATGTTGTAGTAGATAACAATTTTCTGGATAAAATGCTGACTATTAGCTTATTTTCTTCACTTCGGTGCATAAAAGATTGCTATTAGGTTGGTGCAAAAGTAACTGTGGTTTTCGCAATTATTAACCTTTTGAACCGCAAATACTTTTGCACCAACCTAATAGTGACTACTGTAAACTAATTACGCGTCAAATTGCTATTTCTTTTTCTCCAGTGCAAGTTTGCTTTTCCTCAAACTAAAATAATAAAAGTCTACTGATTATTAATAGAGCTCAGTTGATTAAGCAGAAAAGTTAGGAGTTGACATTATGGTGCTTAATGATGCAGGGGGTGAGAGGGAGGCACACACTTATCAACAAAACCATATTTTTAAATTGTGTTTAAAAATTACAAATTATGAACTAAATATACTTTCAAATACTTAACCCCATAGATTGTACAGGTAAGGACAGACCCTATAAAGATAAATATGCTAAGAGTCATAATAGAAGAAATGACAGATTAATGATGGCAAACATTTGTAAATTAAGCAGAAAATCAAAATGAAACTTTAAGAAGAATTAGAACAAATTTTACTCAGTGATTAGATTGTGAAAACAGCAGTAGCTTTCTTATTTTGCAATCAGAATGAGTTCATCTCACATGCTGAAAGTTATAAGCTTGACTGTTACTAAGAGAGAAACCTAAAAATATAAGCAGTTCCCACAGAAGTGACCACTGCTCTCAGAACTTGTAGGAACACTTTATGTTATGTACGTATCACATGACCACACCAGACAGAACACAACTCAGAGAAGTCACTTAATTCAAAAGTGTTTAAAATACCAACTGCTACAAACAACTGAGTTAAATGCAAAACAGCAATAACTCTGACAGGCAGTAGAAGGCTCTCAAGCTTCAAAATAAATAGCCTCCTGCACACTGTTCCATTCTGAATAACAAGTGTTAAAAAATAAAAACATCCACAGCAATGACTCCAAAATACTTATTATTTTTTGCAGTAGACTTACAGAGAAGAACAGGGAACACTAACTATGTACCTATTTTGTCTTTCTTTACATATGTCATATCCTTAATGTCACAATCCTCCTAAAAACACAGAGGAAACTGAGGTCCAGAAAGGCTAAGAGACTTGTCCAAGGTCATCTGCATAATAAGTGGCAGAGCTAGGATTTAAATCTGTATCTGATTGATGCACTTGGACAATAACAGATATGTTTACTTATGAAAGTTTAAGAAAATCAGGCAGCACTTCAGTAACTGATGATCCAGTTGTAAGATGGTATTTGAGGAATGGAGATTACACAACTTTGCTTGTCGTTTATTCCAATACAATCACCCCTGTGGTCAAGAAAGACTTTTTGGTCCTTTCTAATTATAATAGCACAGTACTTTGCTTTAAATATAAATGTTTTAAATTATTTAAAAAATAACTTACATTTATAATGCTCATTATAAACATATGGCACAATATAAATTTAACAATTCTCAAAATAGCTGTACAAAGGAGTCAAGTTTAATTCCATTATACTGTTAAATATATTAAGAAATAAGAAAATGCACTAGACAATACCCAAAGAGTATTCTGGGGATACAACCCACAGTATCAGAACTTAAACTTGCAGAGCCATCCTCTTTCTAATCAAGATGATTATTATCAAATTAAATATGCCTCTATAAAGGATTTCATGTTGCTCACAAATCCTATGAAACAGTCTAAAACATCAATCCCTGATTTATCAGTTGAACAGTGACACAGCAGGCCCAGGAGAAAACATGCTGCTAAAATTGAGGCTTCAAGTTCAAGATGAGCTTAATTTAAAACTTCTCAATATTAAGTTTTTAAATGCTCTAGAAAAAGAATCTCAACATTCCAAACAACTGGAAAAAGTTTCATTAGACAAGAAAATAACTGTAAATGATTAAATGCTTTACAGTAGTTTCAATTTTCTCTAACAGAAATTCCTGGCAAACTCTTACTCTACGGCTGACAAGCAATCCATAAAAATAGTTTTAAGACATGGCACTTTCCCATACAATGAAATGAGGCCTTGTTTTTGAAGGTTATTTCTATGCTTAAAGATATGCCCTCAAAATAGTATTTATTTTTCCAAATTCATTAAAATGCATAATGCGATAAATCAATAAAACACTGCAAATTAGCACAATTTTAAAATATGCTAAGTCAAGTCACCCAAAATACTGGACCCAGCTTGCTGCCTCAGGCTTTTCTTAATACACACGCACACACACCACACACCCCTACCTTTCCCTCCCCAACTGCTGCCTCCATGCTTTCTGTCTCAGCTGCATTATTACCTTTCCACATACCCAAAGGCAAGGAAGGTATGGGTCCCACATTATGCTACATGCTCACTACACATTGCATTTTTCCTTGGTAATTATCCTGTTTAATCTCTATCTCTACAGGAAAACTATAAACTCCATGAAGGAGGCAGGATCATCTCTGTCTCATTCATTCTTGAGTTCCCTGTAGTCCCTAAAATTACACCTCAATTACAGCTTCACTTATCTTAAAAACATGAACAAATGAAAGATTTATAATACAAGAAATAAACAAATGGATTCCAAAACCGAGATTCTTGATTTCATGGAAAACTACGTATTTCACGAAAAGATACGATCTTAGAGATTTAGCATTAGACAATCAAACTGAATGAAACTGAATCAAAATTTTGTAGCTGATATCTCACTGCATCAGTTATAAAAAGTCAATAGTTCTCAAACATGTATTGAGCACCTAGGTCATATGTCCTAGGCATTATATAGGGAGTAAGACAAACTGTCCATCAATAAAAGCAAATCAAAGGGAAAAATAAAGTTAATTTCAATCTTCCATTATTTTAAAATCCTAAAAAAAACAATAGTATTAAAAGGGACAGAAGGAAACATTCACCTATACACTGCTCCACTATTTTAATCCCCTAATCAATGCTGCAGTCTGGTTACTGGTTACTGACTATAGAGACATCAGATTCAAAAAGAAAAGCAAAGCTGGAGATGTCTGCACATGTGCAAGTGCCTAGGTAGGTATAGGGTAAGGAAAAGAAGCTCAAAAAAGGAAGTTGTATCAGCCTACTGCTTAGTATTACAATTAATATGGTACTAGATGGACTAAAAGTCTACTTATGAAAATATTGCTTCAGTGTAAAGTTGAATGGAACTATAGACAGACTTGTTCAATTCATTAACCATTACAAGTTAAGTCTATGACTAAAACTTCAAATTACGCAATCAGTAATGAGCTCCTCCAGAGCAAGTTTCTTCCTTCTTGTATAGTACAAGGTACTACTACACAGTAAACATAAACACTTGCTGGCTGATTTGATGATCAGGTATACTAAGTTTTAAAAACTACAATAAACCTATAACCTCAGTTGGACATCTTATTTCACTGGTTTAAAAAAAAGGGGTTGGGGGTACTTAGACAAGATTGAAAGCCCCATATCATTAAACTCCCTATTCAAAGCACACATCCTCCTGATGAGGCCAAACAGCTAAATGGGCTACACTGTATCCATTCTTTTATTACATTTTGGTTCTGATTTTTTATTTACAGAATGATGACCTAATTATATGGAAGTTTTTTTTCACGTTTTTAGCCTTCCAGATATAGAATCAAAACATACATCTTTTATTTCTAAATATGGTCATGAGTAACTTATTCCAAAGTGAAAGTTCTAACTACCTGCCATATTCTCCACTAAAGAAGCAAATGAAATTATTATAGACTTACATCAGAAATCAAAATGACAAATATTAATAAATATTTAAGACCAGAACCTATTTGAGTAGATACTCAAATAAAAGTAATCCACCCAAAGGGATTGTCAGCTTATTACAGTGGGCAGCAAGGCACAGGGGAATGGGCTTCCAAAAAATCTCAGCTTTGTGACCTTCAGGTAATTAATTACTCTTGCGAAAACAACCTAGAACTCTACAAAGGCTGGTTACTGTTATGTGTGTGTCTAGTAGGATACAAACTGTTTTTCTCAGAAGTTGGATTACTTCAATTTACAAAACAGCAACATTTACATACACAAAGGTTTATGTGTAATTATTTTTTATATCAGGTCTTTCATACTTATAAAGTTTACCAAAAGTAATCATATGAGGAATGATCTAATGCTAACATTACCTACTCTTAAAAAAAAAAAAAGACATACCCTTTTTGCCAAAAATTTTCAGACTGGGTTTTAATTCAGGCATGCTTATCTGTGTTTAACTATCCAGCTACCTACAATGTAAAAACCACTAGTGCAAGGCCGATCTCACCTTTTTCATCAAACCAATTTTGAAGTTAAATAATGTTTTATATAGCCTTTTGACTGAAGACTTTAATGTCAAAGAATCTAGGAATACAATGTCATTCCAGAGCACATACTAACTCCTTCTGATGAAACAGGCAGTCATAAGAATTCAGTTAAAAGATGCACCCAAAACCATAAAGAACAGCATCTTATCCCATTAAGTCACATTTTGGTATCATATCAAATAGTAAACACACATGAACCAATGCCTATTTTGGCGACCTCTCCAACCATCTGTTACCTCAATGCATGTATTATTGCTTCGTTAATAGTATATTTTATTAGAAACTTTGTATTTTTTTAAAAAAGCCTCCAGTGCTAGACATGGAGAAATATTGAACTTAAATACCCTAGTACACTTGGAATGCATAAAAGTTTGCCTGTATCGGAAACTTCAGTTCTCTGGTAACACAAAACTCCACCCACTAACATTTCCAGAATCACAAAATAAGCTATGTCACCGCATTAAAGTACCAGATAAAAACAAACTGGCAACTTACAAAGTTTGCAAAACACCATGTTATCCCCAATTAAACGTCGGTAGTAAGAAACAGTGACTAAGCATAAAGAACAGTGATTCAGCGAAAATCTCATACTGAACAAAATCCAACCCTTAGAAAAAATCCTAAACGTACATTCTATCCTACCTACTCTTCTTCCTTTTGCTGCGTCAACAACTGGACTTGCTTTGGAAAACCTTGACAAACATGAGCAAATGTAAAACCTGTTCATTTAATTCACTAGGTCTCTGAAGGACACGGCACACTCCTGAAAGGCAGCAACCAGAAATTAAAGCTTAGCAAGTTTGGGTTTTTGTGTTTAAAGAGTTTTAACTTCATGCCCGCTGATATCAGAATGCCCATAAATAACTTCATCTTGGATCGGAGTCAACACAGTCATTATGGAATAAAAGGTCAATTCCTTCCCAAGCATCTTTTATCTGAGGCTTACGACACGGCTCAGAAAGAAAAACAAGCGAGGGGCAGAGGGGACCGGAGTAGCAGAGCCACGGTAAACACCACACGGCTCCGCCAGTCTCTCCTCTCCCGGGACGCACGTTACACACCGACTCGGAGGACACTGCGTTCAACGCGCACCGTGCGGCCCCTCCGCGCCCTGTACTTGCACGGGACAGGGCACAGGCAACTTGGAAGTGGCCAAAGCCCTCGGATCGGTAAAATCAGGAAGTTCCCCTTTAATAAGGGCTGAGGCTCCGCAAGGCTCAGAGCTCCTCACTTCCATGAATGGAAAAGTTACCAACTTCACTCATCCCGTGGAGACAGTGGAGGATGCCTCCCAGTCTCCCTTTAACCCGTTTGTGACCCCCAAGAACCCGAGTGTCTGCAAGGCAAAAGCAAAGAGAAGCCGGGTTTTCGAGGTTCGTGGGGTGTTCTGGGTGGAACCCCTGCTCCACCCCCCCGCACCGCACCAACACCAAGGCCGGGGCACGCGGGGGTCAGTACCCAGGGCGGGGGTCGCCATCTGCAGACCGCCTCTGCGGCCGGCCGGGCGGGAGGATGGCCGCCGCCGCCCACGCCGCGGCCGCCCGCTTTGGCGCCAGGACCCCCCCGGGCAGCACCCGGCCGTGCTCACTGCGGCCCAGCGCCCGCCCGCCGACCCCCACGGCCGCCTCCGCCCCGGCCGCGGGCCGCGCACGGCCCGGCCGCCGCCGTCATCCCCGGGGCAGCCCTGGCCGTGTCGGCCTCCCCTGCGGGCCTCCTGACACTCACCGGCCGGCACGGCCGAACCGCGGCCCAGGCCCAGGCTGTCGTGGCCGTCGTGGCCCGCTGCTCCGCGCCGCCCCGGCGCCACTCCGCGCCCCACACGCCCGCGCGGTCCGCCCTGCTTCTAGCCCCCCTGCCCCGCCGGGCAGCGGCCTTTCCTCTCCGCTCCTCTCCTCTCCTCCAGCAGCAACTCGGCCTTCTCCCCGGGAGGCCGCCCTCCTCGTGCGCCCCGCCCCTCGGCGCCGCGCGCCCCGCCCCCTCGGCGCCGCGCGCCCCGCCCCCTCGGCGCCGCGCGCCCCGCCCCCTCCGCGCCGCCCGCCCCGCCCCCTCCGCGCCGCCCGCCCCGCCCCCTCCGCGCTGCTCCGCCCGCCCCGCCCCCTCCGCGCTGCTCCGCTCGCCCCGCCCACCCGGCCCGGCCCGGCCTCCGAGGCTGGGGCGGCGGCAGCAGCGGCGAGCCCGGCGGAAGCGCCAGGCGTTGAGCCCGGCGGAGACGCGCACGCTGAGCTCCGCGAGCACGCGCACG
Source organism: Rhinolophus hipposideros (assembly GCF_964194185.1). NCBI lineage: Eukaryota > Metazoa > Chordata > Mammalia > Chiroptera > Rhinolophidae > Rhinolophus > Rhinolophus hipposideros. The sequence goes on along the minus strand of NC_138049.1, from coordinate 18,317,753 downwards.
CCCCCACTCACACCTCGGGCGACGTGGCGGGGAGTGGGGCCCCGAGTACCCTGCCTGCAAGGGGTTCCCACTTGGCCCCGCCTGGCCCCTCCCCGGCAGTGATTCCAAGTCCTGTTCCACGTGAGAACCTTGGAAGGAACGCTAGACGGGCAGGTTTTGGAATTGAGGGAACAGGCCCAAGTAGGGTGACTCGTTTACCTGCCTGAACTGTAGCAGCAGCCCCAGCCCCTTAACTCTCGGTGCAGTGCTCTCACGTTAGGTCACACGTCGGCTTCGGCTCTCGCCGCATCTGTCACCACCGCCGCCGCGGGCCTGGCTGCCTGCTGGCGCGACGAGCCCGAGCGCTGTGACGTCGTGCCCTGACCCTGCAGGGTTCTACCCACTCCAGGTGGATCTCAGCCCAGGAGTCTGCGGCGCCGTGCTGTGCCCGAGCCCAGGCAGGGCGGTGCAACGCGAGCCCTGCCTCTGAGAGGGGCTGCGAGGTCTCCGCACAGACCACAGCGGTGCGGCGGTGCACATGGGAAAGGATGCAATCTAGCGAGGAGGGTGGCTTGAAGCCGCTTTTGCAGGCTGCTTTTACAAATGACTGCCGACTGGAGAAATACCGCGTGGTCATTTCAAAGAATTGGGTCCCTTACCCGGCTACGACCGCCAAGCCTTGGCCTAAGGTCGAGGGACAGACGGGACAGTGATTCAGAGTGCTGAGTGGTGACTGTCCCTCATCGCCTCAGCCCTGCCCGATGTCCATCCCGTGGACTGCTGCCCAGTCCTAGTGCAAGAGAACTGTGATAAAGAGGGGACAGCTGTGATCCTGGCCTTGTGGATGGGGACAGACACAGGGCAACTGTCATCCTTTTTGTTGTTACGTTTCAACCCCAACATGCGTGGGGTTATAGATATACATATACCCTTCTGAATAAAAATGACTCAGAGTTTAGATTTTAAAGTCCAGTTGTTGTTTTTTTTTAAAAAAAAAGCCAAAGAAGGTACATACTTAGATTACTGGCTTTTTATTGTGCTAAGAAAGGCAGTAATAATGGTACCACTCATCTTAGTGCCTCATTTCATAAAATAAAAGGCGGTTTTAACACCAGTTATTATTAATAGGAAGGACATAATCACAGAGTGAAGGTCACTTCTTTAGCTTCTTGAAAAATTCAGTCTATTTTTCTTATTTTGTCCCATTTGTCTGCAGATAGACTTTGGTCCTCATTCTAGAGTTTGAGACCCACTGTCCTAAGAACTAGTCAGAAAGGATAGTGAAGCAGGCACGATGACCAGGTAGGAGAGAATGTGGGTGATGCTACCCTCTTGCTCTCCTCTGCTCACTGTTCTGGATTGAGTCACATATCTTCCCTTTGCCTCATTTGCCCTCCTATAAGATGAAAGGGCTAGAATAGGTGCTCTCGAAAGCCCTTTCCAGCTTTAAAATCTCATGATTCAATGATTATACTTACTGAAATCTGGGGCTTTCCCCTTTATTAAGTCACCTAGCTGACACTGGGTCACCGCCCACCCCCTCAAGCTGAGTCATTCAGGCTGTAAACCTCACAGTCTTCTTTGCCTCTTCCATCTCAATAATGTTCCATGTCCAGGCAACAACAACAACAAAAAAATCCTTTCTTCCTGTCTTTCACATTTATTCCTAGTTCCCATCCTAGACAAATCTGGATTTCTGCCATCACCTCGCCGTCTTTCCTCCTCCAGTGCTTCTCACCTCAAACCTGCCACCAACGTAGTACTTCCTAAAACATCTGTTTCATCTTGTTAGTTCTCTGTACGGATATCTATGATGGCTATGTCACGCCATGGGGTAAAGTCTCAACTCCTGTCTTCAATTGCTCAAAGTAAATCTTACATTCTAGCCTGGTTAGTTTCCTTCTTTTTTCCACCAAACACTATACACAGTCCAATTCCAAGTTGCTTGTGCCTATATGATGACAATACCCAAACTTCCTCCCTCTTAACTGTGTAGCTCTAATCCCGTGTCCTCCAGGTGGGACTTCTGTGTTCAGCAGTTGGACATGCACCTCATGCCATTGTTACCTGTTTCACCTCTTTCACTGTCACCTGTATGTCAGCTTACAGATTATCCCCAAACCCATGGAAGCATGTTTTGCATTGCTTTTGTATCTCCCCTCCATGTGTATTGTAAATGCTCAATGAATACTTGTCACTTCAGAAACAAAATGTGTACTTCTCTCGTTTCATCCTGTCCCCATTTTTATTTTCTGTTTTATGTCACTCCTCACAGAACTTTCTCTTTGTGCCTTTTCAAGGGAATGTATCTAAAACTTCAGTGACAAGCAGAGAGTATGCCAGGGATCACCATTTCCTCAGATATGCTCTCCTCTCTGATATACATGTATTTGACATGGACTTCCAAAACACTGCTATCATCTGTGTGGCTTAAGCACCTCCAGGAGTGACTGACCCTGGGAATTTAAAGTAAATAAGGAGGACAGGGCAGTATTAGGTTTGAGGTGCTCCTGTAAGGTCCTCCTTAAAGAGGAGGGCCTTGTATCTCCTGAGATCACCCTCTGCAGGCCATCTCACACAGATTTAGACAAGACATCTCTCCTAGTGGCTTTTTCTAGAGGTCATTCTCAAGTTGAGGAAGGTATAAGAACCAAAAGAATAAACTAATACAAAGAAATACAAAGCCTATACCTCAGATTAGATTGTAAGAGAGAGTTGTCAGGGAATGCAAATTCAGTTGGTAAAGAAAGCAAATTCAACAACCAGACAAATCATTCTTTTCTTTGTTCAATGTCAGGACAGATAGCATCCATGTTCAATTCGGTTTTCTTTCCCAACAAGACCAGAGACCAAGGCAACAGGATAAGTCAAGACTAACGTTTAAGGCATGTGCTAATTAAGGAAAGCATCATTAGTTAGAGACAAGTGTGAGAGGGTGGGGGCTGATTTGCAGCTGTGAAATCAAGGGACAATCAGAATTACCAACTGGAACTGTGGTGGGAAATACCATTCCTCTTTTATAATATGCTCCTAAAGAATTACAAGAGAGAAAGAGACAGTTTGAATCACCTAATTGCCAGAGTTTAGAATCTAATAGCTGTAATTATATTTCCTCTATAGGTATGTTTGAAGTATGAAAAATGTGACAATTAACATACAATGATATGGTCATTTAGAAACAGCCTGCTAAAGAAAATGTTCATAACCCCAAACCAACCTTGCAGTCTTATATAAATAATGAAGGGAATTTGAACAAAGGCAGCCTGGAATGTTGGAAGAATTAGAAGACCTAGGTTTTCTTCCTGCACACTACAAGCTTGCTATCGGACATTGCTGAAATTACCTATCATATGCATTGCAATATTTCACAATTTGAGTTATTATAATAAGATTTATTAACACAGTGCCTACCAATCATAACATATGTCCATTGACCCAATAAAGGAACAAATAATTCTATGCCCAGAAAGGCTGTTGAGTGCTTCCAAGGTGTTATATTTATATTTCAGGTAGCTGCCACTAGGTGGAACTAGTATGTGCATGAGCGGGTAAGCAGGTAATTTCTCAGGTGTGGGTAATAAAGATGACATCTTAATCAATTCTCTGTGGATATATATGTAACTGTTACATTAACAGCTCATTTTGGGGATAGTATCTAATTTCAATGTATACATTACACATTATTCAAAGAAATTTGATATTAGATATCGGGGAGGAACCATTTTTAATTGGCGCCATAAATGAGTTTGCTATTCAGTTTAGTTGCAGTGGTAGCAAAGCCACATGCCTCGGGTTGAATGTCATGCTGGTAAGGAGAAGTGAGGTCCAAGGGAGCTGAGATCAGACAAGCACACTGTTACTTAGTTGTTCCTTAGCTCTAGTGGATACCTGTTGAGGCAGGAGAATGGAGCAAATAGTGTTACCATATCTTTTGATAATTTTTTTAAAGCATCTGCAAATCTAGATAATTCCGTTAAAGCCACATGACGTTTTCAAACGTTTTGAAAACCTGCGTGGGGGAGGGGGGTGGAGGTGGGGTTGGGGGGAAATCAACAACCACAATAAAAGCCAACATCTTCAGCAACCCTTGTTTTAGTGACTCATCCAAAAGATGATAAAATGGAAGAACATACTTGTAACTATGGATAGCCTAGTTTCCAAACCATTTCAGTCACACTTCCTCTGGAGCTAGATGTCTTTTCCTGTTAGCTGGTAATTCTTGGGTGTTATAGATTGAATGTGTTTCCCCAAAATTTGCATATTGGAACCTAATCCCCAATGTGATAGTATTAGGAGGTGGAGCCTTGAGGAGGTGTTATGGTCATGAGGGAAAAGCTCCCATGAGTGGAATTAGTTCTCTTACAAAAGAACTAACCCACTGCCATGTGCGGTTACAGAGAAGAGGCTCTCACCAAATCCACTGAGCCACAATCTTGGACTTCCAGAATTGTGAGAAATAAATTTCGGTTGCTTATAAGCCACCCAGTCTATGGTATTTTGTCATAGCAGCCCGGTCAGGCTAAGACAGTAAATTGCTTACCTTTCTGTATGTAACACACAGACTCTAGGACAGCCCCCAATGGCCTATTCTCCTCCATGCACACTTTTTGTAATATTCTCCCCTTGTCAGTGGGCAGGAGCTATGATTTGCTTCCAACCAACAGCCTATATCAAAGGTGTTAGGCTATCACTTCTCTATTAGGTTACAAAAGACTGACTTTTCTCTTGCTGGCAAACTTTGCCCTCGTAGGCTTGGATGAAACAAGTTGTCATGTTGAGGAGGCCCACATGAAACGGAACTGAGAGTGTCTACTGGACGACAGCCACCTAAGAATTGAGACCCTCAGTTCCATATCCTGCAGGAACTGAATCTTGCCAGCAACCATGTTTATGAGATTGGAAGCACACCCTTTTCCAGTTGGGACTTCAGGTGAGACCTGACCTCTAGTCAACACATCGGTGGCAACCTCCTGAGAGACCTTGAAGCAGAGGCGCACTAAGCTATGCTTCATAGAAAATGTGACATCATAGGTATTTGTTGTGTCAAGCCACTAAGTTTGTGGTCATCTGTTGTATAGCGGTAGATTAATATACCACACCTACTTTTCTCAACTCTAAATGGGAAAGATAATAGTGTGACGTCCCCTCCCCTCCAACATAAACTATTGTGAGACTTACATGAGTTAATTCACATAAAATGCTTAGAACAGTGCCGGCACATAGGAGCACTGAGTAGTGGTGGGCCTCTTTCCTCAGTCAGATCCCAGAAGTGACGTCGGGCATCTTAATAAGGAAGTTGTAATAGGCAGCAGCTGAGAGACATAGTTCAGTGCTGCTTCCAGCTGACGTGACAAATCGTGACACTGTGCTGGGGCACAGGCAAAGTCGTGCCTACTTGTGTACTATCGCTGAGCGGCTTTGCTGCTGAGCCTGACAGAGCCCCAGGGGTGCCTATGGAAGCCCGAGGAGCCGTGTCCCCACAGAGCGCAGAGGCTCAGCGTCTCCCTTGAGGCACTGGGCAATGAGGAAGAAGCCAGAGCAGCAGAACATAAGTGGATTTTTTCCTGAGCACATGTGACAAACTCCTTGAGAAAGCCCAGAAACAACCGAGCCAGGCTGTGAGATGAGCCTCTGCATTGAGTCCTGCCATTGAGATTTGTAGCTGACTCCTTCCATCCAGCCTTGTAGTACCAATCTGGTAACCCCAAATGGCCTAGGGGCAGGGTCTGTTATCTGTCATGCTTTTTCCTGTTTCCCCAGAACCCAGGGGAGTATGATGTAGTCGGTGTTAAATAGATTTTGCCAAATTACATTTATGGTACTCCAATAATTATAAGTTGTTACTACTTCCTACTTTGAGATGGCGGCAGTTTTCACAGACCTTTCTCTTGCCTAACCTCACACTTTGACAATAAAGGGAAGAGGATACATAGTGACCTTGGGCTAGAGCCTCACATGCCCACTGCTACCTTGGCACATTTCTGGAAGGAGGAGCAAGCTGGTCCTCAGGGTCAATAGATTGATTATTTTCTACTCCACTGAAGTATCTGAAGTAATACGCTAACTAATCATGCTAAGCTACAATATGTATTTCCTGAAGATGTAAATTAACCAGCATACTTCCATTTCTCTTTTGTTATGCAAACAATTCAGGATGTGCTCAGAATATGGAAGACAGGGCTGAGGAAAAGAGATGTGTGTAAGCAAAAAATAATTGAGTTGGTATTAATGATCACTCAAGGTAGGTCAAGTAATTACAGTAGGAAATCTTCTATCACATAAATCTTGAAAGTGAAAATGCAGACTTAGGAGAGTTTTTCAATTAAAAGGAGAATTAGATGTCTTTCAGAGGATGGATGAGACAACAGAAGACCTAGAAAGCAAGAGTGAACATTTCGAATTCTCTCCTCCAGGATTCAGAGGATTAAAGGATGAGGGTTCTTTCTGCATTTCTGTCAGCTTACACAGTGATGCTAGTGTCTGGCAAATGCCCCTCCCTCCCCCCTTATACACACACACACACACACACACACACACTTCCTCTCTGGACTGCCTCTCCCTTGAGGAAACCAAATAAAACTCTAGAGAGACAGGTGTCTTCTTGTCCTCTCCCTCAAGGTTGGGACATTTGAGACCTATGCAGCTGTGTGAAATACAAGTCCTCTGGATGGGACACAAAACTATCAATGTGTCCCTTTGATGATTATGAGATCTTCTAGAATCACCTGTGAAAAGACAAATAACCCTGGAACAGGTACTTTATTTTGAAAAATTATGGACATTTGGTAGCAGAAGAAGATTTGAAGCATGAGAACTGAAGACTCTCAGGACCTCCTCACAGTGAAACAATTGGGGGGTGCGGTGAAGGCCTCAAATTTAGTTCTGAAAATTTACCTTCTATTTGTCCCATCTGTGGATTCTTGTACCCAATGATTCTGTCTAGGTCTGTATCTGTTTCTTTTTTTCATAGCAGTTGCACATTAAGGTGTGGTATAATCATTGCGTCAGATACAATTCTGATGTCATCATCTTCAATTTGTCTTGACATTACTGGGCAAATTGTGTTCCATGTACAGTTTTATTGAATTTCCGGACATAAAAGAAGAACCAAAGTTAATTGCCCTGGATATCCTTTTCACAGAAATCTTCACTGGCCTTTTATGTTCCCCAAGGCATTATGACTTTTCATATCACCCATATTTTATAAGTAGAAAAGACAGTGAAATCAATTTCTGAGCCAGGTCGAGAGTCTGGGACCTGACTCCCACACACGGTGATTTAATTAACAAGATATTGAAAACAAACATACTCATACCAAAATTAAATTAACCCAAAATTGACTTGCAGTTCACTTATCAAATGTTCAATTTCATGTCCAACCAGAAATGGAAAGATGTAAGCAAGCCCACATGGTCATTTTTTAAAGCCTAAGTCACCACAACCCAAATTCCTCATCATCTCTGGGTACTTAATCTGTCTCCAAGTCTCTCTCAGACATTTCAGAGTTGAAAGAGCTGGCCACTTCCCGATCTGCCCCGCCTACACAGCTCAGCATATGAGAATCTTATGCAGGTAAATATTATAAACAACGCGTGCTTCTATTTCTTTCCTTCCTTAGTGAGGTCACACAATAATGTTCCTTGGAGAAGCAGAACTGACTGATGTCTCAGCACTAAAATAACTTTCAGTTGCTTCCCACATTTGGCCAAATGCTGTTAGTATTTGTTAAAGAACATAAACATTTGAGAAATAGGGGAAAGCAGGTTTCAGAAAGAGACAGAAGTCAAATAGTAGCACTTTTCAGGGTGAACCTTAATGCAAAGTACATCAAAATCAACCCGCCTGATCTAATTGTTGTCGAAGCTAATAGTTAAGAGGACCCTGGCATGACATAATACGAACAGCAATATCAAAGCAACTTAAGATGTCTGAAAAGATAAGGGTCTTAGAATCAGGGATGGGGGTGAAGGGTGGGATGGATGGTCAAAGAATTGACTGAGAGAGGTATGTGGTCAAGAAAATCCTCTTTATTCCCTAGGGTCCTCCAAGGCACAAGCAGCCCTGAGAATATCCACAAAAACGTCCAGCCTCAGCCAGACTTTGCTGCAGTGAGAGCAGGTGTCCTGAGCCAGAAGGGACAGGACTGGCCCACATTCCAGGTCAGGAAAGATATTTTTAGTTTTGACCCTCTACCTTTGCCTCTGTTCTTGAAGTCCTGGCTTGGACACCCTTGTTTCACTTTGCTGTTTTCACTGGCAGAGACAAAGTCTTCCTCCCCAAACATCAGGTGAATTTATCTTCATAAGTACAGCTGAAATAAACTAATTTTAAGCGAAGAGCCCCTTACATTGTATAACACATTTTAAATGATTTCAAATCATTTTTATAACCCCTTACTGTAACTTCACTACGCATCTCATGATTGACTCAAGTTATCCCTACTTAGTATTGGGGGGGAAATAGGGCCAGAGAGTACTTGGCGTGAGCTCTGCCTCCAGGCTTCACAGCACAGAGCTGGAGGTAGAGCTGAGGTCTCACGATTCTGTATTTGCCCTCTGTCAGCGACACGATGACCAAATCAGGTGCACCTTAGAGATGATTAACCCATCGTTTTATAAAGGAAGGCACCAATTGCAGACAATGTTAATCATTGCAGAGTCAGAAAAGTCGGGAGTCCACAAATCTGCTGTCTGGCACCCATACCACTTCGATGTAGCATCTTGCATTAAAAAGAGCAATGTATCATATGGAACTGATACCTCCTTTTACAGAGTGTTTAGAATGTTTTCTTTCTGGCGTTGTACAGCTCACCACCAGCAAGTCCGAATGACATTGCCGAGCATACCATATTTCTGTATAGTGCTACACATTATATACAGGCTAGTAAAAGATCAACTTTCCTTGCTTGTAGGTGAAATTATATCTAATCAGTGAAATGGTTCAAAATGTGGAGTCTCTCAGTACATGGAGAGAAGAGGAAAGTGGATAGATAATTAAAGAGGATTTTGGTGATGAAACCATACTATAGGCATCAGGGATTCTTGGGTCAAGGACAGAGGCCTGGGGTGGAACAGAAGAGGCATCTGTAGTGTTTGTAGGTTCTAGAAGGGGAAGCTAGCAAGACACTTTATTCATATTTTTACAGTGGTGCTCAGATTGAGATGGATTAAAAAACAGTTTAGTTTCTAATGTTAGATTAAAAGGCACCTCACTAAGTCATCTATAGTATAATAATATTTTGCTGTATTTGTGATTTAGAGAACAATGGCTTTCATGTGTCCTATTTAATTCACAAATCCATTTAAATAGTAAAGTATACCATCAAGTGTTCTACTATAAACCACAAAGGAAAGAAACATAACTACAGCTTTTTAATAAGAGAAAAAAATCTTTGAGATCCTGTTTAGACATAAAGCATTTAAGCTTAAAAAAGATCTCACATCTCTCAAAGGAGTCAGTTAGTCCAATTTGTTTACTGATAGTATTTCTGCAATTTGTCCCGGTTAATATTAGTTACATATTTCATTAATATTAATATCAACTTTAGACTCAGAATGAGCTGCCGAAGGGGCAAAAGCTAAGGAAATCACTGGCATTCAGAGGTACTGGAGGCAGTGGGGGGAAACCATGTAACTGAAGTCAGGGCCGGAAACACAATCACTTGAAGAATGTCTGATCACAGGGAAAGGCAGGGCCAGGGCAGAAACTTGTGTCTTATGAACTCGGAGAGGTTGCACTGTATTTTGACCTCCCCCAACCTGTTTGCCTCTGGCTGCATGACCCAAGCTCCTATGCCAGCTTTCTGGCATGGCTGTTGCTGGCTGCCTCTTGCTCTGGCCTGAACCAGGCTGGCCCTGGTCCACTCGTTTGGTCGTGACTCTCTGCCTGTGGCCGTGGCTCCCTCGCTGAGCCTCTTGTCTTCCCTACTCTCTTGGGAATAAAGGACAGAGGCATCCTAATACACTGGGAGGATTCTTTTTTTAATTGATAAAAGTGACTCCATTATAATAGGACCCCTTAGGATAAAATTATTAAGTACTCGGTAACAAGACTCTATACATGTATCTACTATCTTCCCCTATGAATACATTTGAATTTTCAAGAGTTTGAAGCAAGAGTATGTGAAATAAAATTCATACAATAGGTACAATCATATTGAATAGAAGAGACAGAGATGTAAAACCAGAAGACATGAACATTTTTAAGGAGAGCGACAGATGACAGGAATTTACAGAGGTCTGTGGTTTGTACTGAATACCTTAAAATTTTTAGGTTAATATAAGACTGTATGGTGAGTCTGTGTTAATAATGACTCAGAAGCTCAGGGTGACCTACCTTAATATCAAGCTAAAACTAGCTTAGGGTGGCTCAAGTGTCGGAAGTATGAACAGTTGCCAGACATGATGATTTCCAAGTAAGATGTCAGCGGGTATGCTCAAAACCACCTGAGAATTTAAAAAGCAATGCATGCTGTGACTTTCCGTATTTGCCTTGGCTTCTCTAACAAAGATTTATTTTTGTTCATTAAAAAAGAAATTTCCATAGAATGACAGAGTTGGTTTTCAAAAATCACTGTATATTAAAAACATTTTTTTAGATACCTCATATAAATGGAATCATGAAGTGTTTGTCCTACACCTGGCTTAATTCACCTAGCATAATGTCCTCCAGATTTATCCATGTTGTTGCAAATAACAGGATTTCCTTCTTTTTTTAAGGTTGAATAATATTCCATTGTATGTATCTTCCACATTTTCTGTGTCCATTCATCCATTTATGGACATTTAGGTTGTTTCCATATCTTGGCTATTATGAATAATGCTGTAATGAACGTGGGAATATACATATTTCTTCAAGATACAGATTTCAATTATTTTGGATATGTACCCAGAAGTGGTTGTCAGGGGCTGGGGGCGTGGGAAATGGGGAACTGTTTAACTGGTATAAAGTTTCAGTTCCACAAGACAAATATATTGCAGAGATCTTCTATACCACACAGTTTCTATAGGTAACAGTACTGTATTTATGGTGCTCTTAAAATTTTGTTAAAAGGTAGATCTCATGTTAAATGTTCTTACCACAATAAACAAACAAACAAACCCTTAAGTTCCATCTATGCAAAAAAGTCAATCCATGATTTTTTCCTTTCCTCGCTGTGGGGAGCAATACTCAGAGCTTTGGCAGAAAGATCATAGTTACTATTCAAAAGGGTGAATTGAGTTATTACTCAGTATTTAGTAAAAATCTTGAATCATAAAAAGTAATGCAATTTAGATTTGTTTAAATAAGTATATTTACTTTGTTAAGCAATATACAATGCATGCCTGCATTTGTAAGAATTATTGAACTATTATTAATAGATATATTGGTATAAATAAAAGAGATCCATGATTTTAAAAAAAGATAAAAATAAATGTTTTATTAGGGAAAATTTCAAACACATTGAAAAGCAGAGCGACTAGAATGCTAAACCCATCCTCTACCCATCCCACAGCTTCAATGATTATAACATTGTGGACAATCTTGTTTCATTAGTACCCTTGCTCTGCCCACGAAGATGATTTAGAAGCGAACTCTAGGACTGTATCATTTCATTATGTATCACTAAAAGATATAGACTATTTCTATAAATACATCCACAATACTATCACACCTTAAAAATAATAATAATAATAATTCAGTATTGTCATGATACATCAGGTCAGAGTTGAAACTATTATTAGAAATCTATGTAGCATATTTCTCTTTTTCCACTGACTGAGATTTGACAAATAGTCCCTCTTGGAGGCTATATCAGAGAGTAGTTCCAAACTTGGTGTTCTTGAGTGTTTCATCGGGATCTTATAATGTGGATATTGACATTCACATACACTGCCTTCTAATTTTTTGTCAACTAAAATAATTGTAAAATTATCTGGAAGAAATATTTGGGAACTTTTGACATTCATTATTTTCTAAGTATGATGACTTTGGTTCTGCCTACAAAAATTCCCTCACTCACCTCCAAAAGGAAGAGGAATGGCTTCAGGAAAAAATGTCTTTAAGTGCTTTATTTTTCACAAGTTATTCATCCTAACCCTAGCTTTTCCCTGCAGGAGTCATATAATTATGTCCTTAATTGTCAACTAAGAAGACCTGCTAGCTACTTACCAGAAATTACACTCTTGAATTCTTTGCTACTCAAGTATCTATTAAAAGCTCAACTAAGAGAAACAATGTCCATGGATGATTTCATCAAGAGACACATTTCATGCATTCCTTCATATTTTGTTCCCACTCTATTCCCAACATCTGTGTCTGGCTAGGGGTACTCCATGATATTTGTTAGTTGAATGAGTGCATGAAATCTATCCCTGGATTAAGTCTCTAAGAGCTAAGAGATATTTTCCATAATATATTGTTTTTCTCCCTAAAGAATTATTGTTTCTGAGCTGTATTTCGTATGATGTCCTGGGATTATACTGATAACTGCTCTATTAATTCTCCTATGGAGCTCATGTTGTTAGAATTTACACTCTACTTTATGAAGCTCTTCAATAACATTTCTTTCCCGGTCCTAGTATCAGGAATAGTCTTGCGTATGTTGAGAAATTGATTTGTTTTTATTTTATGGATACTATGAATTGTGTTACCGATCATATTTCCCTTTTCACATTCCCTGTCATAGAGTGTAATTTGTAGCTCAAAATGACAATATAATTACATTTTTCAATTAATTCATTCTGTTTTATGTCCCCCATATTTATTTTTCCTTTTCCACGCTCATAAAATTTGTAGTTTATGAATTATTAGCATATTTTATTGGTAGCTTAATATATTTTACATATCCCTTTAAGTGATTTTAAATCTCTTTCAATAAGATAGAGTATTAAGAAATAAAAGTTTTAATCCATCAGTTAAATAAAATGTTATGTTTATAGTACAGAGGAATTTAACAAGATGGAAGTATCTGCTTCAAAAGCCACGGAGACAAAACAATGCCATAGAGTATACTATTTACTGTTTGTTCTGCCACCTAACTCTTGCCCTCTTTTGGAAAAAAGCAACTCTTTCCTCTGGAAGCTGTTCCTCTTGCCACTGCAATCTTATAGTTTTCTGACCAACTCTGCCTCCTAGGAAGTATTGATGGGCAACCAAATCAAGCTTTTCTCGTCAGGCATTTCTTGGGTTGTTGTTTGTTAGTTGAAGAGGAGCGTGTAGTACATATGAGGCAATCCTATCCTGTGATAGAACTGAGATGTAAAACTTGGAAACTGGAAGTGATCAGATTTCCTGCCACGTGGAGAAAGCCTAGCTCTGTGGGAGAAAACATTGGCCCAGAGCAAAGAGATAGCAAGTAAGAAAGAGAAAATAAGTGTGAGAGAGAGACCTGGGAGCACTCAAGTCCCTTGTTCCATCGGTTCCCCACCCAACTAAATCTGCTTTTCACATGATTTGGATACTCATGCCTTCTTTAGATTTTGTAAGATAACTGCTTCTTTCCCTTTTTCCTATGTTGGCTCAAATTGGGTTTCTGTCTCTTTCAAGCGAGGGTCCTTACTGATGTATGTTTCTTGAAAGCTTTATGGTGTGGGATCTGGAACATCTGTCTGCTTACAAAGAGAAGCTTGGCCCTAATCCTAGGCAGCCCCACAGCCCACCTTTGCACGGACATGATTTACTCTTCATCTTGGAAAGTGTATATCTGGCTCTAATTTTCATTTAACAGAAATTCAGCTGTGCCTCTTATAGATCTGGTGTATAAAATATTTTCATTTTCTTTTGCACTGTACCACTATTGCAGGTATTTGTCAGTCACCTCAAACTCGAATTGTTTGCTCTCCCAAGTGTGTACAAAAGTTGAACTAGCACATGGTTATCGGAGATGTAGGGACATGATAACTAGCATTTTCCAGCTTGTTCTCCTTCTAGGTCCATATTCAATTAACAAAACTCTACACGTCTGAGTGGGTAGAGTGAAAAGAATATGGACTGTAGATCAGGATCCATATCTTAGCTTTACACCTAGGCCAAGTTCCTCCGTCTCTCTCAGTTCCCTCCTCGGTAACTTGTGAAAGAACACTAGCATTTACCTCAGAATGTTGTTGGAGAAAATATGTGTATAGTGTCAGCATACAGTATGTGGGAGCTATTAGCACTCTGTTGGCTCCCATAGAAAGACATTTTGAGAGATTTAACAATTTGCCTTCAGCCTTTATAACACACACACACACACAAGCTGTATTTGTGTTTCTGCATCCTTTGTACAACTATTACCTAATTCCCTTTATAGAAATATCCTTACAATATATCCCTCTTAGGATTTTTCCCTAGAGGAAGAATACAGACACTTCTCCATTGCTGGTTTTCTTTTTTATCTAATGACAAAAGCTGTGTGAACTCATCTTGTTCGCCTGCCCCCATCTTCTGTCTTTCCCTTTCCCTCCCCTCCTTGATTGTCAGAGAGAATAGAGCTAAACTTAATTCTCACTTGCATACAACTAGGTTAACCTATCTACTCACTACCTCCTCAATTACTTAACATTTATTATTTTAGCGATCATATTGCAGGCATTCTCAGATTCTTTCTGGAAGTACGCTACGCTGCAAGGTCTGAAAAATGCGTGTAATAAAGGCCCCTGCTTTTTCAGCAATGATAACATGGAGAATGGCCGAGCCAGGAGTATGAGCATAGCAGGCCCAGTGTCTGACGGTTTTTGGACACTGTGTCCAGCTTCCATTCAGGCAGCAGCGACACATTGGAGCTTCTGTTCTCTTTCCTAGTCAGACTTCCGAGAGGCGCCCTCTCTTTCAGACCCCACATTCCACACAGCCCTTTTCCTGCTGTCTGGGAAGAAGAACCACAGTGCCAACATTTCTGCAGTTTCATTTGGGGTGTCCACTGCTGAGGCCCCACTAGACAAAGGAAGGCCATGTCTGGGCTGGACACACAGACATTTCGAGAATTAACATCTTTCTTGTTGACTGAGACCGTCCTGGCTTTTTTTCTTCTCTCTGAAGAAGGCTTGACCCTCCTTTGTCTATGTTCCTCTAGTTTCATGATGCCTACACTGGTTTCCACGCCTGATTTCCCTACTACAACAGGAGCTCCTTGAAATTAGAAGCTGTGTGTCACTCCTCTGCCAGCCTCCAGCATGTCTCACAATGCTAATACACAGTTTTCAATGTATGTTAAAGGAATAAATGCATGAGCAACAGTGTTTGTCGAGACTATCCTCAGCACAGCAAGAAAAGGTCATTGAATGGATGCTTCACATATTTCATTGATCTAAAACTCAAGAGATAAAAATATGGAAATACTTATTTACTACCAGAAATAAAATGTAAATAGAAATGATTCACCACCAATGGTATTTTGTTCTCATTTCCAGGAATCAGATTTATTTCATTTGTCAGTAACCCTTAGTCTCAGGGTGATGGCTTGCATTTAAAGGGAGATAACTTACCTAAGAAAAAAGTTCATTTTGTAAATGTCTTTCTATATCTCTTTTTTACAAAATCTTATATATATATATATATATATATATATATACACACACACACCTTTTTTTCTCTGAGAGAAAAATAAGAGCCAGGAAGGTTTTCTAGGACAGAAGTTTCCAAGTTTCTACTTAAAGTATCCTGTGCCATTGTCAGCCCATCTTCCAGCCCAGGCACCTTTATTTTGGTTTCCGATATTCTGGTCCCTGGAGAACCTCTTGGGACATTCATTTTCTGGTCCCCATTCTACTCCAAGAATGCTCTTGGTGCTGCATCCAATAATGGTTACTGACTACTAGGAAACTATCCTTGATTAAAAAGAGAAAGTACGTTCTAGTGGTAACACGTATTTCCATATCCTTACAGGTAAGGTTTACAAAAAGACATTTTGCATTTCCAAATTCCAGAAACTGTTTGCTGACAATTTTCTGAGAAAAATCAACCACACATTGTCTTAGTTGGTCAAAAGATGCAAGTCTGAATGAGTCAGTGTAACCTTCACCTACCTTATTTATCTGCATCTCATGACTATGTCTCAGTTGCAAGGAATGAATTCACATGATTGATTATTTTCCTACAAGTGGTATCCTCCAAAATGTAGGTCAGGAAACCTGGGCAAAAGCCCAAGGGAATTAATTTCTTTATTTTTTTCCATTACTTTAGGAAAGAATTCTCTGCGTTACTAATTTCAAATAATCCTCCATAGGTGTTTTGTTTTTATTTGCATTATTAGTGTACTCTCTCAGCTACCAATATTCTGGGTTTCTTACTATTGCTAATTGGGCTTTGAAAGTCCAAACAAGACCAAAGTAGCATTATACTGGGGACAGTGACTGTGATGGTTAATTTCTTGTGTCAACTTGGCTAGCCTACAGTACCCAGACATTTGGTTAAACATCATTCTAGATGTTTCTAGGAAGGTATTTTTATAGATGAGATTAACATTTAAATCAGTAGACTTTGAGGAAAGCAGATTACTCTCCTTAATGCAGGTGGACCTCATCCTATCAGGTGAACAACTTATTAGAAAAAACTGACCTCTGGAAAAAAAGGAGTTCTGTCAGCAGATGACCTCTGGACTTTCACTGCACGTCCTCCCTGGGTCTCCAGCCTGCTGGCCTACTTTGCAGATCTTGAACTTGCCAGCACCCCACAATTACATGAACCAATTCCTCAAAATCTCTCTCTCTGCTTCCCTGATATATATATATATATATATATATATATATATATATATATATATATATATATATATATATATACATACATATATATATATCAAAAGATGTATAGCAGATTATATATAATTTTATATTTTATATATACAATTTTATATATTACACAAAATTATATTTTTTATCATAAAAATTATGTATATGTATATATCCTATTGATTCTATTTCTCTGGAGAATCCTGATTAGTACTGCAACCTCTGTAACCTTTTAACCTATTTGGTCAGTGAAATCTGTACAACCACAAGGAGTGATGCCAGGTCGACATTGTGTTTTATGAATCTGCTTTTATAATGTGTTACAATATATTCAACACTAAGGGAAGTAGTGTGTTTTGAGCCAGGAATAATTATTGATTTATTTATTGATTAATTGATTGATTCAAAAAAATCAGGATTTCCTGCTACGGAGCAGGTAATTGCATGTATATTGACCAGTGATCGTTCCTTTAGGTTAACAGGTATTTCAAAATCTCATGAGTTTTTTCCCTCACTGCAATTCAAGCAATGAGGATGGTTTTAAAAGTTCACATGGTTTGGGTTGAGACTGTTAGTGTCCCAACTGCAATTTAGCAACAGAAGAGATCCAATGACATGACCATCATTCTATCAGGAACTCATTTCCCAGGAATCTCATCTACATACTTGCACTTTAGTTCCCCTTCTACTGCTGTAAGTAAACAAATGGAAGGAGCAGGATGCAGGGCACGAGAGAAAACTTGTCCTGGATAATTGGTGTGATGGTGGGCAGCTTATGCTCTGAGCTTGACTGAGGCAACACAAGTGTGTTTGACTTCCCCACTCCTCACCACAAAATGTGACAAGAGGGGTAGGAGCAGAGCTAGGCAAAGGCAGCTTTGGGTTTTCTGTCACTCCTCCCCATTCCTCCTTGCTCATCACTTTTTTAATGACCACCATGTTCTGAAACATGTGCCTTCCTTTGCAGTGGCTGATATTCTCCCAGTTCCTCTGATTGGTGTGAGCTTTTCCCTGGTTCCCAACCAGCCCTGTCTTCCTTGGGCACCTGTGTGCCCACTGTCCATTGCAGTAAGCCTAGGGGCACAGATATGCCTGTCAAGTGGAAGGGTAGAACTGAACAAGATAATGGATCGATATTATTTAATATAAAGTTTTCAGACTTTTGATTCATTGACATTCCACTAATCACGTACTATCAAGGCACTTTTCTATATATCACTGTACGTAACCATGTCTGCTGCAACAGTACCTTTAGAAATATAGGTTATTTGTGGGGTGACCATGTAATGTATCATCCACACTGGAAACTTTCTTGAGAGTAAAAGGAGGCAATATTAATAATTATTCAAGGCAAACCAGTTATTAGGCACTTATTTTTCCCACTTTCTCCACTGTTGGCTACATTTCTCTTAATACCATAAGGCTGCTCTGTGAATAAGAGGGTATTGTGGTTAATTTTTATCTAAGCACCCAACTGTCTTTGCTCAGAACTGTTCAAATAAAAGACAAAATCTAATCATCAAAGCCTATATTTGCATAACATCCTCAGAGAATGCAGTGGGATGTTTCTGATCCAGAAAGCATTCTTTGATTAGAGAAGCTCAGAGGGAAATGATAGGTTAAGATCATGAGGTCTATCCCATGGGGAGGGTGGGGGTGGAAGGGGCAGCCCACCTTCCAGGAGTTAGTTCCTTTCCAGTTCTCATCTTCTAGCTCAATGAATCTCATGGTGTGTTTGTGGAGAGTCCACAGTGTAGCCCAATTAAATCAAAAGATGGAATAAAATGTGTTAAAAATAAAATTTCCATCATTTCATAAAAAATAGATAGTATATCACACTTCTAGGAAGAAGAGGGGGTTGGAGAGTATGCCACAGAATCCAGCTCATGATGAGATAGATTCAGCCTTAGAGACGCTGGGAATCTCTACCTTAACCAACACAGAAAGAAGGGAGACTGCTTCCTCTTTTAGTCTCTGTTCTCTTTCACAACCTTGACGGTTAGGGGATTGTTTAACTTGTGAAATGCCTTTTATACAATCTACTTTGGAAGGCACTTTGTTTATGGTCTGACACTATGCAGCTTTCTTTCCTTTCTTTTCTTTCTTTCCTTTCTTTTTCCCTCCCTCTTTTCCTTCCCTCCTTCTTTTTCTCTCTCCTCCTTCCCCCCTTTCTTTCTCTTTCCCCCTTTCTTTCTCTTTCTTGTCTAACACAGAAATAACTGGTTGTTCTCTGTCTTTACAGCCTTTTTTCCCTCCCCCCTTCACCCCTGCTTCTCACTTGCCTCCACTTTTAAAATCAGCTACAAGAACAATAGATTAAGAGTAAATATATATTTATTTAACAGTAATAGAATAAAGGCTTTTCCCCTTAAAGTATGTATAAAGATATGTTTGTCAATATTTTATTAAAAGTACCTTATGTAAAGAAAGTTTTGAATGATCCTAAGTGGGTTTTAGTCATATCATACAATGTACTCATATCAACTGCTGAATCAGACTAGCCTTTAATTTAGTCAGTTTACAAAATGTCATTCTGATTCTTATTTGAGTTTTTATTTTTGCCTGCTATATCAGCCAGCTAACTTCCATTAAGATATATTTTGAGCAAAGTATTTCTTTTTGTTGTTGTTTGTTTTCACTGGAAATAATATGTCAGTTGATAGTCATTTGAATTTAAATTAAATAAGTCAATTTTAAAATGTTTTAATACTTAAAGTGTACTGGGAATTTGTGTGTGTGTGTGTGTGTGTGTGTGATTTTAAACAATCTTTGGTGGTAGAAGGGAGAGACAAATAATCTTTTTCCTTTTAATAGTATAATAACATATTCTTCAAATGTGTGGAAAGTATTGTGGAAAATTATTTTCTAAAGATGCTTTATTTTGGCTCTCTATAAGGAAAGATTTTCTTTATCTGATTTGCCTGTGTAGAGGACACCTGCAACTTATTTTTGCATTTATATTTTCACTTGCTTTGCATTTTTTCCTTCTGGAAAACCAACCCATTTCCCAGGTCCCATTTATCCAAATTCAAGGTGGTATTTCCCTTGGCTATATCTTCACTTCCCTGCACACAGCAATCCATTCAACGATGGGCAGGTAATTCCAGCTAGGTTATTGATTGTAATTCTAATTTTCAAGAAGAGAGGAGCTCCCTTTTACAGGGTCTGAAACCTTGAATATAATGGAGCTTAGAGTGACCGGGCACCATCTTTGCCAGCACTTTGAAAAAGTCTAGCTACGAATGAGGACAATACAAAGGAACAGAGAAAAGAGCCTGGTGACATTGGATGGTCTCCAGAATCTGTTCACAGCTGACCTGAGATGGACTGTCCAGGTTCTTAAAAAAATCAATTTTCATTTTATTTTTATTTTTTAGCTTAAGGTGGTTTTGGTTTAAGACAGATTTCTAGCCTAATTTTAAGAAAGTTCCAATATGTCCATTCATTTTTCATTGAAATGCAGTGTCACACAGTCATATTTGTTCTGAGAATGATGTTTATTTCTTTTTGCACCCCCATCCCCTAACCTTTTCTACATGAGAACTTACCAATTTGCTAATAGCAGAACAATGATATAGTTGAACTGTTATATGGAGTTCAGATCCCTATAAGAAATCTCAACCTATCTGAATAGTTGCATTTGTTTTCTAGATTTTTTTCATTCATCATTAGTGTTTTATCCTTCCCAACTTGAGGGCACCTAGAAAGTACCGCGAAGACAGAAAGCCATGGATTATACCTGATCAAAAATCAGGAATTTTGCTGTTGCCACAAACTAACTTACAATGTCTGAAGCATTGTTTTATCAGGCTGAACCAACGACCCTTGGACAAATGAGCAATAAATGCAAAGACCAAATAGAATTCATGTTATTTTAATAATACGTAAAAGCCTCTTTTATCTGAATTAAGCTTATCATATGTCACCACGGGTGACCAGTCACTCATATGGAGAGGACAGCCAGGTCACCACATTATTCAGTCACTGTACAGCTTTGTTCCTAACCATGCCAAGTTGTAGTGACTATGCAACTTACACTCTATGGAAATTTTGGTTTGTCATTCTTACTCAGTGAATTTACCCAGAAAGTTTGTCGTTATAACTTGAATTCTGCGGATCTAGTTCCTTTAAAAATAGAAGCAAGAATCCCAGGATCCTAATTCTGTTGAATGAGTCACTTTTTATTTCTGCCAACGACCCCTTAGGGACTCATTCTAAGGTCTAAATCCTACAAGAGCCATGGATGAATTTCCTAACGGGTTATGCAGAAGGGCGTGGACATCTGTGGCTTAGGAACAACTTGTGAGTTGCAGAATGAAAGACAAAAGCACACCTGCTACTGACATTCCTCCTCCAACCACGTCACATTTCAGCATCAAGGGGACAGTCTCATGAACAGAATAGAGAGCATATTTATTAAATAAATGTTAGCAAATCACTTTACTCTAAGACTTCATTTCTCTTTGATAAAAATGACAATACACTTTCTAAGCCTGTGTGTGTGTGTGTGTGTGTGTGTGTGTGTGTGTGTGTGTAGAGAGAGAGAGAGAGAGAGAGAGAGAGAGAGAATTAATGAAGATCCACTATATATGTGGAAAATATTTAGAAATCAAGGCTCAACAAACATGTCCTTCCTTCATGATCTGGTCCCACTTGCCTCTCCAATCTTTCTCCATTATCTGCTCTCATCCCTCCAAACTATCCTCAGCCCTAAATACCATCTGATTTCTTTTGCCTCTGAAATCTTTGCAAATGCTATTCCTTCTGTCTCCACCAACCCCTGCCAAAATCTGGCTAATCCGCAATCATTGTTCAGGTTCCAGTGCATATCCTAGTTTCTTAATCTCCCCAAACTGGATTTAGGTATTCTATTACAGTGCTTCATATATTGTGTGGTACTTGTCTGTTTTCTTATTTGTTCCCTTCACTAATAGGGTTTTGCAAATGACATCAAAACTGGCATTACAAGAAGGATACCGCAGCAAGTTTTCAAATTGGAACAATATAGGCCTAAAATTTGACTAAAATAAGTTAATATACCACGAAAAGCTTCATGTTGAATTCTTCATAAGTAATATTCCATATTCTCAACTTTTTCTTGTGTAATGATCTGAACCCAGGTGAAGAATTTAACTTGAAAATAAGAAAGTAACTGAGTAGATGCCACATCGAGTGTGGCTTTATTTTACGTGTCTTTTGGATTAGAAAGGGAACACTATAGTATATGATTGTGAAAACTGAAAACATCCACCTATGTGCTTAGCACATGGGGCTTAGAAGGTAACAGTTCTCTTTAGTCAAATGAGCTAAATTTATTTGATCAGCATATGAGTACAAGTGTCTTATGGGGTAAAAACTAAGAAGGTTTCTGTTATAATTCCCAAGGTTTTTAATGTGGGGGGAGGCCCTGCACCCGGGGAGTTAAGGGGCAGATCAAAGACTGAGAATCGCCCAAAAATAAAATCTCACTGTTTTATTTGGCCTCTTGCCTCCAGGGATTCCAGCATTTACCCACACTTGCAGGTTTTACACCTAGACATCGTTTTGGTTGTACTTGACTGTTAATTTCCCTCAATCTTCTGTGTGAAAATGGGGGAAAAAAAGTAGGTTTTTCTTTATGCTCCAACTTTATACCTTGGAAATACTTATTGTCACCTGTGACCCTTTGTATACAGGGGCAGAAGGGAAGTGGCCTTGCTAATACAGAAATGGACCATAGACATCCTCACAATACAGGTAAGTAAACTGAGGTGCAGCCCAAAAAACTATAAAGCCTTTTGTAAACAGGTAGTGCTTCGCTATCTGGTGTAAAGATGGGTGTGAGTTCTTCAAGGTCGTTTAGCTTATGAACACAATTTTAAAAGACTTGGAGCATAAGGCAAGTAAAAACAAAAAGAAAGAAAGAAAAAGGCACTGCATTCTTTCCAAGTGAAAAGCCCAAAGGGAACAAGGTTTGATGATGTCCTAGATTTCTGGGACAGTCTACACTGAAATGATTGTTCTTTTTGAGTAGCCACATTTTTTAGGTCATTAGTAGAAGGCAAACTTGTTAATACCACTGTTATTTTTTGTTAATATCCCCTCCCCACTTTTTTTTTTAGTCTAGTAAATCTAAAGCATCAAATAAAATTTAAAACATAAACAAAATTTGTTAGTGTGGTGCCTTTATACTTATTTCTAGTATGGAACGCTCAAAAGCATAAACTGCCACATTTTTGTAAACTGTTATCATTTTATTATTCTGGGCTGAATATTTTCTTCCCAATAATTAGGGCAATCCCAGGATCCCTGACTTAAGTCCATTTGAGTTCGCATATGGATGCCTTTGACCCCTCTATGCTCTTTCCGCCTGAATGTGGGGGGAAGCAAGCAGATGGCTACTTTTCTTTCTAATTCAAGCTGCTATACAAACCCCAGTGAGAAGCAATGCGAATTCCAAAGCCACTCATTTCGGGAATTGTGCCCTGGTGTGAGGAGAGGTGTGCTGGTGTGAGGACAGTCATGCCCTGGTGTGAGGAGAGGTCCCCTGGTATGAGAGCTGTGGGCACCCTCCACAAGAGCCCAGTTCGTCTGCATATTGGTTTATTGGCAGCTTCAATGAGCATCAAGGCAAAGCAGGACTGAATGGGAATAGCAGGACATCTCTAACCTGTTTTCCTTTTATGCTCTCATTTGTAATTTTGTGGGGGTAACTTTGTTTCACCTAATCAAGGCATCAAAGGAGTACATTTCTCAGGAGCAGGGACCACTGGCAGATAGGACAAACTGAATTTGGTTGCCAGAGAGAATAAAATTCACATGCAGGCTCTGTTTGGGAAACCCCATGGTTTGTCTATACATCTTTCCTTGAGTTATTTTATTTTGATTCCATGGGAGATATTTTACAACTATGTACATTGTAAGTAACTGATGGGCATACAAATCCTGTCCTGCCTGTATGAGTTTTATTAACTGTCCTCTGCCCCTGTCCCCAGTATGTGGTGTACGTGTGTGGGGGAGTTTGCTGCCATTTGCAATTCTCTTCAACACATCTTTATTCTATGAGTATTCATGCTTCTTGGTTTCTTTTTGAATCAGCTATAACATCTACTTACTTCCCTCATCGAATAAGTTAAACAAAAAATTATCACATGTCCATTAAAAAATATTCTCTATGAAAGTCACCATTGTAACTTTCTTTGAAAATTAGCTTTTAACACTCAATTTTCTCATTTGGAAAATGAGCATACCTTCCCACTTTCCTCTGTGAGTTTTTGGGATTGAACGATTTATAATTAACTGGGTTGAAATGATCCCTAAGGGTTGAAAATGTGTCTTATTTCCTTTTGTATTCCTAGTATCTGGGAAAAAGAATCTGCCCCGAAGTGCTCTTTATCATAAAATACTAGACTAATAGGAGGTATTGTTGTTATTGTCAGACCTTATTGACAGCACAGGAGGCAGCAACCTCTGACCTCATTTTGAAAGTGGCCAGAGGGTTCATCTTAGGTAGCACTCAATGAGTGTAAGGTGCCCAGCTCACGTGCTGGGCAAATGGGGACATGGGTACACCTACTGGTTTCCGATTCCAGGGAAGAGGCCACCAGTGGCAGAGAAGGGTTAAAGGAGACTCTAAGAGTTGCCTCTTCCTTTCTGGGCCCTTTGCCCCCAGGGACTCAGAGGTCAAAGGTGCTTTCTCCATGCAAACGTCAGCTGGTCTAACACACTATTACTTGTCACTTCTCCGGGCCTTTGCCTGCGCTGGCAGAGGGGGAAAGATAGACAGATGGGGCAGAGAGCAGGAATGTGGGCATGCAAAATCCTACAGTGAATATAGAGTTGTCAGAACACCTAAGGATTGCCAACACTTGTTGACTAGATCTATATCCTACTTTTTACAATCAAATTACTTATTTCAGTTCCAAAATATAAAATCGAAGACTTTAAAATAGAAAGCTAAAGTTCAAAATTGAGGTCTCTCTGGAAATATTCTGTGATGATTTTTAAGAGTTGCAGGATTCTTAGGTTCATTTTTCTGCTCATTATCTCTCCCTGATCTCATAACGAACAGGTACATGAAACATCTTGTTCATCAAACATTCCTAAGGCACAGGTTCAGAGGAAGGCAACTCGGGTTCACAGAGTATTTGAAAGCATTTCTCTGTCAGATGTGGCATTAGGCTGAATAATGGCTCCCAAACATATCAGGGCCTCTTCCCTGGGCTCTGAAATTCTTACCTTATATGGAAACAGGTCCTTCAGAAAAGTGATTAAGTGGAGGATTGTGACAAGGGAAGATTATCTAGATTACCAGTAGAGAGTCAGAATGCAATCACAAGCGACGTTATTAAAGAGAGGTGGAGGAGATTTGACCCAGACAGAAGAGGTCAAGGCATCGTGACCACAGAGGCAGAGACCGACCTGAGATGACCATAAGCTCCGGAATGCCAGCAGCCCCAGAAGCTGGGAGAGACAAGGAACAAACTTTCCCCTGCAGCTCCCAGAGGCAGTGCAGCCCTGCTAACACCTTGATTGCACCCCAGTGAAGCTGATTTCAAACTTCTGGCTTCCAGACTGGGAGAGAATCAACGTCATTTGTTTTCAGCTACTGAGTTCATAATAATTGGTTACAGCAGCCACAGAAAACTAATACAGATACTTACACAAACACAAAGACTCTCTTGTAGAGTCTTAAAAAACAAAAGGCAACCCCCTCCCCCAACTTTGCCAAGTGTATTCGTTTGCTAGGGCTGCCATAGCCAAGAACCACAGACGGGGTAACTTAAACAACAAACATTTATTTTATCACAGTTTTGGAGGCTAGAATTTCAAGATTGAGAGGTCAGCAGGGTTGATTTCTTCTGAGACCTCTTTCCTTAGCTTATAAATGGCCATCACTTCCCTGAGTCTTCACAAGGTCTTCCTTCGCACATTCATGTCTGTGTCCTACCCTCCTCTTCATAGGTAAGCAAGTCAGGCATATTGAATTAGGGCCAACCCATATGGCCTCATTATACCCTAATTACCTCTGTAAAGGTGCTATCTCCAAATAGTCACATTCTGAGGTACTGAGGAGGAGGACTTTGAAAAAGATGTAAATTTTGAGGGGGACACAATTCAGTCCATAATACGGGTTAACAGCATTATCTCCATTTCTACTCATGAGGGAACACCACAACCCCAAACCGTGCTTAATCCGACACAGCTGATCAAGTCCAGCTGGGAGCTTGGACTGGAAATCAATTTCCTCTGACTCCACTACTGAGTTCTTAAAAGTAATAATAATACAAAATTGTTGTCATGCAGGGTGTCACGCGGGGTCTCTGCTCCCGCTCCCCACATAAGAACGCAGGACATGGAGAGGCCAAAAAGGAACACCCACGGAGCCATGGATAGGGGAGTCATACTATATAGTCTCGCTGGCGGCTGGGTTGGAGACACAGGAAGCAGGAGTCACACTATCCGCGACCTGCTGTCCACTCCTCTCTGCCAACCAACCTCACTTGCTAACTGCAATCCGCTCTTCCTAGCTCAGCCACCATCTCCTTGCTAGTCTCCCATTTGCTGCTAGCGTACCCACAGCAGATATATTAGTGCCCAATGGCTCACTGGTTACAGCTGACAGCCAACTAGCCACAGCTGATGGCCATCCAATCACAGCTGATGGCCATTTACTACCTGAGCCAGCACTTTTCCACGTGAGGGCGAGAGCCTGGAAACTGCACTCCTGGCTCTGTCCCCATAATTGTTTTAGGTAGAATTAACTTATGTTGAAAATTATTTCTCATTAGAAAGTTTTCAGTCAGGTGGAGATAAAGATACCAAAATTAACTAAGACGCAGAAAGACAGTCAATGGAAATGAGAGGACCCCCGGTGTACGTTATGAAACTAAAGGCAGACTGACATATATGAACTTCTAACATTTGTACTTCAGAATATAAAGAGTCCAATGAAAAGAAGTCAAAGGAAGATTAGGGAGCTGTCTTAGAAAAGTCTCATTTTTTCTATCTCATCCCTCTATCTCCTTGTCAGTAAATTCAATCTGAAGCTGAAGAAGGTGGAGCCTAGTATAGTCAGAATCACTACAATATTTTTAAAAAGTCTGCTGTACAGCAATCATTCTTATAACTGATTTCTTGAAATATCATTTTGGGAAAAACAGAAACATCTGCCATGAATTATCAGTTATTTTTAAGAGAAAGTAACATATCTTGCCTCCTAACAGTTTTTATTCTTCTTAAATAATAATGCCTCTCATATATGTTTTGTGAGATATCATTCTTTTTCTTAAAGAATTTGATCATATTCTGAAATGTTTGTTAATGGGTAGACTTCCCGAACATAACATCGTTCATTGAACAAATATTTATTAAAGACTATCTGCCAGATATTGTTACAAATATTGAAAATAAAGTCCAAAAACAGAGCAAAACGAAAAACTCAGAAAAATCCTCAATAAAGCCTGATGGAGCAAGAAGAAGGGACAGTTCCAGGAAACTGGGAAGGATGAGTGATGTGATCTTTGGTGGAGGAAAGCAGCTATTCCTTGTGGTCTCTGCCTTCAGGAGGGAGAGAGCTGGGAGAAGAAATGATCTGACCCCACTGGCCTCCCTCCCTCCAGCCTGCTCAGGCCCTGTTTGTTTGCAGCTTTACACTGTCCAGCTAGAGTACAGAACATAAAGGTTTTGGTTAGACATAATTCTGATCCGATCGTAACTCTCTCATGTGGTCCAAATACAGCAATATGTTGTTGAGAGCTGATGAGCTAATCCAACTCTCTGGTTTACACATAAGGAAGCTAAGAGAAAACATGTTTTGTTCAAGGAGACGCAGCTTGTGATAGATCAAGTGAAGAGCTCAGATGGTCTTACTCCAAACTTAGGTGCTGCTGGATCTATTCAAAGCAAGTTAGAACTAAGGGTTTGGGGCTGGCAAGAGAGTTAAGGAGTAGAAATAAAAATGAGGGGGTCATTTATCAATGTCTTAGCTGAAGCTGAAGGCATGGTTACAAGGCTTGACTAGCAGCAGCTAGCCCAAAAAACTGGAATACACAGGTATCTAAAATGAGTCCCCCATTCTACTTTATGCACAAATGAGATAAATTATAAGCTTTAACTATTATTATTATTTTTTAAAACAACAGTTTCTGTGGGAAGTCTCTGGAACTATACTAATCCTTACTCCATCTATTATATGGTAAAATAAGATCGGTTGCATTTATCTTTTCAACACTCATCTACTGAGCTCCTACTGTTTTCCAGGTACTGGGCTAAACCAGTAAACAAAATAAAATTTCAGCTCTTGTGGCGTTTATTTCTATTGAAGAAGACAGAGAAAATGTATAAAAAGAATATATGTCAGATGGTGATAAGCACTGAGAGAAAATAAAGTAATAAGGGGGGCAGAATGACGATGGTGGAAAGGAAGGGTGCAGTTTTGTGTAGGATGTTCAAGAAGTCCTCATTGGTAAGTTGCCATTGGAGCAGAGGCTCCAAAAAAAAGAAAAAAAGAGGCAGTGGGCCTCAAGAGTATGCGGGGCAAAGTATACAGGCAGAGGGTGCAGCCATTTCAAAGCCCCTGAGGAAGGGTGCCTGGCGGGTTCTAAGTACAAGAAGCACCCTGAGGATGGAACAGGGGTATAGAGGGGGAGTGATGAGGACAGTGAGGCTGCAGAAGCCCGGTCAGCTGGGGCCAACCAGCCTTCATGAGGATTTCCGTTTCTCTCTGAGTGAGTTGAATAACTATGGAAGGAGTTTGCACAGATCTTAAAAGGATCACTCAGGTGGTTGTGGGTTGTGTTGGGAAAAGACTCTAGGAGGCTGTCCCAGTAGCCCAGTGTTGTGCGGGGTGTCCGGCGGGGCCTGCAGGGTCTCTGCTCCCGTTCCCCACATAAGAACGCAGGACATGGTGAGGCCAAAAAGGAACACCCACGGAGCCATAGGTAGGGGAGTCATACCACTATGGTCTCACTGGAGGCTGGGTTTACACGACGTGCGACCTGCTGTCCGCTTTGCTGCCAACCGACCGACTGTCCTCGACTCTCCTTACTCTCCTTCAGTCTCCTCCTTCACTCTCCTCGGCTCCCCTCCGTAGCCGCGGCAGTTATATCAGTGGCCAATGGCTTACAGGTTACAGCTGATGGCCAACCAGCCACAGTTGATGGCCATCTGATCACAGTTGATGGCCATTTACTACCCAAGCCAGCACCTTTCTATGTGAGGCCGAGAGCCTGGAAACTGATTTTTGGGGCTTTGTCCCCACACCCAGTTAAGAGTGACTATGGCAGGGGACGAGGTGGCCGCGGCCGAGGTGATGAGGGTGCTTGGAGTCCAGATGTATTTTGAGGGTGGTATTGACTGGCTGATGGCTTAGATGTGAGGGGTGAGAAGAGGAAAAGGCATTAGGATGACTCCAAGGTTTTGACTTGAGCAAGGGAAGGCTGGAGTGCCATTCACTGAGATACGGAAAACAACCAGTGGCTTTCTTCTTACACCGCTAGTTAACCAAACTTCCTATCAACAAGTTCATTTTATTTTTTCAAGTTCTGGGAAAAGACTCTACCACTAATGATCTTGTATTTCTCTAGTGGGCATCTGTAGGCAACACCGTGGCTGGAACTCTGTGGTGCGAGGGTGGTTCTTGGTAAAACCGCCATCCTGTTACTAAGAGAGGCTAGCATGTCCACGCTTCCATGCAGTAGGCTTGCAAAGGGGGGTGGGGATGTTAGCTTTAGAATCTCAGCTATGCTTGCTCAGGAAGGAAGGAAGGAGGGAAGGGAGGAAGGAGAGAACGTCAGGAACCATTTTACCCCATCTTCTAAAAGGCAGAGGCATCAGGTCCACTTCCAGTCCTCTTGGGGCAGGTGAAGCCTTTTCAGTGGGAAAATTCATGGCACAAAGTGATAGATTAACATTATGACACATCAAAATGGGTGGGGAGATGCCATGCACACCACGGTTCCAGAATGCAGTAAATTCACATTTAAAACCCCTGAAGTGCAATGTGTCAAACCTGAAATGACTACATGCTTCATTCGTAGGTGATGGAAATGATAGGCTAGAAAGACGATGAGGATGAATTCTCCCACGCTAAGTTGGGGTCCTTAATGATAAACATATCAGTATTTGCAAACTCTGTCAATAGACAGTAAATCCCTTCCTACTACGTGCTGAAATTGAATATAAAATTACATTTCTAGTCCTTTGAAGTGTTTCCATTCATAAGAGTTCGAGGGTAAGCTTTTACTATAATACAAACAACTCATTCCTTCTGTGGCTCCTAGCTGGCATTTTGCCATTAGATTCAAGTTTTAGAGCAAATTATAAAAATCTTCACATAAACTCGGCAAATAACATGGTCACCACAATTTACCAAGATCCATAAAACTGCTTTTTACCCAATAGTCTGAATATTTCAAATCAACAGAGCTTACACAAGTGAATTAGAAATTAAACATATGGATTTTTGCTATTGTTTGGTTAATGGAACATGTAAAGGCCTCCTTGACTTCTGCCAGTGGTTCTCTGTTTTGTTTGCCAGGAGATATTTGGTAATGTCTGGAAACATTTTTGGTTGTCATAACGGGGTGTGCTAGTGGATTGAGGCCAGGGGTCCTCTTAAACATCTACAGTACATAGGAAAGTCCCCACAGGAAAGATTGATCTGGTCTAAAATGTCAAGAGTGCTGAGATTGAGAACCTGACTTAGGCCATAGCTCGTAGTTCATTCCACAGTTCATGTCACAATTGCATTCTTTTAAGTGAGCCTTACAGTTCACTTGTTCAACTCAATATTTGAGTGCCAAAGGAAGACGACCACTGTCATACATTTCCAGGATGGCAAGGACACATTACTTTGAGGTTACATGTCTTGTACCTAGTGAGTTAGTCATTACTTGAGTTGGAAGACCATTTGATTCTTGATTAGAAATTGGTAAGTATGCCAGATTATGGCTTTACATAAGAATAGCATGAGGATTAATGAGGTTTGGAGAGATAATAGTGACCTTTGTTTTATGTCTAAGAACGCTCTGCATTGTTTCATCCTTCCCGTCCCATGGCTCTGTGCAGCTGAGTGTCAATTACAACTAGTGAGTCCAGATGCTACAGTATATTACCTGTGGCTGCCTGATTCCAATGGGACTCAGAGGCCCTGAGTACAACATTCTGTAGAATGTGTGACATATTTTGAAGACCATCTGTCTCATTTTAGTCTAGAATGGGCTCTGGCAAAGCTTTTGCATGCCAAATGACTCAAACCACACACACAAACACACACACACACACACACACACACACACACACACAACAGTGCGATGTTAAAAATGTTTTAAAATACTTTTGTTGAAATATAATTCACATACCACAAAATCCAGACATTTAAAGTGTACAAGTCAACGTTTTTTAGTATATTCACAGAATTGTGCAAGTGTCTCTCACTACAATCTACGTTTAGAAAATTTTCATCATCCCATAAAGTAACCTCATACCCACTAGCAGTCACTCCACATACCCCAGCCTCTTCTCGAGGCCCAGGCAAGCACTGTGTATTTTTTGACACTATAGATTTGGCTGTTCTAGACATTTCATGTAAATAGAAACATACAGTATTTTTATTACTGGTTCCTTTCACTTAGCATGTTTTTGTTCTTCGAAGCAGGTATCAGTACTTCATTTCTTTTTATGTCCGAGTAGTATTCTATTGTAAGTATATACTTTTGTTTATCCATTTATCATATGACGGACCTTTTGGTTGTTTCTACTTTTGCCTCCTGTAAATAATGCTGATGAGAAGAAATTTTAGGGTGGGGCCCTAATCTGATGATGTTGTGGATGACAGAGGGGCCACATAAAAACCTGACATGGGAGAGAGGCCAGCAAGGTGGGCCCTGCAAACTCAGAGACCAAAAGTAACCATGTAAGATGGTCTGAACACAAAAATCCCTAATTAAAAACAGGTCATGGCTGGTAGTCACATCCTAGTCCTGTACCTTCCTTGACAAAGGTCCATCTTTAGCTTAAGTGAGCCTGTCTATTGTCTTTTTACATCTAAGATAACCTAACTTTGAGACGCCAGAGTAGTATTTTACAGACCCCTGAGGACCCAAACTCCCACCACAGCACAAGGCCACAGAACCCCTCATTGTTACCTTGTTCCCCAAATACCATCTCTCTGTGCTGTAAATGTTCACTATTAACTACCCCGTACCCACCAATGTGAAAAAAGTATGTATCTCTTCGGTTTACTTTTTATCCAATCCCAGCGATCTCCCCGCATTGCTTTCTTCTGTCCCCTTACTTTACCACCAGATTTCATGTAACTCTCTTTATGTCTCCTCCTTTGGTTCCAATGTATAAAATAAACTGCAAAACTGCAGTTCTCTGGAGCAGTTTTTTGATCTGTTGAAATTTTGCTTCCTGCCACGTGTCATCAGTTTGGCTCAAATAAACTCATAAAAGTTCTCTACAGGTTTGGCCGTTTCTTACGTCAACAGTGTCCTTATGAGAAGGCAGACACCAAGGGCGCATCCACACAGAGAGACTCAGGCCATGGAGAAGGCAGCCGTCTGCAAGCCAAGGAGAGAGGCCTCAGAAGAAACCAGACCTGCCGGCGCCTTGATCTTCACCTTCTAGCCTCCAGAACTATGAGAAATACATTTCTGTTGTTTAAGCCACCCAGTCTGTGGTACTCTGTCATGGCAGCCCTAGCTGACTAATACAGGTATATGTCTAGGAGTGGAATTGCTGAGTCTTATCGTAACGGTTTAACAGTTTGTGGACTTGCCAGAAGATTCGTATACAAGTCTTTGTATGATATGTTTTCTTTTTAGTAAAAACAGAGGAGTGGCATAGCTGCTAAGTGTATGTTTGACTTTTTAAGAAATGGACAAACTGTTTTCCGAAGTAGCTGTCCCACTTTACATTTGCACCAGCAATGCACCAGGGTTCCAATTTTCCATATCCTTGTGAACCTTGTTATTGTATTTTGATTATAGTCATTCTGGTGGGTGTGAAATGGTTTCTCATTGTGTGCATTTTGTTTAATAGACTATTTCTCTGAGCTGCTTAGGTTTGCTGCAAAATTGAGCAGAAAGTAGATTTCCTATATTACCTTCTACCCACCGATCCCCAATCTCTGCTCTATCAATATTCTGCACCAGTGGTAAATTTGTTGTTACAATTGATGAACTTATATTTACACATCATTATTTTACAAAGGCCATAGTTTACATTAGCATTCACTTTTGGTGTTGTACACTCTGTGGGTTTTGACAATGTTTAATAATATATGCAAAGAAGATATACAAGTGGCTAATGAGCACATGGAAAGATGATCAACATTAGTCCCTATGGAAATGTGAATCAAAATCATAACGAGGGGCTGGGGATAGGGAAGAGAGGGATGAATAAGCAGAGCATGGCATTTTTAGGGCAGTGAAACCATATGGTATGAAACTGCAATGGTGGAGAGGAGATAGAGGTCAAAGCCTACAAACTTTGGTACAAAGGGAACAAAGTTATAAAATGAGTAAGTTCTGAGGCTCTAATGTACAGCATGGTGACTCTAAAGATACAGTATTGTATACTTGAAATCTGCTGAGATCTTAAGCCTTCTTACCACATGCACAAAGTGTTAACTATGTGAGGTGATGGATATGCTAATTATCTTGATCTTGGTAATCATTTTACAATGTATATGTATATCAAATCATCATGTGTACGTTTTAAATATATACAATTATATTTGTACATTTTAAATATATAGATATATTTGTCAATTATTCCTCATTAAAGCTGGAAAAAACATAAAGTTAAAATGGCTACTATCTCAGTGACTACTTGATAATCATTTTTGAGGGTACACATGTTTAGTTCCATTATATTGGGAAAATAAAAAACACACAAGATTTTTAAAAGTAATTTTATAGAACTTTTAGATTTCTTATGCTTTCAACATCTTCATTTTAAAATAAATATTTCTATTAAAAAAACAAATGCTTTTTAAAAATTGGGTTGTCTTTTTAATTATCTAATATCAGTGCTTTTTAAGGGGGTATTTGCCTCCGACTGAAGAGAAAAACCACCCATGCTTTTGTCTAGTATGAGAGAGACACTGTAACGCTGTGTGATGATTCTGGAGGATGGCCTCCTCAGCGGACTCAGTGTCCCTTTAGATGTGGGAACTGTCAATGGAGTTGCCTTGTGACTTTCAGGACAGAGCCACCACTTTTCTTGGCAGCAGGATTCATAGGAGAATCCAAAAGAAACAAATAGCTTTAGGCAATGTTACATAAATCTTGGAAATAAAAGTTAATCAGTTTTTGTAACAATTAGTACTGACATCAAAATCAAAGAATAAGAATCAAATAGCACTCCTTAATGAAACACATAGGGATAGCACAGTTATAGGAGAAACGGCAGATGATTTATTAGCTAGTCTCTTTAGTACAGGACTTTGAAAATGTTTTAGTAACCCACACATCTCTGCTAATGTAAACCATGTTCATTAGTTATTCCAAACAATTAAGTTCAACAACGATTCACTGAACACCCAAGGGAAGGCAATGCCTTTTATACTGAATTCATTAAAATCAATACATTTTAAAAAAGAAACAATTCTATTTTCTATGTTGGCTAACTTTTTAGAAAAGGAAATAGCAGCCCCCCTCTTTGGTATTTGTTATGTACTTGGCTAAAGAGATTCTGGAACTTAACAACCACACATTTTGGCAAAAAGAATAAAAAACCAACCTAAAATGGGAAATACCAGTTTTTGTTTTTTAACTACAGGACTTAAAAGAGACTTAAAGTTCATTTGCACTTGGAGAAAAAAAATCCTACCTTTTCTTAAAATTTTTCAGAAATGATTTTGCTCTTTTGATAACTCATTTTGTCTTCTAAAATTCCTTATTCATGGATAATCAAAACTGTACTGGATGCCATAGGCCCCTCCTCACTGACATCTTGATACAAGGATGAAATTCTTCATGCCTTTTATTTGCTTGATATTGAGTATGAGTAGCTCCCATGTCCATTAAGACATGTGACTGCCATCTAAATAGATGGGAATAAAGGCGTTAGTGTTGATCTGCATATTAAATGAGGAAGCTTAATTTATCTTTTATAAATAATCCCACACTCAACGTCCATTCCAGTATCTTCTCCCCCCACCTTAATGGATCTCCTTGACTATTCCTGGAATATGTACACACCACATGAGAAGCTACTAAGGGACACCAGTGCTACTCATTTCAAAAGCTTGCTTTCTGTTTTATTTTGGTGCAATCGTTATTCTCCACGTTTAGGTTATGTCTAAAAACTGGGGGGGGGGGTATTTTCTTAGAAACATTACCATGCTATTTAAAAGTGGCAGCATAAAGAGTATCACCCTTTTCTTCCCCAGGGAAGGTATATGATTCAGGGTTTATTAAAGGATTGCTTGCTTGTAAGGCATTGCCATACGTGATAGTGGCAGCTGGTTACGCAAATCCAGAATCCATAGGGCAGGCCATCAGGAGGGGCAGGCTGGAGCTCTCAGAGATGAGCGGAACCTGCTGTCCACAGGTGGCATTTCTTCTTCTGGGATGTTGCACTTCTGTTCCTAAGGCCTTTCACCTGTCTGAATCAAGCCCCCCTCCTGCCCCGCTCCCCCCCCCCCCAGGCCATCTAGAATAACATCTCTTTAAGTCACTTATGGATTTTAATCATATCTACAAAACACTTTCACAGCAACACATACATAAGTGTTTGATTAACTGGGACTATAGCCTAGCCAAGGTGATTCATGAAACTGACCATCACACGTGGCAAGTCTCTCCGTGGTCACAGATTTTTTATTTTTTTTTTACATTCAGAGTGTTTGGTTTAAAAAGTCAGCTGTTAAATGCAACTTCCATAATGTAATTTTTATTTTTAAACAAAGTGGAAGATGCAAAACTAAATGGAACTCCCTGTTATATATAATAAAGTCCACCGAACTTGTATATATTGCTGCTGCTGAGTGAGCCAATTTCTTTCTACAACAGGCCTTTGACGATGATCAATAAAAAAGTGCAGAGCAACTTACTACAAGAATGGCTAGAAAAATATTGCCCATTCCCTGTCCTGTTCTTGAAGATAATTTAAAAATGGGCTACTGCAGTTCTTCTCAATCTTTTTGGTCTCAGGACCTTTATATGCATCCAAATTATTGAGGACCCTAGAGAGCTTTTGTTAAATGGGTTATGTCTTTGTTAGTCTGGGCTTCTATAGACCAGGTGGACTCTCTCCAGGGAGCTGCAGACTGGACACAATTTGGAGGTTTTACCCTCTGAAGCTCATCTGAGGAGCCTCCTCCCCACCCAGGAGTCCACTGACCCCAGGTTAGGAATGCTTGGGTGGTGGTCTCTTAAGTACTTTTATGCAAAGGTGGATAAACTGCTTTTCCAGTACCTACACATGCAGTTTCAAAACCCAGGAGGAAACTAAGAGATAGGAAGGAGAGAATTAAAAGTGGTTTGTTCAGAAAAGATTTTTACTTGAACGCTTGAAAGACCAAATAAGGAAATTTGCTCCTATTTTTGTTGTATGCACAAAGGTTACGAGTGAAAACAACCACCCCTTAAAAACAACTCCTGCATAAGATAGATGTCAGCTATTGAGTCATTACTCGCAATTTAGCAGGAAGACAGAAGTGCTATGCAAAGTATTTTTTGTAGCGTATCTTCTGATAGTCAATGCTCTGGGAAGCTGAACATTTGAGTGCAGGGTAGAAATGGTTACCTGCAGAATATAAGCAGTGACCCGATTATCAATTAGGGATTTAAAAAGTGAAAGGCGCTGAGGAAGTTTTAAGTAAATACAATATTCTATAATGATGCTTAACACTTTAATAGCTAACCATTTATAAACATCTGATATAATAAAGCAAGATCAGGCACTAAAACACACTCCCTTTTAAAACATAGGTTTGCATTTACCAGAGAAAACATCATTCTGTGACAGCCAAAGGAAAACAGATTTAACATGATCAACAGGCAGTAATGCTCTCATCTTAGTCAATGGAAATTTTTACAAAGAGTCGAGAAATAACTGGTCATAGCACTCACTTGACTACTGGAAGCTGGGAAACAGAAGGGTCACATGGAATTTTTATAGGTCTGAGTACAGAATTAGGGATGTGGGAAATATAAACTAAATAGTCTTGAAAGAAAATAAACATAGGTAATCTCAGTAGATATACCCTAAATAAGTTAATAAAGTGAGGAGACACTCGATTTCTAAGGAAATTTGGGCATAAATGTTTGCTCCGTAAGGCACTGGAGGGGTCACGTGATCAGAATCGTCATTCACACCACTCACAGAGCTGAAAACATCCCACATGTCGAAAATATGTCCTTGGAGGAAACTGTTCTTCAGATAGTGTTTATCAGGGGTGTGGAGTCTAAGAGCAGGTTTCCAGGAGACAAAGGTACCAAAAGGGTTGGAAGGGGAAGACCTTTAAGAAAAATGGAATGTTGACAGGCAGAAAGTTACTGAACAATTTCATAACAACAGTCCCTTGAACAAAGGACCATTACACCGACAATGGAGGTTAAATTTTATTTCTATTTTGCAAGAAAAAAGCATAAGCTCCAGTACAAAAGATTTGGTTTCAACATAACAAAATCAGTTTCAATGAACAACATCAGTCTTGAGAGTCACTGATATTAAATAAGGAAGTAGGATCCAAGGGCCGGTGTGGGACTGTCAAAGATGATAGTCCCTGAAACGCTGACTGAAGGCAAGGGAAGGCTAGAGACGGCACCTTTGGTCCCTGCCATGTTCTCCTGCTGCTTTCCGTATGTGACACCATCTGCTCTATAACCCTGTAACACCACATACCTATCGTGAGACTTGAATCCCCTTTGGGGTCATCAATCACTCATAGTCCTCCCTCTAATGGAAGGCTTGTAAGGGGTTCATTTTTTTCTACTCTACACGTCATAACATTCATATGGCTGCACAATGTAACGGAAATACACGGAGATTCTCAGACATTTGACACAATTTTATAAAATACAGAGTTAATTGATCCTACTTTGAAGAAACATTATTGAAGATTAGATTTCCTTTATCAGAGCAGCCAGGCTTAATGTGTATTGCTTGTACTGTTTTAATGACGATTCATTTTTATATTGACATGCCAGTTAAAAATTATGAAATGGCATATTATTGTGGGATTTTGTTTAAATTCTAGAAAAACTGAAAGGTACTTTTTATTCAATTCAGCTAAACCTGAGGTCACTCCGCATAGGTGATTTTTACATTTCTCAAAGGTTATCCTGTGGTTTAATAAACATAAAGAACTCTAGCACATAAATGTTGGGAGAACTAGTAAATGAAAGCAGGAGAAGATTTTAAAAACACAATTTCTTCCTTTGTCCACCTGAAAGGGTAGCTTGAGGCGATGATTAATCTTGCATTGCTAAATTCAGTTCCTAAGTATTTTGATAATAACTGTTAGGTTTAATTAATTATTTGTAAAGTATTTGTGGTTTACATGTTGAATTTGTCATTTCAAGAGTTTTTAGTTTGTTGTTATTACTGTGTTTCCCTGAAAATAAGACCTAGCTAGACCTAGCTCTAATGCATCTTCTGGAGCAAAAATTAATATAGGCCCAGTTTCATTTTAACTATAAGACCAAGTATAATTATAATTATAACATAACATAATATATAATACCAGGTCTTTTATTAATTTTTGCTCCAAAGATGCATTACGGCTAATTGTCCCGCTAGGTTTTCTTTTTGGGGAAACAGGGTATGTGATATGAAAGAGACCAATCCCTAAAATCAAATGCTTGGACCTTCTGCCGAGAGCACATATAAAAAGAGAAGCTAAAACTGCAATAAACAGTAAAGCTGTCTGGGTTTCAAGCAAAAGATTCTGGAATTAGGTATATGTATTTTACACTGTATATAAATAAATCTTTTCAGTCCTATAAGCTCACCTGAGTCACTTAACAGAGAATGGTTCCTCCATCCAAACACATTTAAGCTAAGAATTGGAACTACCTCATTTTTTTCTCACTGTTTCATTAGGACAGCACCCATCTAAGAAGAATGATTTATAAGCACAGTTATATTTCTGAGAATATAAAATGATGGAAGAAGGAAACAAAAAAGTCCTTTCTTTGCAGCCAAGAAGACATGGGGGTTAGATCTGTATTTGTTTGGAACAATTATTTGAAAGAACAGCCACAATCATTTTGAAGAAATAACAAATGCCTGTAATATATGGGGTTCTGTAGTATAAACAATGTTGACATCTTCTGTTGAGAGGCCAAAGTGAACAAAACAACAAAAACAAAAAACAACCACATTGTTACGTCCTATGGCTCAGAAATTAAATAAATCCCCAAATTTCAACTTCCACTAAAATATTTATTTAATTGATGACAGCTTACAGAAATAAATAAGAGCAGTTTTCCCTCTAATACAGATAGGCATATATATATATATGTGTGTATATATATATATGTATATATATACATACATACATATATATGTATATATATTTTTTTTTACAAAATTGAAGCATATCAAATTGTTTTCCCTAAAACATAGCTCAGAAAGGAATACTAAGAAACAAACAGAAATACTGAAATATGCTCAGAAATTACAACTACTGACCTTCTGAATCTCAGTAGGACAGATGAGTTAGAAAAACAATGTGAAATTTGGAGTCAGGGTACCCGAGCTCCAGTATTTAAGTTGCTACGTCTCATAGGCATGTTTCTCAATAGTTCTGAACCTCAGTTCTCTACGTTTAAAACAGGAATGATGATGATTATATCAATTTCACAGGACTGCTGGGCAAATTAAACATGTGAATATACAGGAAAGCTCTTTATAATACATTAAAGAGCTACAAAATTAATAGTTCTGTTTAATTTCATATAAAAGAATCAATGCATATCTCCTTTAACTGAAGAACAAGCACCAAAAATGTGTGTGTATTTTCTTCAGTTGAATTATGTCAAACCTAGAATAGGAAAATGCACCTGAACTGAGCACCAAAGCCTCTCGGACAAATGTGATCCAGGGGATGTTTCTATTACGGTTTTCTGGGTAGCTAAGGAGACGCTAATGAGTCCTGAGGGTCATTAAAATTTTGAAGGCTCAAAGAAAACAGAACAAGAACATTTGTATTGCATCGAACAGCTAGGATACAGTAAGCTCCTCCTTAGTTAGAAATTTCAAAGTCCATTAATTCTTCACAGAAGAAGAAACACTATGTTATTATCACTTGCAATTATTTGCTTATGTAAATATGACATTCTCTTGTTCCAAAGATAAAGTACTAGTTCTTGAGAGAAGTACTGGTGGAAGAAAATAACAAACCCTACCATAAATTTAGATATTAGTGGTTAAACGTCTGCTACATGAGAACATGGGAAAAGAAAGAAGACATCAGTATAATAATGATTTTAAAAAAGCCTGCCATTACTTCCATGTTATAATGATAAGAACTAAAATTACAAAAATTGCAGTATTTACAGATACATCAATCTTAAGATATGTAAAAAAAATAAATAAGAAAAATTAAAAGTAGAGAAAGTAGTTTAATTTTAAGGTAAACATTAATATACTGAAAAATGCAATTTAAAGTTAACTCCTTACACTGAAACAACTTGTAACATGTAATACAAACATGAAGTGATCAGTGTTTCATTTTTTTTGTAGCAAGATACAGAGAAAAGAAATCATTGCCTAATATTAACTTATTGTTAGGAGTTGTATTACTGTAAAGTTACTATGTATGGAGTTACAGTATAAACCTACTTAAATAATTAGGAGTTAATGTAATTCCCCATCTACTTAAAATATTACTAGCAAGAATTGGTGACTCATGTGCTAGATACTGAAGGCCCTTCCAAAAATGAGATTCTGTTGGTTGAATAGAACAGGTCATAGAAAACTGGTCTAGCTTTCTTTCTTATTCCAACTCTTTTTAAGACTGAATTTATCAAAAGAAAAGTACACATTACCTTTATTAATTCCCTCCAATTTAGATAATCTTTGGAACAAAAATAAATGTTTCATTAGGAGTGAAAAATTAAAAAT
Source organism: Rhinolophus hipposideros (assembly GCF_964194185.1). Taxonomy (NCBI): domain Eukaryota; kingdom Metazoa; phylum Chordata; class Mammalia; order Chiroptera; family Rhinolophidae; genus Rhinolophus; species Rhinolophus hipposideros. The sequence goes on along the minus strand of NC_138049.1, from coordinate 18,277,017 downwards.
CTTTATAGATCTTCTGGAAACAGTATATTGAAAAGGACTCAATATCTACCAAGAAAGAAAGAAAGAAATTCATCCAACTAAGAATAGTATGTACTGACATCTACTGGATATTTTACTTATAACTTTGATCTACAAGCTATGAGTTTTAAAATACATTAAAGTTTGCAGGTTGAATCAAGTGGACTTCACTCAAGTTCTTCCGTTTCTTTGGTAAAGAGGTCTGCCAGGTCAGCCACAGTCAACACAGAGGCCTCTGAATGCTTCACCGACGAATTTGTGTGACTGCAGGATTTTCCAGGTGAGCAAGTCAGAAAGAAACCCCAAGAAACAAATGATTAAACTTGTCATATAGTCTAGTCTTAAATTCTAGTTCCTAACTTTTTGTAACTGTGCCATAAGTAACTTGCAAAAGAAAGTGATCATTATTACATCTTGTTAAAATTAGTTGAAGACCTGTATATATTATTTTCAGGCTTTGTTATAAAATATTTTTGCTCTGCAAAAAACACAGAAACAAAAGCCTGCCAACTGCTGCTAAGGCTCTCACCTTACCATTTGCCTTCTTACTAGCCAGTTAATTTGTTTCAAGAGCATTTCAATAGCTCTTCTAATTGCTATTTTATTGAGGCAGCTTAAATAGTATGCTGAATTCTGTTACATATAGAAACAACATCAACAACAAAAGCCTCATGTTTGAGGCAAAAAACTCTAGTGGTAGCATCTTTCCTTCCTTAAACCACCAATGGAAGATGATTTCCAGTTTCAAATTGCTTCCCTGCTATCCATGCACAGTGTCCCTTTGGAAATAATCCCTTCTAAGGAAACCATCTCACACTGTTAGTATCTTCCAATCATACCTATCTCACAAGGATGCAGGAGGTCAAGACGTTTGTTTATATTTTCAAAATGACTTTAAAGAAAATAAATTATGGAATACATATTAGGAAGTTTTATGATTCCAAAGTTGAGTTTTTAAAAGTAAGGTTGCTCTGTTCTCTTTGCTCTGTTCTGCTTTGGAATTAACGCCACAATTGCCAGCAAAGTGTTAAATTCAGCTCTTCCTACCTGAGTGTGACTAACACATGCGAACTACAAAGCAGTGCTGTAGGTTGTTTTACAGATGTCAGACTAAGGCTTTTAGGTCGGGCATGAAGACAGATTTCATTTGAAAAGTAATCCAACATGGCAAAGATCTGTACGATAGCTTAAGTATTTTTATATATTACAATCTCTGTGTTATTAAGTCAAACATGGACTGTCCAGACCATTCACTGGAAAATTTTGGGGAGGTAAAATGTCATATCTTGCTTTTAAAAAGTATCTGCCCTTCTATCTTTTGGTAGACTTGGTGGTTATCTCAATAAAGAAGTTTGAAGCAAACCACCTTACATAAACAGGAAAACTTCTTCACTGACTTGGAGTAAATTGTTACCTACCTCCTTTCAGCAGTTTTCAGCATTGCTTGCATTCTTTCTTCTATTGTTGCTTTAATTAAGAATCTGTGTACAATAGTGGGTCTAGAAGATATGTAATAATTGTAAATTTAACAACGTCTTAAAACAAATGAGAACAATCTCCATTTATTATATGCTCTATATTCATCAGTTGGTAGCCAAGGTACTAACTAACCAAGGTGCTGGGGGTGGGGGGGTGGTCAGCAGTGACTACAACAATTTAATCTCCGTGAACTAACATTCTAATGAGGGCAGACATGCAATAAACACACACACAAGATGTAATGAGGTTAGGATTTCAAGGCGGGAATTCCCGCCCGTACTCAGGAATTTTTTTTTGTTTTCCCATTCCCGAATCCTGATCTATAAACTGTTTTCTGTTTTCCATGATGAATCGTTTTCACAAAGTGACAGCTGATACTACCAACCACCTGAATTCAAGGAGCCGATTTTCCCGATTTCCCAACCAACTTTTCTCGGGATTCAGGAACAGAAAAGTAAAAAAAAAATTCTCGAGAACGGGTGGGAATTCCCGCCCGGAAACCCTAGCAACAAATAGGAAAAATGTCTAAGAGATACACTGCGAGTAGTACGTTTATTTCCCATTGTGGGTATAACTGGGTTCAAGGAGCTAATTTTCCCAATTTCCTGACCAAGTTTCTCGGGATTCGGGAACGGGAAAGCAAAAAAAATTCCTGAGAACTGGCGGGAATTCCCGTCTGGAAATCCTGAGGTACAGGTAATGCCAGGAGGAGGCTGATGTATTAACTGAAACACAACTGATGGGAGTGAGGCCTCTACATAAAGGAGTGGGAGAGCATGCAAACAAAAGAAACAGTAAATAAACGCAAAGGCCTAGGAAGAGAATATGCTTGGCACAAGCTTAAAATGTTCAAGGGGCAGGAAGGAGGGTAGCATGACAGAAGCATACTGTAAATGAGGGGCGGAGAGGTGAAAATGAGATTGGAGAGGTGGGCATAGCTCAAATCACGTAGGATCTTGTAGGACATGGCAGAAATTTGGATTATATTGTGGCTAAAATGAGAAGCCATCAGTGGCTTTTATGCATGATTTGAGTTATATTTGATTACACTTCAGCAATCCCTTTGGCTGCTGTTAGGCAGCCTAAGTAGAGACAGAGAAGCCAACTGAGAAGTTCTGCAGTCGGCCAGGTGAGAGGGTGGGTTGTGCCATGGTGGCAGCGAAGACAGTAAGCAGTCAGTAGACCTGGAGTTCTTTTGGAGGTAGAGACTTAAAGGATGGTTTGGATGTGAGGTATGAAAAGAGAACTACGAAAGGGTCCTGGATTTCTGGTCTAAGAAACTATGGATGACAGTGCCACGTTGTAAGGTAGGGGAGGGGGTGGGGTGGGAGTCCAGTAGGAATACAGCTTTGTTTTCCCAGGTTAATCTTGAGTTTTCTATCCAAGGGAGGTGCCGATTCCACAGATACATGTGCAGAGATAGAACTGGAAATTGCATGTGGGACAGGAGCTAAAGGGACATGTCTGGGCTGGGCGAAAGACATTTGACAGTCATCCACATATGAGCTCAACTAGGGGGTACACACAGAAGAAAAATAACTCGCAGGGACCATGGAAAGATGTAGGTCATTAATGACACCCTGAGTCCCACTTCAGTGGCAAGGTGGGAATAAAAACCCAACCAGAAAGGTCGAGAGATAACGGAAGGTAAGAAGTGGAGTGGCAGGTAGAATGTAGGGAATGACTATAAAGATAGATAATATTAAGGTATATTTATGTGGGGAGATATGACAAGAGGAATATCCTTGAGAATATGAGAAAGAATGGGACAAATGGAATGGCTGGCTTTTGAAAGACAAAGGACACTTCTTCCATTATAATAAAAGTGAAAAATTATACTGTGTCTTCCTGCCTATTACTGCACATGAACTATCCATGCTCCTCCCTGAAACCAGTCTCTACATAAGGCTTCGACCTCTTCCTGACTCAAGGATATCATTCCAGCATTCTCCCCACTCCCTTGCTTCACTAGTTTTTCTGTCTCTAATGAATCATGGTCCTATCTCTTCCTTTTTTCTGTTCTTTGCAGCAAAACTCCTCAAAATACTCATCCTACCGACCATATAGAGGACACCATGCATTGTGGCTAAAAGCATGGATTGTGGACGCAGCGTGGCTGTTTGCAACCTGCCACCACTTTTACCACCATGTGACCTTGGACGAGACACTTAACCTCTCTCTGTTACATAAGTGTGTGCTAATAAATAAATAAAGTCTTATTCTCTTACACTCACATCAGGCCACTGCCTCCACCACTCTACCCCAATTGGTTCTGATCTCCACGGTACTCAATCTAATGATCAATTCTCAATCCTTACCTTACTGACATGTTGAAAGTGGCGATCATGACACAACTGATCATATCGTCCTCCTTGAGTTACATTCTTTACCTGGCTCCCAGGACACCTCTCTCTTTGGTTTTCTCCTATTGCATTGTTTGATCTTTATCTGTCCCCTTTGCTGGTTCCTCCTCTTCTCCCAGAGCCTTTCACTTGGGTGTGCTCTGGAGGTCAGTCCTAGGCCCGCCTCACTATCTACATGCATTCCCTAGATAAGTCTTTCAGTCTCGTGACTTAAAAATACCATTACATGCTGGTGACTTCAAATGTATCTCTCTAGCCCAGATTTTTCTACTGAACTCCAGGCTTCTATACCCACTTATGGAATAGAAATCTCCATTTGGATGTCTAGTAAAAATACCAAACTTATATCTAAGATAAAGTTCTGTCTTTCCCTCATGAAATATATCCTCCGTGTAGTCTTCCCCAGCTCAACAGAAAGCTACTTCATCCTTCCAGTTGTCCAGGTCCCAAACCACGGTGTTGACCTTGACTCTCTCACATGCCATGTCCAGTCTGTCCACAAATACTACCTTCTACCTTCCAAAGAAGTCCAGAAGCTGACCCTTTCTCAACATTTCCCCTGCTGTTAACATGGTCCAGGTCACCTTCAACTCTCACCAGGATTACTGCACTAGCCTCCTAACTAGTCTCCCTGCCTACACTCGTCCTAGCTTCCTTTCCCTGCAGGCCCAAACACAGCACTCAGAATAGTTCTTGCAACACTTAGGTTAGATCACTCACCCTCCTGCTCAAAGCCTTCCAATGGCCTCCTGGGCGTACACAATACCCCCTCCCTCGCCAGCCCCGCCTCCCAGCCAAGACCTCTGACCTCTTCTCCTGTTTTTCTCCTCTTTGCTCACTCTACTTCAGCAACTCTGGCTCCTTCAGCAACAGTCCAGACTTAGGTCTGTGCACTGAGTGTACCATCTACCTGGACATTTTTCCCTACGGATGAACGTATCTGCATGGCTTTCTCTCTTTTCTATTTGTTCATGTGTTACCTTCTCCATAAGACCTTCCATGCCTTCCCAACAGCTACCTGCACTCTTCACCCTCCTCACCCCACTGTACTTTTCCAGCTCCTAAAACAGTATGGATTTTACTTATTATGTTTATCGTTTACCATCTGTCTCTCTACTAACCCTTACAACTAGAATTTTAGCTCCATGAGGGCATCTCAAGTACCTAGAATGGTACTTGGCAGACAGAAGGTGCTCAATAAAAATTTATTGAGTGAATATGGAGATATCAACCCAGATGGACTGTTTAAGCTGGTGATGGAAGAAGAGGTCCTTCCAATCTGATTGTATCTGTTTTCCCTGGGAGGCGACTTCGTCGGTGGGGTTGAGGGAGATGCAGGAGACTTGAGATATTTTCGTCAGGAAGCAGAAAAGTCTATTTACTAGGGAAGTGTAGTAGGAGTGTCCAGTAGTGTTAAATGGCCTTTTTAGACTTGTGGCCTTACATCTGAGAAGAGTCCAGTGTATGCTTTAGAAAACATTGATGAGACAGGAAGTGAATGTTTAAAAATATAAGACAAAACAACGATGACAAAAACCACACACAAAAAAACCCAACCAACCTAACAAGACATAATTGCATTTTAAATGATATGTGACAGTACCTTAGTACATACAAGCTTGCATTTATTACAATTATATTACTTTGTCATACTTTGCTAAGGGTTTGTTAGGTGAACATGTCTCTCTCTGGCTTAAAATTAAAAGCCACCATTTGTTCTCTCAGCTGTTGCTTACAGAGCACTCCATATTTCTGAGAATGGCACGGAACATCTCATCTCCTGCCCTCTTCTCATATTTTATACTGCGGCAACTGCAAACTCTGTACAGTTCCTAGAAATACCATGCTGTTTGTCTCCTGTGTTTCTGAACACGGAGACTGTCTCTTTGGCTGCGTGAACACCACTTTTTGTTTTAGCCCAGCTTTGAAATAATTATTCCTTCAAGATTCAAAGTAATGAAGCTTTTCCTGACTCTCTAGGGCTCAAACTGATCATTCCCTGATTTTGTTACCCTGGCACTTTCATTACAATTTTGCACTCTCTACTATGATACATTTAATGATCTGTTTATTGTACTACATGTGACCTCATTGGGGGAAAAGATTGTCTTAATTTGCATCTTCAGTACCCAGACAATGCCTGACATAGAGTAGGTGCTCAATCACTATTTATTTTAGAACTTAGTATGGATGCATTTAAAAAGAAAAAAACATTCAAGGCATCTAATACCCAGGAGGTAATACATCTGAGAGGCCTTGTAAGGATAACGGCCCATTCTGACATTTGAATAGAAGTAGTACGGACTACATAATATTCACTGTTAGGTTTGCTCTGGACCTCGAACTAAAGCTAATTATCTCTTAGAAGGGACCTGGAGGGTGGGGGCTATGTTTTTCTAAGAGGAAGAATTTAAAAAAGGAAATATTTAATTTTGGTCATGTATGAATTATGCCTTCTTTTAAATATAGGCTACCTGAAACAATCAAAAATCAATTCTTCTCAGAGTTATGATGGATGCCTTCAATTCTGCAGTTATCTTAAGTATTTTAAGAAATTTTGATGAAGTGATCAGGGTAGTTTGTGACAGAAGGAAGACCAAAATCTGGGAGAATTTGGGGGTTTGTTGCTTGGAGGGGAGAAAGGGTTGGAAATCTCTGAAAATGTCATTTGGTGAAATAAGAATATTTGAACATGTAATAAATAAGGAAGAAATTAAAAATGAATAGGTTATTACGACGAAGAATTTAAACACTGATTTGTGTCTTAGAAACTTGAAGCAATCGCGACGGATGTTAACTGAAGTCCTTACTTGGTTTGTCCAATTCGGTGCACCCTTCCTATGGCCTGAAGCTCATGGGCAGGGTTCAGTATGGGCTCCACCAAGAGAACATGAGTCGCTTCAATGATAGTTAATCCATTAGAACCTGTGTGCAGGGGCAGCAGCAAAATATTGATTTGTGGATCATGTTTAAATGCTGAAAGGTTCTCCTAAAAAAGAAAGGTACATATTCATTTTAGCTGGATCAGTTAAAAATAAGAGCAGTATATTATAGCTCGTGTTCATTATGCCTAACGGTATCCAGATCACTGTGAAAGGCAATAGCTAAGAAAGTTCAATGTAAAATTACCAATTTTAGAAAATGTAAACTTGTTGCTTGACTTCATGAGGAAAAGTGTCACTTAAGCTCTCTTGTTATTTATAATATACAGTGGAATCACAAGATCCATGTGTGTGATGCATGCAAAATAAACTATATGAGCTTAGAGGAAAAAGAGAGAAAGTGAAGAATGTGTTAGTGAGTATGAGGCAAGAAACATAAGTCTGCTCAATTTTCACTTGGGTCTTTTTTTTGTGTGTGTTTGTCTCTTAGGGTGTGCACCTGTCATTGGGCTGAGTGTGATGCAAGGACAATTTGACCACATGCAGTTTTGCCTGATGCAGTATCTTTAGAACCTAAATCTAGGAGCATGAGACCCCTGTCCATTCAAACAGTATGTCAGAGGCCATCTTTTGCTATAGTAAAGAAATGGACCTCAAGTGAGAAGAATCTTGCTACCGGTATAACTGAATAGAAAGAAAATAACTAGTTTCTCTATTTTGCTTTTGAATGTTAATTTTATAATTAATCAAGACACAAGACAATAAAGGCAAGTGAGCTAACAGACGTTTCAATTTGCCGCTCAATCCACTTCAGAAAACATGAGTAAAATCTTCTTGACATACCTGAAATGTTTTGACACGACTGATCTGTGCAAATTTCATGTTGTTGTCAGTGAGAGCTTTGGAAATAATATCTAACACATCTTGCCACTAAGAACACATAAAACAATAGGAAAATAGTTACACATAACTGTCATACAGCAAATTTGAAAAGGAACTAAATCAAAATAACTTTTGTACATCAGAAATAAGTAAACACAAAAGCAAAATCTTTAAAGGAAGTACCATCAATATTATTTAGCTCTATCTTGAAACAGTAGCGTTTTTTTTCCTTTTCTTTTTTTAAATCAAATGATGGTTATAGATAGGGTAAGAAACATGAGCACCTTTGAGAAGTGAATTAAGATAGATATCATAGAAAATAAATAATGGACTGCTTAATGGATGTGGTCACTTATCTTTTAAACCTGAAAACTAGAATCTTTACTCAATACTCTCAATACTTTATTTAGTCGATTCCTTTTCTTATTCTTAAACAACCAACTTCATTTGTGAAATGAGACTTTCAAGGTTATAGATTCTAATTAAAAAATATTAACATAAGAAAATCCCTAAGTAAAATTAATATGAAAACATGAAATGTAGCTAAAGAAATTGTCTTGTGGAACATCATGAAATTTCTCTAAAATAATTCTCTCCTATAGACATTAAAAAAAAAAATCTGGCAGGCCAAAATCTATCAGTAATTCTAAATCTCACCTATATTATAATAAACATTAAAATTAGTTCTCAGATATAAACTGATTAGAGAAAGCCAGTTTGTGTTATTATTGAGGATGGAAATACTAATTATACCGTTGAAAAAACGAGTGCTTTCGCCCCTGGATCTCTAAGCTGGATCCTCATCAGAGTTCTGACCACAGCTTCCACTTTTGTAGAATGGCTGCCCTTTGAAAACGGAGAATAAAACATATTACCAAATAAAATCTAGTAAACAATGGAATGGAAAACCAATATAAAACACTTTTATTATCAAAACTATATGACAGGTACATATGCGTTTATCTGTTTTTATGTTTTATTTGCTAGAGATTTCCTTTAGCTTGAAATTGTAGAAGTTATGGAATTTACACTCTGAGAGAAATGAATGTAAAAGCACACCAGGAAGTCATCCAGTGATATGACCCTGAAGATAAGATTTTTTTCAGTTAAGTGTTTACATTTGTAGTTATAAAATTTTGTTGATAGGCAGAATTTATATTCAAAACCATCATTCACTTCAGACATTATGGCACTGGAAATGTTAAGAATACAGTGAATCAAAATTTCAACGCAAGCAAACACTGAAGGATCCAGTCCACGAAGAATCTTTTCTTACAATGGCATTTCGAAGGACAATGACAAAGGTACAAATGACATCCATTGAAACTGAGCAGATTTACACGAAGCTAAAAATAAATACTTAGGGAGTGCTTTTTGCATAACCATTTCCATCAGAAGAGTAAGGAAATGAGGGGAAAAAAAAGGAGAAATGAGAAAATGAAATAAAGCAAGTGTTCTTAAGAGCCTTCATTGAGAAAGTTTAGTTGTCTACTATGCCCTAGAATGCTCTGGGAGATGGTATGAGGTGGGTGTAGGATTTTGAGTGAGACAATTCTAAATTCATTGCCAGTTCTGCATCTCACTGGTCAAATTCTAACCTTTGTAAGCCTTAGTTTCCTCCTCTGTCAAGCAGGGATGATAATATTTAATATTTCCAAAGGTGGTTGTGATGGTTGAATGAGAAATGCATACAAAGCATTTAGCCCAAAACCTGGCAAACAGCAGACATTCAATAACTTATCTTTCTGAGACATTACAAATGAGCATGATAATGGCAGACTATTCTACAAGGGAGGCAGATCTAATCAAAAACATAAAAATATTCCCGCAGCAGCATTATTCTTCTAATACCACCCCTCCTCATCACTTTTATATGAAAAGGCACTCGAAGGTAAAAATATAACAAAACAAGAAAGAAAGCTGTACTAATTTCAAGTTAGCAAGACAGAATTATGGGAAAGTTTCAAAATTCTCATATTAAAATACTGACTCTACATGTATTCCTCTGGACATGCAGACTTCGGATTATATTTGAAAGGCTAAAAAATATAAGGAAGCTACTTCAGTCTAAAAATTATTTTAATAAGAGCAAATTTATCTCAAATAAAACAGAAAATTAGCATAAAGTGATCATTTAGGAGTTTAGACAGAAACTGCCATGTTCCTTGCAAGGTCTTATTTTAAAACAGATATGCAAATGGAACACCAGGATAACTATGGACCCTTCAATTTATTAAGCTGCTTCTTATAAAAGTTACAAAGAAAACAGAACAATCTTTTATAAGCAACACTCCAAACTGGAGTGCTAATTCTATGCACTAAAACCTTCCCTTTTATCAAAGTCTGGCCAGTTCAATGGTAGCTCTCAGTGATGCCTTCCAAATGTCACAGTTCTGAACCATCTGGTCCCTGTCCAGTTACTTCCCACCGTGAAAGAAAAGGAAGTCTAGAAATCCAAAGCTCTGCTTGGCAGAACCCACATAGGCAGTGAGACGACCTTAAATACCCTTTTCTTCCAGAAGCACAGCAAGTGGCTACCGAGAACAAGAACAATGGAGAAAGAAGGGGGTGCCCCATATGTAGCTGTGGCTCTTGGTTTGAGTATGCATTCCCTGCATAATTTTTGAAAACAAATCCAGTAAATGCACAATCCCTATGTTAGACCAATGCGTTAAGGCAGTTTCTACAAGACAAAAGATTTTATATTTTAGACCGAAGACATTTAAATTATCATAAATTATCATTAAAAATGTTGCTTCAAATCACAAGGTGCTATGTTGAAAATCCACTGTCTCTAGGAGTCTATCTTCATAAGAATTCATAATTTATTGTTAAATGAAAAGAAAATGTTACATACAACAAAGGATTACTTATCTAAAGGGCAACACAGAAAAAGGAGTAAACTGCAGAGAAACTGAATAAAGTTAGGTAAGGATCTGGTTTCTGTCCTATTTGCTACATATATCACAGGCACTTTTTTGGGTAACTTTTATAAAAACTACAAAAAAGCAACATATGTTTACGGGACAACAAAGCTAACAGAAATATACAGGATTAAAAATTTACACCTGTTTTTTATGCCCCAACCTTTGTAAACCACTAAGAATCTGGCATTTATCTTGTTAGATCTTATGCGTTTTGGAAGCCTACATAAAAATGCACACACAACCCACCAACATTTTATAACATGGCTTTTCATTTAACATTGTATTTTCGCCACCTTTTCATGTAGGACCTTTGTTATTTATGTCACTTTAACGGCTGCACAATATTTAGGGAACAACAGTTTATTTACTTATTAATATACACTTATACTGATTTCATTCTTTTTTGCCACTGCAAACAATACTTGAGTGACTCCAGCTTTGGGAACACGTATAAGTATTTTTGTTGGGTAGGCATTTCAAAGTAGCATTACTGGCCAAAGGTTAAAGAAACTGTAGATATTTGGATTTTGGTAGATTCTCTAAACTGCCCTCTAAAATGCTAAAACTTTTAGCTATCAACAATTAAATTGATAACATGTGAACACCTGTTACAATTTCATTTACTGCCAATCTGATAGGTGGAATGAAGAACCAAATTTTCCTGCATTTTCCTGAGTGAGCTTGACTATCATTTGCTGGCCATTTAGAATTCCTCTGCTGTGAACTGTCTATTCATATCCTTTGAAATTTTAAAAAAACTGGCTTATTTTTTTCTCACGTATTTGTAGGACTTCTTATATACTGTACATGTTAATTTTTTTGTAAATATTTCCCTACCTCGGTAGTCGTTCACATTTAATTGTGGTAAACACTATAATGTAAGCAAAAGTGCTATATTACAGTAACTCACAAATGCTTGATGAATTGCATCTGGATTTAAAAGGCTAAGTATTCTTCAACTTTATTATTTTACTGGATTTTTCTGTGCTTGACATGAAATTTGTCTTTCATAAGAAAAAGATGAGAAATTTTACTTGGGAGAAGAATAGCTTTTCTTCAATTAATTGCCTTGCCATGGTTCTATCTAGTATGATTTCATATGATAATTATATCATACTTCAGAGTACTCACCAGTCAATATATTGTTGGAAAACAAGGATCAAATGGCATTTATTGTATATTGCCTAGAGCCTGGCATGGTCCTTTGTACACAGTACCCAGGCAATAAGTTTATTTAACGTAAAAAAATTAATTTACTTTTAGTGTTCTTGATCCCAAACATGACTGAGAAAAACAAACGAATGAACAAAATAAAAATAAAAGGTTAAACTACAATTAAAAAATTTCAACATTTTTTTTTCTTTTTAATTAAAGTTTATTGGGGTGACATCGACATATGTTTTAATCATGCAGAATGATCAACAACAGGCAAATAAAATCTTGCAATTAATCTTTAGCTCTTCCACCTCTAAAGATTAGAGAGACTCAGATGAGAGCAGTCGTGAAAGACGGGGTTTGATCTAACACACAGCAGGCTATAGGTGGGTTTGGTGCTTAGTATTCTATAATAAAATCACTGGAACTGGTCTTAAAAGAAGCTATCAGTTGGAGGGTGGAGTCATCTCATTCAGTTGATCAACACTGATTTTTTCCACCTACCCATCAGCAGCTACAGGGGAACTTAACAAAGTCAGCAAACCCCACGGGGTTCTGCAGTGAATATTATTTATATTATAATATTGTAAATACTGTTGACTGATTTTCTCTAGATACAGAAGACATGTCTATAATGAGATAAAATGTAAATGTTTAAAAATTATAAAAATGATATAACACAAATCAGAATGTGGAGGAGAAGAAAGACTGAAGAAGAATAGATGCAGTAATTCCCTCATATTTTAAAGTGAGGAGTCAACATACATTGTCTAACGCTAGTATTTTGAGAAATAAAATTTACGAATATTATTGAAAGTCATGTAGGTGATCTCTATAACTAAAACCAGAAATGGCTCACGGTGGCAAGGCAAGGAAGGGATATCGGAAGAGAGCATTACTTTACATTGTGTGCTTTTGTGTGAATTATTTCTACTACACATAAATATATGTTTTGTCTGCCCTTATAGATGAACAGGGCTTTAGGGGAATGGCTGGGAGGCCTGTAATTCTTGGAGTTTTTACACTTATTACCTCAATGATACAATCGAGATTGTGCTGATCACAGTGCACTGGTCTTCTAACCACGGAATTAGGCTAGTCCTGCACGCTATTGTTCCTGCGTGGCTCTTGCTGCTCTAGGGTCAAATGGATGCCTAACTGTGCTACCTGCCAGGTGATGAGTTTCAGCTTTATCAGAGGCGGGAAATCACCTCTGAAACAGAGCACAGGTCATATTTGAATCTTCCAATTATTTCTTGGATTTATTTTTGCAATCTTTTAAACATACTACAAGAATGAAAGGTCTTGAGATACTTTAAAGATTCATCTTGCTGAAGAATATCACTTTAAAAGAAGGCAAATTTACACAGCTTAGCTCTCCCCCTTCCTAAAAGAGAACTATGTTCTCTAATCAGTCATATGACCACCTGGATTATAACTTGGTGATAGGTAATAGATTTTTCTTTACGTTTCCTCGGTAGTTTGTAAGTTGCAAATACTTTGAATGTTTCCCATTATTACTCAGTTCAGAAGAAGTCATTTGCTGTCTTAGTGTTTTACGACTTTCATTACTTTTATTCTGCCCTTTCTTTCTGCAGTAGAGCTAACTCTCTCAATGTGTCTGTGTTGTTCATAGTACCTTCAGCTAAGACCTGTTCACATTGTATTGTTTCTGTCTGCACTTGTTCACCATGCTAAAAACCCACGTTGGTAGTGACAGATACAGCTTAGTGCAGTATGCAGCTTGTATGACTGTCTCATGAAGCAGGAATACTTTTCAAGCAAATGCCTGGGGCAAGTGCTGGGTTCGTTAAGCATTCACATGTCACTTGAATAAGGCTCAGTGGAAACTCCACGTAGGCGGTGGGAAATCTTAGAAGTGCACAAGGCCACCAAATATTACCCTGTTCTTTTAAACACTTTGCATACGGATTTCAAAGAGATAAGTTGTAAGTGCAAAAATTTTTAAATTTTATTTGGACCCAAAGGCTTTGAGGGATATTATATGTAAATAACATTCAATCCATCCATCCATCCATCCACCCATTCCCTCACTGAGCACTGTTACATGCCGGGCATTGTCCTAGATGCTGGGGATCACAGTAGTGAATAAAAGTCCCCACCTCAAGCACTTTCCACATTTTAATGGAGTTTACACTCCACGAAGTATAAGTTCTTCATAAAGGTAATTTCATAAAGATGATTTATGGCTTATTTCTTAGAAGTCTCCATGGCATGTTAAATTGATTGCAAACTATTGCTAACTTCAACACTAGACTAACAGTTCAGAATTGCAAGTCTAACTTGGCCAATGAATACATTTTTTTTTGTAATTACTATTATATTTACTCATGACATTTATAACAAAAGTACACAATTGCATTTTAAATTTACTATTAATGTTCATGTACAAGTATTTTACATAAAATATTTAGATAAGTATATTTAAATATATTTACCAAATTATTTTATGCCAACTCTAAACTCAGTCATAATTTTCCAGCTTTTCTCCACAAGTTTATTTTAATTATATTTAGAAAGTACAAGACAGACTTCATGAGTCACCTTTTAATCAACTGAACAACAACAAAAACAAAAAGAAAGGAAGCAACAGGATTCTACACGTAGTAGAATTTGACATATGGTATTTCTTCTCTGGGAGTTTGAATGCAGAAACAGTATATTTTTTTCTCTATGAAAAGACTGCATAAAACATCTCTATTATCAATAGATTTACTTGTCAAAAATGCAGATTCCTAGACTGGATCCCACATCTCATGAATCAAAATTTATGGGAATGGGCCCCAAAATAAATCTTTATTTTAAAAAGTAGGCCAGCGAACGGACCCTCAAAAGTGGGAAGATGAAGCATTGTGCCTGTGTGTGGAATGGCAGGAAGGAAGCTGTTCTGCTGTGGCTATATCCGTGTGGTATATTTTCTCCTGGACAGAAACTTCTCATGACATAAGAAGCTTGTCCATTACAGGGTCAGGGTTTCCACTGAGAAAAATACTTTGTGTGAAACCCAGCCAAACTTAGGACACAGAGAACATGCCACGTGGGGCATATGTTCTGCCAAGAGGCCTACTTCACCGTCCAAAATGCCTGGCAGTTGTCAGAACTTGCAAGGGGAATTTTGTTTACTTTGTGAAATGCGCAGTAGGTTCCAAGGGTCATTTAGGAATACTGTCACACGCATTTGGGTGGATACAGCCTTTAACTTAAATGCATCCACCACAGAGAACATTGTGATCTCAGCGTCCGTTTTATTTCTATGGTCAGTCAATAGAATTCCTTACATTGTGAAAAATCAGTAGAAAAAATGTCTTATGTTATTTAATACTATTTTTACGTTCTCCAAATATCTTTTATCTGAGATCAGCTATATAATTAAGCACTATATATGATATTATACTGCTTAGAGTGAATAAGCATTTCATATACTACAAAAATTTTAATGAAATAAAAAAATTACTTCTCAGGCTTGTTTAACAAAGATCAGAGATTTGATAATTAACAATAAAACGAAAAACGCCCTAAGTTTAGGAATAGTATAAACTGGCATTGGCAAAATTTCAAAATTATGCTTTCACTATTCCCATGGAGCACTGTTTACTTTCTGTCCGACCCCTCCCTCAATTCCAAGATAGATGATATGACCATTTAGTAGGAGAGTTTTAGATCGCCAGAAAAGTGCAGTGAGAGTCTGAGAAAACAATAAGCAGATGCTTCAAAGAGAAGGTGGCAGACACTAGGGCAGAAATATGACAGAAGTAAGCAAAGGGGACAGGCACAAAGAGGCAGAAGTGGCAGACACAAATGGTTCCAGAAAATGCAGTGAGAAGCAAAAGTAAAGGCAGCAAAAAGCAAGGTGAGAATGTGGAAGAGGGATAAAACTTGTATGCATAATAGGTACGACATTCAGTCATGTGTTTCCCCGAAAATACTGTATTTCCCCGAAAAGAAGACCTAGCTGGACCATCACATCTAACGCATCTTTTGTAGCAAAAATTAATATAAGACCCGGTCTTATGTTAAAATAAGACACAGTATTATATTATATTATACCCAGTCTTATGTTATATTAAAATAAGACTGGGTCTTATATAAATTTTTGCTTCAAAAGAAGCATTTGCATCAAAAGAGCTGATGGTCTGGCTAGGTCTTATTTTGGGGGAAACACGGTTGTTAATAGAAAGGAAACACAAGTATATATGCATCTATGACAAAAGAGGAATTAATATTAGTAAATATTGTAATCTTTTATGTTTTTCATAAGATGCCTCATTAGTTCCTGGGTTCTTCACTCCTCATGAAAGATAGGAAGAAGTCAGAGCATAATAACCACATTTGTACACTGATATCCCTTCCCCAACAGGACAACAAATGTAACTGTCCTAATCTCTCTCCTGGTGCCCAGGAAAGCTGCCATAGAATAAACAGGTGTGTGGGTTGGACGAGCTCCGTGACTCAGTTTCACAGAGGCCGTGCTGTTTACTGGTAGCCACAGCAATCACTTCCTAAACCTCACTGCATGGAGCCTGACACAGCAGTTCCTTCTTATGCTTGTTCTCTGTACTGTGAATGCTTTCATCTGAGTCAGCAGCCCTTCTTAGCTACGAATGCCATCTGTGGCCCTTGGGATGCCCCAGCCAGAGGAAGAGATAGAAGAGAAAGAAGAAAGGGCTAAGAAAGACTCTTTTTATGGGAAGGAAAGGGAGAGAAAAACTGCAGGAGTGGGAAGAAAGGGGGAGAGGACGACTCAGAAGGAAAGCCGTTCTTTGTGTGGTGAGTAGGATAAAGTATAACCAACTCTAGATACTATATACTGTCCACTCAGACAACCCATTCAACACGGAGGTCTCACTGCTCATCTTTTAGAACGTTTTCTCCACCACCTCACTTGCGTCACCCACTTCTGCAGCCACATCTGGAGTACTGAACCTGCAAATGACTATGATCTCCTGTTCTCTCCTAAGAACACCTACTCTTAGGCTTCTTTGTTCCACAGTCCAGCCTTCACCCATTACTTGATTTCAATGAGATCGCTACTATCTCTCTCTACATCAACACTCTCCATGACTTTTCAAGAAATTTATAGATTATCCCTTCTCTCTCTTCTATCTTCAATCTATCCTTCTTCACTGGAGAGTAAACATGCTCAAGAATCTTTTTATCTTGAACAAAATACCACCAAAAGAAAAAAACACCAACTCAACACAAAAGTCTTTCTGTACTTCGTTATCTCCTGCTTACAACCCTCCCTTTTCTACTTCACAACTACGTTTATGAAAGAATTGGGCATTTTTCTCTCTCTGCTTAGTCACTTCCTATTCATTCCTCATTCCCTCCCAATGAGCATTCTGCCTCTAGGTTTCCGTGTTGGAAGAGCTCCTTCTAAAGTCATCAATGACCTTCATTAGCCAATCAGTCCATGCTGTAGCTGAACCACCTTTAGCCTCACTGGATACGGCTGATAACTGCCTCCTCCCTCACCGAAGCAGCTTTCCCCGCGGCCTCCGCTCACAGCATGCTGTCCTGGACTGCCTCTGTGGCTAGTTGCTTCTTCTGGGTCTCTTTTTCCAGCTCTTCTCCCTTTATTCCACCTTTAAAAAGCTATAGAATTCTGCAGGACCTGATCTAAAGCTAACATCTGCTTCTTTCCTTAGGTAATCTCATTCACTCTCATGGCTTCAAAGATCACTTATGCCAATGACTCTGATTTTACATCTCCAGCTCCACATAGTAACACTTTGCTAGATAGTTCTACTTGGATGTCTTAGGCACTTCAAAGGTAGTATGTCTAAATATCCCCGTCTTCCACATATTTTATATCAGTAACTGTACCATCATCCACCTGATGTTTCACAACAGAAACTGGAGGGGTCACCTATGAAATCTCCTTCATCACCCCTCCAACATTCTCTTGCTAATCTAACTTTAAATATCTCTTGAATATATCCACTTCTTTCCATTGCCACTGGCAACAATCTAACCAAAGCCACTATCACTACTGCTGTAGCTTCCTAAACTGGTCTGATTTTTTTCTACTTTTTCTTTTGTATTCCTGCTAATCTAATTTCCATACTGCAGCAAGAAGGATCTTTTAAAAATCCAAATCTGATCATAATACTTCTCTGCTTATAACATGTAATGGCTGTTTATATGAAAAGAAAGTTCTCAAATATTCAGATCGCCCTTTAACATCTGGCCCCTCCTGGGTTTCCAGACTCATTTCATCCCACTCTCTACACTATAGTCACTCAGTTCTGTTTGAGTTCCTTCTTGTGGCAGACCTTTCCACATACTGTTTTTCTGTCTGGCAGCCTCCTCCCTAAAAGATAACTTCTACCCTTTACCCAGGTTGGCTAATCCATTCACCCTTTAGATACCTGCTTAACTGTCATTCTCTCAGAGAAGCAGGTTTGATGTTCTTTTGCAGTGCTTCTCACAATTATACTACTTTATAATTATACTGACTGTCTAATATCTGTGCTTCCTGCCTCAACTCCAACTCCTCCCCCATTGCTACACTATAAAATCCATGAGGGCAGCAATCATATCTCTTTTATTCATGAGTTGCTTGCATCTGTGAGGCCCAGCACACTCCTTGGCACACAGTATGTGTCTCATGAGCACGTACAGAAAGAATGAATGGATGAAAGTTCATTCCAACTTTGGGATTCTGTTTATCTCAACACACTAGAGCAAAGCGACTGATACTTTCCAGTTGTACTGAAATAACAGGCGGGACAAATAGCACTAAGATAGTCTTTAATTCAACTGTGTTTTCTCGGGAGGGGGGCATGCTAACAACTGCCTAACATCTGAACAACATGTAGTTAATTCTACCCACAAAACACAATCCTTAAACATAAGTGAAAAGAGAGCATCAAGGATCCAGAAGAAGGAATTAATGAAAAAGATTTGACCACGTCTTGCTTAAGAGCCACTGTACCATTCTCTCGACTACTCCTTCCGGCGCCTATTCCCTATCACATTCATATATACTGACCTGTCCTTTGTCGAAGTTTGGTTAGGTTAAAAAGAAAAAAAAAAGAAAATAAAGAAAAAAAGCATGTTTAAGGAAAATAAAGAAAAAAAGTCTACTAAAGGCTTTTCATTAAATAAATGTCCCTTAGGCAGACAGTCCAATTACAGATCCTGGTTGGATTTCAAATTATAGTCACATACTGTTTTTCTGTCTGGCAGCCTCCTCCCTAATTTCTTAAAATTCTGAATGAAGCATGGGAAAAAACACATATAGGAAGATAAAGCCAAGTTTCGGCTGTACACTGAAATATCAACCCATACCATTTAGAAGTACACTGCCTCCTTGTGACAGACATCACTAACTTCAATACCCAACCTATGTTCTCCTTCAGTTTGGCTGGACATGTCCTTTTCTCCTGATATCCAGGGCTAAATGAAAGAATGAAGGAAAAGCTTTCTTTAAATAAATCTCTAGTTTAACCAGAACTCTGTAGTAGACAAAAACAATATAGAAAATAATAGGGAACTGGAATTCTCCTACGTTACCTTTCTGCCACAATGGCATGACTCTTGCTAACGATGATGGAAAAAGTGTTCTTGTGTTCCTCCCATAAGGAGAGGGAGGAAGGTAAAGCTGAGCCCTTCAGGCAGTGTATCCACAGGCAGACAGCAGTGGTTTCCACCTGTTCACTGTGCCAGCCCGGTTCTGATTTTGATGATTTCACTGCCAGATACCGATTCCTATAATACAACACTGACTGCTTCTACGCGTTCTTAACCTACCTTCACAGGGATGTCCTCCTCCTGGCTGGTTTTCTCTGAGGTGAAGACATACGAGATTTCTTTGTGAGATGTGGTCTGGCGGCAAATGGCACATTTAATGGAGCTTCTGTGAGACCCCACGCTATACTGTTCGATAATAATTGAAATGCATTCATTACAGAAACAGTGCCCACAGGTCAAGACTGCCCACTAAAAAGGAAAACACACAGAACACACCTCAGTGAGATGCTAGCAGAGATGCCTTCCAAATATACATGCATAAAAGGAGAAGACAGTCATAATTTCACTTCCTAAATATTTCATGGTATTAATATTCTTCAAGTCATAAAAAAGGTAGGTTGTACTTTAAAATTAACTCTTTTTAAAGTCTAACCACAGTAAGCTTTCGATTTTTAGTTCTGCTCACCCCAACAGTGGCACACAGTTGGTCATCATTATTTTAGGAGAAGTTAGTGTTATCATTTCAGTATTTAGGAAAAATGCAAACTACTCCTTCAGCATTCTAATGGCAGACATAATACAGGGACTAAGAACAACATTATTTTGGAGAAAATATCATACTCAATATACTCCATACAACTTATTTAACAGATTTACATTTTCACATGTTAAAGCATTTATTATACAGAGAATGAGATGGACTAGTGTCTCAGATTTATTTTAAAAGTAGTTCTTTTAAAATTTTAAAAGTAGTTCTTTTAAAATAATGAATCTGGGAAAAAAACTCCCAAATAAACAAATATATTTTTGAAAACCCCTTGACTTATTTTAAGAAAAGGACAATAATCCTCTCTGGAGC
Source organism: Rhinolophus hipposideros (assembly GCF_964194185.1). NCBI lineage: Eukaryota > Metazoa > Chordata > Mammalia > Chiroptera > Rhinolophidae > Rhinolophus > Rhinolophus hipposideros. The sequence goes on along the minus strand of NC_138049.1, from coordinate 18,256,736 downwards.
ATCTTGTGGGGACTTCTCCCCTTTTGGCAACGGGGGCACATAGAGGAACATTAGATTTAATCCAGGTGTCCGTTCTAAAAGCTATAGAATCTTACGCTAACAAATAACTGGCAACAAATAACTACAATAAAAACTGAGTGATGCTGAGTGACGAGGCTCCAAAGCCCTCAGCTGTGTTTTTCTAGGATCTGGACGTGTATGGACTAGTATGGAAAGGTATGTGATGGGCCTTCCCGAGGTGCTTTGTAGGATAAACTAAAAACCCTTGGAAAAGAACTCACACTAAGGGGAAAGAAAATGCAGCATATGAGCTTCCCTTTGGAAAAGGGGTGTCCAAACACAAACAGCCGGGCCACTCACTCAAGGTGAAGTACGAATTACCTCACCTGGTTTATTTAAGTAAACTAAATATATTTTTGGAATTTGCTGCGGGCCAATTAACAATGGATTGTGGACCGCCGTTGGCCTGCGGGCTGCAGTTTGGACACCCCTGCTTTAGAACAATGACTGGGAAGGTGGGGAGGCTATCTGGGTTTACTGGCAGGTGCTGTTCAGGCCGCTAGCAGGACTGTGCCAGAGTCCTCAGGAGCTGAGGCTGCAGGAAAATGGAAGAACTGTTTCGCTAGCATTTTTGTAGGCACAGAGAGGCCCTATCCTGTGCATGTCCAGTGCCGCAGGGCACTTCCTCCACTTGAGAGGATTGGTACCGCTCGTGAGAGCTCAGAACAGACAAGCTGAGGAGCAAGACAGGTCCACCTGCAATGGAGGAGAAATCGGAGGCCTCTGGCACCACAGCATCAGGACAAACGGGAAGCTGACTGAAAAGGCCTGAACAGAAGAGAAACGGCCACGCCTGTAGGACAGCAGCCAGTGTATGAATTATCGCCAACACAGTCTGTACATGAGGACTGGAGCGGAACTAGGAGGCTAAAGGGGAAAGATCTAGAATTCCTGAAGATCTGGGATACAAACAGTTAGAAAAGTAATACTTTGTTACTCTTACTGCAATCAATATGTTCTCCTAAGTGTAGGCGAGTCAGGTTACATAGTTACATGAAATAATGTACATGAAAGAACTTTAAAAACCGGCAATGTTAGGACAAAATTAAATACCATTTCTGAGACAATCCAGCAGCATGAATCTCATCCAAACTAAAAGCAACTACTTACATCATGATCCTTTCCAGTTTTATCATAACTTCTATCACATTTTTATTACTGACTTTATCAGAAATCATCAGTATCTGTACATTACTATTCTTCTGCTGTTTCCAATGTAATATCTATCCCTTTAAGATTTATTATCAATAAAGTTTCCTTTAAAATCACACCTTCTCCATAAATTATAGAAACTAAAAGATTCTTTCTGATTGTTGCTGGACAGAATGTAGAACTCATATATATTTAACTTTCTACTCTCAGTTCCATTGGGGGAAAAAAAAACAAATCCGAGAATACTTTTACTCATTTAATAGTAATTCACTTGTCTTTCAAATTTGAAAAGCAATGAATATTCTGATATCATACCTACTGATTTATCATACAAAGTAGGAATTTATAGTTTCATAAATCACAGTTGGTAGGATAAAAGTAATCTCTGACAAAAAGTAATATGGTGCCATCAAGTTTTCGGACATTTGTATACTAATATTCACAAAGAAATATATTTAATTGCTATAATGGTCTAAATTCACCTAGGATTGCTGTTATTTGTACTTTAAAGCCTGGCATTGGATATTAATAATGCTAACTACAAACTATGTTATTATACCTTAGTAATACTTAAGTAAGTGTAGGTGTGCTATATTATATTTTATGCAATTACCAAATAACCATGTCAAACCAACAAAGTCAAATTATTCAGACCCAATCTTGTGACTGGAAACAATATTCAAAACTACGCATCTTTAATGAAGACGATGGGGTTATCCTAGAAATATGGTTTTACCTATCACTTAAGGAAAAACACTAGTCAAATATAATGTGGCACTGAGCATATCATTAACCTTTGGCCCTACCGTTAAGTGGAGATAATATTTGCCTTACATACAAAGCTGTTGAGAGAGACTGGGGGCAGGGGATTGAGAGAGAGGCTGTATGTAGAAGCTTTTGAAACTTTTAAGTGTTTTGTAAATGCATGTGATTGTTATTGTAATTTCACCTGTTTTCCCAGCTGCCGAGCACAGATTGGACAAGGTTCTGGATTAATACCTCCTGACGTTTTGTCTTGAGACTATTCAAAAAAGAAGAATTGAAAAATATTATTGGTTGCATTTGAAAACCTGATACGTTTTACAACTCATTTATAGGAGTAAATGCTGGCAACCACAATTTAAATAACCGGATAATTGAGATGACCTAATAATTTATATATTACCGAACACTATCATTCCTGGGATTCCCAAACATATCTTACAGTTTCAAATAAGAAATTAAAAAAAAAATCTACGTATGCATTAATAAATGCATACATACATACATATATAATATATATGTAATATATATTATATAATGCAATCTTTGCCTAGAGGTATGTTGTAATACATCCACTATTCAAGCTTTTGACCTGCAGTCTGTTTACACTGTTGTACATTTTACAGTGTACACTTTTATATAAAAATATCTGTGCAACATATTTTCTATAGACATCACCTTTTTGAGATCTGTGTACCTGTTGTAGACATAGGTAGTATTCTGACTCATACAATTAACACAAACAAATAAAAGATTGATTAAAATCATCTGCACCATTAATTATGGAACAGATTAAATGGAAGAAGTCACTCAAGTGGTTTAGTGATAACATGGCATGGGAAAAAGTAGTATCTTTTAAAACAATACCTTCTCCAAGTTAGTTAGGTAAAGAAGCTGCCCAAGTTTTTTCTGAAGCTGTGAAGTAGCAACAGCTTTATCATTTAGTAGCTTTATCCGATTCTGTTCTACCTAAAAAACAAAACAACTTCTTTATTCTCTCTCAGAACGATTGTAAAATTATATTAAACATGCATAATTAATACTTCCTCAATAATGTGTCCTCTTTTAAGAAAATTCATTTACATGTGAAAACTCAAATTTGCAAAATGGATACTAGATAATATATTTCAAAGGAAAATATATACATTTTTTGCTTCATAGAAGACAAAATTCAATGCAGAATTCTTTTAAATAGAAAGCTTCTCTCTACACTTCATGTTGGATAAAAATCAGCCCAAATTCTATTTGTGCATCATTTTTAAGTAATACATCATGTGATAAAGAAAAATGAAATGATATGCTTCTCTGGCCAGAGTGACTTTAAGAAATCCAAAGATTTCTGGCCCCCTGCAGTAGAATACAGTAGACAGAAAAGGAGTATAAAAATAAGGAATTTGTTTTCATGGGGAAAATTTACTGAGAATTCTATTTTAAAAATTAAGTGAAATAGTACATAATGAATAGTATATAGTATATGAATAGTATATAATGAATATTTCTAAGTTTTTCGAAGTTATAGTCTCCAAGCTTTATAGAAAAACAAAGATTTAAAAGATTAAACACACATAAGGAATAAAAATAAATTATAAGGAAAATAGTATTTTTCAATATGGAAGTGAAAAGGTTGATGAAGTTACTTTTTAATTCTGAGATACAAAGGGATTTATTAGAAGTTGTCAATATCATCATTAGCAAAGACAAACACTGCAAAAGAAGTTTTTGGTTGTTCTTAGGGAAGATTTTTCTAGTTCTGAAAAAGCTGAGGTAATAGGACATATATTTAGATATTAACCAACAATATCTAGGTTTTGGTAAGTAGAAGGTGCTCAAAAATAGATTAATATGCAATCTGGAGAGAAACAAACAAATGCTCCAAAATAGTGAATTTTAAGCAAGTATTAGATATGAAATTGCTCATCTTTGACTATTTCTTTTTTAAGGAGGGCGCAGCTTACAGTGGCCCATGCAGGGATCGAACCAGCAAGCTTGGTGTTATTAGCACCACACTCTAACCAACTGAGCTAACCGGTAACCCCATCTTTGACTACTTTTTACCAACAACATTAAAAAATTTCGTATGGGTCAAACAGAAAGAGGTGAGATCATATGCACATTGATTGAAGAGACCACTCCCTGAAATCTCTCTTTTATGGATCTTGGATTTTCTTTGGTACCTATTTGCTGTGCTCTTTTCTGTGATTTCCTTGCAAATTACCTCATGTGGTTCAATGATGTAAAGAACGGGAGGACTGGGCTTTGGCTCCTTAGGATGACGGACTCTTAGTCGTTCTGTAGCCATTGCAAGTTCATCAATAGCAGATACGCGATTCCTCAGAGCCATCCAATATTCATGAAGCAACTGGAGGACCAGAGAAGACAAAGACAGTGACAAAGCACTTAATTAAAACTGATTAAAACAGAGGTGCCCTGGTCAAAGTCTTCAGTGACGTCTTATGACACATACATTTTTTCATTAAGTTTCTAAGGTACAAGTGATTCTTGGGCCATTTTTAGGATGAGGAAGTACCCCTGACAATCTCCATAGGACACTGCAGAGCACTGCCTGTTTATAGATTCTCAGGAACAGAATACCCAAAGATTTCTTGGTAGGACCGAAGATCTTTAAAGATTAACACTAGGCTGGTGAAATCTGATTTATTTTTTAAAGAAATACTTCTTATTATAATTCACATATTCAAAATAATATGTATATGTGAAAACCAGACTACTAAAACACACAATTGAGTCTCCATCATCCAATTTAAGGAAAAGGCCAGTACCAATTCCTTAGAAAGTTTCTGTGTTCCTTCTCAACTCTATCACCCCCTTTCCTCATATAGTCTTCCTTCAACCCCCAACAAACAGATACCCACTATTCTGAATTGGACTTATGATTCTGTCCTTTTCATTGAAATTATACTAATAATCTGGTTATATGTGGTTCTGAAATGTTTGGAAATGGCATCAGTATAAAATTTTTGACATGCTTTCTTCACTACCATACTTTGAGGTAGACCATGACTGATGTGTGGAGCAGTAGCTCATTCATTTACATTGCTGTCAACGTTTAGTCTGCAGCGTTATGTGAAAAAAATACACAAAGTTCTGGGAGAACTACTTGATAAGCGCTGTTCTGACCCACAGCTTGTAGCCAAACTGAGCCCAGAGGAAGAATCTAGAGCGAAAGGGACACTATACAGTACTGACTTTTTCCACGGCTGGCTATAGCTCACTGTGTTTCTGTGTTTGTGCATGTCTAATAGCATTGTGAAAAGAAAAACATTATTATGAACCAATGATTTCAACATTATAAAAGTATCATTCCCCAATTTATCAAACATGTGAATTAAGGGTTTAGTCAGCATATCTTCTCTTTCTGGATAGAAATTTTTATCCTGCTTTGAAAGGCAAGAACTTTAGATTTTAAAAAACATAGTAAATGGAATTATAACTTATAAATAAACATTTCTTTCATTTCTTCACCCATCTCACCTGCAAAGTAGGAAGATGGACTAACAAATCCAAATACAAAGAATAATTCAAAATTAATGAATTCTGAAATCTCTAAAGGACAGAGTTATGATGAAATTATTAAAGTATTAATATGAGGGGTCACTTTGTGTATTATTAATTGCAATGGTTTCCAGACTAATATGTTGAGAAATACTATGTTCTCCAGTCTTCAAGGTTGCTGATGGTTGCTGAGAGCAAAAGTGTAACAAAATGAAAAATGAAAAAAAGACCCTACTCTAATTTCACAGAATAGCAATGTAAGATCAAAGAACAGAATGACCATTTTCACAACTAAATAAAAAGCTTAATAAAAATGTCATTGTAATAATGATTTCTTTTAGTAATTGAATAAATAGAAGTTCCTTATTTGTTCAGTATTATTGTATTGACCATGTTTCCCCCCAAATAAGACCTAGCTGGACCATCAGCTCTCATGCATCTTTTGGAGCAAAAATTAATATAAGACCTGGTTTTACTTTACTATACTACTATAAGACCGGGTCTTTATAATATAATGTAATGCAATATAATATAATACCAGGTCTTAGATTAATTTTTGCTCCAAAAGATGGATGAGAGCTGATGTCCGGCTAGGTCTTATTTTTGGGGAAACATGGTATTAGTCATCATTATAATCATTACATTTTACGGAAAGAGAAATTATGACACAGCCAGTCTCTAAGTAGATTTTTTAAAAATGAAGAGAGAAAAAGGAAAGTAGCAATTAAAATAAATGTAAAGGAGGAGAACTTTTGATATTGGAAGGAAGTTTTGAAATACCGTACCTTATATTCCTTCTTCCAAGCTTCAAAAAGATCCATTGAAGTACTTCCTTCATCAATGAATTCAACATCAAATCTATGTGATTTTGCAAATGATAGTAGAGCTTTCATAGATCGCTCTGTCTCACTTATAGCCCACAGACCCCGATTGGTGGTAGGTATTCGATCATCCACCAGTCCTTCTTCATCTTCTATCATCTCCTCAAATATTGCAGTTTGGGCTTTGACTCTGAACACATATGACAACAAAATAACAGTAACTACTATGGGTGAGTAACAAGTGCTGTAAAAGTCATATTGGCACAGCCAACAGGGAACAAGGTCAGCAATGACAATTTCACCAACTTTCAATGTCATGTCTACATTCAACATCATGCCTGCAAGTCTTTGGAAAAACTACAGCACTTCTGAAAATGCTTGAGGCATCATAATTTGACCAGTGTTTCTTGACAGCCATCTGGCATAATAAATGGCTATAAATTCCAGGCTAAAATCTTACTCTGAGAATTAAAAGAGTACAAAACACCAACTACCATCACAATAAACAATGCAACAACAACAACAAAACCCCTAGAAAACCACAAGATAATCTAAAAGTACACTTTTTGGGGGGGGTTGGGAGTGGGGATGGGGGAAGGGCAATCAGGACTTAGTCTTTCCTCCATCTCCATTTTTGTAAAATAGAAATAGCTTTGCTAATGCCACAGCTATCTGCATTCACTAAGTAGCTTAATTCCTGACACAGGATGAAGACTCAAAATTTGTTCTGGAGAAAGTATGTTAATAAATAATGAGAGCTAACATTTGATAGGACACTTACCACGCATCAAACACTATGTATGCTAAGCAATTCCGTACATTCTTATTAAATATTAAGAAAACTCAATGAGGTAACTGTTATTATCTTCATTTCATGAATGAGGATTCTGAGGCTTAGAAGAGTAATTTGCTCAAAAGTGCGTGGGGATTTGAGTTCAAACCTGTTGGACTCGAGAGTCCATTACTCTCCTGAACTGTCTCAATTAGACTTTACTGACTACCTAATGTGAATATTTGGGGAGTAAATTTCTGTATCAGTCAAACTGAGCCCATTAAATGATCAAAAGCCAAATTTTCTGAATTAATAAGAAAAAACATAGGAAGGTGACTGTGAGGAAACATACTCCTATAATTTAAAACACCAAGTCTTATAAATGTTTCATTTCCCTGATGGGAAATGATCAGAGAACTTACGTGTGAGAAAATAGCTTCGATTCATACTCTGTGAACAATTCATCAGCCTTACAAAAGACACAGCTGGAAAAGAAGAAATTATCAGAGACACAAACATAACCAGCAATCAGGTAATTTCTAAGAAAGGGTTAGTATTTTATACTTCACTTTTTTAATAAATATGTCATTTTAGAAAAAAAAATTATATGGTTTTAAGTATGTTGCTGTTCAGAGTTTCATTTTCAACGTTAGATTAATAATACAGTTCTATTTCTGTCTGAATTCAAATGAAAAAATTTTTATCATATGAACCATTGTTTCTTCTCTCAGAAGAAATGTTGCTTAACAGAAAGATGCCCTTTTATCATAAGAGTTCTCCTATTACATACCAGTTGAGAGGAAGCCTGGTTGGTCGGAGGTGGCAGATTGTTGCAGACTCGATAACATCACGAGATGGAGGACCCTCCAGGTTTTTTACAGCCTCTCTTACTAGCTTCTGGAATTTATTTAGCTCTTCCATGTGTGTAGTAAGTAAGAACTGAAGACCTCTGCAGTCATGGAACCTGATTCCCATCACCAGCACCACACACAACACAAAGAAACGCATAGGTCAATTTCTTCAAATTCAGAAAAACATTGTTAAAGAAACGGTGCAACAGTTCACCTATTCACATTTGAGTTTACGTTAGGAATGTATTCAATTGGTATCTATTACTAGACAAGGAGTAATAACACTGGATTGTCTACTGAAAAATTGTGATAGTTCCTGCTGTCAGGAACTGAAAAAACAGTACTCAAAATCTCTGTCCCTTTCTCAGATGTCTTTGAAAGATCAGGACTGTCACATTCTTTCTTTTTAATGCTGACTACAGATGTCATTCCTCAAATTCTACCTCTATGTGGATAGGTGACTGACTACAGGATGAAAAATAAAGACAGAAAATTGGGAAGAAAAAGAGCCAAGAGTTATATTTCTTGTTACCTACACATATTTTTTATTAAGCATTTACTATGTACCAGACGCTTTGCCAAACACTTTTCCGGTAAAATCTCAATAGATACTACTGTGTCCATGTTATGAATAAAGCTTAACATATTAAGTTACTAAGTTATTATGTGGCAGAGTTAGGAGTTAAATCCAAACACAATACTCTTAACTATTCTGATAAATTGTGAATGAAATAGGCTAAGAAAAAAAAATGTATGGATGTGTGTATAAGGGTTTATGAAAGGAAAAAAAAAGTATAGAATAAGAAAATGGAAAATACAAACGTGATTTGTTTGCTTTTTAAGTTACGTGTATATCCTTCCCTTCCTAAAATATCATATGCCTTTCTCTTCAAATTGTTCAAAAGAGCCAACTCTCTTTCCTGAAGGTTTCCCCAAAGTTTCATAATACGAATCTATAGTCCTTTCTGTCCATGGAGTGTATGTATGTACGTGTGTGTGTATATATATATACACACACATATACATATAAACATATATATATATTTATACACACACACACACAATGCTAACTTACCTGTGGGTAACTTACGTATTTTAACATGTGTTTTACTACTTTCTATTTATGTCTGATGTTGTTTAAAAGAATGTTTGCATAATGAATGGTACATTTCACATTTCCTATTGGTCCTTTTACAGCCTTGGGGCCTCAAAACATTTAATAGGGAATATGTTCTAACGTGGGGATTCACAGCTTTTAAGTAGTTTCTGTGTGGTTTAAGAAAAACAAGTTCAAGGTATTTAAAATATTTTTGTATCAGTTGATTCCAAGATGCTGGCAGAACACATTAGGATATAGTTTTTAAACTGGATGAAAAGAACCATGACTTAAATACAACTTATTCTGGAACAGCGATTCTTGAGCTTATCAGGGAAAAAGGAAGTGAAATCAAGAGTGCAAAATACTACATATTTCAGAAACAAGAAGCCCATCAGGTTCTACATGGTGAAAAAGATGGTAACTGCAATAAAGTACATCCAAGTCAATAATGACAGATGGAAAATGTAACATATCTCTTTAGGATTTTAGCAGACACTTGGAAAAACTTTGGGAAGAGTAAATGAAAACATTTAAAAACATTTCAAAGATATCTTTATGATGAATTTTTCACTGAAAACTAACATTAATCCCAATGCTGATCATATACTGGGACGCAATCTGAGAAGAAATAAAAGATTCTCTCTGTCTTCCTACCTAGAATCAACAGTTCTGACACGACACCTAAATTCCCACATTTAATAACATTTCCTTTGGGTTATGCACTGAGGGTACTTTTGAATAAGAGCAAATTTGTTCTTTGGGAAAAATCAGTCACCATTTATATTGGATTAGTGGAGCAATAATCTAATTTACCCACGAAGACCATAAGAATGGTGAATACTGATGAGAAGAAAGATGGGGAACAGAGAGCTGGTTAACTCTACAATATAAAACTTGGGCCATCGTGGTACTATGATGCTTAGAACTTAGAGAATGAATTATATAGGGAAGTATAAATGCCTTACCCCAAGGACAAAATTCTACAAAACACTCTATTTTAAAACTTTGCTGAAAGTTGTTGGCTTTAAAGCCACTTTGACCAACAAAGATACAAAGAAAATACCTTAAGCAGTTTTTAAAAATATTTTTTTAACGCACTAAAAACAGACTATTTTAAAATAGCTAATACATAGATTAAAAAGTTTCTCATTTAGACTTGTACCTCATATTTTGATTCAAAATGTACTCTTAACAATATGTAAAATCCAGATGTTTATAACCACAGCATGTTCTGATATTTAATTGCACCTCTTAACACCAAACGATCTGAATCTCTGAGGTGACTACTCAAGTTATTCTACTTTGTACTATTTTCTTACTTCTCTGACATAGAAAGTTTGCAAGTTTGTTGCTTGTAGTTGCTGGTTATTTCATTTCGCACTCGTTGAACAAGCTCCTCGTCAATAGCAAATTCTATCGCTCTGTGGATCACATTTAGCCACCAAGGAGAATTAGAATAAATCTGTAATAAAGACAATAGCTGATCAATTCATTTTTTTAGCACTCAGTATGTTTCTAGCACTTGGAAGAGTACTGTGAAAAATTCAAAGGAAGCAAGAAATGCTACTCAAGGGAATTATAATAGTGGGGAGACAAGTATATACACTCTATATACACTGGGTGAGATGAGCACAACTCTTGCATATATAATTAAAGGACACCTGATTCCTGACTTCACTAGACTAATGAAAATTTATTGTATACACTTGTATAACAAAGTTGTGCTAAACAAATACTTGACCAAAATGAAAATTTGGACCTCACTCCATATATTTGAAAAGGTAACAGGTTTCTTCTCAGCATAAAGACATCATGCTAATACTCAACTAATTGAGCTGGATTCTACTCAATGAATAATTTATGATAACTAACAGAATTACATGCCTGAATATTAAGTAATTAATGAATCAGGAAGAATAAAATGTGGAGCAACTGGTTAAAATAAAAAAGCAAATGAGTGTGCATTTTGTGTAGTTCCTCTTTTAGATTTTGCTACTGATTTCATGAGAGAAATTTTAGAAATGACAAAATGCACGCTTCCCGCAAGAAAAATACTTGTGGTTTTAATGTTCTGATATCTTAAAAGATTTTTGGTAACATACATATCTAAGATCAAAAGGAAGTTATGGAAGTCTTTACTTTCTTCAAAGACAACTTGTTTTATACCCAAGGTAACAGGAACCCACAATAGCTTAAAAGAAATGAAAAAGAATAACCTCGAGATAGGTGATTTAGCTATACATCTGTTCATTCGCTCAATAAACACTGCAAACAGCAAATAAACTTTTGTTGTTGGACAAACACCATGCTACGGGCTTAAAATTCCAAGAGGAATAAGAAAGTTCAAGTTTCTCCCCACACCACAACAAAAGCCAAAATGCTATGTGGAGACAAAGAGAAGAAAAGTCATTCTGGGGACACACCTTTCTTTGGAGCTCACGTATGGTCTGCTGCACAGGAAGCAAAGCTTGGTGGGCTTCGGCAACTTCTGTGTTACACTTACTCATATAATGCTCTCGCAGCTGTTTGGCCTGTGTGAAAACGGGAAGCCATGTAAACCTTCACTCCAGGTCTAGGAAATAACTGATACGATGTTTTAAGAATGACAGGGTTATTTTATATATTTAAAGCTACTTAACTCAACTTAAGCATAAAACTCTACAAGTATACTGCAGACAATATAATAAAAGTCATGCTGCAAATTCCTAAGATACATATTGAAGAGAACATATTTAACTTATCTACCTGTAAGTCATAAAATTTAAGAAATTCCAAGGGTTTGTTCCCCAAATTTCTAACTTTTTCATTTAGAAAGAAAGAAAGAGACAGAGACAGAGACAGAGACAGAGAGAGAGAGAGAGAGAGAGAGAGAGAGAGAGAGAGAGAGAGAGAGAAAGAAAGAGAGGAGAACAGTAACATTTCAAATTATGAGGCAAAGCAAGGATACCTTTTAGAATTTATCCGATTTAGTCATTACAATTTCTTGGAATTACTCTACTCCAGCTTAGAAATAATATTATACTTGAGGATATACAGTAACACAGGTGTTATGCACTGAATCCATATGGTGAAGCCCTAACCCCTTACTGTGATTATATTGGAGAAAGGGCCTTTAAAGAGGTGATGAAATGAGTAAATGTAGTTAAATGAGATCATAAGGGTGAAGCCCTAAGCCAATGTGACCGGTCTCCTTAAAAGAAAAAAGAGAGGCAACAGAGATGCAAGCATCCAGAGCAAAGGCTATGTGAAGACACGGAGAGAAGGCAGCCATGTACAAGCCAAGGAGAGGCCTCAGGAGAAGCCAACCCTGCTGACACCTGGATCTTAGACGGCCAGACTGCAGAACTGTGAGAAATAAATGCCTGTTGCTAAAGCCTTTTAGTTTGTGGTACTTTGTTATGGCAGCCCTAGCAGATTAACACAACAAGGATTTCAAAATTCTTCCCCTTTCAACTTTCCAAGATAAGAAGGGTCACAAAATTTGCAAGCAACAGAAATACTGAAAAATTTTATTCTCATAAACCAGATGAAATTACCAATACTAGACCACGTTTAACTTATAAAAATGGCAATTTCATGAGGTTTGACTGAAGAGACACATCTGTTAGGTTAAGAAATTGCTTCCCTGTGCTTTGGACACTTCATTTACAAAAAGTGGGGGCTGAAGTATAATACATGATTTCTTGGAATAATTACATGGTCATTAAATCCATCGACTAATAGACTGTACAGTCTTCCAGAGTTTCCTATCACTAAAGGCGTTGAAACAAAGTGAATGGTTATATGCAAAGATTAGATGCTTACACTGGAAACAAAATTTCACTGGAAAGTTTCCAGCACTCAGACTGCCATCTCACATCAAGAAAGTACTGTACATACTTATACAATCTCATTTTTTATCTTGTTCATTTAAATAAAGGCTCTACTTAGGGGTTCAATACATTTCAAACACATCCACCACTCTTTAGATTTAAGCTTTGCCATCTCTCTTTGATCTTTAAAAGGCAAAAATCCGTAGGTGAATTAGCATAAGAAGCTTATCAACAATTTATAGTGAAATAATTTATAATATCACTTTTCCAACAAGAGGAAATACTCACTGCTGAGGGAACTTCTTTGAGAGGACATAAGAAATACCACTGAAAATTTGAGTTTGCTTATAGCCATAATTAATACACAGAAAGGAGGAGAAAGTACAAAACTTTTTATTTTTACTAAACTACATCTTTTGCAGATATGTCATCAACAAGGTCTCCTTTGGTTATTTGCTGTTCAGTTACATCCTGTGCTGCTGACTACCACCAACCATATCTACAACAAGCCGTTACCATATAGCTACAAGTTGGTCACCAGAGAAGCAACATGTATAGGGAGTACTGCCATTCCCTGCCACCCCAAATCACTGCACCAAAGTTTGGAATGTCAGAGAAGCAGGAAAACATGATTACCTTTATTTAAATGTTGTATACCTTATGAACTATGAATTAGATTGAGCATGAAGTCTGAGAAAAGTATTCTTTAACAGACAGAATGAAAAAAAGAGCAATTACCTCTTCCTTAAGCCTGCCATCTCGCAAGGTTGGAGGTATCCCTGGGTGCTTGGCTGCCAACAGTTCCATCAAGTTATGGGTAGCATGAAGTCTCTACAAACACACAAAAGGCAGTAACTACGACAGCCAATGCAGGAGACTCTACAGAGAGAACTTACTATCAATAACATCATAGAGAGCGCTGGCACCACACTTCAGAGCAGAGCACTCCACTTTTCCTCTAAAATTTGAGTACCAACTTTCTCAGAGAAAACCAAAATCAGTTTTATAGTAAAGGCCTTAATTCATAATGGCCTACGTTTTCTTCAATTAAAAATATAGTCTTATGAAGTGTGACTATCCATGTAGCAGGATATGTAACATAGGTATATTGCTTCTGGTATACATGCACTGGTCTACATGTAGAACAATGAATATGCCAGTAAGTCCAGTAAGGTAAAAAGGTAGACTGCATAGACTTGATTCCTCATCTCTTGGGAAATGAGTCTGGAAGAGCCCAGCAATTATGATAAAACAGGGCTCTGACCTGGATCTGGTGAACTTCGAGCTGAAAAGGGGAGGAGCTGGAGGTGAAGATGGTGTACGAAGGAGAAAACCCTGTCTCATATCTCTGTATACAATATAAGTCAGGTTTCTTACTACAATATTGCGTCTGCAACTGGTTAGAGACTCCCTCTGGAGTCAAGCACTATGAGAAGAAATACAGTGAAAGTAACTTCTATCTGTTAACTTGGGAAGATGGATTAGGGCTAAAGGATAATCAGGAAAGAGTCCTTCTAGTAAGATCTGATTTGGTGCCAGTGATTTGAAACTACAAAGGTTTACTGTTTGGTTACAGTTTAAGGGCCATGGTGCAGATTTTGGTAGAGAAAATCTCTGATGAGTTACTCAACTGTTTCAGGTCTTTTCAACATGGCTTCCTAGATAATACAATCAGTAATACTTTCAGATTTAGTAGGAACAACAAATGTGTAAATAACACTGAGAAACAAAGCAGTAGAAACTCGCTGCTCTTATCTATGTGAGTTCATGGCAAAGGATCTTTGTGCTTTCTGCACAATGTGGGCGGAGACTGGGAGGAATACTTGTCTCTCCACCGCCTTACACATTTTATCCCCAGGGAACAGAGTGGCTAATCTGACTGTACAGAAGAAGACATTCAGAGGGCCAAACTTTACCAGTACATGGGTTTGAGAACCAGGCTAACTGCTTACTCTCAAACTGTCTTCTTGCCTACTTTTTCATTTTTGTGTCTTTTATTCAGGAACATACTTTTTCATTTCCTCCTTCTCCAAGGAGGCAAACACACTGGCTTAAGGTCCAGGGCCTGCCTTCTACAATCCTTATTGAAGCAGAGTAAAAGTAGACTTGTATTTAATTTTCTCTCCTCTCCTCCTCTCCCTTAAACACACTTCCCCCCAAAACACTGAATGGTAAAGAAGTCTCACCAAGGACTCAAGCCTAAACTTACTAAGATTAATAAAAGTGGTCCTTATTTATCATTTAGAGCCTTGTCTATGTAATCCACTGGGCAGAACCAAGAATGGGAAGAAATTTAATAATTAAACATTGTCATTCAAATATCCAAATCTCCTGAAAAGGCCTCCAAAAATTAAATTAGAAGATCATTGGATAGGTTTTATTATTACTTAGTTGCACTGCTGAGTTTAACATGTTTTCTTTTCTTTTTGAAAACCGTGTGAATAAATATATTGATGTTCATGTGCAAAAGGGATAAAATTGATCTCATTCTTTGAAGAAAAAATACTTCAAGCTGTTTTTCTAATGTAGGTGAGATTTATCTAGTGAGTCTTGTGCCAAAACTGACCGGAGCATATAGAACAGTAGTGATTCTCAAATTTTCGTGTACAGTCGGCCCTCCATATCTACAGCTTTCACATCTGCACATTTACCAACCATGAATCAAAAATATTGGGAAAAAAATATCCCAGACAATTCCAGAAAGCAAAACTTGAATTTGCCACACACTGAGCACTATGCTGACTCCACACAAAGTGATGTGTAGGCATATCCTGCTGTAGTCTATATGCAAATATAGGTTAATGCAAAACCATGCCACTTTATATACGGACTTGAGCATCTGCAGATGTTTGTATCCTGGGAAGAGACGGGGGTCCTGGAATCAATCCCCCCAGGATACTGAGGGAAGACTATATCCGCAGATCACTTAGGGTGCTTATTATTAGGTTAGTGCAAAAGTAATTGAGGATTTTACAATTATTTTCAACTTTTTAAACCACAATTACTTTTACACCAACCTAATAATAGGACAGAATGCCAAGTTTCATTCCCAGAGATTAAGACTCCATCCATTTGTTACCCTTTATATTCTTAAATATTCAGAAAAATTGTTTTTTTAAAAAAACAAATGAAATATACACCTTAAACTGTTTAGTTTTTACTTACTTGGAGTGAATCGGTTTTGAGTTTTCCTTTGTGTTCCTCAGATGAACGCAGCACTTCTCTATACAGTTCTGCTGCCAATGCATATTCACCTGAAGAGTTAAAATGTACTTACAGCATAAGAAAGTTATGTAGTTAGCTCCCAATGTGATCGTTATCTATGTTAAAAAATGTCTGTAAAAATACAACTTAACAATTACTATTCACTATTATTTTGAGAAAAGGAATTTGGCTTGGTATTAATGATTGCCCCAGTGAAAAAGTTGATAGCTCCTTTTTTGTTAATTCTATAGAATAGAATACCAATCAAATATATTTATCATGTTTTAAAATTATGCTGAAAAAGAAATTCTGGATTAACTAATTTAGACAAATGGTTTTCCTCTTATTGAAATAAGAGTGCATCAATTTGTAGTCATCACAATGCTTGAAATTAAGGACAAATTTGGGGTAATTACAGGTATTTATACACAAGTATTTTTAAAATTATGACCAACCTATACATAATTCGTAGAAAAACAATATACTCTTCTTGACAGGTACTGTTCTTCTTGGTGGCCAAAATGGATTGTAATTAAAAACTACATTCAACTAAGGGACTCTTCTTTCCATTTCTGGTTACACCAATCACAATCTGAGATTTATGCTGGTTTTTGTTATTCTTACTTAGCAGCTCATTCAAATAAATTAATTCAAAAAGTATCAATTAAAAGTACAGGTTGACAATATGGCCCATGGGTCATATCTGATCGTCTGCATTTTTGTAGGGTCCATGAGCTACGAATGGGTTTTATGTATTTTTTAATATTTTTAAATAGTTGAAAAAAATTCAACTATTTTTTATATTTTTAAATAGTTGAAAAAAATTCAAAAGTACAATATTTTGAATTTTGTGAAAATTTTATGAAATTCAGGGTCCATGAATCAAGTTTTATTGGAACTCAGCCATACTGATTTGTCTGTGGCTGTTTTTGCACTGTAACAGTTGAGTTGAGTAGTTGCAACAGATATTTCGGGTTGCAAACCCTAAAATATTTATTATCTGGTTCTTTCAGAAAATGTTTAATTGACACCTCAAGGAAAGGAGAAATGTGATTTTTTTTTTTTTTTTGAGGGAAAGAAAAAGGTATAGAGATGTTCTAGTTTCATTCCAGTTTCAGTTTATTGAGGAAAAAAAGCTTTTATTTCCTGATCATCACATACACTTGCTTTTTTTAAAAAAAAACTTCAATCTAGTTTTATTAATATCATGGATTTAGGACTTTAATTAGAGCCATAATGAGTTTCCTTTCCATATATATATATATATATATATATATATATATGCAAGTAACCCAGGGTGCTTATTAATAGGACAGAATCCCAAGTTTCCTCTCTATATAAAGCTGATTATATATAATCAGCTTTAACAAAAAAGAGAAAACCACTAAAAATTATATATAAGTATATATAATATATATTTTATATTATATATAAAGATATTTTTACTGTAAAATATACATAACATAAAATTTACCATCTCAACCATTTCACCTATTTTTAAGTATCTAGTTCAGTGATATTAAATACATTTATACTGCTGTGCAAAACACTTGCATTTATACCATTGCTTTATAACTAGTTCTACCAGTGATCTAACAGAAAGCTTTCTAAAGCACACGTTTTCATAGTATTTTAGAGCCAGCCAATTTCTATTCACTTTGATAAAAAAAGACTATTTCCACAATAATAAAGTCACATTATAATGTAGGAGTAACACTCAATTATCTTCACACCATGAGCTCCCTTTTATTAATTTTGAAGATTCTTGTGAAGCTTTTCAAAAGATATATGGATTTTATTATTATTTACATGATCACTTATAGAGAATAATTCATTTAATAATTCTCTCTTCATAATTACTATACCTTTTAAAAGACGTATAGTGACTAAACTTTAAGCAGTTGAATTTGAACTATTCACTGTAATACTTATTTTATGCTTATTAAAAGAAGACATGCTTTCTGGGAAAGACACAAAACTATGCATATTCAATAAGTTATACAAGTTTAAGCCAAATTTGGAAATATTCATTCTTTGCCACTTGATGGCACTAACATACCTAAGTAAACAAATTGTACTGGATTTGATATTGCCAACCTATTTTCTCCAAAAAATACGTATAGAAAATGCTTTGTACAAAATAGAAAATGCTTTGTACAAAACTGGAATAACACCATCTTTTTAATACCATAATCAGTGAGGACTTAGAATATGCATTATACTTATGTACGTTTGCATATAAGTAAATCCTTGTAAAGTTTGAAATTAATTTTAGATCCCTTTTAGAAGTCAGAGCTACATTGTTTGATCTTTGCATTAGAAGAGATTAAATTATTTAAGTGAAATATGTAACGTTATTTTTCAAAATGCATGTATATTATTTAACATACCACTGTGAAGTTAAGCAATGGAAACTAAAAGCAACAAATCCATCACAATTAAGTTCATTACAATTAAATAAAGAATGGACATACACTTTACTAATGGACTTTCTGATAGGACTTTCTCTTAACAATTAGCAATAGTTTCCATCCACAGAAAGACCAAGAAATACAGAGGGAATGCAGTGGAGACATCTGAAAAGGGCACGGATCCACCTCCTGTCATGCCATAGCATGGTATTTCGCCACATAGGAGCCAACTACATGATGATCCTGCTGGCGTGCTACAGTGTTTGGAAACGATCAGATGAAACACCTTTTTTTACCAATCCCCATATCATGTATAACTTCACAGCAAGGAAAAGGAGACAATAAATCTGAATAGGAGATGAGAAATTAGGCCAAGTGAAGAAATTAAGTGTCTAAGCTTCTGAGTCCTAACAACACAGAACAAAATCAGAAATGCAGTTTTAGAATCAAGAGCGGAAATCTGAATTTTATTTTTATTATTGTGACAATCTACAACTAACATATCACTTCATTTCAGAAATATGTGATAGTGAGTTTCCACCTACAAAGACACCATACTATTGAAGCTTACAAACGTGTATTTGATAAAGAAGCAGACATAGTGTGATGAAAACATTAAATATTTGATTTGAAATGTAAAGATCCATAGCAAATTCTGTTATTTATTAGCTACAATCTTGAGAAAGCAATTAAGCCTTTCAAATTCCAGTTTTCTCATATTATATAAAATGAGGATAACAATACCTCATTGGGTAATTAACCTCATTGGGTAATTATGAGGATAAAATGGAATATTTACATGAAAGTGTTATGCATAATACAAAATGCTTGTGTGATCATCTCTCAGATAAGATGCTGGATTCAAAGAAACTGAAATCTTTTAAACAGAATATTTATTATTCATGTACTTTAAAGACCAAGCCCACATATTGCTTATCAGATAGTCAAGCATTCTGTAGATTTTAATCACAAATAAATGAATGGAAACTCCATTAATTTGGGACTGTGAGAAACTGGTATTAAATATGACACATGATTTCCCAATTTTTGCCTAGTTATTTCCAAGTTGAAATAAAGGAGAATTTAAATAATATATTATTTTCTATTAAAAAGTTGCCTCACTTAGTTGTTCACTATGGACTGTAAAGCACAGACCATTTTAGATTTTAGACTGATGCCTGGAATACTAGTCTCAAGCATACTTCGCAATTGAGATGGTAATGATGATGACGGTGATGATTAAGAATCATTAGAGAAAATCCAAACTTGCAAACATCGCCAGCTAAATTGAAGATTTCCTAAGGGATGTCTTAGAGGGAAGGTTTGCTCACAAAGGTGCATGTGCTGTATTTGAACTGTTTATCATGAATATGTAATAATATACCCTTTTCTCCTATTATTAGTTACTAATAAAATTTGCATTGTGAGCCGGTTGAAAAGTGGTAAGAATTTGTGGTCACTTAATATTATCACAATCAGTAACGTCATTCTTCATATTAAGAGCAATACTTCAAAGCACATGGTATTATCTATATAGGAATATAGGATATATAAGGAAATTGAGACTCAAAAACTTTGAATGATATACTCAAGTTCACAGGAGTACAACTATACAAATAAGAAGCCTCATCTTTTTCAGTTCTTGTCCAGAGCTACTTCTGTTCAGCTTCTCTAACTCTACCCAGGTATCCGGGACAATAAGAGACACTAGTTCTGGCTCTATTATGCTGAAGAGCTAATAAAGACAGGCCACTACATTCAAAGAGGCTTAGAACATATCCTTGTATTCTACAATTTTTTCCGGGCATCTGATTTCTTTAAGGTTTGATTAAGTACATGAGAACGGTACATTCTCTATGTGATTGTGTACCCAAGTAGAATAATGGAACCTTGGTGGGAAGGTTGGAGGAAGTGGGATTTACCATGAAATGCTTTTCCAGATCTTACATTATAATGAGGAGCTAACTCCAAAGATTTTGTGAGGAATACAGAAATAAAGCACTTGTATCAAAGTGCTTAAAACTGTACATTATTTCACCATAATGAAATCGTCATATGAATTCAAGGGCTATATCCCACTTAGTTTTAAAGAGACAAAAATCAAATTTTCTAAACCAAAGCTATTAGAGAAGGTTTTAAAAGCAGCTTTTAAAAAAGTACCTTTACATCAGTAATTTCCTCACTATTACCAGAAAGCTTCTAAGAGTCACTATGGTATAAAAGCTACAAAACTATACCATCTCTTATTATATTACAAACGGAATAACAGATTGAAGCAGCTGTTGAAAAGAGCACTCAGTGATTCATTCAAGTTGCAAAAAAGTAACACTTGAGTCAGCCAGAAAAGTTACCATGAAGGAAATCCAGAATAAATTTCTGCAAAGAATAAACGATTCTAACACAAAGACAGAGGCACTGCGTTAATTCCAAGATTACTATAAAAGTAAATTGAGGACATAAAACTGAAGCTAATGAATAAATGAAGTAATGGAAAGCTGGTTGTATAATTTTATCTTCTCATCAGCAGTGTATGAGAATTCCAGCTGTTTCTACATCTTTGCCAATATTTGATCAGTTTGAGTCATTCCAATAAGGGCACAGAGGTATCCTGGTGGTTTGAATTTGCATATATGTAATGACTAATGATGTTGAATTTCTATCTTTTCAGGTGCCTTTTGCTATGTCTATATACAGTGGTACCTCGGTTTTCGAACATAATCCGTTCTGGAAGACCGTTCAAATACTGACACATTCAAAAACAGCCGACAGCTAGGCCTCAGGATCTTGCACTCAGCGGAAGCCGCGTGACATGTTCGATTTCCAAGGTGTGTTCGAAAACCTAAGCATTTACTTCAGGGTTTATGACGTTTGTACACCAGAATGTTCGTCAATGGAGACGTTCGAAAACCAAGGTACTACTGTTCGAAAACCAAGGTACTACTGTATTCACTGATGTCTCTGTTCAAATATTTTGCCTATTTTAATTGGGCTATTTTCTTATTATTGGTTTTTAATAGTTCTTTTTATATTCTGGACACAAGTCCTTTCTCAGATTTGTGACTTGCAAGTATTTTCTCCATTCAATGCCTTATTCTTTTTATTTTCTTAAGAGTGCCGTTTGAAGAGTAGAAGTTATTAATTTTGAAGTCAAATCTATCAGTATTTTTTTTCATTTATGGATTGTGCTTTTGGTGCTGTAGCCAAGAAATCTTTGCCTAATCCTAATTCACAAATATTTTATTCCTTGTTTTCCTCTAAAAGTTTCACTTGCTTTTTATTTTTTAGTTTCTTAAGGTATCAGCTGAAGTCATTGACTTAAAACATTTTTTTTCTAATATAGGTGTTTAGTCATATAAACTTCCCTTTAATTACTAATTTGCTACATTCCACATATCTTGATAAACTGTGTTTGCATTTTAATTCTCTTCAAAATACTTCCCAGTTTCCCTTTTAATTAATTTTTTAATGAAAGTTTATTGAGGTGACAATTGTTAGTAAAGTTACATAGAGCTCAGGTGTACAAGAGGGTAAACGGGGTCAAATATATGATGATGGTAGAACTGACTGAGTGGTGAACACATAATGTGAGACGTTGACGATGTTTTACAGAATTAATTGATTCTTTAACTCAAGCGTTATTTAGAAGTATGTTATTTAGTTTCCAAATATTTGGGGACTTTCCACGTATCTTTCTGTTTGATAGTTAATTTAATTGCACTGAAGACAGAGAATATACTTTGTAAGACATGAACCCTTCTAAATTTATTAACTTGTTTTACAGCCCAGAATATGCCTTGTCTTGGTTAACGTTCCATATATACTTTGTAAAGAATGCATATTCTTTGGTTGGGTAAGTGTCCTATAACTGCTGATTATGTCAATTGGTTTATAGTGTTGTTTGAGTTTTCTATGTCCTTCCTTATTTTCTTTTTCTTGTGCTAGCAATAGTTAAAGAGGGTTGTTGAAATCTCTGACTATATAATAATGGATCTGTCTATTTTTCATTGCAGGTCTATCAGTTTTTGTTTTATTTTGAAGCTCTGGTTTAGGTGCATAAACATTTAGGATTGTTATTTTCCAATGATGAAATAACACTATCTGTGGTAGGATTCTTTGTCTGACAGTAATATAGCCACTCCAGCTTTTTTTAAAATTAGTGTTAACACACTGTATCCTTTTATATCCTTTTACATTTGCATCTTTAAACATAAAGGAAGTTTCTTCTACATGGCATGTTATTAGATACTGCTTTAAAATGCTTTTCTTTAATCTATTCTGAAAACCTCTGAGGCATTTAGACCATTACATCTAATGTGATTACATCTAATGTAATGATATGCTTGGCTTTAAATTTACTATCTTGCTATTTGTTTTATATTTGTCTCATCTGTTCTTTGCTTCCTTTTATTCTTTTTTCTATAGAATAAAATAATAAAATGTGTTATAGTCATTCATTCCTTTTTTCAGACTGAGAATTTTTTAAAATCTCCCCTTCTGGATTACTACTTCTAACACTTTGTGGTGTTTTTCAGTGGTACCTTTATGGTGGATAGCACATTTCTTTCTGTGACTATCACATTCTACTGCCATGTGATATTATACCACTTCATATATAATATGAAAACTTTGCAACATTAAATATCCATTTGTCCCCTCCCAGACTTAGTGCATTTGTTGTTGCAGCTGAAGATGCTCAAAGATGCTCTTTCCAAAATCTTTAGTGTTCTCTTTGTTTTTTCATATTAGATAGTTTCTATTGCTATTCTATTCTTCAGTGCTACTGGTAGTTTTTTCTGCAGTGTCTAATCTGCTATTAAGTGTATTTTCCACATTAGACACTGAAATTTGCATTTATAGAAGCCTGAATTTGTTTCAATGTCTCTACTTACCATGTTTAGTCTTTACTGTTGAACCTATGAAACACAGTTCTAATGCTTCTTGTATTCACATGGAAAGGTATTTACTAAATGGTGCTTGTTGAAAGAACCAGTTAAATAATTTCTGTTTCTGGCTAAGACAGAATAATGGAGAATAGATTTACTCTCCTTCCTGAAACAATTACAATAACATATAATATATATGAAATAATAGTTTGTAAGATATCAGACATCAGGCAACAAAACAAGTGATCCTTGAGAGATGGGTAACACCAAGTAAACATCTTTCCACAAAATATAAGATTCTCTTTCTAATCTTCTTAAATTTTGTGAATATATAACGCCATAACTATTCCACACACATTATGCACGTGTGTGCATTTGTCTCCCACTGCTAAGAATTTAAGGTCTACAAGATCAGAGACTTTACTTTGTTTGATGGTATCACCTTTAGTACCTAGATCATACCCGGTACACAGCAGACACTCTAATATTTGTGGAAAGAATGAATTTACAAAGAATCTGCTTTTGTAAATCAATGACCAGTATTCCCTTGAATGTGTCAGAATTTAACCATTCTTCTAATTCCAGACATTTTGGTTGTTTTCAGTGGTTCACTATAATAGATGAAGATTAATAATTTATAGCCAAGTCTTTGTTCACATCCTTATTCCCCTAAAAAACAAAAACCAAAAAACCAAAAAACAAAAACTCTACAAGTGCAACTCCTTGGTAAAAGCCCAGGGAGACTGTGAAGGGTTTGAGATGTCCTGCACAGTGGCTCTCCCTTAGGTTGAACGTAGGGAAGTCACCACCAGTAGCCTGTGAGAGGGTTTTTCTCGGGGGATTTTGATGTCTACAGTACCTAATCTTCGTCATTCAGTATTTAGAAGAGTCCCAGGTAACAAAGTAATCACCTTCTACCTTTAATGATGTGGATGCCTGCTAAGCCATTGAGGGCACAAACTAGTTGCCGATGAGCTTCTTCACATTCAGTTCCACATTTCTTCTGCAGCGACGTCAGCAGCTCCTCCATTGTCATGGTGCTGAAAGAAGAGGCAGACTGTTCAGAACTAGGAAGAAAGTCCTAAATGAGATTATTATATCACGTGAGATCATCAGACTCTTACAGAGTCTGTGGTACTTCAGCATCTTTCTCTTCACCTCCATTTTTATCACTATCACTTTTAACTTAATTACCGTAGTCCCCTCTCATCTGCGGGGATAACAGTCCAAGACCCTCAGGAGATGCCTGAAACCACAGTACCCAACCCTATAAACCAACAAAATGTAAAGAGAAGGACAAAAGCGTTTCGTGTCTGGAGTGCAGCAAAACAAAACAAAGAAACAAAAAACACAACAAAACTCCACAATAGTCCTAATTTTAAAAGAAGTGCTCAAAACCGTTAAAAATAATTTTGATGTGATTTTCTTTCATAGTTGGGGTTCCACATATCAAAGAAAAGCCACCACACTTGAAAATAACTGACAACTCAGTCACAAGATCATGAATAAAACTGTGAGCTAGGCAGCTAACTACTTAAATACTGTCTATCACTACCATATTATCAACAGCAGTAGAAGGAAACTGATGATAAAACCTTTTTTGGAGTGGCAAGAACTCCCCGCGAACGGCCTGCGGGTGGCAGCAGGCCTGCCTGAGCCTCAGCAGCGGGTACAGGATGGAGGTGACAGTCCTTCTGTCCAGGCTGCTGAGCTTCAGAGCCCAGTCGGAAATCTTCCTGAGTTTTACTACTGCATCCTGGCAGCACACCTCATGCTGACGGTGATAGAAATGTCTTTCCACAGGAGAAAAGTGGAGCCAGTGGATTTCTTCTGTCTGAGGAGGTATCTGGATCTGCAGAGAGGAGAGAAAAGAAGATTTCACCTGGAAATGTCACTTTCCATCCCAACTCTGCTTATTTTTCTTTTTAATACTGTTAATCAGTAGAAACTTATCCTACTGACTTGGTCAATCACGTCTTTCTTTGCAGACCTCCACAGAACCTTGGCAATGAAGCTGTGCAGCAGCTGAGGGCGCTTCTTGCAGTAAGGGCGATATAGGAGTCGAACCCACCAGTGCTTGACACAGTAAGGTTCAACCCCCAGAAAGACCACCAACCCAAAAAGATCTGAAAAGAGAAACACAACAAAGCACATTTAGAATAATTGCATCCGTATTTATTACTATTTTGAATAATCACTTTCACAGACATTACATTGCACATAATACTTTCTATGAATTAAAATGCAGACTCTACAGGTTCTTGAATCTGAAAGTCAATTCTGATTGAACTCACATTTACTATTTATTTTGCTCTAGGTTTTATGCTAAAAGCTAAAATGTTTTAAAGTTTATAGAACCATTACACAAAGTTTGTACTTAATTCAAAAGCCTGAAATTTCCATCAGAAGTAAAACAAGAAAACCACTCAACTGAGTGTGACTGATCAAGAAATATATAAGAAGTACCACGCACTTAAACTAATAGATGCAACATTACCTGAATCAGAAAAGCAAAAGTTCTAATCACAAAAGTGAACCAATATTCCTCATACCCATTGATCAAATAATTCTACTTCAGGAAAAAGCTTAAGACACTAATAAAAAAGAGACAATATTTACCCACAGTGATATTCATAGCAACAATATACAGAATAAAAGTGACTCAAGTAAATAAATGATTATGATACCGACCCCCCCCATAAGAACTTTTCTCCCCCTGATCCAGCAGGTCTCGTGTTTGTTAGTTTTAGAACATGATACTTCTTATATATCTCTTGATTGGAAACACTCAATTTTATATTCCTCTCTTTTGCCTACTTAACATTATATATACCATAAGCAGTTTTCCATATATTTATGAATTTTTAAATATGGAAGACTGCTTAGGATACAAAGTTAAGAGGAAAAAATATATAAAATTATGCGTGCAGTATGAGTGCAAATATATATAAACCAATATGGAAAAGATTGGAACAGTGGTTATATCTTCAAATGAAGATTATGGCTGAGTGCAATTTTCCTTACATTTTTCTATATTGATAAACATGTTCACAATGGTCACGTAGTCTAACCTATAAAAAAACAAAACAACACAAAACAACACAAAAACAAAAAACAAAACAAAATAAAAGAATATTCTGAAGATGACAATAAATATTTAAGTTGAATTGAGTTACTTTACTGGTTCCTGAGTTTTAGTAACATCTGAAAATTGCCTATATGCAGATATCCAGAGATTTATATTTTCTGTTCAAACCAATCCAATTGCCTATATGCTACCCAGAGGCCCCAAAGATGCCTCAAAATCAATACTAGACACCTCATACTAGAGAATTCTTCCTTCTTCCCTAATGTTAATGTTTCAGATCTTGGTGCAGTTGTCACTTCCTTCTGCATCCCTTTTATGTGATGTCACAGAACCAGACATCTTGTTTGGAAACATACTATAGGTAGAATTTTATATTTATTTCATATATGAAAGTTATCTTGATTGTAATCTTAAATTTGTCTAAGTATTTAATAAACGTATCTTCCCCTCTAAGCTGTAAGCTTAATAAGGCCAGGGACCTTGTCTATCTTTTGAGCACTATTATGTCCCGCAAAGAATAAATAATGAACCAGTACACGCACCACAAAATACTTAAGTTATTTAAAGTCTGCATTTCAAAAAAAAAACAAAAAAAAACCAAACTAAAATAAATAAATAGATAAATGAAAAGTAAGAACAACAAAAGCAGCAATCGAAGCAGCTACCACTCACTGAATATTTAATATCTGTCAGGTACTGTGCTAAATGCTTTGAGTACTTTATTGTAATTAATCTTTAAAATACCTTATTTTGCAAATAAGGAAAATAAGAATTTGAATATTTAAGTAGCTTGTTTATGGACATACAACTGGTAATTCAGTATGTGAATATAGGTTTGTATATCCCCCAAAGCCAATGTTTTGTATATAACTATACAAATAAGTATATTATATAGATGTGGGGTGTAGTGGGTGGGAGGGGTTGGCAGTGTTCTTGCCTGTTTGACATTCTAAGCAGACTGACATTATTTCAGCTTGCCTGTAGAAATACAAAAGGCCTGGAAAATTATGGAATGAAAATATCTTGGCCTATTTCCTTGCTCAGTATGTGGCCAATCTGGGACGCACAAGACCTCTGGGTTGTAGCTAATTAATAAATCATCAAATCTGATTTATCTCTATCAGTCTAACACACTGGTTTCTCAACTGAGGTGGAGGGGTGCAGTTTTGCCCTGCAGGGGACATTTGCAATGTCTGAAGACATTTGTGGGTGTCACAACTGCAGGAATGCTACCGGCATCTAGTGGGTAGAAGCTAATATCCTAAAATGCACAGGACAGCTGCCAAAAAAAAAATAATTATCTGGCCCAAAATGTTAGTGGGGCCAAGGTTGAGAAATGCTGGTCTAACACAAAAAGGAAAACAAATGAGACTTCCACTTCCAAATATGACATAATAAATCGTGGCAGGCTAACATTCCCACTGCAACAACTACAAAAAGAACTGACACACTGTAAGAATCATAGTGTTAAACACGTCAGAGTTATGGAAGCAGAGGAAAGATAAACTAAAATTCCAGAAAGTTTGGAAAAGTTCTTTTTTAGGTAACTAGGGCAGGAGGATACTTTTGGGGGTGATTATCCTGATTGTGGAAACAAGTTCATGGGTTCAGAACAGGTTCAGGTTCAGAACACATGTCAAAAGTTTACAAATTTTACAGTTTTATTATATGTCATTCATACCTCAATAAAGCTGTTTTAAAAAAAATGTTCTCAAGAATTTATTGAATGAATGGTGACAAGTGTTCAAAACACCTACCAACATCTTACGTATCCAAAATAACCCACCCAGGTAACAGAAATTATTGCTCATATTTTTCTAAAATTAGAAAAAAGATAACTTTGAAGTTATTGTCATTTTTCTGCACCCTCTCAGCTAACTCCTGAGCTGAATGACATCTTATTAACACCTACATATCTAAAATACCTACAATTTGGGCAGTTTCCAAATGTAACAGCAGACCACTAAATTTGGCAGTTTAATTAGCCTGTTATTCTATAATATGTATCTTAATGTAACTTACTAAAATTATATGAATATTTAAATATGTACTTATAAAACCTTCATAGAAAATGCTTTTCCTCCTAAAAATAATCATCAAAAATATATTGTTTTTCAGGTCACAGCAATGGATGCTGACATTTTTATTTTAGCAGACTGATGTTATCCTGTTGAAAACAAACAATATACAAAAACTTGAATTTTCAGAAAGGTAAGTTTTGAAGATGAGTATTTGCCATGGGAGTTCAAGAATATTTATATTTTATAATTTAACTACATTTTAATGATAGCTTTTCAAAAAATTTATTATGTAAAACAACATTTACTTAAACTTTTAGTTTTAAATATTCACAACTTAAAGTTTTAAAAATGCACTGTCTGCTCTTTGGAGAAAGTAAGTTATATGCATGAGGTTATGTACAAGCCTGAGTTACACTGTGTGTGTGGGAGAGAGAGGAGAACTAGACACGAACTAAATGTGCAAAAAGAGGAAGGGTTGATGGAAGAATGGTATAACCATCTGGTGTGAGCTCATAAAGCCTACTAACATTTTATAACTGTTACAATTGGTAAAATCATGGTCCCCCTATTTATGCCTATGGGTTCAGGCAATAAAAATTATGGTCCTTATTTTTATGGACACAGCCAATTGAAATTAATTCCTTTTTCCTCTCTCGCTCTCTCTGTCTCTGTCTCTCTCTCATTCTTGTCAGGTTCGTTCTGTTTTCTACCTACCACTTTGGAACCTCTGCCTACACTCTTTAGGTGGGTACAGCAACTGTTCAACTTAGGACAACGGGACTACCCACTATAGATCTACCCCATGTATAAAACCAAAAATAATCTGATTCCATTTAAAAAAGATAAATGCTTGAAACTACTAGGACTCAAATATAAGTACATGTACTATCACTTAAATAAGGATTTCAGCAAAGGTGAAACATAACAGTACTTTTGCTTTAAACAATGCCAGCTTTTCAAATACATGCACCATGTGAGGACACCATCTACACATTACCCTCCAATCCTCTCTGTACTGGAGTGCCACTGATGCACCATCGGTTAATCCCACTCAAGCGCTGAGCCATTTCTGCTGCCTGATGAGAGAAATATGGAATAAAAAAGAAACATAGTTAAGTGCAGAAGTCAGGAACACATCTACGCATGAAAACAGCCACAAAAAGCTACGCTTCACTCATTGTTGATTGTCACAGTCGGCCAACTTCTAGCCCAGTGCTTCTCATTAGCAGGAGGACGTCACAGGTGCCCCCGCCCCCACCCAAGAGGAAGTATGTGCAAGTGTGTGCAGAATGAAAAGGTTCCCTGAACAACTGATACATCATTCAGATGTGAACCACTATACTAGGAGACATGACTTGTAAATTCAGGACAGGTTACAGACTGGCCAAAGAAGACAATAAAGACATATGACAAAGGCTGGATCACAATTCTATCTTCTGAAGTAGCATTTTTGCTCTCATCTAGTCTCTCTGATAAAAAACCACGAAAGCCCGCTTTGTCCCCAAGCTAGCAGAGCCCACATAAGCTTTCCGCCTAGCAGAAATGGTTACAAAAGTCCCTCAGCAGACTTGACTTTGATCTTTAACACACATAAACTGCCATCTTACTCAAACATATCTGGGCACTGCGTACAGAGCAATGGTTCAGCGTACCTAAGGCTTACGTAGTTCACAGCACACGAGAATAGGAAATGAGGAGTGATTAACTGCAAGCTTTTGCCTGATGTCAACATTGAATTATTAAATTTTCTATGGACAGTTTCCCCCAACCCCTTTCCCTTTTCTCCTCCCCGGCCCTTGGGAGACTCGGCAGAAATCCTCACCTTCACGGCAGGACATTCGACCATCTGGGCCTCATCCAGGCAGATCCTCCACCACTCCACGGCCACCAGGGGGCTGGGGATGGCCATGTAGCGCTTCTGGTTGCGCAGGCGGCGGCCGTCCTCACTGTTGCTGTGCGGGATATCTACGTAGTTCAGTTCTGAACGGAGGACGTCATAGGTGATAATGACTATATCCTGTTCTGCCAAAAAGTGAGGCTGTAAAAAGCCATCTTTCTTCACTCCTTGATATACCTAGGGAATAATCAGCACAGATGTAGCTATGGCAGAAAGGCTTATCAAAGACAGCTGAAATAAGCATTCACTCAGGCCCTCACAGAGCCCTTCCATTTGTTTAGGACCAACCATGCTATGAGATACATCCCACATCTTTCTAGAGAAAGACACATTTTAGTGTGGAAAACCAATGTCAGCAATGTGAAAGGAACTGTCACAGAAGTCAACGTGACAGCATCACAGTGGAAAGACCAAATCTATGGCAAGAGAAGGTAAATTCAAAGAGGACTTAAAATTTGGGGTGGGTCTGGAAGAATAGTGAGTTCTCCTCACAGTGGGGAAAAAGGGAAAAGAGCATGTAGGGAGGTTGATGGAATCAATAGCATATGCCAAAGCACAACGGCAAAACTAGAAGAGCAAAAGTACCAGCAAGAGCTGGTATTTCCTGAGTGTCTCTTATGCTTCAGGCACTGTGCTAAACTTTATCTCCTATACTCAGGACGGCGTTTTACTTATTATTGGATTCTCCCTCCATTGGATTTGTCCCTCCAGGACAAATTGGATTGTCCCTCCAGGACAGCGGCTGAAATAACATTTCAATAACATTTGAATGGAAAGAAGGAAAGAAGAACAGAATGAAAGAAGAACACTAACATTAGTGAACAGTAACACTGAATGACCACGTGTCAGCACTTTATCAAATCATTTAATTTTCACAATAGGTGTGTGAGTGGATACCATTTTCAGACCTTAGCACAGTTCCTGGCACGTAATAGGTGCTCAATAAATATTTGTTGAATGTGTAAATTCTTATTTTACAAATGAGGTAACTGAGGCTAGCCACAGAGGATGATTTGGGAGCTAAGAGGTGGCAGATGCGATAAGTAGCTGCTATTACACAATACCACCTTTGGAGTGCATTTCTATGTAAAAGAATACATGCTTATACAAAGACTTTTTCATTTACGTGATGAGTTCTTTTCAAAAGCTTTCACATCTTTCCACTTAAAGTGCTTTAACTTCAGAACTTCTGATGCCAGAAAAGAATAAACAATTCCCTGTTCTGTATTTTACTTTCAGTGTCCTCTTCAAGTTCTGATTTACTATTATCATTTCTTTAAATTAAGTTTTGGGATAAACAATAAAGTGACACAGATTATAAAAGCTACCCTGAAGAAGTAACAATGTGTCTTCCTACCCCAGGAAAGAGCCCAGACTGCCTTACCAACACTCGAAGAGACGACGACCTCACATGCCTGTTGATTTCCTCCACCCACTGATGACAGATGGAGCTTGGCGAGATGATCAGAGTCGCTCTTGTTGACACTGGCTCCATCGCAACAAGGCAGTGGGGGCAGTAAAAAGGCTTAATCTTCAGATTCTTCTCTTCGTAATTCACACATTTCGCATGTTGCCATAGGTGGCATTTCAGGCACTGAACGCGAGGCTTGTGGTCCATCTGGTCCACTTCACCACATATGCACTCAAAGCGATAACCAGAGGAATCACAGGGACTCACAAGGTTAGAATGCGGCACATCAGCCTCAGCGGGTTTTAGCGACTCGGCTTGGTTTTCTGCTGCATGTTCTTGCCTGACCTCAAGGACACATGTACTTTCAGATGTGGCAGCATCAGTCATTCCAGAGTCACTGGTAGCAGGGCAGTGATCTTCTGAATTGAGATCAAGGTTAGGCTGACTTTTTCCCTTTTCCGTGGATGGAACGAGCTTTTTCCTAATTTTACTACTATTTCTCCCAGCCTTGCAGTAATAATAGTAAGGATCATTGTCATCACCAGAGGTATTTGGTGGCAAGTATTCAGAATCTGTGTCTTTACTCCCTGATTTTCTGGATTCTTTCTGAATTTTCCTTGGACTCCACACTGCCTATGAGAAAATATTATTTAATTATTTTTTCCAACATAGTTATATTTTTTAAATTAAATTCCCAAGTTTATTTATATAAAAATCCAGTAACCTGTCTTTGCTACCCTTTTCCTTGATGAGAATCACTCCTGATCAGTGGCTTTTAATCTGCCTCCTATGAGAACCTTCCTTGTAGTCTGTAGGTACAGAATAAAAGGAAGGCTCTACTACTGTACAAGTAAGATTTGGAGAGAACAAAAATTAGAAAGATAAAGGGAGCTACTGATATTTTGGTATTAACCTCTTATAATTTATGGTCTGCCTAAATCAATGAAAGGTTAGTAGTTTATAATACATAAATATACAAACTAGGACAATTATAAAAATACCAAGTGCTAAACTATAGCATTTACAGAAAGTGAAAGATAATCTAATAGTTATTGCAATTAGCAAATAAATTCCTTCTTTCTTTCCTCCCTTCTACCTTTATTCCCCTCCTGCTATTTTTATTGAATGCCAATTCTGCACCAGGCATCGTCTTAGATGCTGGGGATACAAATATGAGGAATATTTAGCCCCTGATCTCAAAGGGGTCTGTTGGAAACGAGAGAACGGTAAAAAGTAAAACGGTGCTATAGGAATGGAAATGAGCAGTATATAACAGAGAGGCGCTATGATGGGAAAGTAGGTGCCAGCAACAGTCTCCAAGAAATGACGTCAGATTCAAGGTTGAACATAGGTGTTGGGACACTTAATAAATATTGAATGAATGGAATTAATTGAGGTTATTTTGTTGTTGTTGTTTGTTTGTTTTTAAGTGACAGAGGATTAGTAAAAGCACAGAAGTTTATTGTAGTCTTCTACCCTGGCTGGGGAAAAACGTTGGACATTCCCCCAAAATGTTGGAGACTTCCTATTCCAGGAAATGAATTTTTTATCTGCCATTTCTTTCACAGTATACAAGCTGATAGCTCCACGCTTGGACTTGTCATTAG
The DNA here is from genome assembly GCF_964194185.1 of Rhinolophus hipposideros. Lineage (NCBI taxonomy): Eukaryota > Metazoa > Chordata > Mammalia > Chiroptera > Rhinolophidae > Rhinolophus > Rhinolophus hipposideros. The sequence goes on along the minus strand of NC_138049.1, from coordinate 18,223,372 downwards.
TCTCTTCTTGATTAATGTTTATAAATTTGTAACTATTTTCTTGAAAGCAAATTGAAATTAATAGCCCCCAAAAAACAGTTTTATAACCAAATGTAAAAATTGTACAAAATGATGATATGGGAAAAAAGAATTTATATAAAAGATTCAAAATGTATACAAAGAGCTATGCAAAAGGACAGTATCATTAATCTTTTTTAAGTGTGGAATAAACTTTTTAATTGCCGACAACAGCACGATGAGGAGAGAGAAGCTGTTTTAAACTTTCTAGTATGCTGAAACAACTATTTTTATAATTGCCATGCACTTTTCTTTGGGCTAAATAGTAACCAAAGTGAAGTTTCTACTCTGATGGAACTTATATTCAGGAAGTAGAAAACATAAATCATAACCATAAGGGATTTTCCTAACTGGTTTGTTTTTTTATTGTCAGGCTGTAAAAACTGCAGTGTCAAGTTGGGATCTGTCAACTCATTCTGTAAGGCATCACATATAGCTTAATAAATGCTCTGTTACCTGTTTTTTTGTTTTATCATATATATCCTCTTCCTTGTAATTCTTCCCCAATGTAAAAGTCCCAGAAAAACCATGGCCTTTGATCTGTTTCACAAGACCTTCAAAAATTAAACATTTCAGCATCCGTTTCAGAAGACTCCTGTTCCGCTGAACATCATATCGGTATATAGAACTGACATACTTATAGATGGAAAGGATGGAAACTCCTTTTTTTCCATTCATTTCTTTCACAGCTGTCAGGATCATCACACGTGTAGCTAAATGCAAAAGGATATGCTAACTCAGTCAAAATAGTTCAAATTAAAAGAAAATAAAACTCAGTTAATCTTAATGTACACTGAGGACCAAGTTAAGAAAAAAAGTAAATCAAAGATTTATTGAAGGTATGTTGTCTGTATATCGTTAATCTGAAGAATACATACTAAAAATTTATCTTAACACATAAATTACTGTAATGGAAATAATTTAAGAATTACTTGTAAATTTGTTAATCTGACAAAGCAAATATTTAAGTTATTTTAAAAAACTCTGACAATTATCTATGTATTAATATATGCTATCATTAATAAGGGAAACATACATTTTTTTAGCAGAATTTGAAGCAGCTAGACTTGAGAACAAACAAAACCTGGTTTAAAGTGTCAGCTAAAGAAATTTAAACATAACAGATGGAGCAAGAACCACATGGACTAACTAAGTCAAATAAAAAAAATAAATCTTACTTTTGTTAGATAATATGACTTATAACCGACCCATTTATGCAAAGTATAAACAACTATAAAAACAATTATTCATAACAATTACAAGATACTGCTATATAAGAATTACAAGAACTATAACACAATACTGTAAAAAAGATGTTTTAAGAGATTTCATACTTACGGGGGCACTGAATTTTTTCTTTTGGTTCAATTTCCATATTCTGAGTTTCTGTATTTTTCACTTTTCCTCCAGAATAATGGGATGGGATGAAATAATTCACCACTTTTCCCTGATATAAACAACATTTAGTGGTCACACAGTGTTTTGCTTTCAACATCCTGAGCTGCTTATTAAAATTAACGCTCCTTCTATGAAGGAGATAGAAGAGAAATGTACAAAATTATGGAAAAAAGGGGTATATATGCTATTCATACATACAAACATTTTTTTATTTCAGGGCTTACAGCTCGCCATCACCTTTTAAAATTATGCATATTATCTTAAATTACCTAAATGTTAAGTTGGGACTTCTGCAATTAACTTTTTATGGCTTGTTTAAATATGGAATTAATGCACTCAATTTGTAATCATACGAAAAATAACTTAGAATTAAATATCTGATGAGCAGAAAATGTCAACTGTATACGCCTCCTCCTTTTTCTACAAAGGAAATAAATATTTTCTATTACCTACTCAAATCTGAAAGACTAACTTTGCAAACTTGACCCTATCAAAAGATTATATAATCACTAAGGTTGTGAGCATGGTGGCTCTACAGGTAATTACAGACATATCCTTATCTTGTAGCCTCATTTCAGCAGATTCAATATGCTGATTTTAGATTTCGTCATTGACAAACATGAGCTACATTTTCTCCGTTGAGTGTTTTTTGAACTTTAAAATTTATATGTTTAAATAGAATTACATATTTTGGATAAGGACTTAAGAGTTCGTTTCATCTAGCACTCCAATTACTAAGTTAGTTATCTTTAAACAAAGTTCTCATTATTAGATTCTAAGAGTTACATATCTGAGATTTGTACAATTAAAAAAAAATCGTTCTCAAAAGTAGTTAGTGGTCAGATGGAGAATCGTAGCAGTGACAAAACATTTGAGTTGTAATAGTCCTTTGCTAAGGGAGTTTCTCTGCCAACTAGAAGGCAGCTTGGTCAGTAACAGCGTATCCCCTTCCTAGTTGGCCAACATCACTTAAATCCCCACTGGGTCACAAACATCCTGTTCTCTGGGCCCACTTGAAGTTAACTAACAACTAATGTAAATCATTAGCTGCAGCATAAATCTAAAGTGTTGACTTAAGTGCCAACCCACTGTTAGACATATGATGCGTTTCGAGAACATATGTCCCCTGCTTTCCCAAGCCCCACAGGAATCCTCCTACCTCAGGAAGAGTCAAAGCATCTTGTTTGACATCTTGTCGAGTATGTGTCAGAATTAGAGCCAAGACCTCCACTGTCTTTCCAAGACCCATCTCATCCGCTAGGATTCCACCAAGCAACTGTGGCCCAGCAGTTGGGTATTCGCGGATGATGCTAAAAGAAAAAACAAGAATAATACATCATTGGAATGCAAACAAAATTATATTGTTCCTACAGAGAACTGGAAAAAATGCATAAAGTCTAATTTTTAAAAAACTTTTAGGATGAAACAATTCAAATCCCTAGGTCACGAACATAAGAACTGTGACAATCAAAAAACTGCCTGAGCTGACAGCTGTCTGCAGGAAACAAGAGAGGTATTGGTGAACAGCCATCATTTTTTTTCTTTTATAAATATAAGGAAGCACGTCTGCCTTCTTTCTGTGAATGTTATGAATTTGTGAATAAAAAAATAAAGGCAATAACTACTGATTCACTAATTAGCTTTATGATTCCTAAAACTCATTTATAACAGATATTGACAAATTTAACAAAAATATAAAAACTGGCTCATAATAAGATGATATTTTTACTTAGAATTATAATTTCTTTACAGTCTAAAGATAAAAAACAAACAAGTTAGGAAAATTCCTTAGGGTTGTGACTTACGTTTTCTACTTTCTGAATATAAGTAGCAATAACTAACCATCTTTAAGTCTATTGTACAGCATTCATTTACTGAAGAATGACAAGTACTATTAATTCCGTCTATCCTATCTATAAAAGTGTCTAATAAGACTTTAATTTAGTATTCCTTCTTGAGGTACTGCCAAGGCTAAAGACATATGCTACCAATTTCATACAGGTTTTTATAATATTTACCTTTAATACCAAGCACACAAAGTTTTGCCTTACCAGCCTGTGTAAGGATTGTAATAGAGTTTCAAACCATCAGATGTAACAATCTCTCGCCATAAAAAGTGTAGGGCATTTTCTAAAGAGAAACATAACCATAAAAACAAGTTTTTGTTTGTTTTCTTTCCTGCTAGAGAATCATACTAAAATAAAAATAAGTTAACAGTATACCCTACGAAGCCACATACATATGAGAAAAAGGCTAGGATCCCTTTAATTCTTTTCTTCACATATTATTCTTTAGCTTCCTTTGCTTTAGGCACAAATATTTTCCGTATAACAAGTGATAAGACAGAAAAACAAAAGCATAGCAAATTACAGAGAATTAACAGCAGAAGAAAATTTATACATAGAACCAACTCTTACCTTATAAAAGAAAGCTTATCTTTTATATATCTTTCAAAAAGTTGCCTGAAGTCTTTAAATAATTCAACAGACATATGCTAGTAGGTTAATGCATTCACCTACATCAGACCTAACCTTTTACATGGGTCTGATAATGGGAGGAAAGGCTTAGTTAACCGAGGAAAGAACATCTGAAACTATAACACTAAAGTACTGATTGTTTCAGATAGAATCTTCTATTATCCTTTCCCTTAATATTTTATATTAAGTCAACTGTAAAATAGGAAGTATGTCGCTACCCACCAGTGAAACAGCAAGTAATTTTTTGTTGCCTTCTTTAGGGATTAATAGATGAAGTAGGAATATAGATATATAGGGTTTATAAAATGGAACGACTAAAAGATAAAATGCTTCAAAGTATGGGAACCATAGGGAACAATAAGAACTACTAAATGAAACATAGGATTTAACCAACAAAGTCCCGTTTATGGACAAAAAAGAATGAATTACCAATACATGCAGCATGGAAAAATCTCAAAAACATGCTGAAAGAAGCCAACTCTCCCCCAACCCCCTAAGTGTCCCATTTATTGTATCTAAAACAGGCAAAACTAAGTTATGGTGACAGTAGTTGCCTCCCGAAGGGGCTAAAGTAGGAGAATTGACTGGGCCATGAGGGAACTTTCTGGGGTGATGGAAATATTTTGTCAGCACTGCATGCCAGAAATATAAACAGAAAAAGGTAAAATAAATTTTAACAGTTTATTTTTTTTAGCCCAATAGAACCAAAATATTATCATTTCAATATATAATCAATATAAAACTTACTAATGAAGTATTTCATACCGTTTTTGTACTATTTAAAACCTGGTATATATTTTTAACTTACAGCACATATTTGGACGGCCACATTTCAAGTCTAATGAGGCATGTGTGGCTAGCGGTTACTTTTGGGAAAGTCTAGTTCTATGTCTTAATTAGGTTGTTGCTTGTGCAAATGCATAGATTTATAAAAATTTATCAAACTGTGCCCTTAGTGTTTATGCATTTTATTGTATGTAAGATATATCTTAATAAAATTAAGTATTAATGAAACATTATTTCATTTTGGAGAAAAAAAATAATCCAGTCTGTGGGAAATTCTATAGAGCTGACAATTTCTTCAACACATGAATTTTAAGGACAAAAAATAGAATGAAAGAGCGGAGATAAAAACCTATGAATTAAAATAAAGTTAAGAGGCAGCAATTAATTCCAATGTACAGATGTTACTTGGATTCTGACTTGAACAAATTAAAAGAGAGAGAAAAAGAGAGAGAAAGTTAAAAGGAGAGAAGAAAGAAAAGGGAGGAAGAGAGATTTGGTGATATTAAGGAATTATTGAGTTTTAAATTCATTACTGTATGTATTTTTATACCTGCTTAAAAGAACACTTATCTTTTAATGAAACAAACGGAAATATTAAACAGATGAAATGATACACGGGAGATTATTATTTCAAAGTAATTCAAGGTATGGGAGGAGAAGTGGGAAGAAATAACACTAGCTATGAATTGATATTTATTTTCTAAAATAGAAAGTTTTAAAAAATGAAGTTTGTTGGATTACAAAATATAAGATGAAACTCATGGGAGAAATAAGAGCTATTCGTCATTAACTAAAATAAATATAGGAAGAATGAGAAATAGTTATCACTTCACTTCCTAGAATCATACAAAAATCTCATGTTATGCCCATCCCCTTAAAGACCGTGATAAAGACGTGGCATAAATGACTCCCTTAAACCTACTACTTCCATGAAAACATTTAAGAGATGACATTTTATTTTTTTACTTTGTAAAGAAAACAAATGAAAACCTAGAAACATTAGCATAGTCGCACGTAAGTCTCCCACTTTTGTAAACGTCCTTTCTGTCACTAACATTCACCATCAAACTGTGAGGGCTCTTGCAGATGATTGGCAAGATTCCCTTCAGTTCAGGTTTCTAAAGCATTTCTTGGTTGGAAAGGCACGCAAAAACATTTCTTGGTTTATAAAAATTCCAATCAAGGGGGGGCCTTTATTTTGGCTAGAAAAAGCAGTTCAGACTTTTATGGATAAGAAAAATCACAAATGAATTTTTCTAGACTTCAATTTTGAGGGCTTTCTTAAAAAATGACTTTGTTCATAGTTAATGTCCATTCTATCCCATCTTTTCCACATGACTTGTTGAATGGTCAATGCTTCTCCGCTCCCCACCCCCACCCTACCTCCCTCTCATACACTCCCTCAGCACAATGAGCCTTTCCTGAGGCATCTTATACTTGCCACTGGCCGGAGCACTTCTGAAGTGCTCTTGTTGGAGCATCCAGTTGACAGCCTCTCTTTGGTACGGTCTCAACACAGGAATCAATGCGGGATGCTGGACGTCCACTTGAACGGACTGTGTTTCTTGCTGATGTGTTTGCTTCACAAAGTGATAGAGCTCATCAATGTCCTGTCCCTCTGGCTCACTCTCTGAATCTTCCTCTTCCTCTTCCAACACATCTGTATACCCAACGACAGTGGACTCAAAACAATCCAATCCACCTTTTAGAACTACCAAGCACTTCTTACTTCAAGACCGCATCATACACTCTCCCAACTCTGGGGCTTTACTCAGTGTTTTGTGACTGGAAGGTCCTATCCTTAATTCTTCAAGATCAAAAATCTACCCATCCATCCTTCAAGATCATTCAACTGCTACTTTTTCCATGGTATTTTCTTTTGTTTTCCCTGGTTGGAATTAATGTTCTCCTCTGTGCTCATATAACACTCTTATACTTTGCATGCAGCAATGCACTACAGTCTGTTTGGTAGCGCAATCATTTATGAGCACTTGTCCTTTCTGCATTGCACTGTATTACTCTTTGAGGGCAAAGACTGTCTTTCGTTTTTATAGCTCCTCAGAGCAGCTGGCACATGCTTTGTCTATCGTAGATAGTTAGTAAACATTCGAGGAACGGAATGTGAATATCTTTTGCAGTTTATAAAAGGATAATTTATTTCACTTTTCTCTTCATGTGAAAAATATCCATATGCAGACATAATTTCTCCGTGTCTAAGGCAAGGGTTCCCATTCTATTTCTTATGAATAAATAAAATAAAATAAAATAAAAATAAAACAGACATTTGGTAGCAGTTATAGCTAACTAGGAGGTAAATGTGTAAACCATTAATCCAAATTTATAAAAATATCAGATTCATTTGCTGGGCACAGTTGCCATGTGGAAGATTTGTGCTGACTATAACATGAAAACAAAATTCAAAATCTTGATCAAATTTACAACCTCTTTTTAGCTAATAATTTATTTCCAAATTGTTTCAAAAAGGTCTATAAACTTTTAGAGAACATATTGCATATGCTCTAAAATGTACCATAAAATACATAATTTACGTTTCTCAATAAAAAACATGCTATGAAGATTTTCAAAATGTTATATGCTTGGTTATTTCAGATTATGCCAATAGTTGTATAATCTAGTACTGGAAACTAAACTGAAGTTTTCCTTTGAAATTCTTTGAAATTTTTCTTTGAAAAGTTCATATTGAATTACTGTTAATGGCAGAATAATTTCTTATCTTAACTTTTAAAGTCTCGATATATTTAAAGGTATTCCTTCCAATTCTGATACCAGAGACTTTTCCTCCTTTTAAGACTTTAACATAAAAGAATTTACTTTTATTAGAATTGTGAAGCTTTGGAAAGAATGTCCTACGGAAATAACAATCAAGCCAGACGCTGATTTCTCAAATATTCCAGTATGAAAATTTGCCCCTGAGATAGTGCTGGCCCACCAGGAGCAGGGCTGGAGATTTTGAGCCATTTCCCAGGAGTGTTGATGGGCTGCCCCAAGCCAGCCTCACTCTCCCTTGGGAACCAATGGCTGACAACTCTGAAGCAGCAGTCCTGACCAAGGGTGCAACGTCTTGCCAAGAAACAGTAGCAAAAGTAACTGGTCTTTTGGGAAGTAGGCTCTTGAGATAGTTTGTCAGACCCCAAAGAGGAGGAGGAATAAAGGCCAGCCAACAATCTCTGGCCACGACAAAATAAACGCACGAAAATATTGCAAAAATTCCAATCAACTCAAGATCCTTTAGACTCTGCCTATTGACACTGCAAACGTTTCTTGACTGGTTACTATAAGCTAAGCATAGTAGTAAGCAAACAAAGACACAAATCATATTAGTGGAGGCATTTCAGAAAAGTCATACAGCAATTTTATGGAGGTTATTTCATTTTTATTACGGTTTTATTAGTTCTTTTCATGGTTTTTATGTATAAGAGTTAGGGAAATCCTGTACCTCTTAAGTAATAGCAATTTCAAAGTTTACTTTAAAAATTACCTGGAATAAAATTGTATAACTTTTCCATCACTCTCTTCATGAGCTGATTGAATTTTTTCATTCTTGAATTTGCCTCACTCAAAAAGTCCAGTTTCGCTAGGCCATTTTCCAAAAGATAAATTCCAACCTACAAAGAATCAATCAACATAGAAATAGTTTTAATTGTATTACATCACTCTGTATAAGGATATAAAAAAAAACATTTCTTACCATCACTATTTTGAAAGATATTTATAGCATTTGTTCCATAAAACTAAATATATACCTATCAAACTTCCTTCACATAATTTTACTTTCAATTGTAAATTCATTCTACAAATGCAGTGCCTACTATGTTCCATGTACCATTCAAATTGCTAAAAAAAAAAAACCAAACAAAAAACAAACAACAAAAAACAACAGCACAACTTCTCTAAAGGCAACCAAACCTGGGAGATGTGACAAGAACACCAATTCCACCTACTGAGTCTATGATTCCCAAACTTGATGAGCATCAGAATAATTAGTTGACTAAATTCCAGATTCCGCGTTTTTAATGCAGAAGATTCTGACACATATGCTAAGATACTTATGCACAGATTTGGGAATCCCTATTACTAGATCAAACATTAAAATATAGAGGAAAAGTGAACTTGATTAATGTTTTCTATCTTGATTCTGGTGAAGCAATGCAGTATGAAGTTCTACAGTAGAAAAACTTGAATTTGAATAATGGCATTGGTATGTAGGAGCTAAATAAACAAGCAAAATAACTGATTTGTTTTGACCCAAATGTTGTCATTTGCAAACTGGAGAAAAGCCCATAAAGAGATAGCAGAGATGATGCAATTTTAAAACATCCTAATGGTAGGTACTCAGTAAATGCAGTTTCTCTCATTTCCCTCTATAATCCTGGACCTGGTTTCCTAATCACTGAGATTCTCATATTCTTTCACTAAAGAAAATTATCCAACCCAGCATTATAGAGGAATGGGTGGCAAAGATTATATTTCATTAACATTTTACTCTGGCTTATGTTCACTTAGAGATGGCTTACTATAGCAGCAATAAATGTTTAAATAGTTATATAAAAATTGAGATCAGGGAGCACAGAATAGACCAAGACTTAGTTTGTGGGGGAGGTGAACAGAACACAGACCCACAAGCCATGAATTCTTACATACTTGTTATCATTGAATGCCCATTTTGGCATTCATGATCAACAAAGAGAGGGAATGAATGTTAGGTTGCAGACTTTCACTGTCCAGGGAAGAATTAATTATAATTTCATGCTTCTAAATTTTCTCCTTTCCTACAATAACAAATTCTGAAACTACAAATAGGGCTGCAATGTAATTGCTTTTTAGTATAAGAAATGCATAAGATACAGTTTTCAATTGAACAATGGTGAATTTTACATTTTAGAATTTTTCCTTTCAAGTTTTAGCATGAAAGCATATTGACCTGCTTCGTAGTTTAAAAGTACATTTACTTATATTATCTCACCTGAGTCTCAACACAACTGTATGAGGTTAAAAGAATGGTTATTATTTAATTTCATATAGAAAGAAGCTAGAATTTAGAGCATTCAAACAATTCACTTGGCTAGTGAATAGCAGAGCCTGAAATGCATTATAAATTTATTCATTCATTTACTGAAAATCTCTTCAGTATCTAATGTTTTACCAGGCTGTGAAAATAAAAGACTAGTGAGGGAGGAAGATCTAAAATGTAAGTACATGACATGTGACCAAAGCAAAATTAAGTATATGCATCAGGTATGATGGGGAAAAGGCACATAACACCAATCATGGAGTCTAAGATTTCTGTATATGCAGTAAACTCTGAGCTGAATATTAAAGAAGGACCAGGAATTAATCAAGGAAGAACAACCCAGGCAGAAGGAACTGTGAGAGCAAAATCAAAGACGCAGAAAGCTGGCAGGGAAGGTGCAGGAAACAAATCAATTTGGAATTTGCAGGACGAAATAAAAAGCAGAGTTAGAAAACACGAGGCTGGAGAAGTAGACAAGGACCTATCAGATTTACTTACACTCCAGATTATACTTAATTCTGTAAGCAGTAAAGAATAGAATTCCATTTTCATTCACATGTCTTATACCATTCCAGAGACAAAGGAGATGAAGGAGTTGAAAAGGCAAGCAGGGAAATGGTTAAAGGACTGCTGACAGGAAGAGGAGATAATGAGAATCAAGAGAAGTCATTGAGAATGGAGCTGGAAAGGAAGAATCAGGAAGATCTCCTTGAAAAAGTTCATCTTGGAAATAATTAGCTATTTTACATATACATATGTTTTATAGTTACTGAAAGCCCAAAATAAAGTGTACTTTGAAACTTAATAAGGAGGCTTTGGCTGGCTTTTCAGACCTTCCTTCCAAGTTAACTTCAAAATGGACTGCTGAATGCAGAAAAACCTTAAAACACACCACAGAAATTGAGTACCTTGATAATGCGACTTCCTTCTGGTTTTTGGTAAAGTTTTATTCTTCTTTTCTTTTGCAGCCACCCCAAATCTTCTAACATTTCACCACTGAAGGACGATTCCACTTGAATGCTCTTGTCACAAATACTGATTTGCTCGTTGAGTCCTTTTTCTTGTTTCTCTACATCTATGCATTTTGAATGAACGCAGATCAGGAAATGGTTGCTTGACTCTGAGTTCATCAATGTAAAACTCCTTTCAGAAAAATTTTCAATTAAACTCTGTTCAGGAAGAAGCTGAAGAGTTAATTCTCCTAGAAATGCTTTCCAAGAATTATCGAAGTGATGAGGAGAGATCACAATATTCAGCTTTACAGACAACGGGGAAACACTGTCACCAGCCTCTTCTTTATCGATTGATTTTGAGACACTCACCTCCTCCAAGCATCTCTTTTTATCTGTGTGAGCCACTTCTTCCTTTACACTATCATCTAAGATGATGCAATGGGCAGAAGAGGAATCTGAACCTGGGCAGGGATATTCGTCATCAGTTAAGATGAGAGGTTCATTCCTTCTGTCCTCATGCATGTTCCAACGAAGCTGCTGTTGTTTTTCTTCATCTACTTTCACTGGAGGAGCATGTTTCCGTCGGCTGCTCATTGTCACGTTTTCTTGGTTGGTAAATGTGAACTCTAGAAGACAAATGCAACAGTAGGCATTCCAAGAGAGGATTTTAGTGTTAAAGTGATCCCACACGAGAAATTCAGCATAAGCTAATAGTCCACACACATAACACGAAATCTTCAGAGATACAAAAAGCAATGGATAATTTTTTTAATAAGTCAAACACAACTAAGAAACACATAACCATAATCTCATACATCATATACATTCTAATAGTCTTACTGGTCATTAATGGATAAATTTAATAATGATAATTTGTTGTATAAAGTAAAATTCTAAAAATATATTTAAGGAGCAGCATGACAGCAAAGTAAATCTTTCAAATATCCTAGAAACACATATTTGAAGAGTTTTACTAATATACATACTCCTATCATCACTACAAAATTTCAATTTTGTTTTAAAATCCCAAACAGTTAACAAAACTTCACTTGACCCATACATAGCTTTAAAATCTCTACAAATACATCTCTTTCAAAAGAGGAAGATGAAAATATAGAAATATATTTCTTTTTGTGGATTAGGAGATAAAAAGGATAAGAAGGATAGCTGGGAAAGGAATAAGGTGGTGATGGCAACCAGGGGGAATGGAGCAGAGACAATAATGGAAGTAAGAGAAGAAAAAAGTGTAGGGAAAAAAGGAAAAGAAAGCTTTCTTATCTCAATAGAGTACACTAGTCTGAAAGCGCTTATACGTGGTAGGCCCCAAACTACACTTTTCCCAAAATAATAGCCAATTTCTGTATGAAACACAGAATAACACAGAGATAAATCATAAAGTCATAATGATGGTTGGTGCCTATTTCAACCTATTTCAATCATGTAGCTTAAAAATAATGGATGTATAAATAATTAAAAATTAGCTTCAAGAAATATTCCTATTTTTTAATAAAATCCAAAAAGGTATCACTGAGTCCCATTATGTACTCAACACTGTGCTGTATTTTAAGAGAGGATACAAAGTAAGTATAAATCAGATTGTGGTCTCTAATTCAGGACAGACAATAAACTGTGTTCTGGTTTCTTCAAACTGAGCACATGGAGTAGTTTACACCCCTCTCCTGTACTAATCCCCCATCTCTAACTACTCTGCTCCAAATCTAGGAAAGAATGAGAAACATGTTTTTAAAAAAACAATTCAGAAATTCACAGCCCTGCTTAAAACAACAAAATAAAAACAGTACGTGGGAAATCTCAGTTGACCAAAAATTTTGAGGCATTCCTACAGAATACAGAGGGCATCCAACTGAAAAGCTAAGTGATGGCGTAAATGTATTAGCACAAAGGATGGGAGTATCACCAAGAGGGCTTCCATGTTCAGTGGTGGCAGAGCGATAGTAGAGCCCAAAGTGGGTCCAGACCTACAAACATACCGGTGCCAAAACAATGTATACACATTTTAAGAAATGTTATCTACGTATTACATTTGAAGTTGAATTGAATTACGTAGCAATGTGTAGTACAACATTCCCTCAAAAGATGATGTTAATCAAATGAATGTTAGCGTCATTCATTATATTACAATTTTAATATAGTCTTTTCCTTTCTTAAAATGTGTATACTTTTTTTTTTGGCACCCTCTGTAGCTAACAATGGAATAATAAAGTAGGAACTGCAGGCCCTTACCTCCCAATTTCTGACAAAGGCAAGGCAGCTATAGTGGGGGTATCTATTTTGGGAAGAACAGTGCCTAAACTGGAAAGATATTCTTTGTTACTGAGTACAGAAGAAAAAGCATATGACAATGGACTCTGCCTACGGAGAGGTTTCCCCCATTATCAATGAATACAATATAAAATGGGTCAAGGCAGCTGCTTTTGACCCTCCCCTTAAGCAAATTGTATAAGCAGAAACAATGAAAGGTGAAACTGGGAATATGAACTGTAAAGATGAGCTCACAATCAACAATCAAACATTAAGGGATCTCCAACAGTAAAATAAATCAACAAAGACAAACTTTCACCAAAGGAAACAAATGAAGCAATCTAAATAGGAGTTTGTAATACAATTAATCAACATCATTAAACCCCCAGGGAGATAACATACTGTTATCTGAGGAAGGATTTGTATGTGGAATATATAAAGAACTCTCGCGAATCAATAGTAAGACAAAAACCTTATTAAAAAATGGACAAAAATTTGACACTTCAGCAAAGCTGATCTTTAAGTGGCAAGTAAGCATATGAAAATTCTTCACTGTCATCAGTCATTAAGGCAAATTCAACCCACAAAGTACTATGAGGAATTACAAATCCACTAGAATGGTTAAAATTTAAAAGACTGAAGATGCAGAACAACCAGAACTGAACTCTCAATCTTTCCAACAGGAAAAGTTTGTCAATTTCTTATAAAATTAATTATACATTTCTTGCACAGCCTAGTTATCCCACTCCTTGGTACTGACTGAAGAGAAATAAAAACACAGATTCACAAAAGGACTTAAATTTGAATGTTAATAGCAGTCTTATTAATAAAAGCCAAAAATTGGAAACCCAAATGTCCATCACCCGGTGAATGAACAAATGGAATACTACTCCATGATAAACTACTGATACAACATACAAAATGGATGAATTTTTAAAGCATTATGATAAGTGAAGGAAGCCAGATGTGAAAGACTACATACTGTATTATCCTATTCACATGAAATTCTATAAAACGCAAAAATCTACTGATAGAAAGCAGATTAGTGGTTACTTGGGCCCAGAAGTGGGAAGAGGTGATTGACAGCAAAGGAGCTGGAAGGAAAACTTTGGGGTGACAGAAATGTTCTACTGGTGATTACGTGGTTGCACGTATTTGTTAAAACTCATCAAACTGTACACTTAAAACTGTTGAACTTTATTATATACAAATTATACTATAATAAATCTGATTTAAAAAGAAAAAAACAGGTGAAGGAGGGATTTAAAAATTATAAGAGAATATTAAAAAGTTTTATTCTAATAAACTTGAAAAATCTAAGATAAAATGGGTAGTTTACTAAAAAACATAAATGAATAAAACTGACCCAAGACATACAAAACCCGAGTAGAACAATAACCATAAAAGAAAATGATGTACTATTTCTTACCTACCTAAGACCTACCCCACTGCCTTGCTCTTGCTGACAGATCCTTTCCTTTATTTAGGAACACGGTGGACTTGTGATTTAAAAGAAGGGGGGTTTCCTTGGCAGCCCCGAGGAAGTTGTTTCTCTCTGTATAGTCCCATAAGGTTGCCACTAGCTCCATGTGGCTATTTAAATAAGACTAAATAATATTATACACTCAGCTCCTCAGGCTCTCTAGCCACTCTGTAAGTGCTTGATAGCTGCATGGCTACTGTATGAGTGCAAATACAGAACATTCTCAAAAGTGCAAGAAGTCTAGCAAACAGTGCTGGCCTACGTCAATCATGAGAGTTCCATGCCTAGCCAGTGCCTGGTTCAAGACTGCGCAGGTGATAAGACTATCATCAATCCCTGAGGACAGTTAACTACGAGTGTTCAAGCATGTTCTTTTCTCTCTTAACTAGGAAGAATAATACAGGAAGGCCCTAATAACCTAAGTATTTATCTATGTCCAGTTCTCCTCAGAACACAGGCTAGCATACTGGAATTTGGTCATTCTGCTGCAACTTTGAGCAGTTAGGCTATATCAGCTTACCGGTTAACTACAGGCACAGGTATGCTATATAACACCACCGCGAAGCTCAACGTCTTGAGAAAGCAAGCATTTATTCTCACAGATCTACAGGATAGCTGAGGGCTGGCTGATCTGGGCTGGTTTCTGGAGGGGCAGTCTGGCTCTGCTTAATGTGGCTGTCATCCTCCTTCTGGGACCCACAAAGCAACACACATAGGAGATCAGACAAGTTCGCAAACTCATCCTAGAAAAAGTGCTACCTACCTCATTGCTGAACATCACTACGGTCACCTTCAAAGTACTCCCCTGGGGAAGCTATGCACCAACGCCAGTGCCTAGTCCACCCTTCAAAGCAATCTGGAACTCTTTTTCTGGAATGGCCATCAGAGCTGTCATCGTATTAACCTCCATGTCCTGAATGTCATGAAAATGTCTTCCTTTCAATATTTCCTTTATTTTGGGGTAAAGAAGTCATTGGGGGCCAGATTAGGTGAGTAGGGAGGGTGTTCCAATATAATTATTTGTTTACTGGCCAAAAACTCCAGTGCCGTGTGAGCTGGTGCATTGTCGTGATGCAAGAACCATGAATCGTTGGTGAAAAGTTCAGGCCATCTAACTTCCTCATGCAGCCTTTTCAGCACTTTCAAGAATAGTAAGCTCGGTTAACTGTTTGTCCAGTTGGTACAAATTCCTAATGAATAATTCCTCTGGTACCAGAAAATGCTAGCAACATTGTTGCAACAAGTTCACGAATTGTCACATCTTGTATATTCCTCGTATATTCCTATTGCTGATGGCTGAGGTGTAAGCACGCAAATCCAATCACACAGGTACTTTTCAAAGAGCTTGGTCATGGCAAAACCACTAAATTTCCATGGGCCAAAGTAAGTCACATGGATAAACCCAAGTCAAGACCTGAGAAAATGCACTAACTTCATTACTGGGGGAGCTGCTGATGGTAAAGAGAGTAGATGTGAGGTAGGGGGTGGGGAGGGAACTGGGCCAGTTACACAATCTCTCACACCAAGCGTAATATTACTAACATGGTAATTATGGGATCATTTACTCTAAAACCCCAAAAAGCAACTAGCTATAGAGCAACGCAGAGCAACGTGGCTCATGGGAGAGGATTCTAATTCTAGCTTTGGCAATAGCTAACTGTGTGGCACCGAAATAGTTACCTAACTTCTTTGTGCCAGTTTTCTCATTTCTAAAACAGGGATGATAGCAGAATTGTGCTTAAGAAAAAAGTATAATTTCACAGTAACAGAAATCTAGCATATATTCAGTAGGTGGTAATTGCTATTATTGTCACCTGATGATACTATAAACGATGTTTTACAATATCCAAACTTTACGTGACAGGATGGGAGGCGATAGATCAGTGTATCTCAAACTTGACTGCACAGTAGAATCACTTGTGGGAACTTTTAAAAATCCCGATGCCCAAGTACTACCACTCGTTACTCAAAAAACAAAACAAAACAAACAAACAAACCAAAAAAACAAAAAACTTATTTTGGTGGACTCTGTTCCTAAGGGATCTCTATCCAGGGATAATTTCTTGAACCAAAAAAGGATATTATTTCATCAAAGCTACTTATAACCATAATGTTAATTGGCAGCCACTGGTATATCTTGAATCACATACCAAATCCTTCTCCCAGTTTTCTTCATGCCATATAAATCCCACATTTGATGGTTCTACTTCTTCCTCCCTCTTAACTATCAGTGTCTGTGTAAAACTTAATTACATGCAGTTGCCTGTATGGACCACACTTTCACCATCCTGCATTTAAATGTAAAAAGCCTTTTGCTTGGAGTGTTCCTTCACACTTTGCTGACTGTTACTGTCCTGGTCTTCCTCCCCAAACCCTCCAGAACCAGGCCTGCTTAGTTAAGGGCTTCTCCTCCTTGATCTCAACTGCTACTTAACTGTTTGACTTACGAAATACTTGAAGGCTGGGCAGGAATAGTATCCTATTCAACACTGTACCTCCAATGCCAAGTCAGTGCCAGGATGGAAATGATATACAAAATAAGGTGAAACAAAGATTCTAGCTCCGTGAATATCCTCCCTTTGTTTAAGGACCTAATAGTACTTTACTCACGTTTCTTTTTGGACAAGAGTCTCTTAACCACATTCTAGAAGACTGCAGGTAATGTGAAACTATTCTTTATTATTTCTGGCCCAGAATGAGACAGACAAAACTGACTGACCTGTATCTTTAATAGAAAACAAAGACAGATTGCTAGAAAAATAAGCACAAAATGGTAAAGTTAATAAGATAATACAACAAATGATTTTCAATTAAACGTAAATTTAGGTTTTTCCCCCACCAAATCATAATCTCCTTAATAAAAGACACAAACCCTGAATTACAAATCCATGGTAGACTCAGGTTTGGGCTATTAAAAGCAATAGGAGTATACATTTACATGTATACATCCAACGTGAGCCCTATGTAAGCGAAGCCCAATCATTACACAAAGCTTTCAATGATCTAGCATTACCACAATCCTTTTCCATTGTGGTAACTCCAGCAGGAGAGTATTTTCATCTGTTGAACCCTAAAATACGTTAGTCACAAAAACTTGAAACATGCCCTCCATAAGCTTCTTCACCAGCAAATTCTATTTCCTCTAAATCTTTCTAACCTAAACTCTTTATAAAAGATTTATTTTAATAATTCTAACAGTACAGTTCTTTTAGGTTGAGCAAAAAGTATAGCAGAGCAAAAAGAAAAAAATATATATACATACATACATATATGTATCAGGGATGCCAAAAAATGTATACAAGTGGACACTTTGGTCCACATTGCTCAAACAGTTCGCCATCAACAGAAGTGTCTGGACGCGGATGGGAACCACTTTGAGCACCTCTTGTAATTGCAGAAGTCACACGTGACTTGTATTCATCTTTTGCTTTCGGTATATCTTGAATATTACAATTTTAATACTTTTCCTTTCTTAAAATGTGTGTACTTTTTAACTTATATATATATATATATATATATACACAATCTTTCAAAAGTAAACTATTTTATTTTCAACTGCCAACTTAGTAACTGGTCCTGCAAAGCTCTAGGAAGTACAGGCTATGTAATAAAGGCACACTTATCCCACTGCTGCTCACAATTGCTCTGCTTCCAGCAGTTACAGATCATAAACCAACGAGTCTTTTTGGTGACAACACAGATCTCATGGGTCATTTCTATTCATGGCAATTTCACCATTCTTGCCATTACCCCACAGAATAATTGCAAATAGCTGTAATGACTTAAAACGACTGCATTTTGTACAGTCATAGCCTCAAATTGATTTAAAAACAAGTTGGAAAACACAAAACATCTAGAATTTCTACCCCGTGCCTAACAACGTCAAGTCACTTAGAAAAAAGACACAAGTTTGAGGACTACAAGCTGAATAGTCATAGAACGATACTGTGTATCTGACGGGGACCGTCCACCATCAGGTAACACACGTTCGTTCCTAAACCTAGCAACCACCATGGAGTCAAAACGTGCAAGGGTGGTTGTGAACGCGACCGTACTTAATCTGACGCCGAAGGTAACTGAGAACTTTCAGACTAACTTGCAAGCCTCGGCCTCCCCGTTTACTGCACTGCAACCTCGCGCACCGAGCTAGGAGGCTGCCCAGTTCCAGCTTGCAGGGCCGTCACCTGCTGCGAACGGTGATACCCACTCGATTTTCTTCTGCAAAGACCCCAAAGCGGTTCCAGAAGTCAGGGCAGGGCTGTCAGCGACGGACCGCTCCCATCAGGCCGGGCACGCAAGCCACCGCGAGGCCGAGGGTGCAGCACGACAACAGCCCCTCGGACGCTCGAACAAAACCTCGCCGGCCCGGCCCCCGGGGAGAAGCACGTCCTCCTTTCCCACGACCCCACCTTCTCCCGGAGGAGCCCTGGCCGTCCAAGGGCCCGCCCGCCTGGGATGGGGAAGGGTCGGGGAGACCTGTGCCGCGGCTCACTCGCAGCCCTTTAGATTCCCGGGCCCCAGAACACCCAAGTCCTCCTTGCCTGAGACCTCAGTCCCGGTCCGGAGCTGTCTTCCAGACCCGACCTCTGACCCCTGACCCTCCATCACCCGAGCGCCTACCTAGACTAGCTTTCCAAGCCTCTTGAGCGTCTCCGCACCAAGGCCCTCTAAGGCTCCCGCAGGTCCCGGGCACGCAGTCGCCACCCACCGAACATCCACCTGAGGTGGGCTCGCGCGCTTTACGCTGGTTTGTGTTGGGGTTCCCGGGGGACCCAGAAACCTCAGCTCCTAGCTGCAGGGCGCGCTCTGGAGCGTGGGGTCAAGGTGAACGCGCACGTCGAGTTGCCCCGCCCCCTTTCTCCGGCGGTGGCTTCAAGAGCCGCTTCTACGCAAGTCCACACGGTTAAAGGCCACGACTGGATGCAGTTGGAATCTCGCGATAGCTCGGTCCACGCCTTTAGCGAATACAGGATTGGCTGGAACCTCTAAGGAGGAGGCGGGCTCTCAGCAGGTATTAAATACAGGCGGCTTCCCCGCTGAAGGGGCGGGGTTCCCGTGAGGGAGTGATGCGTTTCGTTTGTGGCTTTAATAAAAAGGCAGAAGAAAATTCTGCAAACGCACGGTTTTTCTTGCTTCTAGAACGCAGCCATTCATTAGTACGGGTGAAGCTTCTCTTCCTCAAAAAAATAATTTTAAAAAGACTTTCCAGGGGAATATGAGTACATTATTTAAGTTGAGAGCAAAACGACATGTATTATACTGAAGGTGGCCTTCGAATACCTTGTCTTTTTTGTCTTCACTGAGAGGCATCCTCTTTCCCCGCGGAGCTAGGCTGCTGCTTAGTTAACTTTGGGATAACTCGGACAGGCTTCAGGGCCAAGAGCCTGGAACATGACCCCCAGGAGACAGCGGTCACTCATTGATGGATGACCACCTCCTGAGGACCCAGCGTTACGCTGTGGAGGGGCGTCTCTGCAGGTGTAATCGCCCAGAAGCACAAAAGTAGGGTCTTGCCTAGGAGAACATCCGTCGTAGTTGTGGAGACGTTGTAGAGACAGCCCACATACCCTCTTTGCACAGAACTTCATCATCGACCTCTAAGATAGTCTGAAAGAAGCCATGTACACAAACTAAACCCTATAAAATTCGATGGAAATCAGTGACCTTATTATCCACGGCTTCAGGAGGGAAGTTGAAAAAGTAATGCTAATTGCTGGAGCCGGGGGCAAACAGGAAAGTTCCTCTGCCCTGGAGAACTGATCATTTCACTAAGTACAAGACATAATGGAGCCTTTATTTTGGAAGTGCAACCGAAACTCAGTATTTAAACGTTTATTGTGCTGTAAAAGGTTATCTTTGATAGTTTTATGTCGCTTCTCCCCATTGGAATAGAGATTTAAGCTCACAGTTTCACTGAGTCCAGCTGGTGCCAGGCAGAAATATTTAAAAAAATAAGTACCGCATCATTTCATCTTTGTTCACCTTTATTGGGGTAATTAATCTTTTGATATAATTATTGTTATTCCGTGCAAAATGTTAAACTACAGATCCAGTTGTGTTTGGAGATGTAATTTCAACTAGAGCGATGGAATTCTGTACACTGTCATTCAGCAGTTAAAATTAAACAAAATTCGTCCTCTTGAATTTCCCAGTGGAATGTTCAATCCTGTATTTGCAAAGTGCCCAATATAGTCTTTGAAAAACTTTTCTATGGAGTAATGTTTTTCAATCTTAAAATCACCAGAGCTAATTTTAGGAAACATTTCTCATTTTTGCACCTTAGCTCTCTGGAAGCTCCCATTTGTGAAATACCCGTTTCCTGACAACTCCCACCGATTGGATGCTAATGATCTAATAGTATTCCACAAGTAGGAGTTAATTGATTGCATATAAACCAATCAGTGAATGACTCAGTGTCCACAGAGTTCAGCTGATTTTTCTTAGAATTGCAAATGTGATGTGTCAGACCACTTGGTTCCTTGTGTGGTCTCACTAGGCCAAAGCTACAGATCCAATTCCTTTTTGGGGACACTTAGCTTTATTCTAGCCATAGCCCTAACTCATGTCGTCTATTTAAAAAATGAATGTTGTAAGTTGTTCTCAAGGAGGACTTGTTGAGAGGGTGTGGATGAGTTAATGCAAATGAAGTCCCTTTAGGGACAGAAACAGTATAACCGATGATTTATAAGTAGAAGTTTATATTTTGAAAATCCCTTTCATGCTCACTTTTCCTTCGTTCTTAAAATGATGATGTCACGCAGGAGACCCTGCTTGCTGCGCCATTTGTCGTGCAGGGTCTCAGCTCCCACTCCCCGCCCAAGAACGCAGGACACGGTAAGGCCAAAAAGGAACACCCACGGAGCCATACGTAGGGGAGTCAAACCAATATATTCTCGCTGGCGGCTGGGCTGGAGACACAGGAAGCAGGATCTACATAATCTGCCTAACAGCAGTCCGCGCTTGCCAGCCACCATCTTCTTGCTAGCCCCCATTTTTTTCTGCTAGCGTAGCCACAGCTGTTATATTAGTGGCCCATGGCCTACGGGTTACAGCTGACGGCCAACTAGCCACAGCTGCTGGCATCTGATCACAGTTGATGGCCATTTACTACCCGAGCCAGCACCTTTCTATGTGAGGCCGAGAGCCTGGAAACTGTTTTTTTGGGGTTTTGTCCCCACACTCCACCCCTACAGGGTCTCGCCTCACAATCTACGCGACAAGTGTCTTCTGCGAGGGTCCCTGTGCGAGGAGCCTGGAGGTGAATGCAATATCCTGGATACAGCCAAGCTCTCTGAGCACAGCCAGGGTTTCTCAGGGCACCACCAGTGCTTCTGGGCACAGCCAGACTTCCTGGGCTTCTTAGGGTACCACCAGTCTCCCCGGGCACAGCCAGGGTTTCTCAGGGCACCATCCCAGTACTTCTGGTCACAGCCAGACTTCCTGGGCTCCTTAGGGTACCACCTGTCTCCCCGAGCACAGCCAGAGTTTCTCAGGGCACTGCCACTCTCTCTGGACACAGACAGACTTCCTGGACTCAGCCAGGGCCTCTCAGGGCACTGCCACTCTCTCTGGACACAGCCAGACTTCCTGGACACAGCCAGGGCCTCTCAGGGCACTGCCACTCTCTCTGGACACAGCCAGACTTCCTGGACACAGCCAGGGCCTCTCAGGGCACTGCCACTCTCTCTGGACACAGCCAGACTTCCTGGACACAGCCAGGGCTCTCAGGGCACTGCCACTCTCTCTGGACACAGCCAGACTTCCTGGACACAGCCAGGGCTCTCAGGGCACTGCCACTCTCTCTGGACACAGCCAGACTTCCTGGACACAGCCAGGGCTCTCAGGGCACTGCCACTCTCTCTGGACACAGCCAGACTTCCTGGACACAGCCAGGGCTCTCAGGGCACTGCCACTCTCTCTGGACACAGCCAGACTTCCTGGACACAGCCAGGGCTCTCAGGGCACTGCCACTCTCTCTCTGGGCCTCTCGGGGTACTGTGCTGGAACAACAGCGGCTCACATCAAGGTGCTTACATATTATCAATGGCGGCCAGTCAAGACACAAAAGCATACATCCACCAGTCCCACTACATGGTGGTATGTTCCCAAACAGTCAAGCGTCCATTAAATTAGGGATGGAAGGCAATTCCCCATAGTCCATAGTCATTCGCCAGGGCTGTCCTGGGGGTGAGGGATGACCTTGACCTCATCCTCATCTCCCACGGAGGACTCAGCAAGCATTTCCTCCTGGGACAAGTCCCGCATCCAGGCTGCCTCAGCAAGCACTTCCCAGCTCACAGGGCGGCAACAACCTTCGCTTTCTCCGCTTTCTCCGGCCTCCGCTGGTTGGGGAACCATCCACATCTTTCCACACCTCCACGGGGATCGAGCTCTCCGGCAGCTGCTCCTCCTGGTCTTCCTCAGACTGAGCTTTCATACGCACAAACTGCTCCACTGCCCTTCGGAAAGCTTTGGCCAGCACCGTATCCTGCGGACTACGCCATGTGTCACGCGGCGGACCCTGCTTGCTGCGCCATTTGTCGTGGAGGGTCTCAGCTCCCACTCCCCGCCCAAGAACGCAGGACACGGTAAGGCCAAAAAGGAACACCCACGGAGCCATAGATAGGGGAGTCAAACCAATATATTCTCACTGGCGGCTGGGCTGGAGACACAGGAAGCAGGATCTACATAATCTGCCTAACAGTGGTCCGCGCTTGCTAGCCACCATCTTCTTGCTAGCCCCCATTTTTTTCTGCTAGCGTAGCCACAGCCGTTATATTAGTGGCCCATGGCCTACGGGTTACAGCTGACGGCCAACTAGCCACAGCTGCTGGCATCTGATCACAGTTGATGGCCATTTACTACCCGAGCCAGCACCTTTCTATGTGAGGCCGAGAGCCTGGAAACTGTTTTTTTGGGGTTTTGTCCCCACAGATGATATTAGATATTTACAATTTTCATTTTGCAGCAGAGGAATCTGAGACTCAGAGACATTAGGTGATTCTCCACAGTTTAGCTCTAAGAGACCAAGAGGAGCTAGAACACCTCTTGACTCCTCTATCTAAGCTGTTGCCTCTCATTATTAAGTCATATTGTCTATCTAATAAAAGTAAACAATTTGTCACCAGCCTTCCTAAGTTGGCATGGGAAAAAGGAAGGCATGAGAAGTGTAATTATTTGGTGACCCAGGGCTGTGCATATCAACAATAAGGATCATTGAGGCCCAGCACTGTTTTCTCTTTAATAGAAAGATCATTAATAACATTGATTGAGAAGTTCATTCTATATTCTGGTTATGTTTGCCTGCTCTCTGGAAGTGAAGTTGATGGTCACACAGTATGATCGAGCTTTTCCAAAGATGAATCTTTTTTGCCATTTCCTCTACTACCTACTTATTTTGGGAATGCTTTCCCTCCTCCTGACAAATTGAAAATATAAGGGTCAAAGTCACTATTCTGGAATGAATTACAATGTCCAAAGCCGTTGTTAAAATGTGTGTATTACTAACAGAGAGTGGGAGGAAGAAACATGGTTTTGGAAGATTAGTGCTGGCTGGGGTGATCAGCTATGCTGAAGGGAGTGGTGTCAGATCACACAAACAAGAAATGGTATCAGAGGAATTATGCATGCTTAGCTATAGGATATGTTGAGGGGCAGGAAGTGTATGACCTGAAAACAAATCTTCGTGTTTAGAATGTTAGCACTTTTCCTCAGGCTAACCATGGATAGGCTTGTTACCTTTTAATTTAATCTTTCCTTGTTGATTTGCAGGTCAGATTTATTTCAAAGTCTATAGTTTGTTTGTTCTGTCTCCCCTGCTGCAAGCTCAGCCTGCAAACTGAAAACTCAATCTGTGTCCCTTCTGCAGCTCATAATTTGCAAAGCAAAATTTGTAATCTCTACCCAGAATGTTGCATCGAACATGAATTTATGACATAAGGAGAAGGGAGTTCACCATTTCTTTCTAAGTGTTTGTTTTGGATGCTAATAAAGCAATCCTTGTAAATTAGGTAAAAACAAGGATAAAATTGAAGCTGAGTCTGTTGGGTAAAGAAAGATGTGAGATTCTATGCAATGTTTCTCAATGAAGGTAACATAATCTGTATCATGGATCTCCTTACCCCCTTCCCTCCCTCCATTCCCAAATATTACTTTTTCTAATTACATTGTTTTCCAACTAATTTTGTCAGTATGGCTTCTGTGTATTAAGGAATAGGAATTTGTAGATGAGTCACCTGACACTTATGACTTAAGTAATATTTATTATGCAGTTTTGAGAAAAATACAAGTAAAATGTTTTTTTGAATATTTTAAGGATCTCTATCATGTGTCATTTTAAAGTACAAAAATAGTGATGTAACACTTTGAGAATGAGTCTAAAATCTCAAGGAAGCTTAGTCATACAGCGATAGAATAAAATGATGATTACCAGAGAATAAAAAACCTTCCCAAAGCTTCCATCCACTAAAAGGGCAGCTCCACGTTCAGGTATCAGCATTGGTGTATTGTTTAGGTCAATTCTTGGGACAATGGCGAAATTAGATCTCAGTTCCACTTTCTTTAAACCCTGTTAAGTTTCTACATTTTTTTTTTTTTTAAGGAGGGCACACAGTTCACAGTAGCCCATGCGGAGATCAAACCAGCAACCTTGGTGTTATTAGCACCACGCTCTAACCAACTGAGCTAACTGGCCACCCCTAAAACCTGTTAAGTTTTTGAATTCCTCTTTAGGCCCTTAAATAAACTTAAATGCTTACATACCTTACATATTATGCAGTAGTACCAGATAATGATCAATTGTGTCCATATGCCGTAACAGCCCCATCTCAACTATTAGCTCCTGAGATTTATTTTGTTAAAAACAAACCAAACTATCCAAGCATCCCAGGTAACTAATGAAACCAATTCAAAGATAGATATTTGGGAACCACTTGAGCAGATGATCTCCAATTTATGACCTAATTGATTAAAAAACAAGCTCATATAAAGCAAGCTCATATAAATCAAAACCTTATTTTCTATAGCAACAATGTTATAAGCTAGGACTCCAATCCTGGAAACCCATTTCATACCTTCTAAATAACAAAACTACTCTTAGAGAAATTAACTTAAAATGGATTACAGACTAATATAAAATGTAAAATTATTAAACTCCTAGAAGACAACAGAGGAGAAAATCTAGATGACCTTGTGTATGGTGATAATGTTTTAGACACAACATCAAAGCCATGATCCATGAAAGAAATAATTGATAAGCTCAACGTCATTGAAATTGAAATCTGCTCTGAAAATATATAATATCAAAAGAGGAGACAAACCACAGACTGGGAGAAAATATTTGCAAAAGACAAATCAGATAAAGGACTATAACTACCAAAATTAGTTAAAGGATACACCATAAAAAGATGTAAGATGTGACATCAAAAACATAAAATGTGTCAGGGAGAGTAAAAAGGTAGAGCTTTAGAATGCAATCAAACTTAAGTTTTTGTCAATACTTGCAATAGACTGTTATAGATATAAACTGTTATTTGTAAGCCTGCTGGTAACCACAAAGCAGAAATCTACAGTAGATACACAAAGGTAAAGAGAAAGGAATCTAAGCATGAAGCTAAAGAAAGTCATCCAATCGCAAAGGAAGAGAACAAGAGAAGAAATAGAGAGGAACTACAAAATGCCAGAAAACAATTAACAAAGTAACAATAAGTACATATCTATCAATAATAACTTTAAATATAACTGCACTAAATTCTCCTATTAAAAGGTGTAGAGTGGCTGAACGGATAAAAAAAACAAGACCCATTTGTATGCTGCCTAACAGAGACTCACTTCAGGTGTAAAGAAACACACAGCCTGAAAGTGAAGTGATGGAAAAAGATATTCTATGCTAATGGAAACCAAAAGAAAGCTGAGGTAGCTATACTTATATCAGACAATATAGACTTTAAAACAAAGATTGTAATAAGAGACAAGAATATTACATAAGGATACAGGGATCAATCCAATAAGGGGGTATAACATTTGTAAATATTTATGTACCCAACATAGGGCCACATAAATATATAAATCAAATATTAAGAGCCCTAGAGGAAGAAACAGAAGGAAACATAATAATAGTAGGGGAATTTTAATAATCCACTTACATCGATGGATAGATTATCCAGGCAGAAAATCAATAAAGAACCACCAGCCTTAGACAACATGTTAGACCAAAAGAATACACATTCTCCTCAAGTGTGTATGAAACATTCTCCAGGATAGATCATATGTTAGGCCACAAAACAAGTTTTAATAAATTTAAGAAGATTGAAACCATTTCAAGCATCTTCTCTGATCAAAATGGTGTGAAACTAGAAATCAATTACAAGAAGAAAACTGAAATATTTACAAATACTAGAGATTAAGTAACATGCGCCTGAAAACAAATGGGTCAAAGAAGAAATTAAAAGAGAAATAAAAAAAAAAAAACCTTGAGACAAATGAAAATGGAAATACAACATACCAAAATTTGTGGGATGCAGCAAAAGTTGTTCTAAGAGAGACAGTCATAGCGATAAAGAATGATAAATGCCTTCAACAAGAAAAACCTCAGATAAACAACAACAAAATAATAATAACATATAAGAATAATTATATAATAATAGAGCAATTATATGTAATCTCAATTTTGAAAAACAAAGCTGGAGGCATCACATTTCCTGATTTTAAAATATATTACAAAATATATCCAAACAGTATGGTACTGGCATAAAAAAAGACATATAAATCTTTTTTTATATTTATTTCTTTACAAGAAATAAATGTGGATTCCAAGGTTAACAGATCTTTGTCAAGGGTGCTGAGAAGACACATGAGGAAAATACAGTCTTTTTAACGCTGTTGGGAAAACTGGATATCCTCATGGAGAAGAATTAAACTGGGCTCTTCTCTCACAGCATATTTAAAAACCAACTCAAAATAGACTAAATAATTAAACTTAAAACCTGAAATTGTTAAACTAGATGAAAACATAGGGAAAAAGCTTCTTGACATTGGTCTGGGAAGTGATTTTTTTGGATATGACACCAAAAGAACAGACAATAAAGCAAAACTAGACAATGAGATTTGTGTTTTTTTCAAATGTGATTGCATCACACTAAAAAGTTTCTGCACAGCAAAGGAAACAACCAACAGAGTAAGAAATAAACCTACAGAATAGGAGAAAATATTTGCAAACTCTATATCTGATAAGAGGTTAATATCCAAAATACATAAGGAATACAAACAACTCAATAGCAAGCAAACAAACAAAACCCACCAAATAACCTAATTAAAAAATGGGTTAAGGACGTGAATAGATATTTCTTAAAAGTGCAAATACAAATAGCCTATGGGTATGTGAAGGTGTTCAACATCAGTAATCATCAGAGAAATGCAAATAAAATTCACAATGAGATATTACCTTGCACCCATTAGTATGTCTTTTAGCAAAAAGACAAAGATAACAAATGCTGGTGAGGATGTGGAGAAAAAGGAATCCTGGTATAGTATTGGTGGGAATGTAAATTTGTATAGCCATTATGGAAAACAGTATGGAGGTTTCTCAAAAAATCTAAAAATAGAACTATCATATGATCAAGCAATCACATTTCTGGGTACATATTAAAAGGAAATGAAATCAGTGCAGTTATCTTAAAGAGATACCTGCATCCCTATGTTCATTGCAACGTTATGTGTAATATCCAATACATGGAAACAACCTAAGTGTCCTTCGATGTGGATAAAATGTGATACACACATACACATATTTACATCTACATCTACATATATATGTATATATATTCATTAATATATATATACCATTCATATATATGTATATTATGTATATGAATATTATTTAGCCTCAGAAGAAAATCTTGCCATTTATGACAACATGAATGAATGGGTGAACCTGGAAGACACTGTGCTACATGAAATAAGCCAGATATAGCAAGACAAATACTGCATGATCTCACTTCATAGAATGTAAAACATTTGAATTAAGCAGGGAGTAGAAAGGTGTTTGCCAGGATGTGAGGGATGGGAGAGATGGGGAGCTGTTCAAAGGGCACCCAGATTCAGGTCTGCAGGGTAAGTCCTGGGGATCTCATGCACAGCAACATTGTAACTATTGTAAATGTTATTATATTATGTACTTGAAATTTGGAAGACAGTGATCTTAAGTGTCCTCAATACAAAAAAATATAGTAAGTCTGTGATGTGATGGATACATTTATTAATGTTAGTAATCATTTCACAATTCATATGTGTATTAAGGCGTCAAGTTGCACACCTTAAATACATATAAATTATGTTTGTCAATAATGCATGCAATAAAGTTGAGAAAGAGTGATAATTGAGAAATTTCAACAATTTGAACTGCCCTTATCAAAATTGACTTGTTTGTAATATGATAGATATTAGATTAGGTTGGTGCAAAAATAATTGCATTTTTTTGCAATTTTTTAAACTTTTTAAACCGCAATTACTTTTGCACCAACCTAATAGTATATATTACATTAACTTTGATCCTTTGAAAGGCAATTATCCATGTAGAAGAAATTCTTAGCTAAACAATATGACAATAGCTACAATGATTTGCCTACCCTAAGTGTTTTTAACAAATGGGGTTTCCTATATATGTTGTTTGACAGGGGTGACAGGTAATATTTTTCCTGTTCTACCAGAAACCAATGAAGGAGTGCTGTTGCTTTAAGCCTATTTTCTCCTGTGCAGAATATTTGTTCAATTTCTGTACAGCTAAATGTGATATATTAAAATTAACCTGAAAAGCATAAATTTGTATCATTAAGGAGGGTAATTCATAATGGATAGATTGGCAGAAATGAAATATTTAATCAAGCATTTAAAATAAATCCAAATCATCCGTGATTATTACCCTGATTACAAAAGAGGCATCTTAAGTAAAGTAGAATATTTATGAATGTGTTTTCAGTCATTTTGAATACTGATGTGCATTTAGAAAGCTCCTCAGATTTATTGAAGTTCCTCTGCCTTAAAAGGCCAGTTTTAGTTAATAAGTTTTACACCATCCTCACCCCTTTTAAATGGTGCAAGCTTAAAGGAGATGTAATGGAATATTTCAATAATGCCTTCAGTTACACAGTCATTAGGAAAAAGAAAGAAAATTCAAGATACTGAAATGAATGATGGAGAAAAAACTATGTAGATGTAAATGTGTCTTGTTTTTAGTTTCTTTGTACCATATGCTTTATTTTCTAATTAGAGATAAATGTACCTATGTGCAAGCAACAAAAAATAAATTTCATTGCTATTATATGGGTACCTTTGCTATTTCAGTGTTTTTTTTTTAAACCTGGTGTATTAAAATAATTTGTGGCAAGTATCATAGTATCAATCCAGACAGGTTTCCCAACTGAGCCTGAACTTGTCCTTATAATTTAATGTCCTTCCATTTCTTGGAGAATCATGACTGCCTTACTGCTGTGGAATCAAGTCTCATAGAAACATGGTCAGTACACACATTTTAAAGGAAAATGCTGTAGCTTGCTAGAGAACCTCCCTGAAAGTTATAGGAAGCCTTGCTAGTGTGAACGAGGTTTTAAATAATGCACAGAAAAGATAAAAATAGAGACCAAGTTCTGTACAGAGTTGACTTCTCTGCTACCTTATTGCTAATATAATGAGAAAAAAATTTATGAAGTCAATGAGGCAGATGTCCCCTAGGCAGACACAGTAGGAGCCCTAGCAATATGAGAATAATTAAAGGATGTAGAACTAAACTCCGCACTCCTCCATCTCTAAAATATTCCCTCCCAACTGCCTTAGTATTTGAATGTATATAGTTAGATATTTATTGCTTTGGATAAACATATCACACATGTAGGAACACTATTTTAACTTTAAATATGATAAATTTTGTTCCGTAAATATTTTACAGAACCGTTTGTCAAATGCCTTATAAATTGTTGGGAATATAAAGTTGCATGAGGTAGCGCCCTGTCAATTTTGTCACTGTCTGGTAAGAAAAGACATGTTAAAAATAACGTAATAAACTTTTGTGATAGACTTGCAGATTATTGTGAGGGCACACAGGAGCAAATGACAAACTATTTTTTGGGATTGTTAGAAATTGCTTCACAGAGGAAAGGATACTTAAATATTAAAGAGTTTATGGGTATGTTTGAGGTAGACAGGAGGTAAGGTATCTTTAGTAAAATAAACCTCTTACGTGTGAAGGCCTGGAGATGGGAAGCAGACTGGACTATTTGAAGACATTGCAGACTGTTGGACATAGGTGGAATGATGAGTGAACGTGCAGACATAGTGAGGGAAAAGCAAGCAGTGAAATGAAATGGGGGAGTAAGCAAAAGTTTGATTGTGAAGAATGTTTAATACCTTGATAAGTTATTTGGAATTTATTCAATTAGCAATATGGGGGCATAGAATGATTTTAATCAGGGGAACAATCTGGCCAGATTTGTGTCCTAGATAATTCTAGCTACAGCGGATGACTGGATGGGGAGACTTTGGAGACAGAGATACCATTAGACCACCACTGCAGCTGGGGAGCTCAGATACGGGAAGGACTAAGGCATAGCAGGAGGAATGGAGAGGAGAGGAGCAGTCTATGAGCCAGGTCGTGCCTTCTATAGAGAACGGGAGTACATCAGCAGGTACAATTTAAAGATAATGTCAGCCTGGGTCTGTTGAGTTTTAGATGCCTGTGGATAGATATGCACATAAGAGGCCGTTGATTTAGATGAGTTGCACCCTGAATTGACCACATGAGAATGGAACTAGAGAAAATATCTGACCTGGAGCTAGAGATGAGCACATAGGTGATGGATGAAGTTAAGGGAAAGGGTAAAAAGCACTCAGAGGCAGCTTGTAAAGCCAGAGGTGACGAGGGCCAAGAATAGAAACCTGGGGAACACCAGCATTCAAGGGCAAATGTAGGAGAAAGAGCTGGAAAGATGACTGAGAATATGTGGACCGAGTGATAAGATGGAAAACCCATAAAGCATGACATCCCAGAAACCAAGTGAGGAGAGATTTTTAATGTGGAGGGAAGGGTGGAGCAGGCAGTCCTTAAATGCTGGAGAGAAACCAAGTATGTAAAGAGCTGAGAAGATTCCGTGGATCTTTTAGGAGGTCATTAGTGGCTTTTGTTTGAGGAGCTTAAGTGGTGGTAGAGGGGGAACTCGGCTTGCAGTCGGTTGAAGAGGGAATAAAAGGTGAAAAAACGTGGTCATCCAGTATAGTTTTTTTGTAGGAGTTGATTGTGTGTAAAAAGAGATGCAGTAGGAGGTGAAGAATAATCTTGGGTCAGTGGAGGGATTTTTATTTATGTTTTTATTGTTTGATTATTTTACTTTTTAACAGCTTTATTGAGGAATAATTGACATATAAACGCAGTATATGTTCAAGGTATACAACTTTTTCTTATTTTTGCCTTGTGTTTGATATCCATTCCTGCCTTTGCCACCTACAATCACTAGACTGACTTCCCAAATAGGGATCTATTCTGTTTTACTCATTCTGTGCCTCCTGCAAATCTTACCCAAACAAGCACTGAACTAGGAATGAGAAGACTTAGATTCTAGTCTCATGTCTTGTCCCAATCAATTTTATGATCCTGGGGAAGTCACTTAATTTCTGACTTTCAATTTACTCATTTTTGATAACAGTTGAGAAGTACCTTTCTTGCTCCATCTTTCTATGTGTCTTTGAGCAGTCTTGTATACAAAGGTGTAAACATATTTGTTAATAGAGAACAACTTAAATGGCATCAGTCTTCAGGGTCATGTGTGTTGTAATAGAATTCAAAACCTTTAGGAAACATTCTAACTAGATTCCAGATATAAACAAGGGGTGAGGGATTTGGAAGGGCAGGTACCGTCCTGGTACCTGGAAATCATGCCCTAGAAAATAGGAAGAATGGGTTCAGAGATCAAGAAAATAAAGCATTAAAAAAAAGTATTACCAAAGTCACAATTTCATCTGTATCTGTCCCTTTTTGAACACTATAATCAAAGAGTAGTGTTTGGTTGGTTAAGAAACCAGATCAGGGACAGTAAATTTGGTTTTCTTATCAAGTCATGGTCAGATTTGTGTATATGTGGAGTATGCATTCAGAATACAATAGGGAAAATACCATGCAAGCAATATGAGGAAAACAATGAACAAGAATAGGTATACTAGAAAACTAGGGCCTTTCTTTTGGAATGTGCACATTTAGTCTGTGATATACAGCCTAATGACTCCTTAGTGGTAACAGAAGAAAATCCCAAACCAATTTTGATTTTGAAACATTTGCAAATTTAGTTTGAGAATAATAGCATCAAAAATACCTCATACATCTTGTGGGAAACAAAGCTACTCAAACCTGCATAAGCAAACACATATTTTATTTCTCCCTGAAAAGATCAAATCTCCAACAAGAGAATAACCATTTACTTTTAGCTACAATCATTAGACTAGACTATGAAGCAACTGATGGACTAGCATAGCTCCCTTGTGCAGAAAGAGAAGGAGATTGTATTATAAAAATTCTACCTATGGTTATCTGTCACATTTAATTAGTGTAATAAAATTACATGAACATGGTTTTGTAGCTAAAACATGCTGTGAATTGAAGATTAAATATACAAGAATTAGATTTCAGGATTTAGGAATATGCTACTCTCTATATAAAGTAAACCTGGATAAAGAAGATATATAGGTTGCTAGCAAGATATTAACTATATATTTAAATAATCAGTTAGCATATGGAAAATAACACAACTGAAAATATATTATCAATATAATGAGTTTATTATTTACATACATGATAACCTAAATTTAATTTTAAAAAGCTCTTTCTTGCAAAAATATACATGACATAAAACTGTTCTTGTAAGATATTCTAAAAGACTTTGTTGCATTTACCTGTTCAGCAAATAATAGTAGGAATTAAAGTCACACATCAGTTTCTCCCAAGTTTAACCATCTATATCTCTGCAAGGACAGATGTTCAAGTCATAGGATCCTTTTCTATGTGATGTATTTACTTTAACACTGAATCTAAAAGTTAGTCTCTCATTTTTCCATTTGCAACATGCTTTAGAACTTTATTTCATTTTTTCATTGAATATCTAGCTCTAACCATAGGAACTAGACACTCAATAACTTGATACTGACCTGTTCAGTTATTTAAAAAATAGTGCTTTGTTTTCAATCTCTTGAAGTTGCAACTATTGAAGATAATGATACCAATGAGTAATTACGTATTTCAGAAAGTAATATTTAGCCTCTCACACTGGTAAGGAGATTGTCATCAAGACAGAATGTGTTTGCATGTCCTACTATCTGAAAGGAAATTACCTGGAGATAAATACAATTTTTTAATGAAAAATGCATGGCTATTAATTGAACTGCATTTTTAAAGGCATTAACTTTGTCAGCGAGGAAAGATTTTATATGCAATTAACAGGATTCCCGATGAATTTTGACTTCAATGATAAAGGCAAGAAATTTGGAGGAAGGTGAATACAGACTAGCTACAGCAGCCCAAGGATAACATTTCACTTTGTTAGTATCTCCATGCTTTCACTGGGCTTCCCTTCATGGTCTCAAGATGGTTGCTGCAGCTCTAGGCAGCAAGACTACTCAACTGGTATCCTGAGTAGAAAGAAAGAGGCAGGAATACAAAACTATCCTCTTGCAAGGATTTTCTTTTTATATAGGAACAAAATTCTTCCCCAAAGCTTCTCAGCTGACTTTCTCTCATGTCTCATTGAACATTAACTGTTGTCATATAGCCACCTCCAGTTCTAAGGAATATGGGGAAAAGTATCTAATGAAGGGAAATAAGATAATGGGATTGCTTTCTGTGGCTAGTTTATATCAATCATGAGTCATTTTGTAGGGCTAGCAAAAAAGGCCTACCTTGCCCAAAATCAAGGAATGTTAGCTAGCTCCCTGGATTTAACTAAGATTCTGTTAGGGAAGACTTGACAAGATATAGAGTAAGATTTTTTTCTGCAGTTCTGGAATTATGGCCAAGACCCAATGTTGGCAATAAAAACAAAAAGTACTCCACCCATTACAATCCATCCCCACCAGCAGATGGGGCTGGCCATTATCTTTTAGGGCTTGCTGAGAGGTGCCAATTCTGAGAAGAGGCTCTGATGCCACCCACATGTCCTGTCTCTGGTAGTCATGATAGGAAGAAGGTGGTGGGATTTGAAAGAATACAGTGTTTGTGAAGAAAGGTTTTCCCCTTCTCTCCCTCTCCTCAAGGATAATGAAGGGGAGGTCCCAAAAGTATGATTTAAAGATAGTGATGGCTGCAAGAAGGGGACAGGAATTTCATCTCCTGAATGACATCTACTCACATCTGCCATTTTGGATTCTTGCATGGATACAAGTAACCCAATGAGTTCATAGAAAATACTTGTCACATTATTTACTTATTCTCTGCACTCTTAGCATAGATGCTTATTTTGTAGGATGGTTTTATTGACTCCTGTGTCCAACGGTTATGAATACTTAATGTGAGGTATAGTTGTAAAAGGATAATGGTGATATACTTTGGTGCTATTTTGATGGTATTTTAACTAGGGACCCAGGAATATCCAGATTATCTCTTCTCCCTTCTACCTATCCCCTGGGTTTCTACGCAAGCAAAATATCTAAGAAACAATAGCAGAATTGGCATCCAAGTAGCACATTATCAATTACCATGCAGGCTTCCAATAAAATTCTGGTAAAGCAGAATTTTAGACTCTAGTCCTAAGTAGTGACCCTCTTACTATTTGGCCCCACTCCTCAGCTGGTTCAGGTATGCTCAATAATGGAGGACTCAAACACAGTGAAGAGACTAAGAGAAGTGGGAGATGTGTGAAATTTATCCCTGCCTAAATTTCCTCCTCCAGAGTTGCAGTCCTGGCTTCGGTTAGGATGCGGATATCAGAAGGTCTTTGAATCAGATGTAGAATTAAAATTTTAAAATGAACAAGACTAAGTCTGAAAAATTGGGATCAGACTGTTCTAATAACTAAAATAGCTAAAAATTTATATAATCTAGATGTGATGATAAGAGACTAGTTCCTCAGAAGGAAAAGGAAGTCCAATGGGAGAAATTTGGGATAACTTTTTGGAAAAAAAAAAGAAAACAACTATTTCATCTTTATAACTCAATGAACTCTCCAATAAACTGGTCTCCTAGATGTGTTTGTTGTGTTTGTATGTCAATTATGTGGTTGTCACGTCTATGCTGTAGTGTGTGTGTGTGTGTGTGTGTGTGTGTGTGTTTATATAAGTATATAGGTAGGTATGTCTGAATTAATTTATTATTAGCTATGAATTCAAAATATAAAACAGAAAACATATGAAAGGACAGTAAATTATTTAAAACAAGCAAAGGTCAATGGGAAAAGCCAGGCACCAAGAAATATAACTGTGGGGAATATTCACGCAGTTAGTAGGATACCAATGTTTATCCAAATACTCCAGGAAGCTTTGTCATGGAGTAAGCATTATTCTTATGAAGCATAGAATCACCTTAATTACTTCCTGTGAGTCAATCACAGATTTGAGTTTTCTAGGAGCCAATGCAAAGCAGCAGCCTATTTTCATATGTGATTCAAGGCAATACAATATAGAAGTTAAATAGTTGCTTTAAAATACGGTCATCATTAATACTAAGACCAGAAAGCGACATCCCCTAGTGTCTCCAAAGAACACTGTGTACTGTAACGGCAATATCCTCAACAACACCATCCTTGCTGAAGAGCCACGGATGAGTTTTCTAAAATTGTTAAAAAATGACCTTTTGGATGAAATAAAGTAACAATTATCACGTTTAAAAAATATTTTTATTACAAAATATAGCTAACATACATTATATCAGTTTCAGGTGCCACCATTGTTGTTCAACATTTATAGACTTAAAGAAGTGATTATAAGTGACCATAAAAGTCCAGCAACCATGACACTGTACCACGCTATCACAATATTATTGTGATATTCCCCATGTTGTACATTATATACCCATGACTTATTTGTTTTATACATGGAAATTTGAAGTTCGTATTCCCCTTTACCTTTCCCCCTTTTTTAAATTTTTCAATTACAGTTAATATTCAATATTATTTTATATTAATTTCAGCTGTACAGCATAGTGGTTAGACATTTATATAATTTAAGAAGTGATCCCCCTGACTATCCTAGTACCCACCTGGCACTCACTATACATAGGTATTACCATATTATTGACTGTATTCCCTATGCTTTACTTTACATCCCCATGACTATTTTGTAACTATCAATTTGTAGTTCTTAATTCCTTCTGCTTTTTCACTCACTCCCACAAGTCCCCTCCTATTTGGCAGCCATCAAAATGGTCTCTGTATCTATGAGTGTGTTTCCGTTTTGTTTGTTTATTTTGTTCTTTAAATTCCACATATAAGTGAAATCACATTGTATCTGTCTTCCTCTGTCTGACATATTCCACTCAGCACAATACCGTCCAGGTCCATCTATGCTGCTGCAGATGGCAAGAACCTATTCCTTTCCATGGCTGAGTAATATTTCATTGTAAGTATGTACCACCCCCTCTTCATCAATTTTTCTATCGATGGACACCCAGACTGCCTTCATATCTTGGCTGTTGTAAACAGTGCTGCAATGAACATATGGATACACATGTCCTCTCAAAGTAGCATTTGGGTTTCTTTGGATAAATACCCAGAAGTGGGATTACTAGGTCCTTCTTTGTCTCTTGTTATAGTCTTTGTTTTAAAGTCTATTTTGTCTGGTATAAGTATTGCTACTCCAGATTTTTTTCTTCCCTATTTCCATTTTCATGAAATAACTTTTTTCCAACCCTTTACTTTTATTTGTGTGTGTCTTTCAATCTGAAGTGAGTCTCTTATAGGCAGCATATGTAAGGGTTTTGTTTTCTTACCCATTCAGCCGCCTTATGTTTTTGATTGGAGTGTTTAATCCATTTACATTGAAAGTAATTGTTGAATGATATGTAGTTGCCATTTTATT
Source organism: Rhinolophus hipposideros (assembly GCF_964194185.1). Taxonomy (NCBI): domain Eukaryota; kingdom Metazoa; phylum Chordata; class Mammalia; order Chiroptera; family Rhinolophidae; genus Rhinolophus; species Rhinolophus hipposideros. Next base: position 18,185,884 of record NC_138049.1, on the reverse strand, counting down.
CACATTTACGATTATTAGTATTATTATTTGGCTTAAAGAAGTCCATCTAACTTTCTTTGTAATAATGGTTTGATGGTGATGAACTCCATCAGCATTTTCTTCTCTGGGAATCTCTTTATCTTTCCTTTGATTTTAAATGATAGCTTTGCTGAGTAGAGTAGTCTTAGTTGTAGATCCTTGCTTTTCATCACTTTGAGTATTTCCTGCCAATCCTTCTGGCCTGCAAAGTTTCTCTTGAGAAATCATCTGAAAATCTTATGGAAGCCACCTTTCTCCTGCTGCTTTTAGGATTTTGTCTTTAATCTTTGCCACTTTAATTATAATGTGTTTTGGTGTGAGCCTGTTTGGGTTCATCTCGTTTGGGACTCTCTGCACTTCCTGGACTTGTATGTCTATTTCCTTTGCCAGGTTAGGAAAGTTTTCCATCATTATTTCTTCAAAGAGATTCTCAATCCCTTGCTTTCTCTCTTCTCCTTCTCGTACTCCTATGATGCTAATGTTGTTACACTTTATGTTATCCCAGAGGTGTCTTAAACTATCCTTAATGGTTTTTAAATTCTTTTTTCCTTTTGCTCTTCTAATTAGGTGTTTTCTGTTACTGTGTTTTCCAAATTGCTGATTCAGTCCTCTGCTTCATCTAATCTGCTGGTGATTCCTTCTAGTGCATTCGTCATTTCAGTTATTCTTCACTTCTGACTGGTTCTTTTTTATGGTTTCTATATCCCTTTATATGCTTGCTGTCACTTTGTTGAAGTTCTCACTAAGTTCCTTGAGCATCCTTATAACCATTGTTTGGAACTCTGTCTCTGGTAGGCTGCTTGCCTCCATTTTGTTTAGTTATTTTTCTGGAGTTTTCTCCTTTTATTTGGGATGTATTTCTTTGTTTCCTCATTTTGGGTGCCTCTCTGTGTTTGTTTCTATGTATTAGGTAGATCTGATACATGTCCCAATCTTTCCAGTAGCACAGTCTCCCTGGTCACCTGTGCTGGGTGCTCCAGAGTATCCCTTGTGTGAGTTATGTGTGTCCTCCAGTTATTATTGAACCTTGACTTCTATTGGCATATCAGTGGGTGGGATTGACCCTCAGGCTAAGTGGCTGTGGGGTTTGGCCACATCCACACCTTACAGGCTGCTGTGGGGGAGGCTTACCACACAGAGCAGGATTCATCACAGTGGGCTCTGGTGCCTGTTGAGACCACCCCTTGTGTGTGCCATTTGTGGGACTAATTGGGGAGTGCTCTGCTGTGATCTGAAGACAACCTCCAAGTATGTTGGTTCTGGGGCCTCTTGGGAAGGGCTCCAGTGCAGGTCCATGTCACCCACTGCCTGTGACCGGCTGGGCAGTGGTAGGAGCTATAAAGCAATCTAGAGTTGGTTGCTGCATGTACTGGACTTTGAGGCATGTGGGAGAGTCCACCCTGTGCACTAAGGACAGCTGCCACCATTACTGGGGACGGGGTAGCTCCTCACAAAGCCAGGATGCACTGAGGCCTGCTGCCAGTTGCTGGCACCTGTAAGGTGAGCCACTGATAAGGCCTTGTGCAGTACGGAGTTGGGTGTGATGGGTCTCAGTGAGTCACCAGGGTGGAGCATGTGGAGTCCACCAGACCAATTCAGATGCAGATCTGGCCTGTAGGGGAGGACTCAACCCAGGAAAGATGGTGTCTGCCTGCAGGCTGCACCAGAGGAGGACCCCACACCAGGAAAATTGCTGCTATCTTCCAGCCTCACCTGAAGTTACACCTCAGTCTGCCCCAATTTTGTCTCCAAAGCACCCTGAGTCACTGTCCCTCTGTCGGAGCCCAATGTGAGTGCCTGCGAGTGAGTTAGTGTGGGCCCTTTAAGAGCATGTCTGGGTTTCCTGCAGCTTTCTGTCCCACCCAGATGGTCAGAATCCCTACTGGTTTTCACTCACTGCCAGATATTTTGGGAGCTCCTCTTCCTAGCACCAGTACTCCAGGCTGGGGGCTTGGTGTGCGGCTGGGGTCCTTTGCTCCTTCATGTGGAACCTCTGTGGCTGAGATACCCCTCCCAATTTTTATCTGCCACACGGAGGTTTGGGGCTGGTGCATTTTGCATCTCTGTCCCTCCTACCTATCTCAATGTGGCTTATTCTTTATATCCTTAGTTATAAAACTTCTGTTTAGCTAGTCTTCAGATGGTTCTTCAGTTTGATTGCTCTGTAAGTTAGTTGTAATTTTGATGTGTTCAAGGGATGAGGCAAGCATAGCATTTGTCTACTCTGCCATCTTGGATCCTTCAACAATTGTCATTTTGATTACAAAAATAAGTGTATCACCTAAAACAAACATTGTACTGTTTTTTTAGGAGGAACCCTTAGGATTTTTCTCATGGTTCCTAATTTTGTGTTTGAATATCAGGGTTATCTGAGATTAATGAAATAACAAGAAAATTGACATTTCCACTGTAGTTTCCTCTTGAAAAGGAAAGATGTGTACTGTTAATATAATATGTATATAATCTAATTTTGAAAGGAAGGCAGATCAACTGGCTTTTGTTTAGAGTTAAATATCTGCTTATTTGCTATTTCTAGTTTTTCAAGATTAGCATATTAGAACCAAAAACGTGGTTTGATAGTCATTGATCATTGCCAAAGGGTTTGGAATTTGTGTGTGTGTGTGTGTGTGTGTGTGTGTGTGTGTGTGTAGGCCTTTAACAAATATTTGTTGAATGAATGAATGAATTAATATATTCCTTTTAGTCATTCAATGGACTGAATCCTGGACTTTCCAGCATTTTCCCTTATTACGTTAGACAAAATTTGAGGACTTCCTTTTGAAACAGAGACACTTAGCAATACTATTCAAATGCTTTAAAACATGGCTAATAAAAGAACATGATTTTTAGTAACTTGAATACAGGATGGGTATGTGTGTGCACAGTAACCATTTTATTTTTAAGCTTCAAAGTTAAATCAATAATTACAATAAGGATCTAATCCAAAATTAAGATCTGAAAATGTTTAGTAACCAGTTATTAAGAACAACATATATCCAGAAGCTATTTTCTTTAGCAGACTGTTTCTGTGTTGAAATCTGTAATCAACAATAACAAAGATCAAAATTACAAGCACAGGGGAAAATAGTCAGCCAATTGCAACTCCTTTGTACCTTACAGACTTTCACCCTCTTTTATTACATACCCTGGAGCAGGCTATCATGACTTGATAAAATTTCTGGCTTGGAAATCTTAAAAAAACAAATAAATGAACAATAAACAAAACCAAAAGCAGATCATAATGATTTAGGTATGAACTATCTGGGAAGCAGTAGACAGTACAGTTGACCCTCTCCAGTCATACCAACACTTAACTTGATTTTATTCTTAAATATATGTTTTCCTTTTCTTCCAAGCTAATCTTGTGTCCCACTCTTGTAATGCCTCTTTTTCCTCAAATGTACTGGAAGGTGCTTCTCCTCATATCTTTTGACTAATTCACTTTCCTTTTCTTCTTTAAAGCTGAGCTCAAGTTTTGCCTCTTCTATCATGTAGGCTCTGATTCTTTGACTATGATCCACTACTACCGTGTTTCCCCAAAAATAAGACCTAGCCTGACAATCAGCTCTAATGCATCTTTTGGAGCAAAAATTAATATATGACCTGGTATTATATTATATTATATTATATTATATTATATTATATTATATTATATTATATTATATTATATTATATTATATTAGACTGGGTCTTATAGTAAAATAAGACTGGGTCTTACATTAATTTTTGCTCCAAAAGATGCATTAGAGCTGATTTTGCCCGGCTAGGTCTTATTTTCGGAGGAACATGGTAGGTGTCATCTCAGTTCTTATATGTTTGATGAAACATTGTCATTCATCCTGATGTTGCTTCACATTGTTTTATACCTTTCTTGCATCCTTGAATTTGGAATCTACCTATTTTGGAATAAAAAACCTCGAAAGTGATGAAAACAAAGTGATGTATCACTTAGGTAATTTGGTTTTCTAAGATTATCTTATCAATTGATTAGCACTAAAAGGATTTGGTTTTGTAAGTTCTCCTCCTTATGGTTTACTAGAACAGTGGTTCCTGACCAGGAATCCTGAAAGCATTAGAGGTTCCTCAAAGATGACTTTGTGATCTACCAGAAATATATTTTAAAATAAGTCTAATGGAAGTTTTGTTTCTCTAAGGTAAGGTCATTTAGGCTAACTAAACTATTAGTTTTCTTTGTTTTTTTACCTAGGCTGTATCAAGTCAACAGCATAATTTTGCATTGTTGTAAATAATGGATTTTAATTCATTATGTCCATGAAGAGAATATAAAGGAATTGATTATCATTCTTGGTGATAAAAGGATTATTTACCTTTTGGATAGATACTCTTCAGGACTGTGTTAAAAGTAGGATATACTCTACAGCTTCCATATTCCATGTATAATAACATATAAAAAATGACTCTTCAACTCCATTATTGCTTTTTATAAATGTAATCATAAGAATAGTACTATGAATTTAAACTGTTTTCTCTAACAACAGCAATCACATGCTGATTGTCGTCTTTGTGACAGGCAGTCATAGGCACTGTTTATTCACAATCTCATTAATCTTCAAAATGATTCCATGCTGTTCTTATTTGTATTTTAATATTAAAGAAATGGAGGCTGACAGGGCGTGAGTAACTTGCTCAGGGTTTCCTAGTTACCATATAAGTAAGTAGAAATTATAACTTTCAAAAACAGATCTGCCTGAATCCAGAATGGATACTCATTCATCTGTTCGATCTTGCCTTTCTATGAAGAATGAATGGAGATACAAACTATTATAAAATTTAAAAGAAATAGAACATGCAAGTGAGAGTGTAATCTTAGGTTAGCTCTAAATGCTGGTGTTCTTTTCTTTTTAATTAAATTTATTTGGGTGACATTGGTTAATAAGATTATATAAGTTTTAAGTGTACAATATTATAATACATCATCTGTATATTTCATTGTGTGCTCATCATCCAAAGTTAGTTTACTTCTGTCAACTGTTTTTTTTTCTAGTCAATTAAATGTCCAGTTAACTAAATGTTGCTTTTCTGTCAAGAAACTTGATTTAAATTCTGTTTCAGTACTTTCTGCCTTTTAAAGGCATTTCTTTATCTCTGTCTTTCCCTGGATTTACTGTTCTTTAGTTCCTGAGAGATTAGTTTAGCTTCATATTCTTTCTAATTAGTGATTCGTTATATCTAGGCCCTGTAAATGACAGCCTGGGTCTCAGTGATGTTTACGAATAGCATTTTTGTTTTTTCATTCTGAGTGAAAAATAAAAGAACACAAAGAAAAAAGTATGTCTGGTCTTACACCCTATTGGAGTAAACTTTTACCACATAATATGCCCTCCAACAAATTCATAGTTACTCCTGGCAGAATCTGTTTATTACCAAAAATGATCACAATATTATTATACTAACTGCTTCTTTTTCTCTCACCAGGTCATTATTTCTAAGAAGTAAGGCTCTATTTTAAAATAAAAGTTTTCAGCCCATTTCAACTTCAACTGTTCTTAGTGTTTTACCATCTACTTTTTTCTGCCTTCTTTTTACATTAATTACTTTTGATTTCTTATTATTCCATTTTACTTGGCCTGTTAGTTATTCTACTTTTAAAAAATTTAATGGTTGTGCTAAGGTTTATAGCATACATCTTTAACATATCACAATCTACCATCAAATAATATTGTAGCATTTCATATAGAAGGTAAGAACCTTACAAGAATATGCAACAACATATTTCCATTTTCTTCTCCCCTTCTTTTACTGCTATCATGCATTTTACTTCCAACATTTGTTTTAAACCCCATAATACTTCATTTCTATTTTTATTTTAGACAATTATCTTTTAAAGAAATTTTTTAATAGCTTGCCCGCCAACCCCTATTTCAAGGTCTCTCAGCCTCCAGTCTTCTCTCTCCTAGTTTCTAAATTATTATAGAAATCTCACCCAAAATTGTTTTGATTTTTTTAAAAAATCTTAGCTTGGCATACATGGTGCTTCTCAATCTGACCCCTTCTCAGTCTGATTCATAATCCTTACTTTCCATCCCTTCTCCAGGTTCATCCTAATTATTTTACACTTCATACTCTTCTCCTTAAAGACATGCTCTTTCATAATGTTTATGAATTGGCATACGCCATTCTCACTTAGAATGTCCTTTCAAAATTTTCTCACCTCTGAAATCCCAATTGTCTCTATAATGGGTTCAATAGTAACCCCTAAGAGGTATGTCCATCTGGAATCTGTGAAGGTGATCTTATTTGGGAAAAGGGTCATGTAGATGTAAGGATGTAATGTAAGGATCTTGAGGTGAGCTTATCTTGGATTAGAGTAGACCCTAAATCCAATGATAAGTTTTCTTAGAAGGGGACAGGACATAGAGAGAGAGGGTAACATGAAGACAGAGGCAGAGATTGGAGTGATGCACTTACAAGACCGCAGTCATCAGAAAGCAGGAGTGAGGCAGAGAATGGATTCTCTCTCAGAACATACGGAAGGAACTAAACTAGCCCACATCTTGATTTCAAACTTCTGGCCTCCAGTACTGTGAGAAAATAAATTTCTCTTGTTTTCACTGACCAACTTTGAAGTACTTTGTTATGACAGACCTAGGAAAATAATACAACCTCTGAAGGACCCTGGTCAGATGTTATTTTGTGGAGGGTTGCTTGATTCCCCTAGACAGACCTAGACTACTACACTGTCAACTCTGAGGATATTTAAAAAGATGTTAAAGTTTTACCTCTTTTATTTGTCAAGCAAAACTAAAAATAGTCTGATAGGAATATGTGAAATGATTTCTGTGGATATTTCCATAGTACGTAAATTTTGTAGTTTTAAGAGTTGAATTTTTATGCTTTGATAATGAAGGTAGATTTGGAACTACATTTTTTCCAGAAAATATTTTATAACAGTAGTTATTGATCATTTGAAGTACACGCATTGGTATTTTAAAAATAGATGCATATAAAATACATGAAATTTATTACGTAAAATAATCTCAACTGTAATATTAAAATGAATCTATTATACTTGTAATCAGCTCTGAAAATAGTTTTCTTTTTACATATAGCTTAAGTTATGTACTTTTTTCCCATGGTCTGTTTTCAGTACTTTTGTTATGGTAAAATGCTAATTTATCGGTTAACCGATGATATATACACTTGTGTATCTGCATATTAGGAAAGCAAGTTAAAAGCAAGTTAAAACATGTTATTTGTACATTATTTGTATCAGTGAAGATGCACCTTTATATAGACCCTTCTTCAAAGTACTATTAGAACTTTGACTCATTGAATCACTTATAGGGTAATTATCCCCACAGAGAGATAAGAAAATAGAAATGTTGGTATAGTTACAGAATCAAGGCTAAAAGTAAAATCACTAGCTCAATTGGAGTCAGAAAATGAGACCCCCAATCTACAGGATAGCCAAGTGTTATTTTGAAAAGAAATTAGCAATCCTTTTTTTTTTAAAAATAAAAACTCCTTAATTTGGGGGACATTTAAAAACCACTCCACTTGTTTAATCTGGTAGGAAACCTAGAAATACCTTGTATTCTAGATTTAGGTTTTTCCTCCCACTTTCTTATCAGAATTTCTTTCACTATTTTTCAGTACAACACACTTTTTATTTTGAATCTATTATATGCATGAATCTGTACCATACGTTACAAGAGTACAATTTGATCTGATTCTTAAACTCAAGAATCATGTAGTCTTTCTTCTTGATCATGTGAAACATGCACAATAAAGATATTTTCTTGATGTAAATTTAAGTGACACAGCTCCTAAGAGATCATAAAAGGCAGCAATCAATCAGATCACTGTTTTCTGAAACCCTCCAAGCAGGAGATGAGACCAGTGTTAGGCCTTCTAGGATCGATGTGATTGGCATGGCAGGGAGAACACAAACATGAGATTATGAGGCAGAAATAAGAGTAACTTTCATGCATACAGTGGAGAGATGCATTGATAAGTGAATACTAACTGTGGGGTGTGAGTTAGGCTGTACAGATCTGCATTTAAATCACCCTAGAAATACAGTGTCATGTTATTTAAGGACTAATGGGAGATGGAACACTACTAATTGAAAGAACCTCTGGATCTTTGAAGTAGAAAATCCCTCGATGAAATTCAATCTCTAGATTTATAAAATCTTGGAAACAATTTATTAGGTTTCAATTTGTGTGGTACAGACACCACAAATCTTCCTATACAGATACTAATACATACTGGATTGGTACTGGTAACTTCATTTTTTTTTAAATATCTTTTTTTTTTATTAGCTTCAGGTGCACAAGACAAAGTAATACTTAGACGTTTATCATTTATATCCCTCACAATGTGTGAACCCACCACCCCAATCCACTATCCCTCTGACATCACACAGAGCCATTACATTTCCAATGTCTCTATTCCTAATGCTTTACTCCTCTTCTTGTAAGTATATACATATATATATATATATATATATATATATATATATATATACATATATGTATAATATTATAGTTAGCATTCATTATTGTTCAGCTTCAGGTGTACAGTGCAGTGATCAGGCATCTATATGATCCTTGAGGTGGTCTCCCAAATGGGACAAGTGTCCAACGGATACCCTACAAAATCTTTACAACATTATTGATTACATTCCCCAAATTAATTTTCAAAACCCATGGCCATCTTGTGGTTACTAACTGTTTTCTAATTCCCTCACCTTCCCCCTTATCCCCAGCCCCACTCTCATCTAGCAACCCTTAGTTTTTCCTCTATGTCTCCAAAACTGTTTCTGATTAGTTCATTCACTTATTCTTTTCTTTAGATTCCACATATAAGTGAGATCATATGGAATTTGTCTTTCTCAGTCTTATTTCACTTAACATAATGTTCTCTAGGTCCATCCATGTTGCTGCAAATGGTAAGGTTTCTTTCTTCTTTATGGCTGCGTAATACTCCATTGTATAAATGTACCACAGCTTCTTAATCCAGTCATCTACCGATGGGCATTTCGGTTGTTTCCATGTCTTGGCTATTGTGTATAGTGCTGCAATAAACATAAGGGAGTGCATAAAGATTTTTGAATTGGAGTTTTGGGTTTCTCCGGATAGATACCTAGGAGTGGAATTGCTGGATCATAAGGTAGTTCCATTTTCAGATTTTTGAGATACCTCCATACTGTTTTCCATAGTGGCTGCACCAATCTGCAATCTCACCAACAGTGCACATGCGTTCCCTTTAGTCCACATCCAGTTGTTGTTTGTTGACTTATTGATGATAGCCATTTTGACTGGGGTGAGGTGGTATCTCATTGTGGTTTTTATTTGCATTTCTCTGATGGTAATGAGGTTGAGCATTTTTTCATATGTCTGTTTGCCATCTGTATGTCCTTCTTAGAAAAATGTCTCTTCATGTCTGCCCATTTTTTAATTGGGTTGTTTGTTTTTTTGAAGTTGAGTTGAGTGAGTTTTTAATAAATTTGTGTTATTAACCCCGTATCAGATATGTCATTGGCAAATATCTTTTCCCATTCAGTAGGATCCCTTTTTGTTTTATTGATGGTTTCCTTTGCTGTGAAAAAACTTTTTAGTTTGATGTAATCCCACATGTTTATTTTTTCTCTTACTTCCCTTGTGCGAGGGGATATATCAGTAAAAATCTTACTCCAGGTAATGTCTCTGAAGTTTCTTCCTATATTTTCTTCTAGGAATTTTATGGTTTCAGATCTTACATTTAAGTCTTTAAGTCATTTTGAATTTATTTTTGTATTTTTGTACATTTATTTTTGTAAGGAGGTGGTCCAGCTTCATTTTCTTGCATGTGTCTGTCCAGGTTTCCCAGCACCATTTATTGAATAGACTGTCTTTACCCCACTGTACATTGTTGCTTCCATTGTCATAGATTAAATGGCCATATAGGCATGGATTTATTGCTGGACTCTATTCTGTTCCATTGATCTATGTGTCTGTTTTTATGCCAGTACCATGTTCTTTTGATTACTGTAGCCTTGTAGTATAATTTGATGTCAGGTATCGTTATATCTCCCATTTTGTTCTTATTTCTCAAGATTGCTGAGGCTAACCGGGGTCTTTTATGGTCCCATATAAATTTTAGGATTATATGTTCTATTTCTGTGAAAAATGTAGTTGATAGTTTGAGAGGAATTGCATTGAATATGTATATTGCCTTAGGCAGTATGGACATTTTAACTATATTAATTTTTCCTATCCATGAACATGGTATGTGTTTCCATCTATTTGTATCTTCTTTCATTTATTTCTTCAGTGTCTTATAATTTTCTGAGTACAGAGCTTTTACTTCTTTGATTAAATTTATTCCCAGGTATTTTATAGTCTTTGAAGCAATTGTAAATGGGATTGTTTTTTTTAATTTCTCCTTCTGATGTTTTATTATTGGTATATACAAATGCATTTCTGAATATTAATTTTGTATCCTGCTACTTTACTAAATTCATCTATCAGCTCTAATACTTTCTTGGTGGAGTCTTTAGGGTTCTACCTATGTAGTATCATGTCATCTGCATATAATGACAATTTTACTTCCTCCTTACCGATTTGGATGCCTTTTATTTCTTTTTCTTGTCTGATTGCTGTGGCTAGAACTTCCAGCACTACGTTGAATAGAAGTGGAGAAAGTGGGCAACCTTGCCTTGTTCCTGATCTTAACGGAAATGGTTTTAGCTTTTCCCCATTGAGTATTATGTTAGCTGTGGGTTTATCATATATGGCCTTAATATGTTGAGATATGATCCCTCTATTTTCACTTTCTTTAGGGGTTTTTATCATACATGGCTGCTGGATTTTATCAAATGCTTTTTCTGCATCCATTGATATGACCATGTGATTTTTATTTTTCATTTTGTTAATGTGGTGTATCACATTAATTGATTTGCGGATATTGAACCACCTTTGCATACCAGGGATGAATCCCACTTGATCATGGTGTATGATATTTTTAATGTATTGCTCAATTCTGTTCGCTAATATTTTGTTGAGGATTTTTGCATTTATGTTCATAAGCGATATCAGCCTGTAGTTTTCTTTTTTTGTGGTATCTTTGTCTGATTTAGGATCAGGGTGATAGTGGCTTTGTAAACAGTGTTTGGGAGCCTTCCCTCCTTCTGGATTTTTTGGAAGAGCTCGAGGAGAATAGGTGATAATTCTTTTTTGAACGTTTTGTAAAATTCACCTGTAAAGCCATCTGGTCCAGGGCTTTTGTTTGTTGGGAGATTGTTGATTCCTGATTCAATTTCCCTGGTGGTAATCAGTCTATTCAGGTTTTCTGTTGCTTCTTGCGTTAGCCTTGGAATGTTGTACGCCTCTAGAAAATTGTCCATTTCTTCCAGATTGTCAAATTTGTTGGCATATAGTTGTTCATAGTAATTTCTTAATTTTTTTTTGTATTTCTGCGGTGTCTGTTGTCACTTCTCTTTCATTTCTGATTTTATTAATTTGGGTCCCCTCTCTATTTTTTTAAATGAGTCTTGCTAAAGATTGTGGATTTTGTTTATCTTCTCTAAGAACCAACTCTTGGATTCATTGATCTTTTGTATTGTTTTTCTGGTTTCTATTTCATTTATTTCCACTCTGATCTTTATTATCTCCTTCCTTGTACTCCCTTTGGGCTTATTTTGCTGTTCTTTTTCCAGATCCCTTAAGTGTGAAGATAAACTGTTGATTAGTGATTTTTCTTGTTTCTTTAGGTAGGCCTGCAATGCTATGAATTTCCCTCTTAGGACTGCTTTCGCGGCATCCCGTAGATTTTGGGTCATTGTGTTTTCATTTTCGTTTGTCTCAAGATATCTTTTGATTTCTCCTAGATCTCCTGTTTGATCCATTCATTATTTAGTAACATGTTATTCAGCTTCCACGAATTGGTGTGTCTTCCAGTTTTTTTTCCTTTAGTTCATTTCTAATTTCATAGCACTGTGGTCAGAGAAGACAATTGGTATAATTTCAATTTTCTTAAATTTATCAAGACTTGATTTGTGGCCTAACATATAGTCTATCTTGGAAAATGTTCCATGTGTGCTTGAGAAGAATGTGTATTCTTTAGCTTTGGGGTGAAATGCTCTGAAAATATCGATTCAATCCAAGTGGTCTAATGTGTCATTTAAGGCTGTTGTTTCCATATTGATTTTCTGTCTGGAAGACCTGTCCCTTGTTGTCTGAGGTGTGTTGAAGTCCCCTACTATGATAGTGTTACTGTTGATCTCTGTCTTTATGTCAGTCAATACCTGTTTTATGTATTTAGGTGCTCCTATGTTGGGTGCATAGATGTTTACTAGGGTTATGTCTTCTTGTCAGATCAATGCTTTTATTATTATATAGTGCCCATCTTTGTCTTTTAATATGTTCTCCATTTTAAAGTCTATTTTGTCAGATATAAGTATTGCAACTCCAGCTTTTTTTCTCGCTTCCATTTGCATGAAATATCTTACTCCAACCCTTCACTTTCAGCCTGTGTGTGTCGTTTGATCTGAGGTGAGTCTCTTGTATACAGCATATACAAGGGTCTTGCTTTCTTATCCACTCAGCCACCCTGTCTCTTGAGTGGAGCATTTAATCCATTTACATTTAAAGTGATTATTGATAGGTACACAGTTATTGCCATTTTTAAATTTGTAGTTAGATTATTTTCATCTTTCTTCTATTTATAGAAGTCCTTTTAGTATTTCTTGCAATGCTGGCTTGGTTGTAATAAATTCTTTCAGCTTGTTCTTTTCTGGGAAGCTCTTTATCTTTCCATCAAATTTAAATGATAGCCTTGCTGGATAAAGCAATCTAGGTTGTAGGCCTTTGTGTTCCATCACTTTGAGTATCTCTTGCCACTCCCTCCTGGCCTTCAATGTTTCTGTAGAAAAGTCATTTGATAGTCTTATGGGAGTTCCCTTGTATGTATCCCTCTGTCTTTCTCTTGCTGCTTCTGGATTCTCTCTTTGTCTTGAACCTTTGCCATTGTAACTATAATGTGTCTTGGTGTGGACCTGTTTGGGTTTATCCTGGTTGGAACTCTCTGCACTTCCTGGGCTTGTATGTTGGTTTCCTTCATCAGGTTAGGGAAGTTTTTGGACATTATTACTTCAAATATGTTCTCAATCCCTTGCTTCCTCTCTTCACCGTCTGGTATTCCTATGATGTGCATGTTGTTGTGCTTGATGTTATCCCAGAGGTCTCTTAAACCATCTTCATTGTTTTTTATTCTTTTTTCTTTCTGTTGTTCTTTTGGGTGATCTCTTCTAACTTGTCTTCTAAGTCGCTGATTTGATCTTCTGCTTCATCTAACCTGCTGTTAATTGCTTCAAGTGAGTTCTTTATTTCAGTAATTGTGTTCTTTCATCCTAACTGGTTGTTTATTATGATTTCTCTATCCTTTTTATGTCGTCTCTAAGCTCCTTAAGCATTCTTAACATCAGTGTTCTGAACTCTGTCTCTGATAGGTTGGTTACCTCTGTTTCATTTGGTTCCATTTCTGGAGGTTTCTTCTGTTCTTTTATTTGGTACATATTTCTTTGTTTCCCCATTCTGGCTGACTCTGTGTTTGCTTCGATGTATTAGGATGATCCCCTAGAGCTCTTAGTTCTTGCTGGGTTATCTTATGTAGTATGTGTTTTTTATTTTTGACTTGCACTACTTCGTTCTTCTCCTCTGCGTGTGCTTTAAAGGTGACTCTTGTGCTGTGTATATTGTCCTGTTAAAGAAGATCTTTAATTGCTTTTCGCTTGTGAGTAGGTGGATTTAACTCCTAGGCTGACTAGTTGTGAAACTTGGCTCTGCCCACTGCAGGGTGTTCTGCTGCATGAGGGTTGACCACTTAAATATGGTTTGGCCTCTATGGGCTCTTGTGCCTGTAGAAAATTCTCTCTGGGTGTGTCACTTGTAGGTCAAACCTGGTAGTACTCTGATTTGGTCTGGAGTTGGCCTCTGGGTGTGTTGAATCTTGTGCCTCTTAAACTGGGCCCTGGTAGGGCAATTCAGAACAAAGCAAATCACTAAGCACAACAGCAAGAACAACAACAACAAAAAAATCAAATACACTCACTGTGAAAACAACCGACAACCCACACTCAGCACAGGCAAAGATATCAAAGATATAAAGACAAAACAAAACAAAACAAAACAAAAAATGAGGCGCCAGTCTTGGCTTAAACCCATCAAGTAATCTCCAGGTTGTCCTCTTCTGTACCAAAGAGTCCTCTGCGGATTGGGCAGGCAGAGCCGGTCACCTGGTGCCCAGAGTGACATTGGGACTGTAGATTTAGATGCGTGGGGCTGAGGGGTCTGGATGGTAGTTTCTACAAAGTAACTGTAGTTTCTGCCCCTGCCTGCAGCTATGCACACTGAGGGTAGCACCACCAGCCCTGTGTCCAGTTCTCCTGAGTCTTAGGGCACTTCTTGTGTGTGTGTGTGTGTGTGTGTGTGTGTGTGTGTGGCGGGCGGGAGATTTCTGAGCTGCTGAAAGCCCAGAGCTGCGACTGCCACCTACTGCTGATCCCTGGGAGTGCCTCCACAGTTGTAATTGCCTAGGCAGGCCAGAAAGGGTAGGGGCTGGGGATAGAGGTGTCTTCTCTCTCCCAGCTCAGCCGTGTCACACTCTTCCCGCACAGGTCAGAAAAGGTGGTGGCTGGGGGTGGAGGAGTCTCTTCTCTCCTAGCCCAGCAAAAATCACACTCTTCCCAGCCTCTTCCCTGGGTCAGAGCTGCATGCCGGTCTTCCCAGAGCCTGAGCACTGAGGCTTCTCTGTAATCTGACATTACTCCCCAGTTCAGGGGCCAGTTTAAGTCCCTGGAAGGGTGGGGTAGGATTGGAAGAGTGAGGGGTGGGGGCCCAGTTATAGAGTTTGTGTCCTTTGTCCAATTTAGGGCCCAACTGGAGGTCTCAGCTGAGATTATTGCCTCAAATGCTGGATATGCTGCCCCCTCGGCGGGAGAGATCAGCAGTGTGATGCAGGGAAAGAGCCTATCTCCTGGCTTTTGTGTTCTCTGTCCTGTCCTGGGATCACCTGTGTCTCTGCAGCTGCTGATGCTGGGCACTTTTCCAGTGCCGCAAGTGCGGGCCACATCTCCACTCTAATAGGTTGCGTCTCCACTCGCTCCCTTCACTCGTTCCCTTCCCTCTTCCCTTGCTCGCCCAATTTGCCCACCCTCAAGTAATCCTTTCACGAGTCTCAGCTTTTCTGTGTGATGAGCAGAGAGTCCTTTGATGGGTTATAGATGTGCCGTTTGTGATAAGATCTGGAGGAGATCTCAAAAAGTGTGCCCCGCTGCCGCCATTCCTATGACGTCTCCTGGTAAATTCATTTTTGAAGTTGCAATATATTGAGTTCATTTAATATCACTGTCCTACAATTTTTAAATTAACTATTACACTGGCTTTTATGTTTTCTTATTTTTTTGTGGGCATATCAATTGATAGATTAAACTTTTGATTGATTGATTGATTGATTGAAGTCCTGTATACACACCCATCACAATTCCTAAAAGACAAAGACATTCTTGGATATTGCAGTACCTGGATTGGGAATCATGGCTTACAAAATTTCCATATACCCATTAATGTCCTTGTTATATTTGCTTTATTGTTTCCTGCTACAAGAGAACGATTTTTATCTAAAGCTTGAATTGCTTCCACAACATGAGAATAGTTAATCTTATTTAGAGTAATTGCCTTGTCAACTCCGGTGATTTAGTTTATACCAAGTTTCCCCACAAACATTTCTTGGATACATACTTCATTTCTTACCCCTAAACTTGTATACATAATTGCTTATGGGGGCATTTCCCCTGGGATGTCCCAAAGGCACTTTAATAGATAGCAAATGAAACTCATCATAACCTCCTGCTCTGCAACTCTTTTCTCCTAAGTTTTCTATTGCAGTAATGGCACTATGTGTTAAATTGCACTGAAGTCCAACGTGAGGAGCCATTTTGACCACTTTTACATGCACAGTCTCTACATCTTCTTGTTTCTATTGCCATCTCTTTAATTTCTGCCCTTTTATTCCTCTTCACTGACAATGCCTTAGTTTGGTTCATCATCTCTCACTTTGATTACTTGCAATAACTTCTTTTATAAGTAACTAATTTTATTGATATGTAATTTATATACAGTGAAATACACAGATCTTAAGTGTACATTTTCTAGTTTTACAAATATACATACCTATGTAAGTAATAATTGTGTCAAAATACAGAACATTTCTATCACTCTGGAAAATTCCTCCTTTGCAGTTAACACCCCTGCCTTCTTCCACAGGTAATTTATTACTCTTCTGGTTTCTATTTGTGTAGATGAGTGTGACTGTACTTGATCTTTATATAAATGGAATCAAACAGTCAGTACGTTGGTGTCTTTTATTCAAAATAATGTTTTTTAGATTCATCCATGTTGTTTCATATATCTGTAATTTGTTCTTTTTCATCATGGAGTAGTGTTATATTGTATGAGGACACTACAATTTGTTTATCCATTTTCTTGTTAATGGATATTTGAGTTGTTTTCAGCTGTCTATCATGAATAAAGCTTCCATGAGTATTCCTTTAAAATCTTTTTGTAGATATATGATTTTATTTCTTTTGGTTATATATCTAGGAGTTAAGTTGCTCAATCATAGGATAGGTGTATATTTAAATTTACAAGAAGTTATCAAACATATTTTCTAAATTTACTGGATTATTTAACACTTTCTTCAGCAGTATATGGTATTTCTGTTTGATTCATGTCCTTATCACCATTTGCTGATTTCAGTCTTTATAATTTTTATCATATGTGTGTGAGGTGGTATCTTATTGGGGTTTTAATTTGTATTTCCCTGATAGCTCATTAGTTACGCTTGGCACTTTTTCGCGTATTTACTGATCATTTGTGTATATTTTTTTGTTTGAAGTATTTCTTCAAGCCTTTTGCTCATTTAAAAAAATTAGGTTGTTCGTCATTCTATTGTAGATTTGTGGGAGTTCCGCAGTCGTCTAGATTTAAGACCTTTGTCGTATCATTTCTATGTCTATATCTATCACATTTTTCCTCTGTTACTTGCATTTTCATTTTCTTAGTGAGGTCTTTTGAGGAACAGAGGTTTCTAATTTTGATGAGATCCAATTTATCAATTTTCTTTTATGGTTAGTGCGTTTTGTGTCCTAAGATTTCTTTTCATACCTCAAGATTACAAGGATACTCTTCTCTGTTTTCTGCCCCAAACTTTATAGTCCAACACCTTTTAAACTATTCTCCTTGCTTCTCATATTGCTTAGATCCAGAATTTCTCTTCAATTTAGTCACTTTTCTAAATTTTAAATGTAATGTTGCTACTTATGCTTCCCTCAATAATTTTAGCCTTCTTAGTGTTATGTGGTGCCATCTTTCCAATCCCCTCAACATGGTTTATGAAGCCCTTCATCATGTCTTTCTCTCTCCCTGTCTACCCTTACTTCCCATTCCCACCCCACCCCACCCCACAGTTCTCTGCATTAGCTTTCCAAACCATTTCTATTTCCCTTAAAGCACCACAATGTCTTTTGCTTCTGGACTATTGCTGTTTCTCTTCCTAGACCATCTTTTTGCCTACTCATTCCCTTCTTCACCTAAGCAATTGCTACTTGTCTCTTTGTCTTCATTTCAGTCACTTTCCATGGTGCCCTTCCCACAAGGTCCCACTGTGCTTTCGATTTTCTTCCATCATGGTAATTTCCACATCATTATGTACTGGTTGTGTAGCAGCTGCATTTCTTACTATAATGTTCCTGGAAGGCCAGGGCTATATCTTGTTCACTATGATGTTTGGAGTACTCAACAGAGTTCTTATTACATAAAAGAGGTAGTGGAAAATCATAGTTGGTGGATCAGGCAGGTGAAGACAGCAGCTGTGACCTATTACACTTTGATTCCTTGAATTCATCATAATTTATAGAAGATATTTGGTAACTCTTTGATTTGGTTTCCGTCTTAGTATAACATTTTAATACATTAACACCTTTATTTCAGGAATTGTTAGGAAAGAATATAGAAAAAAAGAAATTATACTACCTGCTATAACTAATAATTGTTAATATTTTGATGTAATTTCCTTCTAGTCTTTTTTCAGCTCTATATGTGCTTTGCATGCTATGTAAAAATAAAACTTAAATCAAATCACAGTTTTACATTTTAATAACTATTTCTTAAATAACTAACAAAAATAAATCCATACACAAGATGTGACCAAAAAAATGATGATTAAAAAAATAGACTAATTTTTTTTTACATACAAGTGAAAGTTATTCCCTTCCAAAAGCCAATAATTTTGCAGGTGCTCAAACTGTTTTGGAGATACTCTTCAGAATTGTCTTCAGAACCAAATAAATATAATTTCTATAGAATCACACCTTATTTTTAAGCCAAAACATCCATTTATTCAACAAATATTTATTCAATTATAGGTACTATTTTAGGTTCTGGAGATTCAATTCTGAGCAAGACACATTTCTTTATATTATTTAAGAATTTTGATGACAATTGTCCATGTGCAGAAAATTAAATCTACAATCAAAAGATGATTATTTGCTATGAATAATAACATTAAAAATAATGCCTTGCTCATATATATTATAGAACTTTCACAATAAAAATATTCCAAAAATATTTTTATTAATGGCAATATAGTTGGTATAAGTCATTATTTTGAAAGTGACCACAGCAATTGAGTGAGACCAGATAAAATACAAATTAAAAAAGAATCAACAATATTATTTTACAGTAAATGTTATCTCATATGAAAGTGCCAAAGAGCTCTTTTTCCATGATTTTCTTCAGAATGGGAACTAATGAGCGTAACTAATGAGCTATCAGGGAAATACAAATTAAAACCCCAATAAGATACCACCTCACACACATATGATAAAAATTATAAAGACTGAAATCAGCAAATGGTGTTAAGGACATGAATCAAACAGAAATACCGTATACTGCTGAAGAAAGTTGGATAAGTTGTTTTTGAAATGAATTTTGAAAAAGGGAAAATACATATAAAAGAAATGAAAGATGGGTGATTTTTTAAAAATTTGTTTTATTTTTTTTATTTTTTGCAGAGTGACAGTTATGAGCTGAGGCATGGGAACATGTAAGGCTTATTTGGTTAGAAAAGAATGAGTAGGAGAAAGGGATGAAACTGTATCAGTGGCCTTCAATTAATTAAAAGTCACATTAGAATTACCTAGGAAACTTTCAAAAATAATGCCTTGTCTATTTTGGTAACAGGTTGGGCATATTCAAACCAGAGATCTCTTTCTCTGGTCAGCTCCTCACCTTCAACTTTCCCCACTCTAGAAAAAGGAAGGGATGGATATGAATAGATACCATGTTTTGCTTGCTTGAACCCCTTCCCCAGTCAATGGACTTTGGGTACCAGATTAAGGCATTTAAGCTTTATTCTATTGGAAATTGGGATGTATCTTAGGTTTTGAACCATGGATTCAAAAGAAGAAGGGCTGTGTTTTAGGTAGATCAATATTTTGGCTGGGTGCTGGATTGATAATAATTATGTTCTAGATTTTTTGTTACAGTGAGGCAGAAGTACAATACATTGTTATTTAGAACAGGAATAATAATTTAATTTGTTGTGTAGGTGAAACTGAAGTAAGATAATCCTTTTCTAATGAAACATTTATTGGCTCCAAAAATTTAGACACATTTCTTGCTTAATTGTTTAAAGGTTGACTGTGAGACTGCAAGTAGGTTACTGCCATTATTGGAACTGTTATAAAAGATGGATATTTTAAGCAAATAGAACAATCACCTGTAATGCTTATGCCCTCAGCATACGAAAGGCCCAAAGGAAAGGATTTCAAATTCATGTTCTTTCTTACTTAAGTATTTTGTGATAAGAGAGCATCAGTTCAAAGCTTAAGGAAAAATGAAAATAAGTATCACTTAGCTTAGTTCATATGGTCGATTTTTATGAACTTAAGAATTTGGAATAAGGGTAGTACAATGTGGCAGTGCCCCTAAGTTGTTCCCTAAGTTCAGGCAAGGAACTGATTCTTGGTGCCTCACTTTTTCCATCTATGGACTAGGATAATATGTCTATTTTGTACATCTCATATGATGATTCTGAGAATCTTTTCAAATGGTTATTTTTCAAATTATATGGCCTCAGCATTGGTTAATAGTTAGCTGTCATTTATGTATTATCTTCTTTTTACTTTTGTAAAATCTTTTTCTAAGTTTTATTTGCTATTAGTTAGCACAGAAATGAAAATGGTTTCTTAACATTGGGAACAAATTTATATAGTTTAAGTACTATAAATATGTTTCTAAATGGTTTAATACTAACTAGGAAAGTTATTTCCACTTGAGAAATATTGCAAAACAGTCTCCCTACATTACATAAAGAATAAATTAGAAACATCTGTAAACTGCTTGGCTTTGATCTTCTTAAAGAAAGGCATTAAAATAAGATATTTTTATTGTTCAGGGAAAGTGCATTCATCCATTTATTCAACAAACATTTTAGCACCTATCATAAACCAGACATTGTTTTAAACACTGGGATATAGTGGGGAATAAATTAGACAGTAATTGTGGCATTCACTGTGCTTTCAGAATAATCGTGTTTGCCTTATTCTCCTCGATTATATTTTCACACTTTAAAAATAAACTCCTGGACAGTTGTGGCAGAAAAGTATGTGGCCAAACGTATGTTTTCTAGTCCATTTGCATGAGTCCACAGAGCCATTGATGAACTCTAATTGCTTATGGAATCTGATTCTTTTGGTTCTATTTCTGCATATATAGTTATAGCCTAATTAACCAGACCAATAAAACAATTGAATATATATATGTATATATATATAGGCTTGTTTAGTTTTTTTAAAGAAATATCCGATTTACTTTGTTAATCAACCATGTTTTTAAAAAATGTTTTAACTTTCTGAAAGGAAGAGGTTTTATTTTACAATTTGTATTGCCTTTGGTTTAGAGCATAAAGTCTAATAAAGATATGGCAATGTTCCTCTGATTTAAGCAATGTAAATAGCCAAATTGGATCCATAAACTAAAATTCTCACTGGGTCTTAAATTATTTTGCCAAACCCATGAATTAAATATAAGAATGTAAGAAATGTCATACTAGATTAAATTAATTGTACATAGAGAACAGTACTTTATGGAAAAGCATGGTTTTCATATCCTAGAACACTTATCTAACTTGAACATTAATTATATTCCCTTAGTAATATATTACATATCAAGTTTTCCACAAACCAATTTTCTACAAAGACCTTCTTTGCTCCCATTTCTATTTTCAGTCAGTAATACCTCTTCATTAATGAGTTTATTACCTCTTGTGCATACTTCACTTCCATATTTCAATGACCCTGTAAACTTTACTTTTCAAAATACCTTGCAGATTACACTAAAATTTAGAATACGTGTTTAGCTTTACCATTTCTTTCTTCCTTTTTAAAAAAATCTTATTCTCAATCATGTCTTAACTTTCTCATTTGAAGAGTATGCATTTTCAACTCATTTTCTGTGGAAAACCTAATATCCTTTTTTGCTCATTTATAATTCAGACCGTTTCCTCTATGATGTACTTTATGATGAAGAGCAATGATAATTGTGCACACATTTCTAAGGAGGGTGATCACAATTTTGTTTATAGGTAATCGTTTTATAACCATATAAAAATGATGAGTATTTTGTTGTCCTTCTTGTTACAGCAGCACATTTAAATTATTCTCTTGAGATATTATGTTGGATATTCTTGCCTGATCTCCACAATATTTTGCTTTAAATGGGTTTCCCAAACCAAAATACTCCTAACACTTTTTACCCTGCACAAATCACATATCGAATGTAATATACTACCCTATCTGCACTGAATTCATATTGGCAGTACTTCTGAACTTTGAACATTCTTTGAACTCTTATAGATTACTGTATTAACCTATGTTTGTTCATTTGTATGTAATTCATTCTTTTAGTAATTCTCTTCAACCCTACGAATAGAACCTTCCCTTAGATGTCTGTATATGCATTGCCTCCTGCGTGTCTTGGTAAAGTCTTAGTTTCCAGAAAGATACAGCATATCTGGATGATCTTGTCTTCTCCTTTCTCAGTGCCTTCTTTTTACCTTAGTTTTGTCCTTGTGACTTCTAAGGTTTGGTCTTAAATAATTATCAATAATTTCTTTTAAATTAAAGTTTATTGGGGTGATAATGGTTAGTAAAGTTACATAGGTTTCAAGTGTACAATTCTGTAATACGTCATCTATATATCACATTGTGTGTTCTCCACCCAGAGTCAGTTCTCCTTCCATCACCACATAGTGGATCCTGTTCACCCTCATTTACCACCACCCCCCTTACCCACTGGTAACCGCTTTCCTACTGTCTATGTCTATGAGTTTTTGTTTCTTTATTTGTTTGTCTTGTTCCTTTGTTGCTTTTAGTTTTATATCCCACATATCAGTGGAATCATATGGTTCTTGACTTTTTCTGTCTGACTTTCAAACTGACACATTTGAAATACATTTTTCTTTAACACCTGTAATATATAATCAATGCATATGCATAAATCTTCTGATTCCCAAGTTCTTCCTCTTTAAAATGATTTGTTTCAGCCAGCCTGAATGTGTCATTTTTACTTGGAGTATATTGAGAACAAACCAATCTGAACATCTAATTATTCCTTCAGTAGTAGAATCCTTTCTAAATGATGTCAATGTGGTTTATTAAAAAGATCCAGCTTGGAGGAGCACAAAGGGAAGCTGAATGTGGATTTCAGAGACGTTACTTTCTCTACTCCTGCAGATCATATTTAATGGTCTACATATGCACAGAAATCTTTGTACATTCACTATATCTATGAAATATTCAGGAAAAATCATGGTTAGGGCTTATCTTACTGGATTAGCATTATCCAAAATGGAAGTTAAATGGCTCATAACGGAAGTGAGATACTACCGGGCACTGTGGACTGAACACCTGTGGCTTGCTCTTAGAGCTGACGTCTTCCTTCCAGTACAAGCAGAGAACCATTTTACCCTTATCGTGAAAACAAGAAGTTATCTTCCATTTTCCTTGAGTAAACATATGGTGACTTCTAGAACTGAGATGTTTTAGGACAAAAGGGTGTGTACCTGGTTCGGTACATTATTTATGAAAAAAGAAAAAAAATCTGTCCTGTTTTTGTTGTCTAAAAAAAAAAAAAAAAACCCAGAAAAATCTGACATTGGAGGAAAAAAAGATCAGAACCAGAATGAGAATTAGCTTCTGTTCTTGACTGGAAGCATTATTTCCTTTCCTAAGTTTCAAGGAACATCCTAAAGATTAGTTAAAACTGTCTCATGTGCTTTGTCCCCTCCAACCTGACATGGCGTCATTCCATAGGAGAATGATAACAGGAACAAGGTGATTATAAAGGGACTCACATAAGCTGATCTCTCTTTTCTACAGATGACACAAATAGAAAGCTTTGAGCAAGAGTGGAAAGGCACACTGTCACTTGTACTTCCTCTCCGAAGCTGGGACACAGTCTGCTCAGCCAACATGTTCCCAGAGGAACGTGATTTAACTTGCACTTTTCACACACTAAGAAGCAACACTGTCGACCTGTCGGGAGGGTGATGGCAGCCTGGGAGGAATTTGGATAAGTGCTTTTCACTCCAATGTTTTCATGTGACCTGACTCTCATTCTCAATTTAGTTACATCGTGACCTGGAAAATGAAGCCATGGTTTGCTTCTCTTCATTAAGCTTACCTTGATCATGATGTGCATACCCTGCCTTCCCTTACTTCCATCCGTATAGTCTCTTCCTCTTTTCCGTTGCAACCTACTAATAGTCTTTCTCTAGATGTCTACACACGTATTGTACTTGATAGTTCCCTCAGAAGGAGCTTTACTTCCAGGGAGAGAAAATGTATTTGGCTCCTTGAAACACATACAAGGAATACCCACCTAAAACAGCCTAATCGGTTCCCCATTCCTTTTACCAGATCTGACTATTTATGTATCTGGCAGCTTGTTTAAGAACTCTGTTGTAGTAAAGACATGACTATTTCCCACTCTTCCCTAGCTTTTCTCCCCTCCCTTCTCCATTAAACGACTGATTTTTATGCATGAGATTATAGACAAGCGTTTGGTGACCTGTTTTTTTTTTCCGCTCCCCCTCCCTCTTTTTTCCTTGCGGTAAAATAGTGATGAAGAAAGAGGGCGCTAGTGTACAGCCCAGATCGCATCCTTGCACCGGCTGGATTAGAGCTGAGGCGTCTGCCAACCGCGCGTGGCCACCGTCCTCTGGCCCAGGAACCATAGCACCGTCTACCCGGATTCAGGTATGTCTCAAGTCCAAATTCTCCAAGCAGACCCAGGTGAGCAGACACCTCCAGGCGGTGAAACCCACCCCCAGTTACAGACAGTCCCCATCTATGGGATTTTCCTCCTGGGGCACCCCCGCTTATTCATTGCTTTTAGTTCTGCATCCCGCGAAGCGTCGGGACCCATGAATGCATGGGTCGTCTTCCTCCTTTTGCTTGCCTCCCCTCCTGTGTTCTTGCTCCCCACACGCTGCCTCAGCTCCTTTCTCCTCCGACTCTCACCTTGAGAAAGGGAGCCAGGGAGGGACGAGAGAGGCAGCCAACTTCAGCCTCACAGGCGGCTGAAATTTGGCGCCTGCCCCCCGCCGAAGCGGTCAGGTTTGAATTTTCTTAAGGGAGCACTGGCTGCAAGGCGAAGAGAATGAGGATGGAAGGGTGGTAAGGAAGCGAGGGGAGGGTGTGTGTGTGTGTGTGTGTGTGTGTGTGTGTGTGTGTGTGTGAAGCATGCAGGGAGGGTGGTTGAAAAAGCGAAGTCGGGGGGCGGGGGTGCGGGGTGTGAAAGAATCGGAACTCGCTGGTCAACGCGTGGGCTCCCGGGCGCTGCGGAAGAACGTCTGGGTGGCAGGACCCAGCACTGTCCAGGGTGCTGACGGCGGCAGGGCTGGGCTGCCGCGGCGAGAGCGACGCGGAAGCTGCCCTTGGTTCCAGTTCTAATAACTACGCGCAGCCAAAGGTCCCTATTGAGGCGAGTCCCTACTGGGGCGAGTGCAGCGGCCCCTGCACCCCCGCCCTCCGTCCTCCGCGGGGAAACAAGTTACCTTATCTGCACCCTTTCTCCCGGAACGTCTACTGTAAGCCTGACTCCTTGGTGGGCGGCAGGAGGGAGGGGCCGCGCCGAACTCTGACATGCTGAGACTTTACCAGGTGTTGCCTTAGTAACTACTATGGATTTCCCTAAGCTGGCACCTTTGTATTCACCACTTGGGTTGTACCTTAGGGTCTCTTCAACCCCTCAAAGTTAAAGTAAGGTGCACTCCTTGTTCAAGTTCATTTTGAAGTAGCGCTTTCACCTTTAAAATGAAAGAAAGAGTTTGCAAATTTCTTCAGGGAAAAGTTGATCTTTTCAAATCCTGAAAGTTCTCTGAAGGTGAACGACCTAGCTCCCGCTCCCCTGTCCCTCCCCCTGCACCCCACCCCCAAAGTCAGTGAGCGTAATGGGTGTTTGGGGACCGGAAAGAGAGTTGAGGCTGGAGGAGGGGGCAGATCGGCGTGTCTCTGAGCCTCTTCGCCTCGCGCCCCGAGCAGAGCCGCCTCCCAAGCTGTCGCTCCGGACCATATCGTGATGTGCTCAGATGAATCGGACCGGGCAACTATTAACATCCCTGACCCTTGAGTTTTGACGCCCGTGGTACGGACGGGCTTTGATTTTCTTCCTCTTTTGTCGGCAGCTTCCAGCTCACCGCGCCCGCCACGACGCCCACTGTACCCTTGATCAGTTTACCTTGGAGCACCGGTGAAGGAAGGGAAGTGGAATTCTCTTAGAAACGCCTCCAGCGAGTGGAGGTGATCGTGGAGGCCCAGCAGGAGGAGGCCGAGGGGAAGGAGGCGGTGGTGCAGGCGGCGAAAGCTTTGCACGAGAGGTGCTGGCGAGCGGGACCGCGCGGGGAGAGGCAGGCGTGCGGCGTCTCCGCTGTGCACGCCCAGACCCGGCTGGCGGGAGCAGCGTGGGAACGTGGCCAGCCGGCTGTGGACCGCGTCCTCATCACCATGGTCCGGCTCCTCGTGGTGCTCTTCCCAGCGATCTTTCTGGAGATGACCCTTCTCCCCAGAAGCCCCAGCAGGCAAGTGTTGCTGGCGGGAGCCTCATCTCAGCGCTCCGTGGCCAGGATGGACGGAGATGTCATCATTGGGGCCCTCTTCTCAGTCCACCACCAGCCTCCCGCCGAGAAGGTGCCCGAGAGGAAGTGTGGGGAGATCAGGGAGCAGTATGGCATCCAGAGGGTGGAGGCCATGTTCCACACGCTGGATAAGATCAACGCGGACCCCGTCCTGTTGCCCAACATCACCTTGGGCAGTGAGATCCGGGACTCCTGCTGGCACTCCTCCGTGGCTCTGGAACAGAGCATTGAGTTCATCAGGGACTCTCTGATTTCCATTCGCGATGAGAAGGATGGACTCAACCGGTGCTTGCCTGACGGCCAGTCGATCCCTCCAGGCAGGACTAAGAAGCCCATTGCGGGCGTGATCGGCCCGGGGTCCAGCTCCGTAGCTATCCAAGTGCAGAACCTACTCCAGCTGTTTGACATTCCCCAGATCGCCTATTCTGCCACAAGCATCGACCTGAGTGACAAAACTCTGTACAAATACTTCTTGAGGGTTGTCCCTTCTGACACTTTGCAGGCAAGAGCGATGCTTGATATAGTCAAGCGTTACAATTGGACGTATGTCTCTGCAGTCCACACGGAAGGTAGGCATTGCCTTTGGGAAAGAAAGGTACCGAAAAAGCCAGAGCATTGCATGGTGTGTGCTTGGGATAATGGTTTCTTCCCTGTTTGTTTCTAGCTCTGTGGGAAACAGACTGCTCTTCTCAGTAAACGCCTACCCAGGCATTGCCTTTTATCCCCATTCTCCTGTCTTACAGTGTAGGAAAAACGGTGTCCCATCCTGTTTCTGGGGGTAGCAGGAGCCCAAAAGGTTCTCAACTCTCCAAGAACGGTGTCCAACTGTAGAGTTTGGACTCACATATTTGTTTGCCCTCAGTTTCTGAGTGTGTGTTTTTGGAAGACTTATTTGCTGATGGTGTTATCCCACCCTTCAGTGACTGGTTCCAATTTTCCCAGCTTAACAGATTCATCCAACGTGGGCAATTAGAAACAAACAAACAGACAAACAAAGGCAAAGAACACTGTCCCCTGACTTGGTACTGAAAGCTTGATCTTGTCTTAATCAGCTGCAGGTGCTGCTTTGTCCAAGCGTGCCCCTTCTTACACAGGAGACTTAACCTGTGAGTTTTGGATTAATGCACTCATTTCCCCCAGTATATCAGAAACTTATATTTTGAATTCTCGGGTGCCTTAAATACAAAGGCAATGTAAATCATTTATTTATTTTCTTCCTACCGCATGTGTTAAAATTGTCCATATGTCCTCACACCCTCCAAGAATTATCTTATTTTAGGAGAAATAACACTAATGACCTCTTGGATTGGATTTGAGTTTTGGTTTCTAGTCTTTTAACACAATGAATCTGCTCATTTGAATTTAAAGTTAGACCAATTATAAGTGACAAATGACAGGATAGTAGATATCAGGTTTAAAATGACTTTTAAAAATAAAGTAGGATTACCTAAGATTAAAACTTTGACATTTGCAGAGTTTTATAGACATAAATTCTCAAAGAACTTCTTATATAAAGATTTTCTTTCTTTATCTTAGTCTATATAAATTTTTGGATAAAATGAGACTTTTGAGTCATGTGCTCTTAACTCCCTTGTCAGGTTTATGAAGAAAATGAGACCCTGGTAATAAATTAATGTCTAGGACAATTCACATACATGTATGTGCTGGCATACGGAAGAGAATCTTGAGGGTATTGCTGCATTCATATTTCTTAATATCAAATTCTTAAAAAAGGCCATTGCACGATTTCATGTTTTTTTAGCAGTTACACAATATTCAGTTACTAATGCGAAGTCTGATGATAGAAATTAAGAATCATTCCTACTGAAGTGGTTATATGGTTATTAATGAAAACTGATGCTTTAATTTATAAAGGGAACAGCGTTTGCAGGACACACAAACCAAAATAATGTAGAATTATACATTATAATTTCAGACTTTGATTTGGAAAAAAAAAACTTTCTGCTGCAATATTGTGACTTCTAACAACTGACTCACATTTCTGAATCTTGATTTTTTATTAGTGAACTGCATACCTCTTTTTCAACAAAATTTATATTAATTTTTTAAGATGCAAATTTAAGTTCTGATGTTAATCCCTTACATTTTAATGTTAATTTCCTACATTTTTAATGTTGAGTATAGTTTCCTCCAGTGCTTAACTATAACACCTTGAAAGCACAAGTTAAAAATTGTTAATTATAGCATTAGAGAGCATAAGAGGTAATGGCAAAATCTAGATTGAATGTGATTTATTTAAATATTTAATAATTGAGCTACGTAATTGATTACAGATATTAGAAGTGTAAATTCGTTCTTCAAGAAGGAGTCATACTTCATCATTTTTATGCAGTAGTTTTATTTTCCATATTCTATTATATCATTTTGGGGGGAGTGGAGAGCAGTTGAGAGAAGGACCCCCTCCCCCCGCCCTGCTTTCTTCAATCTGTTTTCCAGTTGCATCACTTTGCTAAAAATAATGGCTAATAGTGGATTGTTTTCTGACTACTAGAAATATGGTTTTTGAAAATTGCACTCGTGTTTGTCAATTTTGTTGAGGAAGGGCTGGTATTAAAATTTCACCCTTGTGTTAGTTTGAACTTTGTTTTCTTTCTGCCTTCTGACTGATGTCGTGTAGCAGAGACAATGTCTTCATGCCATTTTTGTAGTTGATTCCAGACTAGATTGCGTTCATAGAACAGCATCACAGCTAACTTTGGTGTCTATTTTATTACCAAGAGATTATGCAATTTGCCTTGCCTTTTATATACGATATCATATTTTTTCTCGAAGAGAATTTATTTCTTCTCTTATTAGATGTAATATCTGTGGAAAGTAAATTGTTTCTATTTCTTCTATCTGCAAAGAAATATCACAGCCTCCTTTGTATAAACTCCAACTAAAAATATGTTTTTCCTGAGGCTCTGCCCTCCTGCTTCTCAGGGACCCAGGGTGTATTGGCCTGCAGGCACCTTCTTGCATCATTTAGTAATTTTCCTGCCTTCAGACTGATGGGGTCACCTACTGGTGACAGTTCCTTGTCAAAAAAAAAAAAAGTGAGACCACACATCACTATTGTCTCTGCCATCTGGGCACTATTCAGGAAGAAAGTCAGTTTGTCTGGATATTAGTAATTTGGAGCTTAGAAATTCTGGAAACTTCAGTGACCTTCACCTCTCCTTGCCAAATGAGCCATTCCCTTGTCATTTTAACATCACAATTTCTTTTATTAGAAGTTTGCCTAGTACAGTCAGCATCAAAATTTCTAAGTGACTGCCTTGATTTTTGTGTTTAATTTTGATGGGCTTTAAAGTCACAGATGGAGCACCTTATTCTTTGAGTGTTCCAATTGTTTTTATATCCCTTTATTATTTCATTTTATACTAAACTTAAGCTTAGGGGTATTTTCTGGTTTTGTTTTTTTTAATTCAGTTGTTTTATATATATATATGTAATATATATATGTATATTACATAAATAAAATATATTACATATTTTTCAGTCTTCTACCACATTATTGGTACCACACGTGTCCTCTGGTCATGACAACTGTCACTTTACCTGACCTACAAGAGAATCGGTGCACGTGAAACTACCTGCCATAGGCTCTCCGGAAAATTTTCAGGACAGGTTCCTGAGGGGAATATTGAAATAGGATCTGTCAAAGGGCGGGGGGACTCACTCAAGCACCAGAGCCATATCCACACACAAAAATGGAATGCCCTTTAGAGCAGGCTACTCACCTGGAATGTACGTCTTTAAATATGCCAAGCATACAATACAAAAATAGCCTTCTTCTGTGAAGAGTATCTCGGCCAAGGACACCGTATTCCATCCTTCTGATCAAATGCATATTCCCATCAAAAACCAAATTTTTCATTTTGAAAGGTCGTAAAACACAGTACTTAAAATAATTCTAGTTGATTAAATTGAAAGCCTTGGACAAGTCTAATAAAAAACCCCACAAACCATCATTTGAGTTTGTAGCTTCAAGAAGTTTTTTTCGGATTGGGTACATTTCATTTGTTTTAAGATTTTCTCTCTTGCATTTTGTCTCTTAGTGTCAGATGAGCATTGATATAATAAGGGATTTAGTGATGTCACTTTCCTTTTTGAAAATATTCACTACAAGGTACCCTTGTAAAAAAATTATGTTTTCATTGTGGAGTACCTTTTCTGACATTTGCTTACCTTTGATCTGAAATTGGCTTTTTTGGCTTCTTTTCAAAATCCAATAATTTTCTTCTCTTAAGATTTTTTTCTATTTGACATAAACTTACTTATAAAAAGTCTAACAGCATCAGAGGAAAATCCTCCTAAGTCATAAATGCATCAGCTAAGTATTACTTTTGCTAATGCAATTACATATAAAAATTTTATTTCTAATAAATATGTTTCCTATCTATGCACCAGTAACTTTCTTTGTATCTTTCTTAGCTTGATGCCAACCTATATTACAGTAAGTTACCTTAACAAATTGTTGTATTTTATCACAACATAAGGAATTGGAGTGTCTGGAGAGGTTATTTAGGCCAATCAATTGAAGATGCTTAAAACACCAGGATAACATCTTTGCCAAGATGTAGTTCTCATATGATCTCAGTTTCTAAATTGTGATTAGGATTTGTAAGATAGTGAGAGAATATAGGACTTAAATTCAGAAGCAGAATTTCACCTATTAGTCAGTTTTTCTATATAATGACCTGTCTCCCTGAAATTTTGACCAATTCTTCGTTAACTCCTGGGAGTCATTTGAACAATTCAAACCTCTCTTCCATGTGACATTTATCATCCATAAATCCTCTCTTTTATGGCATACCTCACCAGTTCCTGCACCCATATATTCAAGTTTTTAGTGTCCTCATCATCATAGATAACTCCAGTATTTCTTAGATAAATGATTATCCAAAAGTCCTTTTTAAAATATATACTGCTACTAGGCCGCATCCCTGCCCTTTTATGCTTGAGCAGTTATTAATATTATTATTAATATTATTATTAGATCTAAGAGTAGAACTTTTTTTGTTTGTTTGTTTCCTTTTAAATGTAAAATTGTTAACTTAAATCTGCCTTCTCAGTACATGCTAGGATTTTGATTATTTAATTCATCTTAGGATTTCAGTTTAGTGTCAGGATTTAATTACGTACATTAAAACTGAGTAAGAGAGGGTCAAGTATAGAATCTCAGAGCCCATCCCTATTGAACCACTCCTTGGTTTGCTCTGTGAATTACCCTGACAGTGGGATTTTCCATTACATACTGTACCTCTTTATAGATAAATATATAAACATAGTAGTTTAAATGAAAAGCCATCACAATAGATATTCAACTCTCGTTGATGAATTACTATGCAAAACACCATACATAAGAAATTTGAAGACTTGGTCTCAGTTACTAGATACTTTATACTCTAAAGGGACTATAGTTTTTAAACATGTAAAACAAATAGAAACAAGCAAAAATAACTCATTACAGTATAGACATTTAAAAACATGACTTTATAGAATTTAGGGAACACTGAAAGAAAATATTAGTATCATTAGCTAGAAAAAAGCTAGAGAAAAGGGAATTTTGATTAGTTTTCTTCTTTTTCTTTCTTTTTTTTTTTTTTAATATGGCATTGGTAAAAGTTAGAGGCTGTAGTAAGAGTGTCCCTGTGGGGGATAAAATAAGCAGGTCTGCTTCCCTGGAGTGGAGAGTATAGGCTAGGAACTCCTAACAAAGATATCAGCTCCAGTGTGGGTTATTATCTGTGATTATGTGATTCTTTATTGATATGAAAGACAAATAATGGAGAATATTGAAGCGTGTTCCAGAAAGTTTTGGTTTCAAGAAAGATACGTTCAAACAGAGTTTGATGTGGTTCAAAGATAATTAAAAGAAAACGAATTCTTACTGAAATGTGTAAATGAGATGTATTATGTGAAAAAGTTATTATAGAATTCTAGGTACTAGGTTATTAAAATAATTGGGAAATATAAAAGGCATTCCAAAGGAATACTTTATGGGAGAATTTGATGTAGCAAAGAGTTAGGGGCAAATCTTCAGTTTTGCAATTCGGGAGGAACAGGAGAATTTTGGTGTAATTGACGGGCTTGTGATAAGTAGGCTTCAAACCATGTTTTTTGTTTTTTTTTGTTTTAGGTTTAAACAGGGTGGACTTAGACTTACTATGTGCAATCTGATGTGAACTTTGGCAAAAAACACATACATTATTAGCCAGAGTGGATGTGTGGACAAAAGAAAAGTGGGAGATAATTGTGAGGTTCTCTATTTGTGACTAAAAACATTTGTTCACATCCAAGAAAACCTTGTTTACCCAGAACCGTGATTCTCTAGCCAACCTAACTGGAAACTTGAGAGTTGGTGTCTTTAAACTCTAATCTTTTATATTTTAAATATTTCACAAAATGATTTTTGCAATCTGTATTACATAGTTCCCTAAATTCTGTTAGATTGCTGATTTAATAGACACTTTTCTTGACTATACAATGTAATCATTATAAATATCAATTGTTACAGATACTGGGGTGCAGTGGTAATCTTGATGCCAGTTGAAAAGTACAGTTATTTACTCCTACCAAAAATGGTCCCAGATTGCCATACTTTCAAGTTTTTATATTTATTTTCTCTTATATTGGCTAGGCTTATGAAACCCATTTTCTAAATCATATAATCAGTATTTAGTCAAGAGCTACTATGTGCAAAAGATGAAGGTGAAGTACAAAGAAGGAAAAAAAGAGACCCCTTTATTATTTTGAGAAAGCTTCAGCTCTTCTTGATTCTCCTGCCCTACAATCAATCACTCTGAGACTTCATTTGCCTCGGAACAAATTTTATAAAGAGCTGGTCTGCGTAGGGTAGATGGTAGTGGCAGCTTCTATTTTATGTTTCCATCATGTGGCTTGCCAGTTGCTGTTCCTCTTCAGACACTGAAATGTTTCTCCTAATAATCTACGGAGCTAATATACAATGACTGTTTCATGGGTTTTTAAATAACTTTCTGAGCAGTGGCTGGGTTGGTGTCACCATAAAGAGATTTTTGTTTTCAAAAGCTATATTTCTAACATGGCCTTTAGTCCGACCACAGAGGGCTGAGAAACCAAAATCGAGGGCAGAATAGTTTAATGAGCACCTTACAACCACTGAAAAAGAACTCATAAGGCACTGTGCTGATATTAGATTGGAAGTAATATCTCAGTAGGAGAAGGTTGTCAGGTTTCAGAGAAGCTGTAGTTGAAAACCAGAGTCAAGGTAAGACATGAAGCCTTGTCAAAATGATGTGCTGCTTATCCATCAGAGAGCTACTGTCAGATTTTAAATTTACAGAGAAATATTTATGTAATTTACATGTGTGAGTTCTACTTGTGTTTCATGCCTAATTGTTCTCTGTGAATGTCTGCAACATTTTGAATCTTAATTTACATGAAAAATTATAATTTTAATTTTCTTCAGTCTCATGGGAAGTTTTGCTTAATTAAACTTAAGGCACAGTGGTACCAAATATAGCATTAATGTTTTTATGAAGAGAATTTATGGGCTCACGCACAAACTTGGTGATCAGAAATCCCCATTTATCAATTTTAAGATTATTTTTGTCACTTTATGGTCAACAAATTGAGATTCAAGGCAATTAAAGGATTCATCTAAAAGCCTTAACTGGCAATTGAACCACAAGAAGATTTAGGGGAGCAGTTCTTTGATTACCAAGTAACTTATTTTGCTTTCTACTGAAGACATGACCTTTTATTCATTGATAAACACATGTCTACATGTGTCAGACACTGGTCTTGTTGCTAGGAACACATAAAAGAATAATAACTATTATTATCATTATTATTTCTATTATTATTATCCTCAAGCGTCCCATAGTCCATTGGAAGAGACATAGAACTACAGAGGGTGCCAAAAAATGTATACACATTTTAAGAAAGGAAAACTATTAAAATTGTAATACTTAATATACACCAATAGCAAAAGAGGAACACAAGTCACGTTTGACTTCTGCAATTACAAGAGGTGCTCACAGTGGTTATCATCGGCATCCAGACACTTCTGATTATGGTGAACTACTGCTTGAGCAACGCTGATCAAAGTGTCCAATTGTGCACATTTTTTTGGCACCCCAGTATATACCCTGTTTTACTGAAAATGAGACCTAGCCAGACAATCAGCTCCAATGCGTCTTTTGGAGCAAAAATTAATATAAGACCCAGTATTATATTATATTACATTATATTACATTATATTACATTATATTACATTATATTACATTACATTACATTACATTATATTATATTATATTATATTAGACCCAGTCTTGTAGTAAAATAAGACTTGGTATTATATTATATTATATTATATTATATTATATTATATTATATTATATTATATTATATTATATTACATTATACAAGACCCAGTCTTATAGTAAAATGAGACCAGTTCTTATATTAATTTTTGCTCCAAAAGACGCATTAGAGCTGATTGTCCAGCTAGGTCTTGTTTTCGGGGAAACACGGTAGGTAGTTACAGGCTCATGGGTCACAAAAAAGTACATTTCATCACTTTTTAAGAAAAATAAATGCTCAAAAGATATGGGAAATACTGTGTGTTCCTCTCAGTTTTATTTGTATATTTTAAAGGATAATTGCTGCCAGATGTTTATCTCATAGCAGTATTTCAGAGGACAATGAGATGGTATGTACAACTAGCTTTCATTAAACTCCCACCAAAGAGATGGATTCTTAAGGTATTAGTCCTTCTTAGCTGATGAATATTGAGCAAATGCGTGAAATTAGTTAATCAGGTGATGTTTTACCCTAAAACCTAGTCACATAAGATAAAAATGAAATTAATGGTTAAGATAAAAGTGCAGCGTCTGCCATAGATTTTAGAAAGCTTTCTCATTTTACAAATGAGAACACAAAGGCCCAGGGAAATAAAAGTGACTTGCCCAAGACCTTAAAATTTGTGAGTAGCCAAGCTGGGATTTACACAGGCTTGTGTCCGATACTTCCTTAAACCACAATTTGCTTCTTTGTTGGTTTTTAAATCCCATGATCCACTCTCATGAATTCCTTTATCCTGTGAGGTTTACATCATCCAGCCCAGCTACATTCTTCCGAACTTTGCTGCTGTTATTTTGCAGCTTCCAGGAGACTCTTCTGTCACTGAAAATGCATTCTCACTGCTGATACTCTTTCTTTCAATGTCAACTCTTGCCATACTTTGGGGTGATTCTGACATTCATTGATACCTATAATTGTTCAATGATCTCAATTCTGTGTCCTTTGCCTCCTCTCCAGCCACTCACCCACTCTGACCTTAGTTTTTCATCTTGGTATCATCAAGAGCTGTTCTGTCTCTGAGCTTGTAAACATCAGCTAGCCTCTGACCAAGAGAAACCTCTTAAACTTCCTTTGCTCCCCACTTACCTGCTCTCCATATTTCCATGGAAAATCTGGGTCCAACCATTTTCTTACTTGATTTAATTTCTCCTCTGTATCCGAGCAGCTCTACCTCCATATTTGTGCTTGTTACCATGTTGTGACAAAGCTCCTTTTTCAGAGTAAATGAACTTCCAACTTCAAGCGGCTATTCCACATGAAGCTCTAGTTGAGAATATCAATTTGTTATTTTTTCCCAGTCCCTTCACTGCAGTAAATTAAGACCAGAAAGGAGTACTTTTTTTTTTTAATGAAAGAACAAAGGATTCCATCTCTATGAGGACTGTGATCAAGAGTCACATTCGCTCAGATAGTTCTGTGGTATCATCTCTACAACAAGTAATCAGGGGCAGTGTATACTGCTTAAAGACAAAACATTGGAAAAGGATGGCTAAGGTTGGATTCTGGGGCTTCAGGAGTAAGGGTAACCTAAAGGGTTCATGGAATTAACCAAGCTTCGAGAGCCATTAGGGTAAAATGGACCAATCAACCCCTTCAGTTTAGTGTGCAGATGAGATGAGCTAGATAGGTGTAAGATATTATTATTGTCATCAGGCTATTCTAACCTTAATTAAGAAGATGTCCTTTGTCTAAGTGAGCCTGTGTGAAGTGAATACAGGAATGTCCCAGGGCAGGGGTGTGCAAATAAAAAGAGAAGATATACTATATTGTGCAGATTTGCTAACTTTGAGCAGCACATTTGAACTCTCCTTTTCTGCTTTCATGACAATTGTACCCACAGCATGGGGCCCTAAGCAAAAGCCCTTTGGTTCGACAGCTTATTCTACAGCTATTCCTGGAGACTCCAAGGCAGTTTCATCTGTTCTCTGTGGTGCTCTAACACAGTTTTCAATTTGTATGTTACAAAGGGTAGAACAAAAAAGATCAATAAACAAATTGCTGACAGTATGTTCAAGAGGAGAAACTGTTTGCAATAGAATTTAAAAGGTGATATGCAGATCAACAGCGGAAACAACTTACAGTAAATAAATAATATCTTCTTTTCCTGCAAAAATAAATATACTATTTTATTTTCACTTTTTGGTCAACAGGTATTACTCTGTTGGTAAAAAAGATATATGCTCAGATCTCTATCTTAATTAAATAAATGTTCCGTGAGAACCTTCTCTGGGCCAGACCCTCTGCTACAGTTTCCGCTGATGAGAGATAGACGAACTATAATCTTTCTATCAAGAGGTTCACTGGATAATGATTACCACTCAGTTTGATAAATGTAACCATAGGAGTAGGCATGACTAAGAGAGGTAACAGAGAGAAATGTGACAAGCTTTCTGTGGGCCAAGGAAAGAAGTGATGAAAGTTCATAGAAGCTTCTCAAAGGTGAAATTTGAAGTTCACTCCCTCAGAGGAATATGAGGAAGGCACAGAGAAATGAATATGAGCAAAAGTTTGCTATAGAAAATAAAGTATCCTTAAGGAACTCTAACTACATCATTGATTCTGAAATGTATATTTAGGTAAAAGAAGTGGGGAAGGATCAAGCTGAAAATGGAGGAAAAGTCCAGGTCATGAAGGCACACTCTTGTCGAGCCAAGAAATTTAGATTCTACTTTGTAAGCATGGGGATCCAGTGAAGGATTTTAAACAGGGAAGAAACAGGATAGAATTATATTTTGTAAAGGGGACTCTGAAAATTTTGGAGATGACAGATTAAGAAAAGGAATCAGACTGGAAGCTAGGACACAAGGTAAATTGGCCTTTTCTCCACCACTTCCCCATTGATGGCTGGGGGAGTGGTGGAGAAAAGGTCAATTTAATTACTCAGTTAAATCAAGAGATGATGAGAGCTTTGGTAAAAGAAGAGTCAATGGGGATGGAAAAGAGAGAATAGATTTAAAAGCCATTTAGGGAGATTAAGATTTAGTGACTGATTGATTGTGAGAATCAAGAAGAAAGAGATTAGTCTAAAATGACTCCCAGGTTTCTACTTTGTAGGGAAAAGTATGAGAAATAAAAGAGGAATCACAGGTTGGGAAAACATATATTTTATATTGGTTGAATTTGAAGTATCTATGGGGCAATGAATTCAAGAGACTCCATAGACAAAAAATCTGGAAAGGGAGGTAGATTTATCAGCAAACAGCTGTAGTTAAAACACAAAAGTGGATGCGATTTCACGGAAAGAATGTAGCATGAAAATAAAAGAGTCAAAGGCAGAACTTTGAGGAAGGTGAAAATTAGGAAGAGGATCCAGAAAAGGGCTGAAGAAGGAACAATTAGAAAACCAGAAGGAGAAAGAGGAAGAACCAGGAAAGACAGACATCATGGAAGCCAAGGGAGGAGAGAGTAGGAAGTTAACAGTGACCAGTATCAGAGAGCTGACAGGAATGGAGGGTTATAGAAATGGTTCTCTTACCGGTAGCCTCCACTTCCTCCTGGCTTCTGCCCTTCCAATCATCTCTTAATATCTAAGCCTATTAGAAGGGCAGAGGCCGGGAGATTGGGGAGGCTGTGGGTACATTGCATCGTTCTTAGAGACTGAGAGGGGAAGGCAAGAGAGAGGATGGTAGCTAGACAGAGATGCACTTCTAAGTGAAAATGTTCTCTAGGATGGGAAAGACACAGTGTTAAGGGAGGATGGAAAGCGTAGTAGAAAAGGAAATCTTGAAGATAATCGATGAAGCAAAGCTGCTAAGGAGGCAGGAAGAAATTGTGGCAGCGCCACACTTGAATAGGAGAAGATTTTCCTTTGGGTGGTGATGAGTGTGGGGAAAGGAGAAAACGTTTGAAAAATAACATTTGGTAGCTCTTGTTTTTTGAATTATTCAAAGAAGGGGATGGGAAGGGGAAGGGAGCAGGTCAAATACAATAGAGCAAATTTTTAGAGAGCCCAACTGAGATTGGAAACCATGTATTTCTACTACTGTTAGTTCATATTGTTTTTATATTCTCTCCAGTGTGCGCAGCCCCCAGATTCAAGCCAGAAGTCAGCTTTCATCGCAGTTCATTAATGTGGCCCCCTGCTGGCCTGATGTCCAAAACACCAGAATCTTTCTTTAGTTAATTACATAGGATACCAGAGATCATAACCTAGAATTATCCTTTATCCAGCTCCTGTCATAAGGCCAAATGAGCGAATTGATATGTAAGAATATCGTCTAAGATATCATCACCTATCACTCAGTATAACATTGTTTCCATAATACTACATACCTGACTTTTTTTACTCTTCCTGAAGAATCGCCAATTCTAAATTTCATTTTAATGATGCCCGTTTCATTTCTTTTTTTCTTTTCTTTTTTTTTAAATTAAAGTTTATTGGGGTGACAATGGTTAGTAAAGTTACATAGATTTCAGGTGTACAATTCTGTAATACGTCATCTGTATAGTACATTGTGTGTTCACCACCCAGAGTCAGTTTTCTTTCCATCACCATATATTTGATCCCCCTTACCCGCATCTCCCACCCCCGTCCTCCTTTACCCTCTGGTAACCTCTAAACTATTGTCTGTGTCTACGAGTTTTTGTTTCTTCATTTGTTTGTCTTGTTCTTTTGTTGTTTTCAGTTTTATATACCACATATCAGTGAAATCATATGGTTCTCGACTTTTTCTGTATGACTTATTTCACTTAGCATAATAATCTCAAAAACCATCCATGTTGTCACAAATGGTACTATTTCTTCTTATGTCAGAATAGTAAGGTCAGAACAAGAATTAAAAATGTAAATAATATTTTATAATTCTCACCATTTTGTTAAAAATTTTTGCTTATTGTGTTGCTCAATGCCCCTTGTTTAAAGTACATTGTTAACAATTCTTTCTAGATTTTTTTTCTTTTTAGATTTTAATATTATAAAATCACTTATCTCTCTTAAGGAACTGACATGTTTCATCTTAATCGGTAATGAGAGTATTGTATTTTTAATTTTTCTCTTTGCCTACCAGGAAGCTCAAAGCTAAATTTAATGCTCAACTATAGAAAATGTTTAGATTATGTGTAGATGTTAACTTCTTCCACCTTACTTCAACATGGTTATTTTATACTTCTTTTTTATTACTGTAAAATGCCTCAACTTCATTTTTAGGAGAAGATAGGATATATATATATATATGCATATATATATATATATATATATATATATATATATATATATATATATGCAAGTGACCCCACAGCAGGTACCCATCTTTATTGAAGTTTTCATGTTATGAGTCAGATGGTTATGACAGGCTGAGAGGTTTTTTATTTTTTATTTGTATTTTTCGTGTGTGGAAAGTAGGGGGGAGGTTATCTTATACTCA
Organism: Rhinolophus hipposideros; assembly: GCF_964194185.1. Classification (NCBI taxonomy): domain Eukaryota; kingdom Metazoa; phylum Chordata; class Mammalia; order Chiroptera; family Rhinolophidae; genus Rhinolophus; species Rhinolophus hipposideros. The sequence continues at coordinate 18,145,949 of NC_138049.1, read as the reverse complement.
TATACTCATAGCTGAATATGCTGAAGATGGACACACTTTTTCTATGTATTTAGTGTGTACAGAAGAATCCTTGAGTGTTGACCTTATACCAGAGGAGAATCATGTTTCTTCAAATTAGTGAAAAAGTCCATCCCCTGACTCCTAGATGCTCTGCCCATTGCTGTCTTTTCCATTTTCAGTGCATTGTGGGGTCTGCGATGTGGCTGTGTTGGGATAATTGACCTGGTTTTGGCAGTTGTATGTGTGGATGCAGCATTCTCTTCCAGGGTCAATACTGAATAGGGCTGCTGTATCTCTGTAATTCATAACAGCCCCTTTTCCTGTTTTCTCTTCTTACCTTTAGGGAAACATCAATCTGTGTACAATGACTGTTCAGTGACAAATAGAGAGGTATCCTGCTTTACACTCACTTCCTAACTTTTCCTGGTGTTCTCATCATGCATCTTCCAGACCATAATTGCTTGTTGCCTGGTGTTTGCTGAGTGTTCTAGGTAGCTCAGTGCTGATGCTACTTCATTCTCCTTTGAGCTAAGGTCAACATAATGTAACCTGGAAAATCATGACGCAGGATGAGACATCAAAAAACACCCAACGTCTCTTACTCCTGTTAGTAAAATTAAAACACAGAGAGTAGAGGGAGGCCCGATGTGTTGATACATGTGAAGGATGAATTAGCCTTAGTTTTAAGCTAGAAATGCCAGATTTAAAACTGTGAAAAGGCAAATTTTATTTTTCTTCTTCTATGTTGGTAATGCTGAAAAAGAACTTAGTTTGTAATATCTTTGTATATCATTTTAAAAGTAAAATTTTACTTGAAAAAATATTGAGTGAGTGATCAGTGTTTGAACTGCGTATATTCTCCCTTTTAGTAGATTATTTTTAGGCTCTCCTAGAGCAGTGCTTTTCAAACTTCAGCATGCAGACAGATCACCCGTGGAACTAATTCTATCGCAGATTCTGATTCAGTAGGCCTGGGGTGGACCTGAGAGTCTACATTTCTACTAGGTTCTCAGGTGGAATTGAGGCTCATGGACCACAATAAGGGTAGAACCTCTGTAAGTCCCTCTGATAATGTATTTTCCATGATGGTGCATTGTACATGCTTTCTCACTCATTTATGAATTATTTCCTTGAGTTGTGTCTCAAGGCAATGTTCTATGCTCCTGAAATAGGCAAAGAATGGCTTTTAAAATGTTCATATTTAGAAAATTATACCAAAGATGTTGAACTATTCATTTCTTACATTCAATGACTTTTTAAAATATGCATTAACTAGCCTGAATAATTGCTGAGTGTAATAGCTTTGTAGTTAATCAAATTTTTGGTTACATATATGCCTTCTCCTCATAGAAGACTCTGCCCCATTAGAATATCTCCCCCAATGGGAAGTAAATTTCTGGAGGGTGGGATCTTTGTTTTGTTTACTGATGTCTCCCCAGCAATTAGAAGAGTGCTTAGTATATAGTAGACACTCAATAAATATTTGTTTAATTGATTTAAGTAAGGAGGACTTTTGTTTCAATCCCTTTTTCTGCCTCAGTAAGGAGTTTGATGATTTAAGAGCTTGCAGGGCTTCATATCAATTCTTATTGCCTACTATAAATGTAAATGAAGCAAGAGAGTAGACTAATTATTCAATTTCCAAGAACCAACAACCTTGGAAGTCTTTGGTTTTTACTAAATTCTTCATAAATAATTTTTCACGTGCTTCTTTCTTATAATAGTGGAATAAAGCAAAGAAAATATCTGATTAATTTCATGTTTCATGGGTAGACGCTTCTTAATATCCCTCTTCACTTTTTACCTTTCTAATAATTGAGGAAAAGCACTGCATTCACTGTCAATTAAAACGCTCAAGTTGTCATATTTTTCTCATTGTCTTTTTTTTACGAATATGGATGTCCTGTATTCTCTGTCCTCCCTTAGACTTTAGTGCTTATGTGCAGTGGGACGTGTTCCAAGTGGGAGAACCTGGGTTTGATCCCCTTCCTCCGTCAGCTACCCCTGTGACTCTAGACGAGTCATCGAACCACTTTCAGTCTGTCTTCTCGTCTGTAAACGGTCTGTCATGTCTCCTTTCCAGACCACCACTATGAACCTATGTGGAATTGCTAATTGTGTTAAATTCTACTACAGCGTGTCATTATTGTCTCATTTTGATTATTAATAACTGCCTCCTGGCCTCCGCTTTTCCCAGAAAGTTATAGGCAACTATTTCTACTGAGCATTTATTTAGAAGGATAGATTTTGTATGGAAGGTAGAAACATTTATCTAAGTCCCTGATTTGAAAACAAAGCTTAGAGATTAAGTGATTTGCCCGAGGGTGCACACATCCAGTTACTACAGGAGGAAAGACTTACACTGTAGCCCAGCGTTCTCTCTCTGTGACCCCTGAAGCATCTCCAGATCACTTACCTTTCTCTCTTCACAGGCTTTACCAACTCTCTGATTTTCTTCCACCCTTAGTCTCTCTATGTTGGCTTGAAAGGCAAGCCTCAGTTTCCTATCAGTAAGCCAACCAGTTAATTCATTTACTCAACAAATACAGATCCTGCTCATCATCCTGCAGGGTGAAAGGCATCAGATATCAAAAATCCATCCAGGTTGCTGATGTCAATCAAGTTTGATAACATAGGCAAATATCCATATGACATTGTACAGATATTATATTTAAAGTAAAAAATATATATGGTATATGTGACTATCTGTATGATTATACAGTAAAATAATATTGTGAATATCCTGTAGTTCCTGCCATTGCTTATGGTCCAGAAGGAGAGACAGAGAAACAATTACTGCCACAGCATCATGTTGATGAGGAGAGGGTGTGGGGGTTCAAGGAGGGGGAGATTACTTCTACGTGGGGACATCGGGTAGGAATCTTGGAATAAGTGGCATTAGCGTGAGTCTTTCTTAGATTCTAGCTAGCCTTGCAAATAAAGAGCTAGATGGAAAAGGAATTTCCCATGAAGGCAATCACGCGGGCTCTGAGTAAAACACTAACAGATAGATAGACAATGTTGGAGTGGTGAGCTGTTCAATTTGTCTGGAGTAGAAGTTACCGAAAAGGGAGTTGTGGAAGAATTGATTGGAAAAGTAGACTCAGATGTCAGAGTCCTGAGAATGTCAGAGATTGAATTTGTCTTCCATGTCCTAATTTAGTCAAAATAGAATAGACCTTCTTTTGCAAATTTCTTCCAAAGACTGATAAATAGGGACTTGTTTTTAACTTTTCCTGCCCACTGATATTTTTGGTCTTTATTTTTTCCTCCTTGTCGCATATGTGCCAGAAAGTGACACCTTTGCAGGAAAGCCACCTTCTTTGTTTGTCATTGACCATACAGTCCATTTATGTTTCCACAGTAATATAAATATTTGAACATAAGAAGTATGCAGGCAAATGTATTGCGATGTTTTGCAGCTAGAGTTGCAGCCTCTGTGGACATGTGGCCCGCCTCTCAGTGAAGCAAAAGGCATATTACAAGCTGGTTTCTCAGCTGTGAAATGCCACTACTTAGGTCACATGTCTCAGTAAAAAAAAAAAAAATAACTGCCAGGAGCAACGCCTTCTCCTTGGCAGAGAGGCGTGCCACCTGTCACCCAAAGCTGCTGTCCCCTCTGGCATCGTGCACGGATAGCTTTAATTCATTTCTGCATATGGGGAGATTGTGTTCTCTGCCTTTTGCAGCACGTTTTTCCATGGTATTTATCTCGGGTAGAATTTATTCGGTACTCATTGATTGGGGAATTATTGCTCATAATTCTTGGGGCCAAATCTTCAATCTTAATCTGGACGAATAGGTATTACCTTGGGAATAACACTTGAATAAAAATGTGAATTATCCTACATGTAAAAGATGGCATAGTACAGGCACGTTTCCACTCAACACCTACCCATGAAGCCATCGTTGGTGACATGACAAGGTCACACCTTATGTCACTCCTTAATAGCATGGAAGGATTCCTGAAAATCAGACTTAGAGAGTATACATTCTGGATCCACTACGTAGTGACCATGTCCCATAAATTCTTAAGGCATACAAAGCAAGAAACTTAATTTACATCTTCACGAGTACATAAAACACTCCTTACAGCATGCACCTTATTTTAGATTTCTCCCATGTCTTTCTAAGGTCTGATATGAAGCACCAAGTAAATGCTTGATTAATACATGTTGAATGAAAAACCAAATGATGGTTCTATAAAAAGGTAATCAAATAGACGTTTTGGCTGGCCAATGTATTGGAATCTTTTGGCTTCTATTTGTCTAAGAAGGATAAATTAAAAAACCAATAATGCCCTAAATGTGTGAATAGATATAGGTTCCAGTCCCATAATAATGCCATTTAGCACAAGGGCCACACTTGAGTTTACTCTTGTAAACTCTTGTTTTCTCTTACATTTTTGAGTGGTTCAAGAAAAAAACTTACCTTAAAATGCATACATTCAAAAACATTTTCAAATGTAATTCCCATTGTTGCCATCTGTTCTTGTTTTGAATCGTGTTGTCCACCACCCCCAAAAATTTTAATGTTAATGCCAGTACATCAGAATGTGACATTAATTGGAGATAGGGCCTTTATAGAGATAATCAAGTTAAAATAAGGTCATTAGGGTGGGTCTAATCAGATATGACTGATGTCCTTAGAAGAAGGAGAAATTCGGGTATAGAGACATGCAAACAGGGAAAAACTATGTGAAGATGAAGGTAGAGATTGGATGAGGCATCTAAACAGCGAGGAATGTTAAAGATTGCCAGTGAACCAGCAGAGGCTGGGAGAGAGGCATGGGACAGACTTTTCCCTCATGACGCTCAGAATGAACCAACCCTGTTGCCTTCTTGGTCTTGGACTTCTAGCCTCCAGAACGATGAGATGATGAATTTCTGTTATTTACGCCACCCAGTTTGTACTTCGTTACAGCAGCCCTAGGAAACTAATAATACAGTTCTCAGATTATCCTATTGTGAAACCCGGTCGAGTTTTAGGTACTTCCTGAATGCGCTGAGAAAAATCAGTCTTTACGTCACAATGGATCTCATCTGTTTATGGACCATTGCTTTACCTTTACCCTCCCCCAACCATTTGACCCACCACCTTCTACTCAAAAACAACAATATAACTTAGATGTTTGTTATTATTATGAAAATAATAACAATGACAACATTTATTATGTACCAGGCACTGTGCCGAGAGTTTCATGTACATTGCTTCATCCGATCCTCCCAATAACCCTATAAGGTAGGTACTTGTCACGCAGGGGACCCTGCTCACTGCACCATTTGTCATGCGGGGCGTCTGGCGGGGTCTCAGCTCCCACTCCCCACATAAGAACACAGGATATGGCTAGGCCAAAAAGGAACACCCATGGAGCCATAGGTAGGGGAGTCATACCACTATGCTCTCACTGGAGGCTGGGTTCACACGACGTGTGACCTGCTGTCCGCTTTGCTGCCAACCGACTGACTCTCCTTGACTCTCCTCCAGTCTCCTCCTTCACTCTCTTCATCTCCCCTTCGTAGCTGCGGCAGTTATATCAGTGGCTAATGGCTCAATGTCTACAACTGATGGCCAACCAGCCACAGCTGACGGCCATCCGGTATCCGAGCCAGCACCTCTTCACATGAGGCCGAGAGCCTGGAAACTGCTCTCTGGGGCTCTGTCCCCACAGTACTGTTATTATCCTGGAAAGATAAAAAATGTCTTTCTGAGCCTCACAGGTAAAAAATGTGACACAGGGTCAGAATGAATCAATCGCATTCAAAAGCCCAGTGTGTGACCACTACATAATCTGCATAAGGAGGCACTAGGAGACTTACCAGGCTTATGACACTGGGGCTAGATATTGTCAGCATTTGAATGCCTATTTAAATGAGTAAGGACAATGTAAATAACCAGGGCAAAGATTGTTACCAAAAGTCACTGTTTTGTACTGGTCTCAGACTATTAATAACCAATGTTGTGGCTGGACCGGCCCTTGTGGTTCTTACTGTGATGGCAAGATGCTCTTCAGCAGTAACCATCAGGAAACTTTGAAAAGATACAGTTTTATTACTCATGGGGTCTGGAAATTGCCCAGCACATCAGGGCCACGCAGTAAGGTAATGGATGGGTATAGAGAGCAAGAGAGAGTTGTACAGGAGATTGGGGTTCTGCTTTTATTGAGCACGAGGATGGGGGCCTGGAGTTTTCCGGGCTCTTTATTGGTGAATTTAAAAACACAAGAGTGGTCATTTAAAATGGAGAAGATAAAAAACAAATCAAATACTAGCCCAAATGGTCAGTTATTGAAATCAACCAAGACATCTAAAACAAAGGAGCTTCAGGGAGGGGAGGCGACCCGGCTATTGATCTTGTCCCATGGCTGGCATTGTGTTTATTGGAGATAGCCAACTTTGAAGTGGAAGCCTTTTTGAAATGGAAGCCTCAGGCAATCAAAGCTTAAGCCATTCATTCCTATTACAAAGAAGAAACAGAAACTGTCAGGGTTGACACTATAGTCAATGTCTTTAAAAAAAGGTCCTTGAGTCATATTGTATCCAGTATATGCTGGATACAATTATAGCCAATTCTTGTCCTGGTCAACCAGGAGGACCACTTAGCGTAGCCCATTACCACTTCAGAAAAGGATAAAATAATTGCATACTGGGTCTTTCTTCTCAGTTCTCTTCATGTTGTGAAATATGTATTTCTCTAGAAAAAGTGGTTCCACTCTAAGGCTTGCTCTTGTTTGGCAGTAGAACCACAGACAGAGGGAGACATTGTCAGAGTGTGAAGACGGCTATGTATTGATTTCTTTTAAAGCATACCTGATACTTCTTAAAAAAACTTCAAATATGTAACTTCTGAGAATGATGATAAAGAGGCATGCCTTCTTTTTTCTGTGTCCAGAAAAATCCTGTAATCAAAAAACAAACGCACAAACACACCTAAATTTCTCAAAGCAAGGGAGATTTTTCAGTGGGCTAAAGGGAAGAAAGTCTTTATCCCATCTCTCTAGAAATTTCTAGGGCTGTCGTCCTGGGGTGCTGACTCCATGTTTTCATTAGATAGTGCTGTGAACGGACTCATTCTAAGAAACAGATGGGTATGCTGCCCGCTGTTTGTCTCATGGAGCGTTAGTTCACACGGTAGCCAGCCTCTCTTGTTTGGTTTCCGGTGTGATTATGCACAGGTGTTTGTGCGATTCTTGGATTGTTGTGGGAGGTATTCAGGCGTTAGGTGTGGATGGACCGAATGAGCCCGAAGACCTGAGAAGCTGATTCTTTGAGTAGGGGTTCACAGAAGTCCATGGCTTTGTGACTTGGGCTTACCCATGGGGCTATAAGCCTTTCAGATTTTGGCTCCTCTCTCTGTAGTTAGTGTTTGCGCAGATGTAGGATAAGCAGTGTGTGTATAAAGAGGGAGATTGTGGGTGGGGTAGGGTGGGGCTTTTGGAGTTAGACCTGGTTTCTTATCCCATCTCTGTCATATTGGAGCTGTATGACTTTAGGTAAGTCACTTAACCTCTGAAGGTCTCACTCTTCACATCTTTAACCAGAGATTTTAATTGTACTAACTTTTCATGGGATTATGTGGGATAATGACTAGAATATAATGAGAACTCAATCAAATACGTACACATATGAGTATACATATAAGCTAAGAAAGCGGTGGTGTGATATGGCATATTCTATAATACTTTGGTTAGCTTTTATCGGGAATGACCTTTCTTCCCTTTGCAAATATAATACCTTTCAGAGCTAGCTTAGAATTTATTGATATAAATAATAAGGCTATCTATCCCCTCTCTTAACTGCTTTTCAACTGGGAAATTTTGAGTGTTCGATAAGCTCCTGTTAAAAGTTAGTACCTTTAGGAAGTGTAGTACTTAAAGCTATTTTCAGTTATCATCTCAGGGTTATCAGATAAGCACATAGGGTGGGCATGGCAGAGTGGCCAGGAGGCGAGAGTCAGTCTTGCACAGGCCAGTTGGAGGACATAAAATGTCGTTCCTGTTGCATAATTTTTATTTGGTTGTAGCTATGAACACATATAGCATTTGTTTCCTGAAGGTCCCTCATGATCGTCTTTAACCATCATCACTATGATTTCCTAAACTCCCCTATGTAATCTTCATTTATAGAAAGTAATGGCTTCTATTCTCTACAAGGTTGAAACTTGAAATGGATGAAACTAGGGAGGAAGTATAGTGGCTGCACAAGGTGTGGGGTTCAAGTCACCTCCATAAGCTCCTGAGTCTGCAAGTAGGTATTAACTTGGGTTGTAACTTTCTTGAGGGCAGGATCCGTTTTATTGTTTTTTTTTTGTTTGTTTTTTTTGATTTATACCATTTATTACAACCCTTTGTACAAAGATTACAAATGTTAGTTGAAATAGATTTATCTTTGTAAAGTAGGAATCATTTCTCAGAGATGTGAGGCCATGAGGAAAAGGTATTTTTTATATGTCTTAGGGAAGGAATTAAAGATTTGAGGGTATTTTTGTACCCAGACTTTCCTAAACATATTTACTATACTACATTCCCCTTCCTTACTATTTTCTGGGCCCTAAACTCAGCTATATCTTTATAAGATATCTTAAAGTTTTTACTTTTTGCACAGTGCAATGTTTCTCACTTCTGCTGTACATTTTAACCACCTGGGGAGCTTAAAACCTATTGAAACCCGACCTCACCTGCAGAGGTTCTGATAGAGCCTGGAAAACAAGTGGAGGTGTGTGTACGTATACACACACACACACACACACACGCGTGCACATATACACGCGTGCACACACACATGTGGCAAGGCCTGCCCATCTTCCCATGGGATGAAGGGTCTGGAGGTGAAAATCTAAGGGGGCAGAGAGTGGGTCTGGCCCTGCAAAAGTAAAGGTTGAGCCTGTTCCGGTATCACCTAGTATCACCTGCCCCATCTTTTTTTACATTCTAGCCATGGGCGTTCTTGCCATCCTTGAGCACATGAAGGGTGCCTCCTCTTGGAGGCCTTGACATTAGCTGTTTCCTTGGGAATCTATTCCCTCAGTTCTCTTAGTGGCTGGCTGCTTTTCACTCAGGCCTTACTTAGTTCAAATGTCATTTCCTCAGGAAAGCCTTCTCTACACAACCTTATCACCTTTTTCTATCACTTTGTATCCTGCTGCTTCATTTTGTGTACTTTATGCGATTTATGACTATCAGACATGATCTCTTTTACACAGTTGTTTGCCTGTTGTTAGTCTCACCTACTAACAAGATGTTGCTGTATTTTCAGAGCCTAGAAGTGCTGGCACCAAAAAGTCTGGCAATAGGTATTTTTTGAATGAATAAACCCAAGCATTTATGTTTACAACAGAAATGACAGATGTATGTCTAGACATTGCTAATTGACTCTGGTATCTTTTCTCCTGGATTTAGTAGCATACTTCTTCACAACATAGTTCCCAATCATTCACAGTTAGCTTCAAGATAAAACCCGTCTTATACCCCTGGTTTAAAAAGTAATTTTTGTGCATAGCATTTTTGTTGTTGTTGTTGAGGAAATTGAGGTTCAACTAGTGAGCAATTTCTACTTGTCCATTTAATCTTTCATTCATTCACAGAAAATATTTATTAAAAATTTAGAATACGAGAAGCAAGATTCAGGTTTTCCCCAGTAGGTGTTCCATGCATGTTTAGTTATAATATGTTTTTCAATATATATTTGCTGAATTTAATTCAGTAGGGGTCTTAAAACAGATGCACAATTACTCGATATAAGGCTGTACCTGACAAATGCAAGAGGAATGATTATAGTGTAGATTATAGGATAGAATTAGAAGCTGGCGGGATTTCAGAAATCATCCGTTCCAATGGTTTAATTTTACTGCAAGGAAGTTGAAACCCGGAGATGATAGTAGTTTGTTTTCCATGAATCCTTGTAGTATGCATAGAGGACAGACAGACTGAGTGGTGCTCAAGGTCAAGTAATTACTTTGTGGTGAAGCAGATCTCAGAACCCAGTTCTCAGTCCAGGGCTCTTTTGTCCCCACCAAATGGTGGTCCCCAAATCTGTGTGCTTAGCACCACGTGGGGGATTTTGCTAAACATGCTAAGGATGGTGTTCTCAGACTTGAATTATTACCATCCCTCTCCTCTAGGTACTTCTGTTGGCAGAACCAGATTTAGGGGCCACTGTCTCTACCATATTATTAATACATGCATTTGCTTCACCTATAACTGCATAGATGAGGAGGTTCCACATAATGCATGGAGATTACCATTTATAGGCCTTTCAAAGAAAACTCTTCTACTTTTTGCTTAGCTTCCCAGTATCAGTCTTTGAGCTAAATCTCAATAAACTAAGGCCTTGCTTCTGACATTTAGTTAAATTCAACAGTTACTGAGTGTGTGGGATATAAAAATAAGGAAAACATGCTTCTGAATATAGACTTTAAAATCCTGTGTAAGTAGAGGGGAAATAAGTCAAAAAATCCTAGTATTCCCTTGAATTTTAGATAATCATGGTTTGTCTGGCTGCTGGCAACATCTTGTACCTTGTAAGGTACAGAGGGATGCTTAATTTTTCTGATTTGCTTTTAAAAGAAACTATCAGCTTTTTGCTTACTCAAAATTACTCCACAATATGAAACTATTGTGGAATTATCTACCAGGTTACAAATACCCAAAGTACGCTTTCGTTATTTACATTCTGTGGATGATTGGAGGAGGAAATGGAAAGGAAGCGCCGTATTTTGTCCCTCCCATATTTTCAGATTGAACAATAAATAGATTTAATTATATAACAAATGTAATTAATTATATCATTACATAACAGATATATTTTTGCTATGGAGGCCTAGCAAGTGCTACTCTTCCTAACCAGTGTTCACTTTCTATGCCTTATATTTTATCCGAAGGTAACTGTCAGCTATAAAATGTCCTATCCACAAGGAGTTCCTAGACACTCCACAGAAGGGTAGGCCTCACGTATTTTAGGTCAGGAGCATGGAAAGTCACTTCTCACATTTAGAAAGAGAAAGTCAAAGAAAGACTAGAGATAGTCATTGGACTCAAAGAAGCATTGGGAAATTCAGTGTACACTGGGGTGCAATATATGTTTTTATGTTTGGTTTTTAAATGATCTAGCAGAAATGTTTCATAGCAAAAGCTATGAGGATTCAACTACCAAAACAGTGTGTGTGTGTGTGTGTGTGTGTGTGTGTATGTATTTTTTCTTTCTTTTTTCTCCAGATGCTTACTGGGACTAGGGTGTTGAAAGAGAGGGATGTCTGGGTCGTTATCTGTGTCACCAACAGTCCTGTCCCTTATCTGCTATGACAGGGAAGATGTGTGTGTGTGTGTGTGGAAGGCCAGTGACAGGCAGGGGTGACTGTGTTGGGTGGGTGAATGGAGAGAGCTGAGTGCTGACTAAGGCAAATGACAAGAGTGGGGAAGAACAAACTTGCCTTGGGTCCAGGCTAGGCTTTCAATATAGATAGAAACCTAATGGTCTTGTTTATGCTGTATTGATGGAGACTAATTCAGTGGCTGGCACATATCAGCTTAAAAAAAAAGCATGTTAAATGAATAACGGTTTGTACAATTATGCCAACGATTTTGAAGACATTGAGATATAATAAATAGGATTAGTAATGCTTAGACGAGTGTCTTGGTTCTAGCCTATTACCTTGTACATAATTAGTGCAAAGGAAGTTTGTGCACTGATGTTGAGATAAGCATTATAGATATGAATACATTCTATACTTAGGAAGGACTGAAAATGCTGATTTTGTTTGATTTTTAGGAAAGAATACTTTTGTTCTCATTTTTAGAAAACATTTTTTTTCCTAAGAAAGAGAACTCATTTTATTCAAAATTGAAATAATCTAAAATCACCACCTTCAGTTTCTAACATAACTTGCTTATTTCTTCTTTTGTAAGCAACAACTTTTGGATTAAAACACTAATCAAGAGTCTCTCATGGAGTGGTATGGATGTGTGTTTGTGGGAACAGAATTTAAGGGTTGGGTAGGTGTGTGTATTTTCTGACAGCATGTAGGCAGCATGTAGAGCAATAAATAATTTCCCTCAGCAGCTGTAAAGATAGATAATGTTTGGTTTTGCATGTATAAATAAAATGAAATAAAAGTGATTGCTAACAAAAATGGGAATATAACTGTAATGAAATAACTTAGGGAAATGGAAGTTGGGTTGCCAGTGGTAAAATAAATGCCTGTTTATGTAGTGAATTTTAATGATGTTTTAGTTACACACACAAGGTCATTAAACAGAAGAGGCAAAACAATTGAATTTAGTTAATCACTAAATTGATATGAAGGAAGCAGTGAGACTAATCTCTAAAAAAAACCTTCCAACTGATTTATTAGTTAATAACATATTTACTGTTTATATGAATTCAGCCTCACTCAAAATCATACAAAGAATGCTTTCGAACAACAGGCTGTATTAATTCTAGTAGTCCCCTCGTATCCGCAGTTTTGCTCTCTGCAATTTCAGTTACCTGCGGTCAACCAGGGTCCAAAAATATTAAATGGAAAATTCCAGAAATAAACTCTTCATAAGTTTTAAATTGTGCACTGTTCTGAGCAGTATGATGCATTCTAATGTTGTCCCGCCTGGGACATGAATCATCCTTTTATCCAGCGTTTCCAAGGCTGTATGTATAGGCTCACCGCCTGCCTGTTAGTCACTTAGTAGCCTTCCAGATCGATTCTCATGGTATCACAGTGCTTGTGCTCAAGTAACTGTCATTTTACTTAATAATGACCCCATAGCACAAGAGTGGTGACACTAAGCAACTCGGATATGCCAAAGTCATGGCTCCACAACCCAGCATCTCCTGAAGGTGATGATCTTCCTTCTGACGTGTTGTCATCATGTCAGTGGTAGTTGATGCTATGTCGCAATGCCTGCGTCACTCACCTCACTTCGTCTCATCACGTAGGCATTTTATCATCTCACGTCATCACAGAAAGAAGGGTGAGTACAGTACAATAAAATATTTTGAGACAGAGAGAGATGACATTCACATAATGTTCAGTACACTATATTGTTATAATTGTTTTATTTTATTATTTGTTATTATTAGTCTCTTACTGTGCCTAATTTATAAATTCAACACTATCAGAGGTATGTATGTATACAAAAAAACATAGTGTGTGTAGGGTGTGGTACTCTCTGCAGTTTTAGGCATCCACTGGTGGTCGTAGTACACATATCCTGGAGAAAAGGGGGGACTATTGTAGTCCATTTTCTCCCCAAGTTAGATTTTGTGTGTATAATCACTGTTAGATTAGAACTCATATTTCTCGTCTTTGGGACTTAATGGAAAAGTTTATATGTTTGGAATGCGGTATATTTCTATGAAATGAATTACTTTTATTTATTTATTTTTTGGGGGTCACTGTTTCTTTTTGTTTTTTTCGTTTTTTTTTCCTCGTGTTTTTTTTTTTTTCGTTTTTCTAAAACCATCTTGCATGGCAGCAGTGACCACAAACCCTACTGCCTACAAGGGGCAGGCAGGTGAAGAGAACAGCCTGAGGATGATAACATGGAGACTTGAGGCAGCAGGAGAGCAGGAGACATGTCACCTCCAGGCCCCTAGGCCTGCTGAGGCCAGAGCTCTTCTTTCAAGACAAGCTAGAAATTGCAAATTCCATGTGTAATGTCTCTATCCTTGAATACTGGCAACTAATGAATTTATGTTTTTTAAAGTATGTTAACCAAACAAAGCTGAAGTGTGCCTTGGCTGCCAGTTTGCCACCACTCTTTGGGTCATCAGGTGTCGTGGGAAGACCACCTTCCCTAGGGCTGGGTACCCTGGCTTCTAACTGAGCAATAACTTAATGTGGGGCCTTGGGCACATCACTCTCATTTTTCAAATTAGGGATTTGGGCCAAGTGATATGTAATCTGATGTCTTTTCAAGTTTCACAACATCTATAATTTTATAAGGAGCAGTAACTGATCTTCACACTCATTACCACTCTTATTTTCACTGTGACTTGCATGATTTCCCCCAAATATTTGAAATCTGCCTACTATTGGCCTCTCTGAGAGCTGTTTATGAACATTTGTTGAAAGTGACCAGAGAAAATACTGTCAACTTGTCTCTGAGTCTAAGCAAATTGTTAACAGAGTTCCAGAACTTGGCTATCTCCTGCTGTAGTAAACATATTAATAAGCTCTCACCAGAAGAACTGCGAACAGATGCAGTTCTTGAAAACACAGTGTCCTTGTCACATTTACTTGTCTGTCTCGCCTAGTGAGGCAAGACTTGCTTGTGGTATCCTAGTAAATATTCTCCTCTTTGTCGTGACCAGATCACAGTTTATCAGTTCAGCAGAAACATCATCGTAACCGTATCTTTAATATACAGGCCCAAGCCCTAAAGGAAGATACACAATGACATAAAATAACAAGGTTTTTTCTTTTTTATTCTGTCACATAGTTTCTTTTATTCTTTTACACAATTCCTTGGAGCAAGAAAGAAGATAGTATATTGCCTTTGTAGCCACTTTTCAATGTAGGATTTTAGGTGCTTTCAATATAATACATGCATCGCACATCTTAAGTGGTAAACTGGGAACCATCCCCAGTGTAGTGGAACGACTTAATCATCCCACTTAAGCACCTTTGCTGATAACTAGCGGGGTAACCTTGAAAATTGCATATCTTTCTGAATTTCCATTTCCTCATCTATTAAAATTGCTGTTTAAAAAATACCCATCACGTAGAGTTGTGAGGATCACAAGAAAGCATTAGATGTGAAAGTGCTTTGCAAAACATAAAGCGCTGTGTGTCAGGAAGATAACATGCTAATCAGTCACTCACCTCATTCAAACATGAGAAATAGAAGCGCAAATGGAATAAAGCAGCTTGTTGGATACGGTGTGTTCCAACTGTGATTCTTTGGGATTGGGAATTGCCCTCCCAATTCTCTCCTACCCTTCCTGCTTCCCTCCATTTCAACCATCTCTCAAGTCTCAACAGTTTAATTTGTGTCACTAGATAGATGGTATCAAACTTGGAATCTCAGAGAAAAAAGATTTTATCTATTCCTTGAAGGAGCTTAAAAATATTCCTTTGGATTTGTTCTTTAAAAAGAGTTACATGTTTAATCTTTGTTTCCCCCTTTCCCACAGACTTTGCCCATTTTTTGTACATTAGTGTTAGAATTGAGGACTTTGGGTGATTGTAATATCATATACATAATTCTTTAGGGAACACATTATCATTTCTTTTTACTTAATCTTACATAATAAATAGCTTCGTAAGTTTCTACCTAATCTCAATATCTATAATTTAACATGGTGACCTGATATTCTAGAATTGGATGTACTAAAATTCCCCTCATTTTAAGCATTCAGGATGTTTCTGGTCTGTTTTGTTTTTGTTTTTTTTCTCAAATATATCCAGTAGTATGCTGCTCTCCAGAAAACTGATCAAGAAGCCCTGATTTGTAGCATTTGCTGATTTCCATGGTATAAATTTTTCCACCATGTTTGATTTCAAGCTAATGATTTTATATAATTAATAATGGAGCTGAACATGGATTTGGGAAGAGGTACTCCTAACTGGATCTTGTAAGCCAATATGAGCAGCTCCGGTCCATAACTACGTGGTTCATTTTTTGCTTTGAAATCCTCATTTTTCATTAGTGAACATGGTAAAGAAAAAGCTCCAAGTATCATTTTATCCCTGACTACTTATTCTTTTATAAACTACACTTAATGTTTATATAATATTTATGCAGTGAAGATGACATATATCATTATGTATGTATATATGACAATTTTATATTTTTATAAAGAGAATAAAACAAATATATCACTAGACTTTCAAGATGAATTTTATTCATTTCAATTTTCCCTTCGTTGCAAAAATTATTTATGCTCACTAGTCTCAATCTTTTTCTAAATAACTTATATCTTTAAAATATTCAAAAGCTTACTTCAGGCATGTTCTGTCACCCATTTCTTCATAATGTGGTTCTTACTTCATTTCCTAGTGTACATCATTAAGTGATTTTTTTTGCAGTAAAGCTATTTTGGGATATAGTTTCTGAGATGTCAGTATGTCGGAGAGTCCCCCAAACCTCTGAATATGGCTTCACTGTCCTTTGGTAGACATTGTTGCAGCAGAGAAGTCTATTGAAATTCCAATTTGATTTCTTTTGAAGATGATTTTTTTTTTCAGCCTGGATATTCGTAACATTCTTTATCTTCGAGACAATAATAAAACTTACTGGTGTGTATCCAGGTTGTCCAAGTTTCCCCTCAACCCCATTTTATGCATAACTTTGTAAATCCTCAGTGCCTGAGTCTCCCACTAGTTCTAGTTTTATCCTTCCACTTGTGACTGTTTCTTGCTGGCAGAGATTGCTACTCTATGCCTTGTTCTGCACATATATTTTAACTTTGTGTTTTATTTTGTTCATCTTTTCTAATTTGTTTTCGTTTTATATTTAGGTTTGTCCACTATGTCACCAGTTTAGTTTTCCACTATACCTATTTTTGGGGGGCATGAAAAAATTGTGCTATTTTTTCCTCCAACTTCATTTCTCTCTCTCTCTCTCTCTCTCTCTCTCTCTCTCTCTCTCTCTCTCTCTCTCTGTCTCTCTCTCCGTGTCTGTCTCTTTTGGCTATAATCTGTTCTTTTCTTTGGCCTGTTCTGTTATGTCAGTCTATTCTTATTTAACAAATGATATCCTTTTAAAATCCTCACTTTTAAATATCAAGTAGATATTTTCTAAAGTTGCCTTACATAAAAAAAACACAAAATCAAAAGAACAACAACAAACTATTTTTGAGACTGCACACCCCCGCCATGCCTTTAGAGAGTAGTTCCTTTTTCTTTTTTTTTTTCTCTGTGCTATAAATTTTCTTTCATGGACCCATGATGACTATTTTTCCCATTGCTCATCAATTCTGGCCAGGTCTGCCACAAGGCAGCCACAGCATGCCTTCTTGTAGAGCCACCACTCTTCTGTGACTCGGCTGGCAGCTTTGAGTGCAGAGCTGAGACTGGAGGGCAGGCTGATTTCAGAGCTCTGGCACAGCCTCCAGCACAAAGTAGCAAAATGCAGGCATTCAACAAATGCCAGTTTCTCCTCCTAGTTGTGAAATGACTGATAAGAATTCAAGTTGAGGGGAGAATTCTTTTTTTTTTTTAAACTTGTGAATTGTTTATTTCTGGAATATTGCATTTAATATTTTCAGACTAAGGTAACTGAAACCATTGGAAAGCAAAACCATGGGCTAATAGTTTTTTAAAAAATGTGTAAACAAATAATTGCATATATTCAATGTATACAATTTGAGGGGAGAATTCTTTGAAATAGGTGAACAGACTTCAGATAGCTACTTAATGATGTTCCATCAATTTGATTTTGTAGAAATGTTGACTGGATTTTAGAAGGTCATTTTCTTTGTGTTAACTGCTTTCCAAATTTAAGCTTTTTTTTTTTTTTTTTTTTTCTCAATTCAGACATTTTAATGGGAATCTTTTGGAAGGGAATTTTCTGATACTTTCGTTTTCTGATCTCTATAAACTCTTATTCTTAGTTTCTACTTAGAAAAAAGTCACTGAATTTTGTTTGTTTTGCTTCTGTCTCATAATATTTTACTTATTCAGTTCCACATACACAGTAAAGTCAGATAATTTTTCAGAGCTATAGTTTAAGCTTTTACTTCAGCATAGCAGCCATGTATAGACTACGTGATACTTTATATATACCATGTATAAACATTATGGATCTTTATTTTACCTCTTATGTTGCAAACTGAGGTCAAGGGAAGTCACACATGCCACACTGGTATCATTGCAAATCCTGTATAGTAGGATAGGTGTTAATGATATTTAAATACATTGCACACTCAAGTACAGTCAACCTATTATCTATGCCAGTTAGGAGGTACATTGTCACGGAAATGTAAAACAATCCAGAAACAAGTTATGCATTACTTTGAGTTGGTATGCATTACAACTTTCCATGTTTCATATTTGCATAATTGCAACTTCACCTGAAATTATATGCAAATTAGCTTGGATTCTCAGAGAACATCCCAATTGCCTAGATTAGCATGCTGGTTCATAACTAAAAGAAAAAAAAAATCTAAGACATAAAATTTGAAGTGGGAAATTCTGAAAATGCGTTATCTGCAAATAGTTAAGAATTGGCACGTCTTCCCCAGGAATCTGTAAGAGTTCCTGGAGTGATATACATGTGTATATGTGTGTATTTGTAATGAAGGTGTAATTAACATGAACATTATATATCAATGCAATTGATATTAGAATTAATTGTATTTATTACAATTAATATAATGAGAATTGTAGCTGTATATTTTTCCATAGTGTCAAATTGAATAATAGAGTTGTTATATTGTCTATTTTTATACGTTACTTTAGTCTAATTTAAAACTCTGATTAATAATACAGTAAACAATATGAGATTTAATACTAAACTACTAAACTGCAGTTCTGTGCTATATCCATGCTTTCTCCATTTTCAAAACATATTCAACCATATGACATTTGTGTCCAAATCCATTTGAATTATTTTTTGCTAAAATGTCATGCTTTTTCTGATTCTTTTTCTGTTTAGTCTCCTGATCCACTAACTTTTAATTTGTCACACAAAAATGAGGGGTCAGATTTGTCCTCTTTAATTTTTTTCTTTTTAATGATGATTATTTAATGACCTTGATATTTAAAGACTTTTTTCTTGGTGTTAGTCTTATACATAACAAACCATCAATATCTAAGTACTACATGACAATTAGCACACTGTTTTACCTTATCAAAGATGGTTGCAAATGTTAAAAATATGTTCAAATGTTTTTTGTTATCAGCTTCTTTATTAATTTTCAGAGGAAAATGTAATGGTAGTGTGCTGGTATGGACTCTGGCTGTGTACAAACTACATTCTGATCTGGCTGCATTCAGTATCCCAAGGCTGAGTGATGACATGGCCCCATACACTTTCCAGAACCACGCTGCCTTTTGTCCAAATCCTGACCCTGCCACTTACTGGACAGGTTTTTATTTTATTTTATTTTTTTATTTATTGGGGTGACAATTGTTAGGAAAATTACAGAGATTTCAGGTGTACCATTCTGTAATACATCATCTGAATGTCACTTTGTGTGCTCACCACCCAGAGTCAGTTTTTCCATCACCATATATTTGACTTCTTCTACCATCTCTCCCCCACCCCCAACCTTCTGGTAACCACTAAACTGTTGTCTGTGGAAAGATTTTTTTAACCTCTCAGTGCTTCTGTTTCCTTACCTGTGAAGTAGAGATAATCTTACCTTTTTGGGTAATTAACAGACAATTAAAGGAGATAGTACCTGGCACATAGTACTTTGTTGTAGTTTGCTCCTATTATCCATTCAGTAAAAGTGAGATCCCCTACCTAAATGTATCAAAAAAGAGCATTTATTGAGTTCTGCGGCTGGGCCTACCCTCTTCAGTACAGTGAATAAGAGGATGGGCCAGGTCTACTACTCCTTATCCACATGGAAAATGAGATTCCCAAAGTCAAGAAGAGAGTAGTCTAGGCAGAAGGCAGAAGGAGTGTTGGGCAAGTAGAAGCAACAGGTTTCTACTCCTTAGGGGAAATGCTATTGGACTCATAAAGGAAAAGAAGCAAAAATAGTCATCCTCATTATCAGAGGTACTGTTCTGTGAAAGAGAGTGTAGTCTTGCTCCACGTGGTTTCAGAGGTCAAAAAGAGGACATACGGAGAAGAGATGCAGGACATCAGATTCCTCTAATTCAAGGGGTGGAGGCAGGGTGAGGGGTGAGGGGGGAAACAAATTAGAACTATATTGTAAGGCTGTGAGATGCCTATTGCTGGTAAAAATTTTTAAACAGTGGTCTAAAATTGATTGCTAAAGACAAGATGATATGTAATAATAGAGAGAGAAGGAGAGATAACAGCAAACATGTCTAATTCTATGAGTCCTACACATATGGAGCATTTAGGGGACAGTCTTTCTTTGAGACTTGGTTCTGTTAGTCATGGTCCTCCAAATTGCTAATGCAAATGTTGACACTATTTTTTAACTTCTCTGAGCTATAGTTTGGATGGAATTTTATTTTTGTGTTTCATATTTAATTAGATATAGTCTAATCTTTGCTAATCTATGTTTACTGGAGAAAGGGAGAGTTTAGAAACATGGTTATTTCTCGAAGCCCATTTTGCCTAATAATGGCAACTGGACTAGTGAACTAGTGAATTTCTGGCACGATACCCCTGACTCGTGTTAATAAATTTCACTGAGAGAATAAGTTGATTTCTTGATTTCATGTTAGTGGGATAATTAAATTTGCTCATCAACAAAAACAATGAATTCCTTCTAGAGAGTTACATGAGTTAAAAATTTGGTTATCTATTAGCTCAATATGTATTTAATACGATACATGCCTTAAGTGTACTACTGTGGAAGTAGGCAGTGTATAATAAAATTTGTTTCATTTCAGCCACTATTATTATAAAGAGGCCATAGGTCATAGACATATATTTGGTAATACTGTGACTACAATTTAAGAATCCATTCATATTTCAGCCACTGTAAAGAGACCATTTTGTTTCCATCTTAGTAATACTTTGACTACAATTTACTTTGACTATATTTGAGTCAATTATCAAATACATAAATGTCCTTTAGGAATGTTTAAAATGTATTTGAATGGAATAGACATTACTAAAATAACTACTATGGTTGTTCAAGTAGGAAAGAGTTAAATAAATAACCAAACATCATCCTCAGTAAAGTTATTTAAAATCATCTTAAATTATTTAAGTGGTTTTAAAATAGGTTATAATTAACCTAGCTGCTATAAGTCCTTTTGATAAAAACAAAAGCATATGGTAAGGACTAAGTTTAGATTATACTTGTTTAAAAATGTTCCATTAAATTATTTAAAAACAAGCAGACAAAAACAAACAAACAAACAAACAAAAAACCCCGAAACAGGATTCTAAAGATGAGAAACTTGGAAAAGGAATCCCATAAGTGACCGCAAATAATTCTTAAAGGGCTGTTGAAACAGTCCATTCTCTCAAACTTTATATGTTTATATGTTCTGACATAATAAAATGAAAATGAAACATGACTTTTAAGTCCTAATAATAGGAAAAGTATCTGATTTTATCTCTTATTTTTACTGATTTGATTTTGCTCAACTCTAGTCATGTTATACTAGGGTTTGAAGTGGAGCAGTAGTAAAGCTCTTTGTGTTTTAAAAGGTGGTTTATAGCTTCCCTGCAAAACAGCTCTTAATTATTGACAATAATTGGCAGGATTCATGAAATGTGTGATTTAAATACCTTTGAATCACCAAATAACATTTTTCAGGTTTTGCGATATGATAAATAATCTCATTGCTTCCAACTTTTCTATGTTTTCTCCCGCTCCTCTTGAGGATAAAATTAAAATCTCTTTGCAAGATAGGGAGGAAAGACCAAGGAATGTGGCATGTCCTGAAGGATGTATATTTGGAAACTTTAGGTCGTGGCTAATCTAAAATATCGATAACTAGAGGGTTATTAAATTATCTGTTTCAGAAAACACATTTTTTGCGAACCCATAATACAGCCTACCTAGTTGAGAGTGTGTCAAAAAAGTTGATCTATACTATAAGTTCGTGAGTATGAAATATGAAGTAGTAAGGACAAATATTTGGTTTGAATATCTTGAGATTCTAATTCTGCTTTGTGGTTATAATTATTTACTTGAACAAAATATGATTTTTACCCAATAGCACTTCCTTAGTAAAAAAGCTACTCATTTAATCCAACAATCTTTAAACATTTCTTGATAATTACATATTTAAAAAATTGTACATTGAAAATGTCAGCCACATTGTATTTTAAAATTGTAATATGAAGTTTTTATTTCAGGTTGGTTGTGTGAATTTCTCTGATTTTTGATCTGGGTTTCTGATGTGGTTCCTAAATTCCGAATAGTCTTTGAACTATTTAATTTATGATCTTTGTCTATTAGTGGATGTCAAACACCAAAATTACATGTGGCATTTTGAAATATAGAGACAATCAGACATCTTTGTAGACCTACTGAAGGAGAATATGTAGAAGTGGTGTCACCAATTTTACACATATATTTAACTTTACTGCTGAATATTATCACTTCTTATATTTGGCAACTCTTGGTTCTAGCCAACTGTTAGGACGTTTACCATATGTTAATGTAGGGGTAGTTTTGGACATTTTATTAAATCTCCTTTCCCAGATTGAAGATTCTGAATGACAGTACTCACATTATATTACATTAATGCTGAGTTGTTTTTTAAAAATTTTTCTAAAATAACTTTCACATGTGAAACATTAAAATATTTTTGTAACTGACTGATGCTAGATTGTTTTGAGTAATAGGAAATGAAAGTGTTTTTTAAAATATGCAGATAAAAATCAAATGTTAAAATGTGTCCTATTCCATTTATAATTGTTAACAGAAATTATTCAGATTCCCCAGAGGCCAGGTTCTAGGGCACTGGGCTTCCTGGTAGTCAGTACCCAATCAACAGGATTCTTTTAGTTAAGTCCATGAGTTAAATTTCTTTCTATCCTTAGCTGTATTTAAAGAACAATTACGATTCCAACTTAAATTTAAAATGTAGACTCAATATTTTCATGGGCTGGAAGATTTTTAATGTTGTCTTACGAAAATTATGGAAACTCCTGGAAAACCAATGCTGCAGCCTACATAGAGGTTTAATATGCTTTAAACAAAATATTTTGTACTACCATCATCATCACCACCACTGTCTTTCCTACCACCATTGTTTACAATATGCTGAAGGCCATGCAAGGTACTTTTAATACATAAGGTCATTTACTCTTTGTAACCTCTACTAGGAAGGAGGAAATGGAGGATGTGAGAATTTCAGGAGCTTGTCCAAGTTCAAGCCACTCTAAAGTAGGGGAGCTTGGATTTGAACCGTCATCTCCAAAGCTCATTTTCATCTGTGTTCTGCGATGATAAGCACCCCCAAACCTAGTAAAAGCATTTGTCTGCTATGTCCCAGTTTCTGTGTTTAGCCTTGGGAAACCACAATAAATAGGACCTGGGTGCTCCTCTGGAGGAATTTATAATCTCAGAAAAGGCCCTCAAAACACTTCTCCGTCTTTTCACCAATGCTCTTAAAATTATTACTTTTTTCTCCAATGAGTTTATTCCTTAACGATCACCAGGACCAATTTTTAATGCCCATTAAAAATATCCAAGAAAGCTCTCATAAAATTTAAAGCATAGAGGATATAAGTGAGAGGATACATTAGGAAAAGACTAGACACATTTTGAGCACTTAATACACAGGATTTCACTTAATACTTAGAACAATCGTGTGGTGTGTATTTTATATAACATTTATGAAGAGGTACAACGAGACTCAGAAGGATTAACAGATACAGTGATGGTCACTTGTCAATAGAAATGCCAGGATTTTAATCTTACCTGGCAGCATCCAAAGCATTTGCATTTTCTCTGGAATCATGCCGTCTCTGTCTCCCACGTGGTTTTGGTGCCTGCTTTCTAGTTTGGCAACCACATAAAAGGGAGGGTTCCTTGGGGAATCTGAGATTTACCGAGCTGCATCAAGTTTTGCTATTTTACAGTTAGGTTAGTAGAATCTCTGTGAAAATACTTTTAAGATATAAAAGTAAGAGGGAGCATATCCAGACTTAAACCTGATTCTGACATCCATCCAACAAGAAATGTTGCTAAACCTATTTGTCAATTATTGGCAGCAGAATCCTGACTTTACTAGTCACTCACGGGTCTCTGTGGTTCAGCTATCTCTCTAAATGATTATCAGAAAGGATTTATTAGCTTGAGACTTTATAACATAAATAGTAGGTGAAAATGGCTGAGCCTGCACCATATAATGGGAACTATACACACTTAGCCAAAGTATAATTATATGCAGTAATTGTAAATACTATAAGGCAAGATATGATATAAATTTTTAGTTGTAATTCACTAAGGAAGTATTGAAATATGGAACCTTCTGGGCCTGGGTAATCACCTGCTTTTGATCTATCAGGATTTCTCTTTCAAATTTGCATGTCTTTCTCTTCGTTCATGCTGCTCTTGTCTTTCCCCGGTCTGCTTCTTTGCATCAAGGTTATCGTTACATTGACAGGAAATTCTTGGACTCTGTCCATGTGATTATTATTCAGAGGTCACTTTAAGTACAAAGTCTTTATTATCTTTAAAGGAGATTGCTTTTTCTAATATACTTTCTGTTAGATAACTACCCTCTTAGTTCTTCTCTGCGGTATAGTGCTCTAGTGCTGCCCTGGACCACCACCAACTGCCCCATGGTCTTCTCTGTGGGGAAACGAAAGGGACTTCACTCAGTGTGGTTTCCGGCAGAAGAAATTGCAAATAGAAATTTAAGCTAGAAATGGATCTCGTATTATATAGATGTACATCACTCCGTACTTCTTATTGTTCCATATCTTTACTCACCTAGGCAGTGCTTGAGTTTTACTTTAATTGTATTTCTCCTAACATCATGTGGGCTCAAAAAGCAAGACATTTTGGAAAAGGCAGCATAATTTCTTTAAGAGGAATGAAGCATTATTAAGATCTGTCCCTTTCAAGCTGTCTCATGTTAGGTTCCCAGGAAGCAGGCTCAGATGGAGGTTATCCTGCAGGAAATTTACTAGAAATGCTTTGGGGATCCACATCTATGGGGAGGGTGAAGGAAGGAAACAGGATTTGGTAAAAGAATGTGATGCAGTCACAACAAAGCCTTGGTTACCTGGATAGGAAGGTCTGCAGCTGTGATATTAAACCCATCAGAAAAGTCTGTTTAGTGCGGGCAAGGATCTGGGCCTTCAGAACTCTGAGTTGTTATGGATTGCAGGCTGCCCCTGAAGTACCATGACCTTGGGTGAGGAAACTCTTTCAATGGAAGCAATTCTGGAAAAAGGTTGACAGCTGAGTGCTGTCTCAGTAGCTGAGGAATAAATCCGTCATTGCTAAAGACAGGCTCTTGGCAGCAGAATGCAGCATTCATCACATTAGTTTTTCATGGAGAGGAAATAATGACATAAGTTAAACCAATCTTTCTCAACCTTTTCAAAACCATTCCTCCTTTTGATAAACATAGAATGAATGTGATTCTGATATACAGAGGGTGCCAAAAAATGTATACACATTTTAAGAAAGAAAAAAAAACTATTAAAATTATAATACTTAATATGCACTGATCACAGAAGATGAATAGAAGTCATGTTTGACTTCCGCAATTACAAGAGGTGCTCAAAGTGGTTAGCATCAACATAATTTTAATACAGTTTTTTTCTTTCTTAAAATGTGTACACATTTTATTGACACCCTCTCTATTTACCTAAGGGAAGGGCAGTGTGGCTTCTGGTGACACTTTGCATATTCCCACTACACAAGAGTATGTCCTGATCCCTGCTATTCATTAGGAGATACTGCTTTTCTTTTGATGTCCTCCCCCTCAGCTTCCCTTCCCAGTCTTTCCTATGCAGGAGTCTGAACTGTAACATTTTCTGATATTTTTTGCGCAACATCAGGGTAGAATTTGCCCAATGATGGTGTGACACTCCTCCCTCCTTTTGTGCATTATTTTATAATATCCTGCAGAGCACCAGGACTTACCATATGCTCACGAAAGACCAAGTGATTGATGTGAAAAGAAAAAGCCCATGGGTAGTATCTGTTTTTACTTTCAAAAGTTTTTGGCAAGGGTCCACATCAAAAGTAAATGAATAAACAGGACCTTGGACTTTCTTTGGCCCTGAAAAAAATTCAGTTCATTCTAATTCTGAGCTCAAATGGCATATATAGCTATCAGATACATGCCATGTTTCAGCAAGAATCCATGTTGAAATACGCAGGTTACTAATTTGTGCCAAAGAGCAGAAGAAGAGATTGCATGGGTGAAAGAAAATTAATGCTAAAGCAAAAGACAATGACTGTTAAGGGAGTAAAGGAGGAACTGATGATAAAAGCAGACTATACATTTTTGAAGGCACATTACATATTCACCACTGAGCATTCATTAAGTATTTATGATGTGCCGCGTCATATTGCTAGGTGCCTGGGTTACAAAGATGAATAAGGACTGGTACTATCTACTGTCACAAATTGCTGTCTGGTGGTGATGCCCAGGGAAGATGGGCACAAGCGTCTCAGTGGCCATGTGAATATGTATGTCCAGATGCTGTTCCCTTGGGTAATACTCCTCTAACTCCCCCAACTTCTTTGAGATTATTATTTCTCTAGGTTAGTTGAATATTTATAGAGTAAATGCGAGTATATATTATGTAGTAAGTATATTTACATATCTCTACATGTGCTTATTAGGACTGAGGGTATTTTTACTGTGATTGGAGGGACTGAGGAGAAATTGGTGGATTTGTAAAGGAGAATATTAACTAACCGATAAGCATGCTAAACCCTATGTTAATTTGTTGACCTTGGTAGTGAGAAGGGGACATCTGGCACTAAAACTTAAGAAGTCAAAACATTTGCAGTGTGGGTTAAAATACAATGACGGTGTAGAAGAGAACATTTTAAAGTATAATCTCTCTTTTTTTTTAATAAAAGAGAGGCTTGCACTTTTGAGTCGGGCATAGTGTAGTAAAATGTGGAAATGGGACAGGGTCAAAAGGCCTTACCTCTTATTAGCGATGTGAATAAGCAAGTTGTTAAACTTCACTTTTCATTTGCAGTTTGGGGCTAATAGTTGGCTGATTTGTGTAACAGGATAAAAAGATTCAGCATACGTGAATACACTTTGAAACTGTAAAGTACAATAAAATGTAATAAGTTATTATAAAATTATAAGCTATGAGCTATCAAATGTGAGCTAAAAAGAAAATCTAGGAATCATTGTAGTTTGTTGCTTGCAAAACTAGTAATGAAAAAGCAACTAAAAATCCTTATTAGTACTATAAATAATAATTTTAAGTGCCACACGAATATTAAGTATTATCTAGAAAGGCACTGGGGAAAATAGCTACAACTGAACAAAACCTTACATATCTGCACCTGTAATGATGAAATTCTAGAACTGAATTTTGAGGAAAAAAAAAAACATGTGGATTGCAAAAGTAACTGGTTATGAACACAATCAAGAGTATATCAAGGATTTCTGGTCAAGATGGGGGAATAGGTAAACTCTGCTTGCATCCTCTCACAAGTAAATCAAAATTACAATTAAACTACAGAACAACCATCATTGAGAATTGCATGAAGTCTAGCTGAACAGAGTCCTACAACTAAGGAGATACAGAAGAAGCTATATCAAGACGGCTAGGAAGGGCAGAGATGTGGAACAATCTGGTTCCCGTGCCCACATTTGGTGGTTAAAAATTGGAAGGGATACCTCAGCTTCAGAGGTCTTCCCTGAGGAGCGAAGGGTGTCAGCCCCACTCTAGGCTTCTCTGCCTAGGGTTCCAGTACCGGGAAGAGGAGTCCCCACAACTTCTGGCTGTGAAAGGAGTCCAAGGTGCTCCTCTCAAAGGGCCCATTGCATGGACTCACTCACTGTCAGACTAGCTTGCTCTGAGCTCCAGAAGAGGAGCAGCAGTTCGAATGGCACTAGGGACATACGGGGAGGAACTGAATTGTCCGGCTTCAGAGTGAGGACTGGAGAGCAGCTTTCTCCCATACAGAAGTGCTGGCAGAGGCCATAGTTTCTTTGTTGAGAAACTTCCCCTTCCTTCCCCATCCCAGCATGCAGATGCAGGTGGCCACCATATCTGAGTCTCCACCAATGGGCTAATATTGTTCAACCTGCCCTGGTGATTTCCTGGGACCCCACCTCATGCAATTTGTTGGCCCACTGAAACCACTTCCAGTGGCTTTTCCGTACAAATGGCCTGTCTTGGTTCATGCTGCAGGCTTTCCTAAAATCTCTCGAAGGTTCTTCTAAAATCCCCAAACAAGTAGCATCTGGCATTGGCATCCCCATACCTCTTGCTATGCAGCCCCAAGCCTGGCACTAGCAGCAGCCAGCCTTGGTTTTCCATTTAACTTCTCCTAGGCACCTCCAAGCCCAGCATAGGTGGAAGACATGTGCAGATCGCATTGTGACTCATACCAGGTGGCCCCAGGCAGGGCATAGACAGAGGCTGAATTTGGCCTGTGGTGGGTCCCTCTCTGGAGCACCGCCAGGCCACCTCTATAGACAACATACCCAAAGTGCATACTGGTTGGGCACCAGAGCCTCGCTGAAGTGATTCCAGCTGCATAGGGTCAGCCCCTGCACAATAGCTCCTTCATTGTAGTCATGGCCAGTCCTCACACTCAATCAGCCTGAGGGTCAATCCCTCCCACTCACATGCAAACAGCAACCAAAGCTCAGCTATAACAGGAGGGCAAACACAACCCACACAAGGGACACACCTGCTGACCTGTTTCAAGTGACTAGGGAGACTGTACCACTAGACCCCACAGGACACCTATTACATAAAGCCACCGTAAAAGAGACGTAGCAACTCTATAGAAACAAACACAGGGAGGCAGCCAAAATGAGGAGACAAGAAACATGTCCTAATGAAAGAATAGAACAAAGCTCCAGGAAAATAACTGAACAAAATGAAGACAAGTAATCTACCAGATGCAGAGTTCAAAATACTGGTTATAAGGATACTCAGTGATCTCAGGGAGAATTTCAACAAAGAGGAAACACAAAAAAGAACTATTCAGAAATGAAAAATATAATAACTGAAATAAAGAATACATCAGAGGAAATCACCAGTAGATTAGATGAAGCAGAGGTTCAAATCAGCAATTAGGAAGGTAAGGTAGTAGAAAATTTGAAGGGCAATAAAAAAAAGAAAAAAGAAAAAGTATAGTTAAAGGGATCTCTGGGACAACAGCAAGCATAACACCATTCACATTATAGGAGTACCACAAGAAGAGAGAAAACAAAGGATTGAGAAATTTTTGGAAGAAATAATGACAGAAAACTTCTGCAACCTGGTCAAGAAAACAGACATACAAGCCCAGGAAGTGCAGAGTCCCCAACAAGATGAACTCAAAGATGTCCACACTAAGGCATATCATAATTAAAACGCCAAAGGTTAAAGACAAAGAGAGAATGTTAAAAGCAACACGAGAAAAGCAGATAGTTACAAGGGAGCTTCCATAAGAGTGTCAGCTGATTTCTCAACAGAACCTTTGCAGGCCAGAAGGGGTTGGCACAAAATATTTAAAGTGATGACAAGCAAGTATCTACAACTAAGACTACCTAGCAAACTATCATTTAGAATCAAAGGACAGATAAAGAGCTTTCCAGACGAGAAAAAGCTAAAGGAATTCATAACCACCAACCCAATATTACAAGAAATGTTGAAGGGATTTCTTTAAGGAGAAGAAGAAAAAAGAGATAAAAAATATAAATGATAAAATGGCAACAACATCTATCAACACTTACTTTAAATGTTAATGGATTCAATGCTCCAATCAGAAGACATAGTGTGGCTAAATAGATAAGAAAATAAAAATACCTTATGCTGCTTACAAGACACTCACTTCAGATTGAAAGACAAACACAGACTGAAAGTAAAGAGACAGAAAAAAGTATTTCATGAAAATGGAAACAAAAATAAAAACTGGAGTAGCAATACTTATAGTAGACAATATAGACTTTAAAACAAAAACCATAGCAAGAGACAAAGAAAAACCCAGTAATCCCACTTCTGGGTATTTATTTGAAGAAATGCAAAACAGTACTTCAAAGGGACCTGTGCATACATATGTTCATTGTGGCATTATTTACAAGAGCCAAGATATGGAGGCAACTTGGGTGTCCATCAATGGATAAATGGGTAAAGAAGAGGTGGTACATATATGCAATGAAATGTTACACAGCTATACAAAAGAATGAAATCTTGCCACTTGCAACAACATAGAAGGACCTAGAGGTGATTGTGCTGAGTGTAGTAACTCTGAAAGAGGAAGAAAAATGCCATATAATTTCACTTACATGGGAAATCTAAAGAACAAAATAAATGAACAAACAAAACAGAAACATACAGTTACATACAAAATTTTGATTGTTGCCAGATGGGAAGGGGGCTCGGGAGATGGGTGAAAAAGTTGAGGATATTAAGAAGTACAAATTGGTAGTTATGAAATAGTCATGGGGATATAAAGTATAGCATAAGGAAAATAGTCAATAATATTGTAATAACTATATATGGTGTCAGATGGTATAGATTAATTGGGGCGATCACTTCATAAATTATAAAAGTGTCTAAACACTACGTTGTACACCTGAAACTAATATAAAATCTTATGTCAGTTAATTGAAAAATAATTGAAAACTTATTTCAAAAATAATTGAAAAATAAAAACAATTATTAAAAAAATAGTATATGAGATATCCATATATGGAATGAGTAGAAATACTGATGCTATTTAATCTTGAAAAATTGATAATTGATATGTACGAATTAAAATCTGCAAATTTTAATTTTCAAGATTAAGGGTTATAGGGATGTTTCATCATTATAGAAATACTAGATTTTGGGAGCAGCTATCCCTTGAAGTGTGAAAGAGGTGCTGCCATAAAAAGATGAAAATTCTGCTTTACCCAGGAGGTCATTATTTTGAGAGAGCATATATACCCAAGACAGGTGGGGTGAGAGGTGTCCAGGCCAGATCACCTCATATCCCTTTTCCCCTTCTTAGTCTGATGTTGGAGTGGGAGGGAGAGTGGGGTTGAAGTAGGAAAGGCAAGATTGTACAACCCATGCCCTTGTTTGTGCTGGTAGCCTAGGTTACCTGCTTTTTCCTAGGTGGGAAGTTTGAGAGTAATAAGGCCAACAATGTATGGCTACTGCCCACACTTACCTCTCAGCCCTCGAGCATGCCCCATGCCTGAGAGTGTGCAGGGTTTTTTGAATTCTCTTGACTTCAGGACCAATAGTCTTTGCCTGGTTTAAACACCACCCAGAGACCTGGACATCTTTTGTTGAGTGAATTAATCACTCGTGGGACATTTTATGATGATTTCTTCTGTGTGCAGGCTTGTGTTCATCTTTGGCTTGAGTATAGTTAGCTACATCCTGGTAGGTTTCTTCATTAGTACATTGTTGTTTGCTGTTAGATGTCAGATTCAAAGTACTATTGCCCAATAAGCTTTATTCTTAAGTCATTTCGGTTCCTTTTGCTTTGGCTGTAATTACTTGGGCTTCTCTCTTTTATAACTAACAACAATGTTTTATTGAATAGTTGAAAGTAATAAATCTAACGCAAATATCCCACAGGCAATGCCTGTTTACTTATACGTAACTATTTAACGACCTTAAACCTTGGTTCTGTGCCAATTAGAGAGGTCCAAAATACCTTCCCAAATTACGCATAATCAAGAATTGTGGAAGCTTCGGGAAATACAGTTATGATGCCAAATAAGAGCTTTCTGATTCTTTGAAACCATAGTTTGCTTTTCTTCCTATGTCTATATCATTTTGCCTTGTTTCATTTAACAGGGTCTATTTTTCCTGAGTTTATATAGTATAAAACAATGTAATCATATTTCTTAAAATTAGACTCCTTTTGTCCCCGGGCTTCGAAGGCTACCTGATAGGATTCCCTATGGACGAAGTATTTGAAGTTAACCCTATGCAAATAACTAGGAGATATTTGATACATTGCAGGAAAAAATGGTATATTATTACCTTGATTAACAAAGCAATCCCACAGCACATTTCATTGACTGAAAGCCCAGTGCCAGACTCTAAAATAGAGGAGGTACAAGTATTCCTCCTCATTTATTTAACACATATTAATTAATCACTAGTATATACCAGGCACTGTGCTAAGTTCTGGGAATACACCAGAGAACAAAATTCTCTGTTGTCAAAGCACTGATATCCTACTGAAAAAACACAATAGAAATAATAAATAACTAAGTTATATAAGATATTAAAACCTAAATGAAATTACAGAGCGTGTTAATGGTGATTCAGAGAACCAGAGTGAGTTTCATCTTAAAGAAAATGGTCAAGACCAGCTGCAATGCACTGAGAAGGTAACATCTGCACAAAGAATTGAAGATGAGTGTATTCATTTCCCGCGGCTGCTGTAACCTAATGGCTTAAAGCCAGAGACATTTATTGTCTCATGGATCTAGGGACTAGAAGTTCAAAAGCATGGTGTTGGCAGGGCCGTGCCCCCTCTGAAACCTGCAGGGAACCATCTTCCCTTGCCTCTTCCTGGCTCCTGGCTCCTGGCAATCCTTGGCAATCCTTGGCTTGAAGCTGCGTTACTCCAATTTCTGCCTCCTCTCTTCACGTGGCATTCTTTTATGTTTGTCTCTGTGTGTCTTCTCCTCTGTTTATAAGGACACTAGTCATGTTGGATTGTGGCCCACACTAATGACTTCATTTTAACCTGATTATATCTGCGAAGAACTATTTCTAAATAAGGTCCCCTTCACAGGTCCTGGGCATAAGGATTTCAACATTTCTATTGGGGGGATGTAATCCAATCCATAACAATGAAATAATTCACCATGTAAATATTTGCGTTTTGAGTTTAGGAACAAGTACAAGGAACCTGAGGTGGGAACATGAGGTGATTAGGTGTATTTAAGAACATGAAGGAGGCCATTTTTCCTAGTACAGTGTGAGTGAGGGGGAGTAAACAGGGATAGGGTCAGAGAAGAATCCGGAGACGGCTCATGAAGGGCTCTGTGGGCCATTAGTGGGACTTGGCTTTTTAAATGTGGAGGAAATTGAGAACTTCTGGGATTTCATTTTTATCTTAAAATGTTTACTCTGGCAGCTTAATTGAGAATAAATTATGGAGGTAAAGAGGAATGTAGGGAATCTGATTAGAAACCTATTTCAATGTTGCAGGTGACTTGGATCAGGGTGGAGGCAGTGGCATGGTGAAAAGGGGCTGGATTCTGGGTATATTTGATAGTTATAGCCGAAGGATTTCCTCATTGTTTGGATGTGGGGGTAAGAAAGAAGACGCAAGGATACCTCCAGGGATTTAGGCAGGAGCAATCAAAAGGATGCAGTCCAGAAGCAGGACTAGAAGATCACTTTAGGTTGTATAATGTTTGAGATAACTTTTCAACATTGGGGTGGGGATGTGGGATAATTAGTTGTGTAAAAAAGTCTGGAGCTCATGGGAGAGATCTGACAGAAGAACTGCCTCCTGCCAGATAGTGTCTGTGCAAATTAGCAAGAGGTACCTACCTCTCTTGGACCAGCAGAGCTCCGGATCAGGCATATCAGCCTCTACCTTGTCATCTGCCAGGGAGCCTTCAGGCAGTATTAACGCTGCACACACCATTGCGAGAATGACGCCTGCCAGCCTGTGTCTTCCTTCCTTTCTCCATCGGAGAGCCAGATGCTGATTTATTTATTTATTTATTTATTTATTTATTTATTTATTTATTTATTTGGGAACAGTGTGTTTCTCCGGGGCCCATCAACTCGAAGTTGTTGTCCTTCAATATAGTTGTGGAGGGCACTGCTCAGCTCCAAGTCCGGTCGCCGTCCTCAATCTTTGTTGTAGGGGGCGCAGCCCACCATCCCATGAGAGAACCAAATGGGCAACCCTGCTGCTCAGAGCTCACACTCCAACCCACTGAGCCATCCGGCCGGCCCCAGATTCTGATTTTTTTTTCCCTACTCAGAAAGACCTTGGACAGGGTATGGTGAAAGTCAGGGTGTAAATTCAGGGGAAGAAAGAGACAGACACTAGAAGATGCTTTCTGGGGGTGCAAAGGTGCTGAGAGGTTCTCAGTGGGAAACCAGGACCCTCCCCATGGCTCAGGGAGTGGTCCAAACATGCAAGACTTTTCTTTGTTTGTACCTGCCATGACACACAGAGTTCCATATCCTCTCATCCATAAATTTATGACTGAAAGATACTTACTAGTTATTTACAAACTGTTAAGATTATTAAGTTTTGATGATAAAATTGAAACAAGTCCATTTCAAGGCTTATTCAGAACTGTAATGCAGAACTGCGAAGTGTGGTGGCTGCTCAACATTTCGCACGCTGGCAGAGCATTTTTTTGTGAAAGTTCTCACAACAACTGTTGGGCTTACTGAAAATTTAAAAAGGAATCTTTGCTATGAGTGCATTATTGGTATTTTCTTGAGTTGGGCATGCTTGTCAATTGCTGCTTTTTGGACAGTGTAATAAAAAATGACCATTAATTTACCTTTCTTATTTTCAATTACATTTGTTATGGGTTTTTGCAATTGAAGCCACAGTATAGAATGAGTGATACATATTTAAAAGAAAAATATTTGGAGCTCAATTTTCCAATAACTAGCTTAGAAGAACACTGAGTACTGTGGTTCATAAGATGTAAGAAGTGTCCATGCCACCATTGCTAAGGCATGTACAGACAGGCACACATAATACATCTATTCCTTCCTATTTAAATTTATTTTATTTGGATAGTGGTATTTCTTTGGGTACTGGAGATGGAAGAAGGCAGCAGGATATTTTGCTTCTCCCCACATGGATATCAGTTAGTTGCTGCTCTCTTCCAGAAGCTTCTCTCATCAATTCCTCTGCCTGTACTGTTCCTATTGCCTTCCGTTGCTCATCAACTCTGTCTCTGCTGCTCCAATTCAGCACTGAGGAGACAGAGACTTCCTGCAACACATAAGCAGCTTTAAGACGCAGAGCGACACAGTGGAGCAAACACTGTCTGGATTGAACATCAGAGACACCGACGACTGTGGAGTTTCAGAAAGCCTGGAAATAAGAGCCAATTACCGATTGCTTACAAAACTTAGAAAATCATTTCGTATCTAGATAGTGAAAGGGCAAAATCTTACTGCACCTAAATTTTTACGAGGAAATTCAGAAGAGAACTCTCCTCCCCTTCAAAAATTGTTTCTAAATTATCTGGCTCATTTTTTTTTTTTATATCCAGAAGTATTTACTGAATGCTGTCATGTACCAGGCACTGGTCTGGGCCCAAAGCTAGTTCCCTACTCCACTTTGGCAGAAGAACGTAAGCTAAGAGGTCAGGGCAAGGCAGAGCCACTCAACGCTTGCTGTGTTGCGCGGAGGAGCCAGACGGGCAGCTGATGGAGACAGCCGGGAACACTGGCAGATACTAAGCTGAGAAGGGGCAAGAAAATGCAGATGGCCTGACAAAGGTGTTTCCTATTAGTATGAGACACTGAGTTTTGCTTTCATTCCTTTGGTAAAGCAGATGCTAGTTTAGCTGGCACATTCAGCAAAATACAGACAAATGAACATTATTAGGAAAAAAAAATATTTCCTGTTTGCTTCTGTGTTATGAGAGGAGTAGTCATTGTCAGCACAAGTTTTACACAGGCTGGAAATGTTTCCTAGTGTTTGGTGAAAACTCACATGCAAAGAATCTTCATTATTATTCAGGCTGAGATCTGCTGGTGTGATGGGAGATGAAAGACAGGAGTTTGGCTGCTAATTTTTTTTCTTGTGCCATGTCTGAACCAGCTGCTTTATGTGTTGTCTCTAAGGCAGTCCCGAAAGACTTCTGGATGAGCAACTCACTTGAGAGAGCAGCTGTAGAAATACACTGTTAACAAAAAAGAAAGATTCTGACTGTTCGGCAACAGTGCTGACTAGGAGTGGCCTAGGATATGTGTCGCTTCTTCCAGTGTCTTCAGGGAGCCACCGATGGCCCTAAATGGCTGGGACAGAGATATTAAAGAAAAGGAAGGGATTGCATTGATCACCATTCCACTGGCCATGAATTACAGAGGTACAAGTAAAGGAAGATTTATGTTGTCACTAGATTAAATATACTTGCAGCAGCCATGGGGCAAAGTTATTTCTTCTTATTTATAGAATGTTTTGCAGTATTTAAAACGAAATATTTCAGCAGGAACTTAGAAAACCAATGTGGTTGGAGCCCTTTAGTAATCCCGATCTTATATTTTATTTCATGGAGCCTTTTGTATGACTCTGGAACATGGAGCAATAACCATTATCCTAGATGTTGCATTAAAGTGCTTGTTGCAAAGCCGGTAGGCTGGAAACCAGGATGAGTGGTGTGCAGTTTTAGTTTAAAAGCAGCACTTCATTCGGCATCTTGGATGTGGGGTTCATGCAACTTTGAAGTGATGGGTGGTATGGGAAGGCCATCTGCGAATAAAATGGGAGAGGAGAAAGGGGGGAGAGAAAAAAAGAGGCAACCTCTCTGAAGACAAGACTCAACATTAATCTTCCTTATGGAAGCAAGTTTTTGGAGAACAGCTTACATGTTTTGTTTTAAGTTGTTGGAACTTTATAAGAAACACTCCCACCATTGAAAACTTATTATATTTTTCCAACTGTCAAAAAGGTAAGACATATTTTTTAACTCTATGAGAGAAAACTAAAGCGCAGATAGGGAGTCTGTCCAGGCCCCAGGTCCATACCCTTCTGTATTGTAGCTGGAAACACAGAGCAAGTACCCTTGAGTGCAGAAAGCATTGAAATGTCTATTTTCTTCCTAAGCAATGAATAAAAGAGCCATGACTTGTCAACAGAGAATATTGATAAATCATTGATCATCCAAAAGGAAAACCAGACTGCCGCTGTCTTTCAAAGCCAAGAACTGTAAGGAACTAGCAGGTGGAATTTTTGTTTTCGTTGCTTGTTGATGAACGTCCATCATATATCTGAGAAGCTGTGGATAGATTAAGAGGTGGTTAAAAGTGCTTCAACAGATACCTGGCTTTCACTTCCTATGTTATTCTCATTCTCTTCAGTGAAAACAGGGCTTCAGAGACTTTCAGAATTCTTTATTACAGATTTGCAACCGTGACAATGTGTAATTGTAAGCTGAGCATGGCACTGGCTGACTGTTACCAGTCAAGTAGGTAAACATTGATTTTGATGGCCCAAAGAATCACAGTATCTTCAAGAAACTATTAGTCAGAGACAGAATTATAGCTCCCACTGGGTTGGTGATTTCGTTTCGCTTATGCACAAGAAGCTGATGTTCAGGTCGAGGTAGCGATTAAGTTTGCTCATCATTTTATACATTTTGCTAATGTAAGAATTTTATGTATACTATGGTATGGGTGATATGATCATGCTTTGAAATACTAACCAATTACTTTCCTGTTTTTTCCTCTCCTGAGTATACAAGCTTGTGCTTCACTGCTTCAAGGAGTGGAAGACACAACAAAATGTGAAGACAAAGAAATCAAATCTTATCTTGTGGTTTCAAAGCCTAGGTCCTGAGGGGACGCAGGATATAGAATTACTTATGATACAGGGAGAGCCGGTTTTTCATGAAACTAGAAAAATGTTTTTAAGTTGTGAGAGAAGGGAGAAAGCTGTAAGATAGACAACAAAAGTTAGATATTTAGGGTTCCTGAGAAGGGCCTGCTACCATGCTCCCCTGAGCCAAACCTGCTGCCTTCACATAGTTTTGAGGGGTGTGAGAGCAGAGGGGATCTAGGCTTTGGTGAGGTCTGGGAGGATGAGAGTGAGGCATAGGTGATGGGGGGAATGGAGGAAGTGCAGGCAGCAAACTATCTTTTTGTATTTCCAACTGTGGCTTAGAAGCAGTCAAGTAGAAATGGCTGTGTGGTGTCCAGGCATACCAGGATGAGACAATGTCATAGCTCTCTGCACCCCAGTGAAGGTGAGGACAACACACTGTTATCTGTGTGCTCTCACGCAGTAGGGAACTGCCTTACACATTCCCACTGAATTTCCCACAACCCTGAATGGAATGCAGCAGCTAAATGTTTCTCAAAGTGCCTGGGAGTGACTGAAAAAACAGCATCTGTCGGTAGTGACAGGTGACAATAGATGACCCAAGGCTAGCTAGAACAATGTCCATCTCAGCAAAGCATCATTAAAAACACGGAGTTACCAACTGTGCTTTCTAATCCCTCTAACTAATACATTGTTTTGTGCACCTAAAACTAATAAAAAAAAAGTAAAAAAAAAAGAAAATAGATACTTAATTTGGATAAAAGAAAAAAATACACATGGAGTTGCTAATGTTTTGTGAGATAAAGGGACATCCCACTGCAACGTGCTCACAAACATTTGGAGGTGGGGGATGGGAAAATGATAAAGCAATTGTGATAAAATAGTAACATTTGGGAAGTCAGGGGAAGAACTCCTTTGTATATTTCATAGGTCTGAAATTACTTCAAAATAAAAAGATAAAAAAATAAAGAGAGAATGAGAGAGAGGAGTGAAGATATAAAAATTAAAGTTAGCAGAGAGGTCTGTCTGGGTCTAAAGATCTGTAGTGTATCATTTATTCAAAAACAGTAGCCCTGCAGGACTGAATTAGTGGTAACTCTACCTCTTTAGGCCTATCTCTTTACATCTCAAAAGAGAAAAGGAAGTACAGACTTATAGAAGCTTGGGGATAGATAGTGCCAAGAGGTGAGGAAGAGTGTTAATTTTTTTAAAGTTGAAGATTATATAAAGTGAATTGAATGTGGCCTGAGGCAGCGAATAGTTTACAGAAAGACAAGATTTAGAAAACTTGAAATTTGGGTGAGTTAGTTAAGTGGAAGAATGTCTGCTTTTATCTAGAAGCACTTACTTAAAATTAATGCCGTTATTTAGTATTGAATTCGTTGATGAAACATGTATTAAGTACTTTGTGCTGGGTGTTATGGGGGCTGCAGTGAA
Organism: Rhinolophus hipposideros; assembly: GCF_964194185.1. Taxonomy (NCBI): domain Eukaryota; kingdom Metazoa; phylum Chordata; class Mammalia; order Chiroptera; family Rhinolophidae; genus Rhinolophus; species Rhinolophus hipposideros. The sequence goes on along the minus strand of NC_138049.1, from coordinate 18,107,322 downwards.
CATGGCTGGGTTGTAGCTATGAAGGTGTGACACCTTCAAGGTGATTATGAGTCTTTAGGAATTATGCCTACCAGGAGTGCCAAAAACATGTATGCAAGTGGGCACTTTGGTCCACGTTGCTCAAACAGTAGTTCACCGTCATCAGAAGTGTCTGGACGCTGACAGCAACCACTTTGAGCACCTCTTGTGATTGCAGAAGTCAAACGTGACTTGTGTTCATCTTTAGTTATTGGTATATATATTGAGTATTACAATTTTAATAGTTTTTTTCCTTTCTTAAATTGTGTATACATTTTCTTTGGCACCCTTTGTATATTATGTAAACAACCATGGTGCAATAGAATGTAAGAATTACTATACAAAGTATATAAGTAAAATGCTGTGGCAGCAAGTAAGACTTATTTTTTATTAGAGATCCAGGAAAGGTTTTGTGGGGGAGGTGGCATTTCAGCTGGATTTTGAAGAATAACTAGGATGTTAGTGGATGCAGATGTGATGTAAGGGACGGCTCTTATGAAAAGAGAAATATGAATTAAAATACAGACGCAGGCAAGGGTGTTGAGTATTGCAGTGGGTGGGTATTCTATACGTGCTGCTTTGGGACTGGAGAACAGGTATGATGGGGCAGATAGGTACAGGCAGATTGCAGCACAATCCAGAAATCCTTGGTTCCTTAAAGTATTTCCGTGGCTTCATTTTTTAAACACTGACTTCTTTTCCCATCTGGAGGTTATTTTGATATTTGTTTTGAAGTAAGGATCCAATGTAATACTCTATCTTTACTCTCCCAGAGTCTATTGTCCTAACTACCATTTCTTAAATAATTTATCTTTGATGCCTTCCTTTCTCTGCCCCCTTGTGCATCCAATAAATGACCAAGGTCTCCCAAATCTACCTCTAAATATTTCTATTTTCTCCATCCTCATTTTCAACAAGTCAAATCACAGTCATCTCTTACCGAATTACACCAGCAACTGTCTAGTGAGTCTCTGTCATCCACTTCTCCCTTGGATCCATTTTAAAAAGGCAAATATGATCAAGTCATTTGCCTGCTTACAATTCTCCAATAGCTTCACATTGCCTTTCGATAAAGTTCAAAGTCGCTAACACAGAGTCTTGCATGATCTGCCTTCTACCTACTTCTGCAGATTCACTTCTTGCCGCCTTTTCATTATTCTCTGCATTCCAGCAGAACGGCTTTCTGGTCACCATGCCCTTCTCTGTGCCAGGAGGACTCTTCATCCAGCTACTGCTTCAGCTCTCAGCTTGTAAGTCACTTTCTCACAGAAGCTGTCCCAGATTCCTGAAAACAGGTTAGGTCATCCTTTAAAACACTCCCCTTGTGGCCCACACATCTCTTTCATCATATGTGTAATTACTTATTCTGTAGGACTGTCTCTCTCACTAGACTACAGACTCCACAAAGGCAGAGCCTTGGCTATCTTCTCTTCCCAGAACCCAGTATGGCTCCTGATTACGAGAGATGATACGGATTGATTTACTGACTGATCAAATCCTTCCCTTACCCTACTGATTTATGATGTAATCTTTGTCATATATTACTTTTTGCTTTAAAGTCCGTTTCTGGGCCATCTATTCTAGTCCAGTGACCTCAATCTCTCTCTCTCTCTCTCTCTCTCTCTCTCTCTCTCTCTCTCTCTCTCTCTCTCATTTATTTGTCATCTATCAATCCTCATATCATCATTCACCTATTTTTCTTGATACTACTACCCTCTATTTCAACCATTGCAATTTTACAATACAGTTCGATATCTTCTTTAAAAAATATAGTTAAGCTAAAGCTGAAATTAATGAGAGAACGCAGTAGCATAATTTAAAAAAAATTTAAATACCCATAAAACAGATAAATCAATTATAAGTATAATTAAGAGGAAATAATAATAAACAAAAATAGTCAGAGTGAAAAGACAAAGGAAATATACCAGGAATGAAGGAGCGGTTAAAATCGTGTAGGTGAACACCGCATGGAATTTGACAGCAACAACTTTGAAACTTAGAGGAAGACTTCCTAATCTTCTATTGCCTACAGTGGTTCAAATTAGTGCTTCTCAAGGACTGATGTGTGTACGTATCACCTGGGATCTTGATAAAATGCAGGTTGTAATTCCTTAGGTCAGGATGGTAGTTGAGACTTTGAACTAATTACTAATTTCAAGCTAGAAGAAGATGAAAAAAAAAGTAGTAATCAGCAATCTTTGACATATGTTTGTATCTATAACCAGAGTTCTAAATAAGCACCTCTTTTCATACAAAAATGGGACAAAAATGAACTTAAAAAGTAAAGGCACAGAGGAATTAATAGTAATCAATTCAGTAAAAATAAAGAATACACAATTGTATCTATTTCCAGGCCACGTTTATATAATCCAAATATATAATTGGAATAAATAAAGTCTTAAACAAATGTTTATTTTAATGTAAAGAGGACATCATTTAGTCATGAAACAAGCATGTTAGATTACAAAATATTTACTTAGAAATTAAAAATCATAATTCTAGATTACATTTAAATAAAAAAGAAAATCAAAGACAAATGAAAAAGAAAGCTGGGCAAAATCTAAGGAGTGCAACAAAAGCTATACTCCACGGAAAGCATACAATGATACGCTTTCATTGTGAGAACAGAAAAAAAGAAGAATATAATATTAATTTAGAAATTAAACAGTAACTCTAATTTTTTTTGTTTAATTCTTTTCTGTTTATTTTTCTATCAGTCCACAACTGCATAGAATTTGAGTAGGATTATGTAAAACTATACTTTGGAGAGAACTGACACCTTTATAATTCACTTTATAATACTTTTCCCATACAAAACCGTGTTAAGCATTTCCATTTAGTCATGTCGTTCTTTCAGTCTCTAAGGAGTGTTTGTAATTTCTTATAATTATAAAAAACCTGCAAGAAAATACAAGAGCATGTTTATTTAGTATCTGGTCAGAAAATGATTTTCTAAACGTTAAAGCAATAGAAGAGCTAACAATGGAAAAGCCTGATTAACTATAACACGAAAACAATAGAGTATGTTTAAAGACATTATAAATAAAATTCTGTAATTTTATTTATGTTGTGAGGAACTGAAAGGACAATGTAATAGAGATGCCAAAAAGCTTCTATCATTATCAAATAGAGAAATTAAACAAATTGATGAGAAAAACACTACATTTTCAAAGAAAAATGGACCAAGAACTTGAGCAGTTTTCAGAAAAGGAATAAAAAATGGCATAGACTATTCCTTTTGGTTTACTTTTTGTTTAATTTCTACTTCTCAGTAGTTTCCTGAGTCATCGCTCCTTCAGGGGAAGCCTTCCCAAATCGCTGTCTGAGATCTTGCTTCTCTTGCTCTGTTCGATTTCATCGGGTTTCTATGTTTTCTGATCTAGTAAATGCTAAAATACCTCTTCCTCTTAAAGCAAGCCCTTTCTGAGCAGTTAGAGCCAGGTTCATTTTTTTTGTTTTTAAATTTCATATCTTTCTAGCCTGGCGGTCAGGATTTTATCTTTTTTCTTTGATAACTATCTAGCCCATCATCTAAGATCTCAGCATTCTATCTGTAGAGAAAAAAAACTTCCTGCTGCTTATACAGCATGTGTTTTGTCCGCTCTCGCAATGGCTTCTGTTCTGACACTAAGCTGAAGTGCAGTAAGCCAATGCAGCCCCTCCTTGGTGTCCTCACTAAATAGGATTCTTGACAGTGTGTTCCAGGCCCAGGCATGTTAAATTGCCTCTTAGTCTCTGAGTGTACAATCATTTCATTTATGATTTATTTTTCTTTGTTCGTGAAACCCTGGTTTCTTCTAGTTTTTGTTCATGGCATCCATATCCCTTCTGCTTGTGGGGCCATAGTACATCTCTGAAATGCAAAGCCAGTACGTATCCTGGTCACTTCAATAGCAAACCCCAGCCTCTTGGAGGTCATCGGTTTGGAGGATGACACTTAAAAACTTTGAAAAAGGCTACAAGAAGGTAATAGGCTAGTATTTCCCTAAATTTCCTTTGAACTCTTGTATTTGAAAACAATCCAGAAATGCAATCTGGGACAGCATATTGAGCACCTGCTTACCTATGTCTGGTGAGAGACCTACTTTAGTGGAACGCTATGGCCTGTATTGGCCTGCTTTTGCACTTCAGAGACCCAAACAGCAGATCAGACTGAGAAACACAATAAAACAAGGTAAGTTTGATCCACCCACAGTGCATAAAAAGCCTGCACCCTAGAGCTCTGCCTACTTCAAGCCTTTATTGGAAAAAAAGCAACTCTCTTACCTGTAATGTAACTCCTGGCCCTTTTGGCCGGCTTTAAACCGTAGCTGTGCCAGTACAAGTGAGGTCAAATATAGTTCAGAGAACTACACAATCCATTACTAAGCCCCACATCCCCTCAACAATTAAAGTTCAGCCACATGGTGACAATAAAAGTCACAGAAAATCACTGAGATCAAAACCCAGATGGCTTAGGTTTCCTAAGGCATCAAAGCTTTCCAACCTCCTTCCTTGTCTTTCTGTGAACTGCCCATATTCTGGCCCAGGGTTTATTGCTCAGTGGTTCTAGCCCCTGGACTGGTAAGTGAGGGCTAGAAAGGGCCAATCAATAACATTTCCCTAACCTCCTGAGTTTGGAAAAACTACAAAAAGTACCTAAAGGAATTCAAGCAAATAATGAAGAAAATATGTGCTTTTTTACTGATAGTGCTGAATTAGAGATCGTTGCTTGACTTATAGCCTCTCTCTCTCTCCCTCTCTCCCCCCTTTCATATTCTCTCCCAATCCTTGAATTGAACTTATCTACTCATAACTCCAAACCTTGTAAAGACAGAAACCCCCTGGTAAAGTTCCTAATAGATGAGAAGAAAAGATGGGTGTCCTGAAGATTTTTCATTCTGAAGCAGAGAAAGGAGCTGACTTGTGTGTCTCAGTTCCTTCTTTCCATGGTCAAGTTCAGAGAAGTCTCCCCATCCTTGGGAAAGTATAGGTGAGGGGGCATAGAGAGGCCTTTGCCATATTTCTGTCAGTGTCCAGGGCTTTATGTTCTCATGATTTTGTCTGACCGCTGGCCTCCTGCTTCCACATGTACTGTCTTGGTTGTTCATGCAGTTAATTCAGACGTGGCCCACAGAATATTCGATTTGCACACACTTAAAGCATTTGTGAGTACACTACTTTAAACGGGTGAGCTGGTAGTCAAGGAGGGGGTGCATAACCCAGTCAAAAGCATGTACAGCTACATTATGCAAGTCTGTCCTCTCAAATCCTTTACAGTTACCCCTCACTGAGGTTTCCTGTCTTAGTCCCATGTTTTACATCCTTCTGTGAGCAAACCCCACCCCTTTTTTGTTTCTCTTGTCATCTTTCTTATATTTCCCTAGAAATTCTAAATAATTCAATCTCATTTTGCTAAAAGATTCAGCTTTCTCCAGCTCCTTTCCCAAGTAGATGTAAACAAGTCCACTGAGGTACTCAATAAAGGGCATCCAGGGAAAAGGGTCCACCCTCCTAGAGCAATTTATGATATAAATAACAGTTGTTTCTTCTCTGTGAGACTTAGGATAATATCCATTCATTTCTATATTGATTTTTCCTACTTGAACAATAGAGGAATGACTATGAAAACTGTGTTAAGAAACATCAGTGTTCACATCATATCAGGCCTTCCAAAATAAAGAATAAAAAGGAGTCTGAGAATAAGTCAAGTTTTGCAGAATATTTAGGGACCCAGAATTTAAATGTTGGCCTTGGCTGATAACCTCCAAACATTTTTGATATTGATTGGTCACATGCCATTCTTGGGTACAGAGACATCTTGGATTCATACAGATATTACTAGGGACAAAGAAATCTTTAACAACACCAAAACATGAACTATAATTTAAACATCATTAAGTTAGGATTAAGCATAATGAATGCCAAGTCTCTGCAAACGGAAAAGTGGGAGGAATGCCCACACACGTGCAGCAGTGTGAGTGTTGGGACTAGTAAATCTGTGGTCACTGTCCCTTTGCCTGATATGGGGCACCTGTTCCTCCAGGTAACAAGCAACAACAGTCCTGCTGGTCAAGGGCACAGGCCATTCTGGTAGTTATTACAGTAAAATAGACATGAGGCCTTTCAATTCCTTTTCTTCCTACTTGAATAGTATTAGCATTTCTATGCCATGAGTTTCTGGAATCATAATACTGTCTTTGCATGACTGCTACAGGTCATATTGCTATACGAGTTTTATATTAACCACTTCATAAGGTTGGTAGCACCAGGAGGTCTGCATTTCTAAAAAGATACTTAGGTTACCCTATGTAAGCTTAAGTCATCATTTCATTGTTAATGGTATGGTGTCAAACATTGAATAAAAAATGGTTCTAAATGGTTGGTGCTGAAGTTAAGCAAAGACTTGGAGACTCAGTTTAAACTATAATTACTTGCATTGGAATAGGATAATAATCCATCTCATTGAGATATGTCATTGAGGATCTACTAGACTCATGACTGAACTCTCAAATATTATAAGAGATGCTAAGCATCCTGAACTAGTGTGGGGACAGAGCCCCAAAAAGCAGTTTCCAGGCTCTCGGCCTCACACAGAAAGGTGCTGGCTCGGGTAGTAAACGGCCATCAACTGTGATCAGATGGCCATCAGCTGTGGCTAGTTGGCCGTCAGCTGTAACCAGTGGGCCATTGGCCACTAATATAACTGCCGTGGCTACGCTAGCAGAAGGAATGGGGGCTAGCCAGAGCGGGTTGCAGAGAGGCGGATGCCGCCGGTGAGACTATAGTGGTATCACTCCCCTACTTATGGCTCCGTGGGTGTTCCTTTTTGGCCTCACCATGTCCTGCGTTCTTATGTGGGGAGCGGGACCAGAGACCTCGCCGGACGTCCTGCATGACAACTAATTTAAAAGCGGGGCCAAGGGCAGTGGTTATATGAACAAAGGCTGACATCTTCTATAAGCTGCCACTGGACAATTCCTCCAAAGGGCCAAAGGTAAAGTTTCATTAGTAACAAAAACACTTTAAAAGCTGTTAGTGAATTCTGATGTCCAGACTGTACTATATTGTCCTGCTAAATGATTTGCCTGATCAAGGGGGTAGAAATGCAGATAAGCTCAGCAATATAGTACATGTATATGTATCACTGGAACTAAAATGTCAAGCCAAAGTTCATAGAGCAGAAGCCTTTTCTCACCCAATAATGTCTTTTTAGATCTTAGTCTTACAATTAAAATTGCATGTGCTGCTTTCAGTTTGCTGGGCACCCGAAGAAACCATAACGTTATCCCGATTCCACAGCCAGTGTGAACCCCTGTTAGACCAGTTTGATCTAACTTCTCGTGATAGCAGGGTGTACCTCATTAGCACCTGCCCGATTAGCCTAATGAGTCAAAAAAGTAGGTAGGTTGAGGTTTTTGCTATTCTTTTTAACACTTTAAACCGCAATTACTTTTGCACCAACCTAACAGCATTGTAAGGTAGGGGACCTAACACATCTGTGTCATTTTCATGGCACACCCAGCTATTTAGTTAAGCACTTGGACGCTCAGGAATGGAAGGGTCTTAGAAGTGATTTATTTTCCTTCTTGCACCCCTTGCCTTTCTTCAGGATGCTGTTACACCTTCATCTCTTCCATAAACTCTTCATTAGTGCTCCATCTTGGCTCTGTAAACTTGGAAATGATCTCTCTCTCCTTTGATCTTTCTCAGTATTTTTTTCTCTGCTTTGTCTATGTCACTTATCACTACCTACATGGTCGCTGTGATGTCCCTCTTTCATCCCTCAGCAGTACATGTATTCTCTGAATTATCTTTTCATGCTCTATAGAACTTTCAATGCCTGACCCAGTTTAGGACTCAGTAAACGTATTGGATGAATGAAGAGATGCCGTTCTACTGTAGGATTCATGAGAACAAAGAATAGTGGATTCTGGCATAGCAGCTTAAAGTTGACATTTTGTACTCTAAAGTTGGAGAGGATCTCAACTTACAAGCTTTTCAACCTCTCTGCCCAGTGGTCTTCTAGCCTCTCCTTGAATACCTGCAGTGATGGTGAACTAATGTCTTCCAGAGGTAGACCATTCCATTTCAGACAGCTCCAAGGGTGAAGCTTTCCCCCTTGCTCGATGGTATTCTGACCCTGAAACTCAAATGTATTGTCAGCCCAGCTAAGGCCACTTAATTTAAGTAGGCTAAAAATATTCTTGTTTTAATCAGTCTAAAACTTGGATCTGCCCATAGTCTGCCTGACTTTGCTGGGATTTTCTGAAGCTACTTCTCTACAGATTGTTACTTCTTTCATGGATTCAGAGGGCTGTGAAAGACCCACAGACTAGCTAGTTTACCTTACTGAACTTTCAGAGGATCAAATTGAGCCTTTAGAGAGGAAGGGACCTGCCGAAGGTCACATGGCTTCAATGGGCTTCGTTGCTGTTTCAGCTGCCCTGGGAGGGAGGTCCTTCCGGCTTCTGGCCTGCTTAAAGGAGCCAGTAGCTATTGATTCCCACATATTTCACATAGGCAGTAATACCATATGCCACAACAGAAGCTTTTCACTTTTGAAATATAATATTAATGGCATAAACCTAATCACAAGCATGAAATACTGTCTCCCCCCTCTCAACCTCTTACTTGTTCACTTACTGGCATGTCACCCATGACCAGGCAGACAACTGCTTGTCTTCTGTCAACTTATTGAGGAGTGATGTTGGGTGGGTGTTAATTCTTACGAAGAGGAGACAATCAGAAACTCACCATAGGAACATGCTTGAGTAATAAATTTGATGATAAAAATTTTAGCTATGAGACAGTTTTGATTCTCTAAAATGGATAATTTGTTATGACGCTAAGTAGCATTTAATGTTATCTACTGAAATGCATTTGGGTTTAGCACAGGAAACAGATGATATTTGGGCTGAAAACACTCTGTGAATTTACTTTTTTACACAGATTGCTACTTACTTTTAAAAAATTTCATGTTCTGCTGTGCCAGGGAATGACAGTTATATTAGATAATGTAACTAACAATAGTAAATTGGGTAAATAACTGGTTTAAGTTGAAAGGTGATGATTCTATTTATGGAAAACATAGTAAAAAAAGTTGACATTGTACATGTTTTATCTTTGTGCTGGAACTGAAATATAGACAGTATGTGAAATAATCTGCTTAACAGGGGGTTCCCAAAGTAAATTCTGATATTACTCTTTTCTTCATCTCTCCGCCATGCCACTTCCGAAAAACTCTTTATGTCTGTGTTTTAAAATGTTGTTTTAGTATATACTCATGTTCTGACTAAATTAGATGATTTTTGATATCTCCCAAATTATTAGTAGAAAAGTTCTAATTCTGTGTAATAGAACAAGTGTATGAAGATGTAAGGCAGGTTTTTACTAATACAGAAGAGGAAGTACCTCAAGTAACAAGTAAATATAGGTGAGGAAATTTGTTAAATAGCATTTAATAAAGGTTTACCCCCACCCACACCCGATACAATTCCTTTCACGGCACACACAAGCTCCATAAATATTTGTGGAAGTGATACTACTTAAAAGAATACAATGTTACTTCTAAATTAGTAATTCTTCTAATCAGTAATTCTTCGATGAACTAGAGTGTTAAATCAGTTGATTTGAGTACCATTGTACCAGTCCAATCTCAAAAATCGAGTCCTAAACTACAGGGGAGGAAAATAAAATAACTAAGATATGATCATCTTTAATATATTGGTATGCTAAACTTTAGAATATGGGACTCAAACCACTTATTTCAATAGGATAAAATGTAACCAAATGTCTTGGTAAGTTGCTTATCCATTTGAAAAGGAAATTAATATTAATTGCTCTCCTGTAGGAAATCTACACAAAAATGCTGATTTCTGGTGACCATAAACAGTCCTAAGTAGTTAAAATGTATCTTGAAGTATTTATGAATTGAAAGAAAAAAATCCAGCTTTTAACATCAGTTCTCTTTTTTTCACGTTGGCACTTGTTTGTCGGTACTTTAACATTATAATCATATAGTCGAGCAAATGTTTCATCTTAGGTGTACTGCTCAGCGTGTTATAGAAATTATGTTCGATTTTCATAATAAGTCATTAGGTAAATGTCGTATTTTCCCAATATTGCCTGAAGTTAATCTCACTACCTATATTTTCCCCCACACTTTTCATTGAGAAATATTACTTGCACACAGAAAAGTGCATAAAACCCATACAGACAGGTTTGCAAATAACTATAAAGGAAATACCTGTGTAAACATTACCCAGACCAAGAAACAGAACATTTTATATAGAAGATTTGGAATAGCTACTGAAGGCCGAGCAAGAGGGAACTATCTAGGCAAACTCATGCCCGTTGCAAACTCATTCCTTTCCTCTAGTGTTTACCCTATCCTGACTTTTGTAGTAACACAGTCTTTGCTTATCTTTATGATTTTTGCCAAGTACATATGCATCTTTAGGTAAAAGGTTAGTTTTCCTCTTTTTGATCTTTACATAAATGGAATCATATTGTATGTATTTGTTTGTGCTTTATTTTTGCTTAAAATAATGTTGGTAAGATTCATTCATGCTGCTGCATGTGACTTTAGTTTGTCCATTCATTTTTAATACAGCATGGTGTCCATTAAATGAATATACTACAGTTTATTTATTCACTCTGTTGATAACAATTTGGGATGTTCTCATTTTGGGGTATTATGAACTATATCTCTTGGTGCATGAATTTTGTTAAGCTATATACCTAGCAGTGGGATTACTAGGTCAAACAATATATGCATTTCAACTACACTATGTAATACCATGATGTTTTCCAAAGAGAATGTATGAATTTATATTCCCACCAGCAGTGTATGATATTCCTGGTGCTCCAAATCCTGGTCAATACTTGGTATTAGACCCTTCCATTTTTTCCCCAATTTTAGGGATGTTCAGTATTAACTAGTTGTTTTAATTGACATTTTCTCTATTACTAGTGAGCTTGAGTACTTTTTCTTTTTTTAATAAATTTCTTGGTGATTTGAAAATTCACTTTTGTGAAACTTCTTCACAAGTCCTTTGCCTGTTATTTTAAAAATATTTTTATTAAAGTATAGCTAACACGCAATATTATATTAGTGTCAGGTGTACACCATAGTTATTCAACATTTCGATACCTAAAGAAGTGATCACCATGATAAGTCAAGCAACCATCTGACGCTCGACCATGCGATCATAATATTATTGACTATATTCCCTATGTGGAACATCAGGTGTACAGCACAGTGGTTAGACATTTATATAATTTAAGAGGTAATCCCCCTAACTAGTTTAGTACCCACCTGGCATTATATATAGTTATTACCATATTATTGACTATATTCCCTGTGCTTCGTTTTACATCCCATTGACTATTTTGTAACATCAAATTTGTATTTCTTAATCCTTTCATCTTTTTCACCCTGCCCTCATCTATCACTCTGATAGATCTAGTACCCATCTGATACTATATATAGTTATTTCAATATAATTAACTATATATTCCTTTTACTATACCATACATTCCCACGACTACTGTGTAACAATAAATTTGTGCATCTCAATCCTTTCCCTTTATTCACTCACCCCACTCCCAACTGACGACTGTGAAATGTTCTCTGTATCTATGAATCTATTTCATTTGTTTGTGTATTTTGTTCTTTATATTCCACTTATAAGTAAAATCATATGACATTTGTCTTTTGCTGTCTGACTTACTACATTTAGCACAATACCCCTAAGTTCCATCCATATTGTTGCAGATGGCAAAATTTCATTCTTTCTAATGGCTGAGTAGTATTCTACTGTATATATGAACCACCTCTTCTTTAACCACCTCTTCTTTATCCATTCATCCATTCAGGGACACCCAGGTTGCCTTCATAATTGTAAATAATGCTGCAATGAATGTATGGATAAACATGTCCTCTCAAAGTAGCATTTTGAGTTTCTTTGGATAAATACCCAGAAGTGGGATCACTGGATCCTTCTTGTTATAGCCTTTATTTTAAAGTCTACTTTGTCTGATATAAGTATTGCTACCCCCACTTCTTTTATTGTTTATTTCTATTTTTATGAAAAATCTTTTTCATCCCTTTACTTTCCATCTGTGTGTGTCTTTCAATCTGAAGTGAGTCTCTTGTAGGCAGCATATTTATGGGCCTTGTTTTCTTATCCATTCAGCCTCCCTAGGTCTTTTGATTGGAGCATTTAATCCACTTCCACTTAAAGTAATTGTTGATAGATATGTAGCTATTACCATTTTATTATTCATATTTTTATCTATTTTTATTTTAAAGAAGTCCCTCTAAGATTCATTGTGATACTGGTTTGGTGGTGATGAATTCCGTTAGCTTTGCCTTGTCTGGGAAGCTCTTTATCTCTCCTTCAATTCTAAATCATAGCTTTGCTGGGTAGAGTAATCTTGGTTGTAGGTTCTACTTTTTATCACTTTGAATATTTCCTGCCTGTCCCTTCTGGCCTGCAACATTTATGTTGAGAAATCAACTGACAGTCTTATGGGAGCTTCCTTGGAGGTAACTAACTGCTTTTCTGTTGTTGCTTTTAAAATTCTTTCTTTGTCTTTAATCTTTGGCATTTTAATTATGATGTGTC